>NC_058384.1:33474330-34077792 GCF_018350175.1 Felis catus | reverse complement strand
ACAAGTTGCAAAGCTCTACCTTCTATACACCTAAAATCTATCTCTTTGTAATCGGTAGCCATGGCTCTAATTCTGCCTTCTGAAATCAGTTAAGAAGAGGCTTTTCCTTCTGTTCCCCTCTCAACCACACACTATCCCTGAATTATAGTTCGTGCTGGAGACCGATTTCCAAGGCACAGACAGTTTGCGTGAGAAGGAACGAGAGAAGGGACCAAGGCCGGCCAGAACTTAGGAGTTCTGATTTCAAGATGGAGGTTCGGTCATCCAAACCCCACTACCTGTCTTGACTAAAGCGTTGAAAATGGGATGTGGGGGCCAGAGAGAGAATAGTTTCGAAAAAATATGAAGATCAGTGGTATGGAGGAATGCACACCGCATTTGGTTTCTGTGGGACCTTGGCACGTCACGTAACCTCTCGGAGCAGGAACTTTCGCCTCAGTGGAATGTATGCCTCACAACGTATCACAGTGCATGGTCAACCTCACAGAGTTGTTAGGGGAAAAGACTGAAGCAATATCTATAAGTTCAATACACGTCTTAAATACAAGAAATAGAAAAGAACAGAAGAGACGAGAAGACAACATAAGGTTCAGGCATCAGCTGCCCAGCCCGAGAAACAAGTTGTGCTTGGAGGCCAATTGTTGTGAGTTAAGGAAACTCCTTTTGTGTCTATTGCCACAGTAATATTACACAATGGCCACAAAACTCCTGGATGCATGGCGACAAACATTTATTATAACTCAGGAAGCTAAGGGTCTGATGGGGGTTCTTTTGGTCTGGTTTAGGTTGAGCTAAACTTGGCTTAACTTCGTCATACGTCTGCAGTCAGCAGACAGGTCATCTGGGTGGTGGCTGCTCTCGAATGATCTCATGTGAGACAACTCCTCTCCATGTTCTCCCATTCAGCGGGCCAGCCTAAACTTGTTCACTGGTGTTCAGGGGCATCCAAGAGAAGGCCTCCTTGAAGCTGAAGCACATCTGAACACAGGCATCACTTTTGCCGCCTTGCACTGGCCGGAGCAAAAAACAAAATAAAACCCAAATCCAAGAAATAGGAAAATTGACTTCACTTTTTAATGGCGTGAAGGCAGGAAGAGTGGTGCCTTTGGTCCATTTTTGCAACTAGTATATCACAATCTTTCTCTGGTTGGCCTATAAGCAGTTGTTGAGGAAAACTACACGAATAGAAGGGTCCCCCAAGGACAAAGCTAAGAGCCATGTACAGTCGTGGAAGGTGTGGGCCACTTGCAGGCACAGAACCAAGACCTAATCAAGGCATTCTCCCGATGTCCAGAGGAAGGGGACTTAGAAACATTCGCTTTGTAGACTTCAGAATTGGCGTTCACCTTCTGTCATTCCCCTTTTGGAAATCAAGTGTTGGTAGTCACCACTTTATTCCTGCTCGCCATTGTATCTTTTGTGTTTGTGATGGATAATCTGCTTTTTTTTTTCTTTTATAGGCTCCAGATTATAAGAAGCTGCATCCAGACTTGATTGTCATTCAGAAGATCCCGGACTTCCAGCGTGATGCCTTCGTGAGGTGGGTCTTGTGGAGGTCGTCGGAGACACTGGGGGTGAGATGTGAACGGTTGTGACCAGAGGACACACTGTGGTGGGGCTTGCTGCCTCCTTATCCCTCCCTGAATTCGTGTCCTCTGCCCTGTGGCTGTGCAGCTCTCTCAGTCAACAGGTGGAGAGTCTATTTCCCCACACTTTAAATCTGGGCTATTTCTTTGTTCATTTGGGTTTTGGGGTTTTTTTGGGGGGGGGTTGGTTTTGTGTGTGTATGGGGGAGGGTATGTGGCCAACAGAATACCCAAAGGTGGTGTTGAGCCATTTCTGAGCCTAGACTTCAAGAGCCTAGGCTCTCTCAGGATTCCTTCCTATGCCATGGGGAAAAGCATCACTGGACCGTGGACAACGAGAGACGTGTGGCACAGTCCCTATCACTCCATATGGCAGCCAAACATGTGAGAGGCCATCCTACTCCAGCCAGTCTACAGCTTACCCACCAGGTGACCGAAGATGTGTGAACAAGCTCCCTCAAGATGCGCAAAGCCCGGAGTCGATCAACGCCATCCAGCTGATGTGAAAACCCATGCGAAAGAATAATTGTTTAAAGTCCTGTGGGGTGTGTGTGTGTGTGTGTGTGTGTGTGTTACTCAGCCATATCTCACTGATACACCTTGACTTTATTCCCTATCATTTTGAAAACTTCTCTTTCTCAGTAACGGAGCATCACACTTGCAGAGGAAGGAGACACAGAAAAGAAAAAAAAATCTGACTCTGTCAGCCCTGTTGTCTCTACACATGTTAGCACATTATCTATGGCTGTCTCTTTTGAAATAGGCCTAGACATGCATCATTCCTTCAAGTTACTGTTTTCTAACCCACTCCCCTCCTCTGTCTCTGTCTCTTTCAATCACTGATGGCCTTTCTCCCATCAGTCTCTGGAGGTATGTCTAAGAGAGTGAGGAGGCGTATTTAAAAACTGCGACTTTAAGCTTTTGAAATAGTAAAACATGGTCATTCTACCAGTTTCCTTCCTTTTTGCAGAGAGAGGAGAGTAGGAGAAACTACTACCGGGAGGATTCTCAGGAACCGGAAGCCCTAAAATGTTACACGAATGGGCTCTCGCATCTCAAAACAAGAATTATTTTGCTGTTTTGGACACTTGTTTCTAATGGGAAACCCAAGAAGGAAACTTTAAAGACTCTGGGGCAAGGGGCAGAACCAAATGTCTCTAATCCTCCGTGCTGACAAGTTAGATATGTGGAGGGTGGGTATCTGGGTATAGGAAGAAAACAGGGGCAATGACCCCCTAAAAGAAGTTAATTAAAGACTTAAATTGAAGGGGGAGAAGCAAGGTTGCACAAGGGAAGAGGCACGGGGTTTGTGATCTGGAGTCAGAGTCGCTCTTTTGCCTTTTCTTCTACAACATGCCCTCTTTCCACCCGTAGTGGGTTGTACGACCTGGTCACCTGCCCTCAGCGTCCTTATCATAAAATATATATAGTCCATACAGTTAAGACTTAGGCATGTTGTGCCGATTAAAGCAACACACGCGAAATGTCGTGACAAACCAGAATTTCCTTTTTGCCTTAAAGTGCCGGTGGTAGCCAGTCTCTGGGATTCAGGGATTCATATTATCCGTGTAATTTCAAAACAATCTTTCATTCTGTGTGAATCAAAATGAGCCCGGACATCGCTAGAGAAAGCCGGAATGATTTACGTCTCCTTTTCACCAACAACCTTGTGTTCAAGATCTCTGCTTGACAGTTACGATGTGTAAAAGTAAGATGCCTTTGTTCTCCAGGACACAATTCATAGAAGAACCGAGACGCAAGGCTATTAAGTGGTCACTGTGTTTTTACAAGCCACACTTGCTACAAGGATCCAAACGAGGAGAAAACCAGAGTCCGGCAGATCAGTCGGGAAGGTTATGCGGGTTGGGTTTGGAGCTCACTCTTGAAGGATAAAAGGGGGACGGGGGGGAGGGCACATTGCATAGACAAGGATGAGACTACATGCAAGACATGTTGCTAGACGATATACGTGAATGCATCGCCTCTAGGCTCACAACGACCCGAAAAGATGCATTATTATCTTTGTTTTAAAGACACATAAACATGGTTCCAAGAGGTAAGGTATTTACCCCAAATCACTCAATAAATGACCACCCTGGAAAGAAAGCCAAATCTCTTTGACTCCAGAGATCATGTCCTTTCCACTGAATCCTACTGCCTGCCCGGGGGCCAGAATGAACGTGCTAAGTGACGAATCACGGGAATCTAAGCCCAAACCAAGAGCACACTGCACACACTGAACGTTAGCCAATGTGACAATAAATTCCGTTCAAAAAAGAAGAAGAAAGAACATGCTGCGTTGTGGGACGGTGAGGTGACACATCCAAAAGCAGAGTGAGTGTATGTTGAGAATCCCAGGAGGTAATGCTCGACAGGGAAGGGGAAGTCTTCACAGTTGGGGTGGTCTGGAAAGAGCCAGAACACCTAATAATGAGTCCTTTGACATAGGGGCTGTTGATGATTTTTCTCAATTTGGCACTAAGCGTAGACACCGTCAAATCTCCAGTTTTCTAGGGGAAGGCCCTCATTTTGTCACTCTGCAAATTTCCTCTGGGTGGAGAGCATTGTTGAAAAGTCTTTCGTATCAGAGGGTTTGATCTCCCAGTTTTTCTCCCCGGAGCGCAGCCAACACGGACGGGTCTACCCTACCTGTGAGCACATCAGCTGACCTAATGCAGACACAATACACTCTTTCCTTGTGCTCTTCTTTGCCTGGACTCCTATGGAAGAACAAAAGGGAGGAAAACAGGGACTATCCGTTCAGTCTGTCGGATAGTGTTTTGAGAGTTCTTTCCACTTTGTTCTCATGGAGCAAATGTATGCCGGTCCTGCCAATGAATATTTGAATGATCTCTTCCTCTGTTGTTTCTGGAGTCTCGCTTGCAACGGGGAGCAGAATTTAACCTGCCCAGCCAGTTATTCCTGGGATCCTCTCTTATAATTTGTGGGATCGAGAGCCGACGAAAACCACTGGGACTTGTGGTCCTTTGTTGTCAGCCCTGAGGAGTCCATCTGATGCTGGTTCCGGAAGGAGTAACTCCGTGGAAGAAAAGAGGTATGAGTGGAGGAGCTCAACAGGAAATATGTCAGTTCCAGCTTTTCTAATACTTCTTTATCAGTGGAAGAGCCTGTAGAGGAAATGAGGTTAAAAACCTCAAGGGCTATGGCTTCTCCATTGTCCGTGAGAATATCGGACCGGTATAGGCCCATCAGGTTTCTTCCTGTTTATAATTTGATTATCTGGCACCCCGTCATTCTCAACCCGTTAGCCTGATTTCTTCTTTATAGCTCTTATCATTACACAACACTTTATTTTCTATTCATTTGTGTATCCATTGTATGGATGCCCCATTCAAATATACATCTGATGATGGCAGGGGCTTTAGGTATCTTGTTTACTGTTAAATTCTACATAACTGGAAACACTGCAGAGTACCAGGCAGGGGCTCGATTAATATTCTTTGGGTAATTAAACCTTACCAGTGTACGAATTATTTAATTTACATTTATGGACTGACCACGGCGATGAGGCCCTGTGCAAGAAAGTAAACAGAGCTTGTCCTTCAGTGTGAGACACAGATACATGAACAGATACAACCTAAAAGTTGCAATGGTAGAGGGGCATGGAGGAAATCATGAGATTACTGAGATGAGGTACTTAACTGGAGAAGCAAGCTGACCCAAACCTTAAAGAACGAGTAGGATATTGACCTGGTTAGAAATCAAATAACCTGGGGCGCCTGGGTGGCGCAGTCGGTTAAGCGTCCGACTTCAGCCAGGTCACGATCTCGCGGTCCGTGAGTTCGAGCCCCGCGTCGGGCTCTGGGCTGATGGCTCAGAGCCTGGAGCCTGTTTCCGATTCTGTGTCTCCCTCTCTCTCTGCCCCTCCCCCGTTCATGCTCTGTCTCTCTCTGTCCCAAAAATAAATAAACGTTGAAAAAAAAAATTAAAAAAAAAAAAAAAGAAATCAAATAACCTCTCTGCATTCCGCTCCCCCACCCTTTCCTCCATGGGACTGTAGGTCCTAGGGACTAGCGAGGTAGCAGCCTAAGATATTAGGAAATCAAAAACACGTATTTTAGACAACAGCAATCCGGGAAGATAACAAAGGTACTTTACGGGCTATGAAACATTCTAATAGCAGTTATCATAGGCGGAATGGGAGCACAGGAATCAGACTGATGAGTACAAGAACGAGACAGAGTGGTGGGGATAAGTAGAAAGAGGAAGGGATATTGGATAACTGTGTAGAACAGGTGTTAGAGTTTGGGTTTGCTTAGACAGGCAGTCTGGAGCTTAGGGCTGGTCTAACCAAGATCATCGGGATCAGGAATGACTAAGCTAGAGTGCCGGGGTCCTCTGCCGTGTGGGCTGCCGTTGTGGACCTATATCCCCCCTAGCACAGCTTGCTTCTTTTATCCTATATGAGTATAGGAGGTAATGCGAGGGAAGATGAAAGAGAAGAGAAGACGCAGAGTAAGGAAAAAGAGTGTAAAAGATGTGAAGGAGAGAGGAAAAACAATTTTGATAAGGCCACAAGGAAAGGAAATAGAAAGTCGAAAAATAAAAGAAGAGGGAAGGGAACTTTCCAGCCCTTATTAGGTTTGAGTGCTAGCAGTTACTTAAGTGGTCCCTTTGGAGGGGTAGACACTTTGAGCATTTCACTTTTGGTTTGTTTATATTTATAAACCATAAAGTCAAGTTCAGATTTCTGCTAGAAAAGCACTTCTAGAAGGCTGGGAGATCTTATCTTTCATTTTCTATAGATCAGTTTTGCAGCCTTTTGAAGTATTTATAGTTTTAATACATAACCATAAATGCCCCCCTAAACAAGGAAAATTGCACCTTTCGATTACTATTATTGCTTTATTGCTCATCACACCCATAAATTAGCACCATCCTCCGGCATTGCTGAAAGAGCATTGAATTAGGTTACCACACGAGTACACGAGAACCTATTAAAGCTTTGCTATTTCTTAAAAGTCTTTATAGTTTTCTAGCGCACCCCTTAAGTGTTTCAATTAAAGAACTACTTGCCTGCTCCATAATAGCCCTCCTGTTCAAGACAGGATAGTAGCGTCAGGAAAGAAAAGCAAGATTAAAAGGAGGAAAATTGGAATGTAAAATATTAAAAAATGCAATTGCTACCAAAAGGGTATCAGGTGTTCACGCATTTCAAAGGCATTTAAATTGTCAAACTATTTAATGCACCTGACGTGCATACCGACCTATCTATATCATGTCAATGGCAAAGTTTATGTCTAGGTCTGTACTTACATATTTATTCCCCCCAGTGAGCCTGTAGTTCCATCTTTGCTATCTTTTACTTTTTCAATAATTGGTCACGTGGGAAAGAAGTCCATTAAAATGACAAAAATGGCACAAAAAATTCACTTGTAAAACAAAATAGGTAGATACTGACCTAGACATCAGCCTGATGCCTAGAAGACGAAGACGGGGATGGTAACATAGCACCTTGGAGATAAATACCACACAGACTATCATTAGGATTACAAATCAAATACGACATAGTATTTGTCCCAAATACATATCCCAAAATTATTGGGATCCAGGAGACCTGTATTACACAAGGACTCTGCTAGTAACCTTTATAAATATTTTTACATTTTTTCTGGGTTTCCTTGGGCACCGATGAGCTGATATAATCAGATAAGATGTGAGGCATTCATTTTAAATATGTACTAAGTAACTGCTAGGCATTGTGGGAAATTTTTAAAAAAGTGTGTTTCTCACCCTCAAGAAGCTTATAGTTTTTTGGGGTTTTTTTGTTTTTGTTTTTTAGGTTAGGTGTGTTTTTTTTTTGTTTGTTTGTTTTTTTACATTCGGTGTTTAAAATGCAAATGATATTGCTTCTGGCTACTATGTGGAAAGTCACGAATGACCGGCACTCCCACCTTGATAAAGAGAATTAGCCAAATCTGCTACAAACACATACTGTGTGTGTGTGTGTGTGTGTGTGTGTGTTCAAACACACAACAGAGCTGAGTTTGGAAAGAAAGCTAACCTACAGAAAATGACTGCACCTTTCTAAAAAAGAAGAGACCCATAATAGCTTGTATTCCTAGTTAATTGTGGATAAGAGACTGTTACTCTCCTCTCACTAACGACAAAGATAAGCCATAAAATTTGTCTTTTTTTCAAGACTGTCAGAGAGATGAAAGTGCAAAAAAAAAAAATCTAAATTTCAGAAAGTGAAAATAAAATCTCTTCCTAGGAGAGAAGAAACCCATGACAGCTTTTATTTTTGGCAGTGCTGTGGGATGAGGAAGAATCCATAGGAAACCCGGGTAAAGGGGAGACCAACCCGCCTGTCAATTCTTCCTCCTGAACTTTAACTGAGTAGAAGGGGAATTGTGGCAAACGATACTCTCTCTCTTTAGTCATGCCAAGCCAGCATCAGGAATACAGCAGCAACTTTCAGAAAGTTGGGATGGGAAAGGATATCAGATAAAAACCCATACAAAATACTCTGGCCCCTATGTAGTATGTAAGACAGTTGTAACACAGGCTAGTGGCAGGGCAGCTGAGTGGAAATCGATTTTCTGAGGTTTTGAGATCTTAAGGTGGTATTGGTGAGCAAAGAGAACTCTCCAGTGACCCAAAAATCTGGCATATTTTCCCTGAAAAACAGAGACCACTGAACTGCAAAGCACAAAATGATGTACAAAATTTCTTGAGGGCTCAGATCCTCGCCATGCTAGAAGTAAAGTCCTGATCGAGCCCTCAAAACATTTGAAGTCAGCGATAAACTGAATCTCCGTTGCAAGAAAAGCCAGACCAAACTCAGCTGAAGATGAAATGGGCTTAATCCTCACAAAACACAGTCTGACAGAATAGGTATGTCCAATTTGGGATATAATATTATTTATTTCCGAATCTACTGATATATCAGAGACAATTCAGACATGCTATCAAAAATATGCATAGAGAGACCAGAAAATGAAATTCCTTGGTCCAGGGAGAAACACTCAAGAGAAGTAGACGGGAAGAAGACCTAGATATTGACATGATCATAAAGGGACTTTAAAATAACTATAACAAATATATCAGTGGGTCTGGATCACATGTTGGGCACATGCTCAAATAGATGGAGAGTTTCACCAAAGAGATGAACTCTATGAAAAGAACCAAATGAATCTGTAGAGGCTTCCTCTCTGTTGTACAGCTGAATAATAGTCAGCACGTACATGTAAAGATACTACCTAAAGCTAGAATCACCTGAAAGGAAGCAGAGGCAGCAATTTCTGGAGCTCACACAGAGCTAGGAATAGTTTGTATTCCCACGCTCCAAAGAGAAAAAAAAAAAAAGGCCACAAATTGCGAGATAACAGTAGAATACTCTAACAGGTATTATTTCAAGAGTGGGGAAAAGTTCACCTTAGAGTAAACGTTGCTCTGGTCCCGACTAACAAAACTTAAAAATAACCGAACAATTTCCAAGTGACTTAACTGCATCCCAGAAAAAAAAAAAAAAGCCTAAGAATTCAGTAAAGTATTCAAAAAGTAAAAGGCACAATTAAAATTCCAATTCAACAGTATCAGTTATACAGTTTTCAAAAAAGAAAAGGTGGAGCGCCTGAGTGGCTCAGTCGGTTGGGCGACCAACTTCAGCTCAGTTCGTGATCTCATGGCTTGTGGGCTCGAGCCCCACGTCTGGCTCTGTGCTGACAGCGTAGAGCCTGGAGCCTGCTTCCAAATCTGTGTCTTTGTCTCTGTCTGCCCCTCCTTTGCTTATTCTCTCTCTCAAAAATAAATAAACATTAAAAAGTTATAAAAAAAAAAAAAAGAAAACTTTCTCAACCACATAAAAACATCTCTGAAAAAAAACCTATAGCTAATATCACACTTAATGACATTAAGTGTGATATTGTACTTCTTTTTAGTATCAGAAATGAGGCAAAGGCATCCATATTCATCAGTACTTTTCACTATTGCACTAGAGTTCCAGTCAATGCAGTAAGACATGAAAAAGAAATAAAAGACTTCCAGATAAAGAAAGAAAGAAAGAAAGAAAGAAAGAAAGAAAGAAAGAAAGAAAGAAACTGTTGTTATCCTCAGTCATCCATGTAAAAAACCCTACAGAAGCCATAAAAAAGCCACTAGAACTAAGTTTAGAATACTAGAAGAAGTTGGAGTATATGAAGTTAATGTACAAAAACACTTAAGGTGAATATTACAAAAGATGTATAAGATTTGTTACACTGAAAACTATAAAACATCACTGAAATAAATTAAATATTGAAATAAATTGATATATAATGTTCATGGATAAGAAGATTCAATATTGTTAAGATGCCGACCGTCTCAAATTAATCTGTAGATTCAGTGCGATCCCAATCAGCAGCAGGCTTTTTCTTCTTCTTCCTCTTCCCCTTCCCCTCCTCCTCCTCCGCCTTCTTCTTCTTCTTGCAATTAAAAAAAGGTAGATCCTGAAAGTTATATGGAAATGTGATAGACCCACAGTAGCAAAACAACTTTATAAAATAATGAAAATAGCTCTAAAAATAATACGAAAAACCTGCTTCGATACTTATTGTAAAGCTAAAGTAATTAGTTCTGCATGGCTTGAGAAAAACATGGACATATTCACCCCTGAAACAGAATAGAAAATTGAGTCATAGATCTACATATATGTAGTCGATTGATTTTCAGCAAAGCTGCCATGGCAATCAATGGGGGGAAATCTTTTCAAACGACAATGTTGCAGTAATTGGGCTGCCTATTTACAAATGACCCTCACTCTTTTTCTCCCACAGTGTATAATAAGGAAATCAAAAAGTTGAGAGTTGTCTGGGTAGCTCAGTAGTTAAGCCTCTGATTCTTGATTTCAGCTCAGGTCATGAACCCATGGTTCATGAGTTTGAGCCCCGTGTCAGGTTCCATGCGGACAGTGCGGTTTTCCTATCTCTCTGCCCCTCCCCTATTCATTCTTTCTTGCAATACATAAATAAACTTTAAAAAAAAAGAGAGAAAGATGATAAACCAAATGCAAGAGTTAAAAATATAAATCTTCCAGAAAAAAAAATCAGTAGAAAGCCTTACTAATCTTGGGTTGGGCAAATATTTCTCAATATTCAAAAAGCATGAACCATAAAGGAAAACTTCAATAACTTGGAATTCATCAGTTTTTAAACTTTCTCTTCAAAACACTATTACTAAAATTAAAGGCAAACCCCAGTCTTGGCAGAAAACATTTTTAAAATACATATCCGACAGAGGATGTGTGTCTAGAACATAGTAAGAATGCTTACAACTCAATAATTAGAAGACAAAAAAGGTCAAGTAAAATATGAGCAGAAGATTTGAATAGACATCTCACCAAAGAGGATATAAAAATAGCAAATAAGTACAAATGGCAAAAAAAAAAAAAAATCAACATCATTAATCATCAGGGAACATGAAATTTAAAATGAGTTATCATCTATGTTCCCCCTAAAATGCTTAAATTTAAAAGATTGATCACACCAAGCTTTGGTAGGATTGTAGAACATATAGAACTCTCAATTTCTGATGAGACGTTAAATAGGAGAATAATTTTGAAAAAAAAATGGTTTGTAGCTTTATAAAAAGTTAAACACATACCTAATTGATAACATAGTTATTTTATTCCGAAGTTTTTACCTAAGAAATGAAAGCAAATGCTCATACAAAGACTTGTACGTAAGTGTTCATAGCATATTTATTTGCAATATCATAGAGCTGGAATCTGCCCAAATGTCAAGCAACATGTGAATGGATAAACAGATTGTGGCATAAAAATATGGCAGAATACTGCTTGGCAATATGGATAAACAAATAACAACAACAAAGAAGAAAGAAAAAACTACCGATATAGGCAACAGCCTGAATGAAAATCACAATAATTGGGGTTGACGAAAAGGAGCCAGACAAAAAAGAACCCATCCTATAATGATCCATTTCTATAAAATTTTAGGAAAATGCAAAATAATCTACAGCAACAAAAAGCAGTTCAGTTGTCACTTGGGATAGGAGTGGAGTGAGAGATTATCAAGGAGCATGAAAGACTTGCGAGCTATGGAAACGTTCATTTTTTTGATCGTAGTGATATTTTCATAAATATATACTTCTGTCAAAGTGGACCAAATCGTACAATTTGAATATGTGAAGTTAATTGTACTTCAATGGTACATGAATAAGTTTATTATTTAAAAAAAAAAAGCCTCAGTAAAGTAGGAAAACAAGATAATTTTCCAACTTGGATAAGAAGCTTCTGCAGGGGTCCTGGGCGGCTCAGTCCGACTTCAGCTCAGGTCATGATCTCAAGGTTCGTGAGTTCAAGCCCCGCATCGGGCTCTGTGCTGACAGCTCGGAGCCTGGAGCCTGCTTTGGATTCTGTGTCTCCCTCTCTCTCTGCTCCTACCCCACTCACACTCTGTCTCTCTCTCAAAAATAAATAAACATTTAAAAAATGTTTTAAAAAAAGAGAAGCTTCTACCAAAAAGACCTAGTGATAAGATCATATTTACTGATGAAAGATTGAATGTTTCCCAAAGCTTAAGAAAACACAGATATCTACTCCCACCACGTGTATTCTTAGTGGAGCTCCTAGTACTAAATAAGAAAAATAACCATTCAATAAGTACTAAAATAAGAAAAATAAATTAAAAATGGACATTTTTAGAAAGAAAAGGGTAAAACTATATTTATTTACAGTTGACATGATCATGTGCATTAGAAAATCCTAAAGAATCTATTAAGAACTATCATAACACATGAGTTTAGAAATACAGCAGCATAATAGGCTAATATTTCTATAGGTTAGCAATGGAAAATTGGAAGTGGAAATAGTAAATATAGTACCATTTTTATAGCATCCAAATATGAAATATTTGTGGATAAATTTAACAAAATATATGTAGCACCTGTGCACTAAAGACTACAAGACATTGCTGATAGAACTTTTAAAAGGTGAAAGCAAATGCAGATTACAAAACAGAATAGAGAGTCTAGAATAAAACCACACGTAATTGATTTTTGACAAAAAGGACAGGTAATCTAGTTGCGAAATAGAATCTTTCCCACAAATAATACTGGAACGACGGCTCATTCCTAAGGAGGCGCATGAAGCGCAACCTTAACCTTTTATTGTAACCAAAAACGAATACAGAATGAATCATAGACCTAAAAGTTAAAGCAAACTCTGCAATATTATGTTAAGTCCAGGTGTACAACATAGTGATTCAACAATTCCATGCATTCATTACTCAGTGCTCATCACTATGAGTGCGGTCAACATCTGTCACCATACGACACTATTACAACATTATTGATTATATTCTCTATGCTGTACTCGTTGTCTCCGTGACGTATTTTGTAACTGGAAGTTTGTATCACCTAATCCCCTTTACCTATTTTGCCCATCCCCCACCCACCTTCCCTCTGGCCACCAAAACCAGTATAGAGATGCTGTTGAAGTCAGCTTGCTTATCTGAAAGTTTATTCAGTATACCAATTACTAGCATCATTGTGCCAGTATAGGAATTGTTATGTTATAACCTATTATTAAAATACCACTGGATCTTTTCTAAGGTCCAACTCTAAAACTTGTAAAAGGAAACATTAGAGAAAAAAAATTTTGTCACATGGAAATAAGTAAAGGCTTCTTCGATGGGAAACAACAAGGATGAAACATAAAAGTTTGATAAATTGTACTTCATCAAAATCATTACCTTCCGCTCTTCTAAAGACTTGATTAAGAAGGTAAGAAGTAAGCCACTACCTGGGAGAATACTCAGATCTGACACAGGACTTATATTCAGAAAATATATAGAACTCTTACAACGTAACTATAAGAAAACAAGCAATTAAGACAATGGCAAAAGATTCAAAAAGACGTTGAACGAAAGAAGATACATCAACGGTCAATAAGCACATGGAAGCATGCTTAACGTTTTTTGTCACCTGAAAAATGTAAGTTAAAATCACAATGGCGTAATACGTCATGCACATTAGAATGGTCAAAATTAGAAAAAAAAAACACTTGACAAATGCAAGTTTTGATAAGCTTGTGGAACAGTTAGAACTCTCATGCATTGCTGGTGGGAATGGATAATGACATAACCACTTAAGAAAAAAAAAATCTGTCACTTTCTTAAAAAGTTATATGTACATAGACTATGAAACTCAGCAACTCAATTTTTCAATATTTGCCCAAGAGAACTAAAAACATATGTCTACACCAAAGCTTACACTGCCTATATTCACAACAGTCCCAAACTGGAAACAACCCAAATGTCCTTCAACTATGGCATATGCATACAATAGCTACAACTGAGCGTTAAAAAGGAACAAAGCTTTTATGGATGCCCGCAACAGCACAGATTAATTTAAAAATCACTATGTTCTTGGGAAGAGATATAAAAGGGTACGTATCATAGGAATCCTTTCATATGAAACTATAAAAGAGAAAATCAAGAAATTCAAGTTTACCCTTTTGAAATATTAATAAGTTGATAAACTCCTTCAAAATAAACAAAATCAAAAATTACCAATATTAAGAGAGCAGCACTACAAAACCTATGAAAATTAATAAAGCAATGAGATATTGTACAATTTTATGGCAATAAATTTAAAACGTAGAGGAAAGGTATAAATTCCTTGAAAAAAATAAAAGGGATATGAAATGGAGAGTTTAAATAGCCATATGTCTATTAAAATGGCTGAATTTGTAATAAAAATATGCCCAGAAAGGAAATTTCAGTCCTAGTTGGTTTTACTAGTCAATCATATTAAACATTTAAAGAAAAAATAACACCAATCTTGCACAAATTCTTTCTGAAAACAAAGAAGGAGAGAATGTTTTCTAACTTCTTTTATGAGACTAGCATAAACCTGATATCAAAACCTGACAAAGATATTTACAAGGAAAGAAATTTTCAGACCAATATTCCTCACGCACATAGATATATTTTTAATGAAACATTAGTAAATATAATCCAGAAGTAAATAAAAAAGGTAATAAATTCTGACCAAGTAGGGTTTATACGAGGAAGGCAAAGTCAAATTTTAGAAAAATCAATCAATGTAATTCACAATATTAACAGAATACAGAAGAAAAACCATATGATATCTCAGTCGATGGAGGGAAAAATGACAAAATTCAATATCCATTTATAATAATAACTCAAAGCAAACTAGGAATACAAAGAAACCATCTCGATCTGATAAAGCATATCTGTGAAATACCTATATTTAGTATCATTAATAATGGTAAAATATTTAGTTTTTTTCCTGAAATCAGAAACAACATAAGAACATACTATTTACATTAACTTCAAAAACACATCATAGACTTAAGAATAAATCTAACAAAAGGTATACACAACCTCTGCAGTGAAAACAAATTGTTGCTAAGGTAACTTTAAAGACTTAAATAAATGGAGACATATACCAGATTTGAGAGATTTGATATTGTTATCCATTCTCCCTATATTTATCAATGGATTCAATGTAATCGGAATTAAAAAAAAAAAAACAGGATTTTTTAAAAAACTTTTTTTAATGTTTATTTATTTTTGAGACAGAGAGAGACAGAGCATGACTGGGGGAGGGTCAGAGAGAGAGGGAGACCCAGAATCCGAAGCAGGCTCCAGGCTCTGAGCTGTCAGCACAGAGCCTGACGTGGGGCTCGAACTCATGGAGTGTGAGATCATGGCCTGAGCTGAAGTCGGACGCTTAACCAACTGAACCACCCAGGCGCCCCAAACAGGATATTTTTAAAAAAGAGATTGACAAACTTTCTCCAACTTACTTGAGAATTTAAAGTGATCTAGAAGAGCCAAAACACTCATGAAAAGTAAGAACAAGTGGGCACCTGGGTGGCTCAGTCGGTTCAGCGTCTGACTCTCGATGGTCTTCATGGTGGCTCAGGTCGTGATCTCACAGTCGGGAGATCGACCCTCCCATCAGGCTCCAGCATGAAGCCTGCTAAAGATTCTGGCTCTCCCTCTCCCTCTGCCCCTCCCCTGCTCACTCATGCTCTCTCTCTCTCTCTCTCAAAATATAAATAAATAAATAAATAAATAAATAAATAAATAAATAATAAATATAAGGATAAGCAGTAGAATGGATACCCCTTGACTGGAAGCCTTTCTATAAAGTTCCAATAAGTAAGACAGGGTGATAGTGTCACAGAGATAGATAAACTGATCAACAGAGCAGATTAAATAGTCCCAGATATATCCACACATATAAAGTCAATTAATTTTCAACCAAATCAATATGCCAATTCAATTGGAGAAGAGAAAGGGTATATCCTAGGAAGACAGAGTTAATTTTAAATAGTGCTGGGATACCTGATAAAAGTAGAGATCAAAAAATAATCCTCAACCCCTATCTTGCTTACCAACATGCATTAGCATTGATCTAAGATGTCTAACAAATCCTAACATTAGCTCGAACACTAAACTGCTAGAAGAAGGTAAGTGGATATCTTTGCAACTTAGGGGAAGTCGAAGAACTTCGTGTTTATCCAGAACATGAAAAGCATTGGCCAAAAAGAATAGGCAAGCCACAAAATGGCAAAAATTCTGATTGGTAGATAGATGATAGATACACAGACAGATGATAGATGAAGAATATATGAAGAACCTCTACAAGTGAATGATAAAAAAACAAACAATCCAATAAAAAAACCATGCTTGGACAGTTTAAAAAAGAAGCTACAAATGGCCATTGATGACAAGATTTATTACATGAGAAGAAGCTCAACATCATTAGTTGTCAGAGATACACATACTGGAACCAAAATGAAATACCAGTATGTGTCCATGAAGTCAAAAGTCAAAATGCCAGTTACCCCAAATTTTGGCAAGCATGTGGGGCAACTGAAATGCTTGGACTTTGTCTACGGCCGAGGAAAATGTTACAGCCACTTTAGTTAACCGTTTCTCTTGTTCTAATCATGCTAAACATACATCTAAGTTGTGACCTAGGAATACACGCCTACATATTTACTCAAGAGAAATGAAAATGTCTGTTCGCAAGAAGACAGGTAAAATACTACCATGCCTCATTCATAGTAGATCAATATTGGAAACACAGCCCACACGTTCACCAACAAAAGATAATGACATTGTTGTATGTTAATACAGTGAACACAACTCAGCAATTCAGGAGTGAATTATTGATAGGGGCAGCATCACGGATACATTTCCAAACACTACTTTAAGTGAAAGAAGGCAGACACAGAAAAATACACACTGTATGAGCCCATGATAAAGCATCTAGAAATAGACCAAACTAGCTATAATGAGAGAAATTTCAAAAGTATTTGCCTCAGGAGCATGGAAGAATTGAGCGGAAGAAGCCATGAGCAGTAGCGTCTGTTAAATGTTTAACAACGAGTGTGGGTGGGGTGAAAGTCCTGATTTATAGCATCTGTTGATTTTCATGCTGTAAATACTCTCAATTTCAAGATTTCCAGCTGCCAAATGACGTGACTGAATGAGGACTTGGGAACGGATATACACAATTGATTCTCACGAGGCGTTGCAAGCTGGCTTCAGTACACTGCGGCGTGGGTACAAGGAAAATTTCTGACGATAAAAACATTTTATTTCTTCTTCTGGGATGTGGTTACGAGGGTATAGATATGTCAAAGCTCATCATATTCCTTGAAAATGTGAGATCGGTGCATTTTTGTATGCAAGTTATATTTTAATGTAAAAAAAAAAAAAAGTGATAGTGCCATATGCTGGGTACAGAGAAATACTTGCCACTGGGATTGTTCCCATTGTAACATTATAGCATCCCAGTATATCCCAGTAGAAGAAACAACTCCCGGGGCGCCTGGGTGGCTCAGTCGGTTGAGTCTCCGACTTCGGCTCAGGTCATGATCTCACGGTCTGTAAGTTCGAGCCCTGTGTCGGGCTCTGTGCTGACAGCTCAGAGCCTGGAGCTTGATTCGGATTCTGGGTCTCCCTCTCTCTCTGACCCTCCCCCGTTCATGCTCTGTCTCTCTGTGTCTCAAAAATAAATAGACATTTAAAAAAAAGAAAAGAGGGGCGCCTGGGTGGCGCAGTCGGTTAAGCGTCCGACTTCAGCCAGGTCACGATCTCGCGGTCCGGGAGTTCGAGCCCCGCGTCAGGCTCTGGGCTGATGGCTCGGAGCCTGGAGCCTGTTTCCGATTCTGTGTCTCCCTCTCTCTCTGCCCCTCCCCCATTCATGCTCTGTCTCTCCCTGTCCCAAAAATAAATTAAAAAAAAAAACGCTGAAAAAAAAAAAGAAAAGAGAAGAAGAAGAAGAAGAAGAAGAAGAAGAAGAAGAAGAAGAAGAAGAAGAAACAACTCCGAAATGTAATGGCTTAAATCAGTGGCATTTTGTTCAAGTTTGGGCGGCTTGAAGGCTGGGCGTGGAATCATCTCTCTTGCATTTAAACATCTGGTAGTGAATAATGGGCTGTCGAGGGGACTACTTACCTGTGACCTCTCCATGTGACTTGGGCTTTCTTACAACATGATGCCTGAGTTTCAAGGGTGAATACCAAGAGAAGGAAATCCAAGCAGAAGCTGTATCACCTTTCCTAACCAAGCCTGGGAAGGCACAGTGCATCACTTCCACCACCTTCTACTTGTGGGAGTGGCCACAAGCTTGCCCAGGATCAAGAGACGGAGAAACAGATTTCAACTCCTGACGGCAAATGGCAAAGTTCTAGAACAGTATATAGGACTGGAAATACTGCTGTGGCTATTTTTGAAAAATACATCTTGCCACAGGCTATCAGCTGGCCTACTTTACCTCTTTCCCGGACGCAAAATACTTGTCGCTCCTCCAACACCCTCCAGAGTCTTATCCCATTTTGGCATCATATTCGGATTGAGGGCCCAGGGTCCTATTGTCTGAGTCAGATGCAGGGGTAGAGGAGGCTCCTTGGATGTGTTTCTCAAGTACCGTGACTTAAATGGAGTTCTTCTCCATATGAGGACCTAGAAACTAAAGAGAGAAGTTTTCTGAACCCCACACACCTAACCTCAACTGTAGGACAGTCATTAAGATATCATAATGCACTTACCACTCGTAAAATGGGGAAACTGGAAGCTTCCGATATTTATTGGTTCAAGGTCAATGTGGCATCTTTGCCAAACTTGGTCCTACTTCCTGGGAATGATTCACTAGTACCTCTATTGACTTTGCCATCTGGGATTTGCTTCTGCCCTCTGTGTAATACTTTCCTGCTCTATAAGAAGTGGCTAGTCTTTGCTTATAGTCATTCAGGAGTCTGATGCCTTTTTCCTTTTCTTTTCTTTAACATAAACCATAGAAATTCATTCAGATTTCTCTGGTTTTTCCATTAACGCTTAAAATCCCAGGATTCCAACCAGGATACTGCATTGCATTTCATTTTAATGTCTCTTTAGTCTTCGCCAACCTGTGACGGTTTTGCAGTCTGTCTTTCTAACCTTCTTAATTAAAAAAAAATCTGTATTGAAATATAATTCACATATCATACAATTCACCAATTAAGGTATACAATCCACTGGTTTTTAATACATCCAAAGAATTGCATGATCATTCAGGCCCTGTGCTGACAGCTCAGGGCCTGGAGCCTGCTTCGGATTCTGTGTCTCCCTCTCTCTCTCTGCCCCTCCCCTGCTCATGCTCTGTCTCTCTCTCTGTCAAAAATGAACATTAAAAAAAATTAAAAAAAACAGAAGTGCATGATCGTCACTATAGTCCAATTTTATTTTATATTTTATAAAGAGAGAAAGTACAAGTGGGGGAGAGGGAGAGAGAGAGAGAGAGAGAGAGAGAGAGAGAGAGAGAACCTTAAGCAGGTTTCCAAGCTGTCAATGTGAAGCCTGATGCAGGGCTTGATCCAGCAAACCTTGAGATCATGACTTGAGCCAAAATCAAGAGTCTAACGCTTACCCAACTGAGCGACCCAGGCACTCCTCCCATTACAATTTTGATTTGAATCTCCCTAATGACTAAGTGTTGAGCACATTTTCATGTGCGTGTTAACACTTTGCATATCTTCTTGGGAGAACTGTCTATTCAAATCCTTGGCTCATTTTAAAATGGGTTATTTATCTTTTTTATTATTGAGTCAAATACGTTCTTTATATGGTCTGGATACAATCCCCTTAGCAGATATATGACTGAAATATATTTCCTCTTATTCTGTGGGTTGTCTTTTAACTTTCTTGATGTATCAAGCCATTTGCATCAAGTGGTTCTGAATTTGGTAAAAACGAATTTATCTATGTGTTATTTTGTTGCTGTTGTTTTTGGTGTCATATCCAAGAACCCATTAACAAGGCCAAGGTCATGGAGATTTACTTCTATGTTTTCTTTTAAGAGTTTTGTATTCTTAGCTTTTACATTTAGGTCTACGACCCATTTTGAGACGATTTGTATCTGGTGTATTTTTGCATGTGGTTATCCAGTTGTTCCAACACCATTTGTTAAAAAGATTAAGCATTTCCATTTGAATTGTGTTGAAAATCTTGTCTCAAATCAATTGACCCTAAATGGAAGGGTTTGTTTCTGGACTCTCTGTTCTATTTCATTGATTTATACATCTGTCCTTGTGCCAGTATGACATTGTCTTGATTACTGTATCTTTGTAGCAAGTTTGAAATCGCAGCAATCCCTCTCAAAGTTCGGCAAAGTTCCCTCTCAAAATCCCTGCTCTAGTTCGGCAGAGCTAGAACAAGCAATCCTAAAACAATCAGAGCTAGAACAAACAGTCCTAAAATTTGTATGGAACCAGAAAAGACCCTGAATAGCCAAAGCAATCCTGAAAAGGAAAACCAAACCTGGAAGCATCACAGTTCCAGACTTCAGGCTGTATTACAAAGCTGTCATCATCGAGACAGTATGGTACTGGCCCAAAAACAGACACATAGATCAGTGGAACAGAATAGAGAACCCAGAAATGGACCCGCAAACGTAAGGCCAACTAATCTTTGACAAAGCAGGAAAGAATATCCAATGGAAAAAAGACAGTTTCTTCAGCAAATGGTGTTGGGAAAACTGGACAGCGACTTGCAGAAGAAGGAACCTGGACCACTTTCTTACACCATACATAAAATTAAATTCAAAATGGATGAGAGACCTAAATGTAAGACAGGAAGCCATCAAAATCCTAGAGGAGAAAACAGGGAACAATCTCTTTGACCTTGACCACAGCAACTTCTTACTTGACATGTCTCCAGAGGCAAGGGAAACAAAAGCCAAAATGACCTCATCAAGATAAAAAGCTTCTGCACAGTGAAGCAAACAATCAGCAAAACTAACAGGCAACCTATGAAATGGAAGAAGATATTTGCAAATGACATCTCAGATCAAGGGTTAGTATCCAAAATCTATAAAGAACTTATCAAACTCAACACCCAAAAAACAAATAATCCAGTGAAGAAATGGGCAAAGACATGAGTAAACACTTTTCCAGAGAAGACGTCCAGATGGCTAACAGACATGTGAAAAAATGCTCAACATCACTCATTACCAGGGAAATACAAATCAAATAGCCAAACTGTGGAAAGAACCCAAATGTCCATTGACTGATGAATGGATAAAGAATATGTGGTATATATGTGTGTGTATGTGTGTGTGTATATATATATATACATATATATACATATATATACATATGCATATATACATATATATACATATATATATGTACATACATGTACATACATACATGGATAAAGAATATGTGGTATATATGTGTGTGTATGTGTGTGTGTATATATATATATATATATATATGTGTGTGTGTGTGTGTATGTGTGTGTGTATATATATATACATATATATACATATGTATATATATATGTATATATATGTATATATACATATGTATATATATGTATATATATATACACACACACATACACACACACACACACATATATATATATATATATACACACACACATACACACACATATATATACACATACACACAGTGGAATATTACTAGACAATCAAAAAGAATGAAATCTTGCCATTTGCAACAATGCAAATTGTTGCCATTTGCAACATTTGCAAAAAAAAAAAAAATTAAACAGACACTACCCTTGAGGCATGACCTTACTATCATTGGACTAACATAGCTTGCGGAACTCGAGATGCCACCTTAAATTTTTCTGAGGTTTCAGTGTATGGTTATTCAGTTAGGACATTGGTTTTCTCTTTAGATGAAGCCTTAGTTTTGTCCTTTCGGATGTAGCTCTGGATTTGACCTTTGCTTGGAAACAATTCGTTAATTTTTTTTTTTATTTTTTTTATTTAAAAAAAATTTTTTTTTCAACATTTATTTATTTTTGGGACAGAGAGAGACAGAGCATGAACAGGGGAGGGGCAGAGAGAGAGGGAGACACAGAATCGGAAACAGGCTCCAGACTCTGAGCCATCAGCCCAGAGCCTGACGCGGGGCTCGAACTCACGGACCGCGAGATCGTGACCTGGCTGAAGTCCGACGCTTAACCGACTGCGCCACCCAGGCGCCCCAACAATTCGTTAATTTTAGCATCATTTGCCATTTGGAGAGGCTGGGATTGAGAAACAGCAAGACCTGATTGGTTTATATTTAACAGATCCTTCTTCAGTGCATTGTTTTCTCCTCACATTATACTATAAAGAACAAGAAGAGGCTAAATAACACCTTTAACACTCTGCCTGGAAATCTCCTTAGCTGCATCACACAGTTCATTAGGTGAAATTTCTATTTCCTATGTCATCATAGGGGATAACGTGGCTAAACTTTTTGTCACTTTATAACAAGGGCCCCTTTCCTCAAGCTTCCAAAATTGTTTTCCTCACCTTCCTAAAAGTCCTCAGAGACAGCCTCCTCAGGGTCATCAGACCTTAGCTAACAGACTCCTCAAGGGTTATCCAACATCTACCCTTTCCTTGGTCCCAAAACCACTTTAGGATGTTGTCGAGAGCTCTCCACCTCCGATACCAAAAATCTGTCCTCGCTATTATGGCTGCGTAACAAGCCACTCTAAATCTTAATAGCTTAAAACAATGTCAGCACTTATTTTACTCATGAATCTGCAGTTTGAGCAAGGCTCAGCAGGGATCATCCATCTCTTCCCCACAGCAGCTTGAAGACCGAGAACTAGAGTCATCCGAAGGCTTCTTTGCTCATGTGTTTGGAGTTGACATTGATGCTCAGCTGAAATCTTAACTGGGAATGTCAACCAGGATATATACAGGCACCTCTCAGGGTGGCTTGGGCTTCCTGCCAACATGGCATCTGGGTTCCAAGGTAGAGCCTATGAGAAAGAGAGAGAGAGCAGGAGTGCTAGGCAGAAGCTCTGTCGCCTGTTCTAAGATAACTTTAGAAGTCACACAGTGTCACTTCTACCACAGTCTCTATGTTGACACATCGCAAACCTGCCCCGGGCAAAGGAAAGGAAAACAGCCTTTACTTCTCGCATGTAGAGTGGCAAGGTTCCGGAAAAGCATGTTGGATGGAAATATCGTGGTGGCCATTTTTGATGGAAATATCGTGGTGGCCATTTTTGATGGAAATATCGTGGTGGCCATTTTTGATAACTACAATCTGCCACAGGAATCAATTGGTCTTTCTTATGGAAATGTTGCCTCAAAAATATCCTTGAAAAAATGTAGACCTGCATATGAATTAATGGCCAAGGTGAAAGATAGACTTATCTTATATACTTAACATATACAGTTGACCCTTGAACAACCTGGAGCTGAACTGCATGGGTCCACTTATACCAGGATTTTTTTTTAAGTGTTGACAGCAACACCCATAAGACATTTATTACAACTGTCCAGCACCATCTCCACAGGACCCAATGGAAGGTGAATGGCTCAGAGATTGACCTGCTGTTCTCTGAGTACCCAGGAGGTCTGTGGAGACCATCAGCACTCGCCAAAGGGGCCTGGGACCTGGCTTCAGGTCACCCCGTGTGCTGACATGGTGGTCAGGTCCAGTGCCTGGGGCAGAGGGGAGGGCAGCCAGGAGACTGGGGTGAAGCAGAGGACCAGGCCTAGAGAGCAGGACGGTGCTGCACAGACCCCAGGCACAGATTCCTCCGCTGACCCGTGATTCTGCGTATCCAGGCTCCTGGAGGCCAGGCACTCACCTGCGACAACGGCTGCCGCAGTCGTGGGCCATGGTGCACCGCCAGGCAGATGGGCAACTACAACTCTGTGCTCTTGTCTCCGCCACGGCTGCTGTTGCTACTGATCCAAGGCCCCCAAGCTGTGGATCATCGCCGTCAGTCAGGGCAGACCGGCTGGCACTCCTGCCCGCCCCGCCTATACGCAGATTTTTTTTCAATAAATATACGATAACGTGCTGCAAATGTATTTTCTCCTTCTGATGATTTTCTTAATAACATTTTCTTTTTTCCAGCGTACTTGAAGAATACAGTATATAAGACATATTATAACATACAAAAAATGTACTAATCCATTGTTTCTGTTATCAGTAAGGCTTCTTCTGGTCAACAGTAGTCAAGTTGCAGGGGAGCCAAGAGTTGTTGAGTTTGGATCACAGAGATCAATTGTGCACGCGTGCGCACAATTTTTTCCCACCTTTTAATATTCAGGTCACTGATTAGAATCTGGGCTGGACTGAACTTTTTTATCCTGAATTTTTTGTTTGTTTGTCCATAATGTGCCTCTGGTTTCTGTCCCTGTGTCATTTCTGTGGATCTCCCTTGCAGAAGCAAGAAATTGGACAGAGGCAAATCACTGAATCAGTCAAGAGATAGGCAAGGTTTGGGGTATTACATGAGATTGCTCAATACATCATGACCTTTTTCCTACAGATGTGGACCTTTGAACAAGTGTCCTTGCTTGCACAGGAGGGAAAAAATAAGCCATGACTGTGGATCGAGAACAGAGAGAGAGATGGCTCTATGTCTCCAATATGACTTACTGCACACCATCAGGATTCATTGGCATGCGTCTGCATTCTGCTCTCTGCCCATGACCAGCCTTTCAAGAAGTAAGTGCCAGTAGAAAGGAAAGTATACACAGTAACTGGTGGGCATTAATCAAGGCCACACTGGGCTGCTTCCAGGGCAACACATGTCTAATGGCCACAGAGAGAGGAGAGAATAGAAATCAATCTGCTTAATGTTATTCTCGCCTCTGTCAAGAGATGAAGAGATGGGCTTATCATGCTTTGAAATGGAATGCAAACTTGGAAATCAGGATAGTGGACAGAATGAAACGGAGAGAGATTTGATTCTTTCTGCTCTCCAACGCTCCCTAAAAGAGCCAACTTCCCATTCGGCAGACCATGTCAATGAGGCTGTATTTTCCTACTGTATTTTCATAATGGTATCATGAGCGTGGTGTTGTCATCACCATTAGAGAATGACAGGCATCCCTTGGTACCAGTTCTGTGATGTTATGATTCTTGGGCACAGACGTTGACCCCAGCCAGAATATGGAGGCAGGAAGCATGGAGACAATCACTCCAAGGAAGGCAAAGCAAATCCCCAGATGTCATTTATGTAGGTAGTGGCCAAGGGATCAGACCCCATAAGTGTCTTGTCTTTTTTTTTTTTAATTTTTTTTTTAACGTTTATTTATTTTTGAGACAGAGAGAGACAGAGCATGAATGGGGGAGGGGCAGAGAGAGGGAGACACAGAATCGGAAACAGGCTCCAGGCTCTGAGCTGTCAGCACAGAGCCCGACGCGGGGCTCGAACTCACGGACCGCGAGATCATGACCTGAGCCGAAGTCGGCTGCTTAACCGACTGAGCCACCCAGGCGCCCCATAAGTGTCTTTTCTTGCTTGGATCAGCAGAATGATGTTGGGTAGGTGGGTGGGAAGGGGAACATTAAACTGAGAACCAGGTTTGGTTTCATGACTCTACCACTAACTCAAATCCTCAAATGAGGATATTGTGTTCCATGCTCTCTGAATTATTCCCCAGTTCTGATATTCCCTTCTTCATGGTCCCAACCTTGATCCTGAGGAGCATAGCTTTTATCCAGGCTCCCCAACTAAAGAGACGGCCCAAACTGTTGTATCTTGTGCTATATAAAGTTTTTATCTTCAGGGATTCTGATATTACCACCGGAAACAGGCTTCTTACAAGACAATCCTACAAGCAGGCTAATGTCAGAATTAACCAAAGGAAAAGGTCTGATGGAGAGTGCTTGGTGAAGAATCTGCTAGCTAACAGTTTGGGATGTGGGATATGCTTGCCCTGGAAGAGACAGGAACGTTCTGGAAAAGCAGCACATTTGCTGTAAAGCTCTGGAGATCCCACTTCCCTTCCCATGTTTGCATATTTTTTAATTAAATTATTTTCCCTCCTCGGTGAGAAAAATATGTGAGGTTATGGAGGAAATAGTTGGTCAGTTTGTTCCCCAGTTCCCAGTTCAGTTTCTGGCCAGCTCGTCCTTTTGGGCAGGCCACCCACTCACCTCCCTGCGTCTAGCGGTTTCATCTGTAAAATGCGACTGCCTTTCTCACGGAGATATTAATTTTACATTTTTAAATGAAATCTTAGAGGTGAAATTCTTTGAAAATGGGATAGTGGAACACAATTTTGAGGTGCTGCGAGCGCTGGCTTATTAGACTTCTCTGGAAACGCCTAGATTAGTTTGGCTCAGCGTTGGGTGTTTTTCAGGTACAGACAGAGAGATTCAAAGTCAGAGATTTTTGACTTCCAAAGCAACCTAAGCACTTAGGTCTCAACTGCATGAAGCCGGCAACACAGAGGAAACTGCAAAGGTGGGGACTCCCTGCAGAGTCTAGCTTTTTCAAAGGAAATAATGAGCTATTCAGTTACTATTCTGTGGGCTTAAAAAATTTTTTTGGAAAATGTTAGTTCAACCACTATTACTGAAAAATGCTCACTGCTCAACTTGGCTGCTGCAAATTAAGCCACCAAACAATGCTACTGTGGATCCTGGAGTCCAGAATGTTTTAAAAAGCATCAACTTCTTGGGCACCTAATCACATTTGAAAATAAAAATGAAGCTTCTAACTGAGCCCCAGAGCTCTTCTTTATATTCTGAGCCTTTCTTTCTTCAAGGGCTGGGACACACAGCTTAGAGCTACTCGGTCTTTGTCCATGGCTGGTCTTGCACCTTCCTCCTTTTCCTTGGACACTCATAGCTCAGCAAGGGAAAAGGGGTGGGTGTGGCTGGTTTGTATTTTGCCAAGGATCTCCCCTCCGCACTGAGCGGTTATCAAACATAGAAACTGGATTCAGGTGAGCATATAGGAAGTGTTTACTGGATACTCACTGTCATTCCAGTGCCACGTTGGGTTAGTGAGGACACCAAAGAAGGTGTCATGGCTTTTGTTGTTTGTAAGAAGGAATAAAAGCTTTTGAAGAGGTAGAGAGGATTAGCTGCTGAAGGTCCTGAATGCATCTCTCTGGCCATACTGGCCTGTTTTCCTGTTTCTGTGCACATTGGAGAACTGCACCGCCATTATCTACACGTTGTCTCTGTGACTTCAGTGTCTTATTCAGGCTCTCTATTTCCTCTACTGCCTTTAGCCCATCTTACCCTCACTCCTTAGCAGGTTGACCCACTCATCTCCTCTCCTTGACTTCCTTGGTGCCTCCAAATTTCATCTCTATTTCACTCTTTCTTACACCTCGGCTCAGGGGGGTGTTCTGGCCGGTCCCCAGTTCTGTCGCATTGCCCATAGGACAGGAGTTTTCTTTGTTCAATGAGTTCTTTGATATTACTATCTCCTGTAGTCAGGTCCACTGTGATTGGAGCAATTTCTGATACCCTAACAGGAAGCTAAACCCTAACATAACCATTTACTGGTGGAATTTTTCACTGAGCAAGCAATTCAGTGTTATATATTCAGAGATATAAAATGACTAAAACCTTTGACCTAGAATCCCACATGTAAAAATCAACTTTAAAATATTGTTTCTTAAAAGGTAATTATCTTATTGGTGAAAATATCCAAATGGGGTTAAACTGCTTGAAACATAATGTAGACTTTATAAATATTTATTTAATAAAGTTACTCCATAAATATTTATTTAATAAAGGAATAATTTGAAAGGTTGTGAACAAAGGTCAGATGTCCATACTTGATTTATTCCCTTTCACTTTCACCCTTCTATGGAAATGCCCATGAGAAAAGCAGAACCCAGTCAGATCACCAAAAAACCAATGAGATAATTCAATGATACCATTCAAACTAATGTAAATTTCTTGGAGGGAATACTCCTAGTCTAGTGTGTCCAGCCGAGAAAGAAAAGCTACTCAGACACTGTGACATAAAACAACTGATCAAAAAGAGAGTGGGTTTTGAGCTGCTCATGCATTTTACCTCGACGTTGAAGATACGGAGTCCAAGCTACGGCCAAATAGCCTGATGGCCTCTCTCCTACTACAGGGGCTCTGACTTCGGAGATGCGTAAAGATACGACCTTCATCAAAGCTTCTTCTCTCATCAGTACTTGTTTCTGAAACTCTTTGGAAGCCTCCAACTTGCAGCCATGAAAAATGGCTGAAGATGAAAATGGGGGTTATGAGTTGTGGCAGGAGAAATATATTCTCATATGTGTAAGAGCCCAAGAAATATTCCGCCCGTGTATCTTTCCTGAAGAAGTTATTCTACGGCATAATCCAGTTGACAAACATATAAATCCAATGTGGGAACCCAAGAAAGACGTCAGAGGATAAGAGGGTTGCAAGCACAGTGGAGTTGGTTGAAATATTTATTTAGCTGTATGTCTGACCAAAAAAAAATAAGGGCCAAAGTAAGAACTGTTGGAAAGAGTGGTGCCAAACAAAAATGATGCCTGGTTGATAACTTCACATTATGGTAGAAAGATTGTACAATGGGGAATGGATGGAAGTCAAATTGTGCTGAATTCCTTCTTTTATATTAAGATGAGTTAGCTTTTTGGTTCAAACTATTCGAATTATGAGGATAAAGTGACCAAAAGCTTGTCAATTCAAGAATTTGAGGGCAGACATGGGTTTTAAATAATACAATTAACAAAAAATTAGTGAGTTTTAATTACTATAAAGCAGATTTTAATCACTGGAAAACTAATGCTCCTTTCCAAGTGTCCATGAAACATTTACCGAAGGTGACTGAGGACAATAATAATAAATTCCAAAGAGCTACCGTTAAAAGATCTTCTAACATGTGTTTTCTCTTGTCAGCCCCCATAATCAAAGTCTTCAAGTAAAATCATGCCTACTGATGGTATTCTAAACCTCAGTGAGCATATGCCACCTCATTTTTACACTCATTGTGATTCCCAGCATCAGTGGTTTGAGAGTTTTTGAGTATGGACACAGCTTTGTTAAAAAGATTACATCAGAGGGGCACCTGGGTGGCTCAGTTGGTTAAATGTCAGACCGGGTCAGGTCACGATCTCACCCTTCGTGAGTTGGAGACCCCGTGTTGGGCTCTGTGTTGACAGTTCAGAGCCTGGAGCCCGCTTCGGATTCTGGGTCTCCCTCTCTCTCTGCTCCCCACCCCCTTCCTGCACGCTGTCTCTCTCTCAAAAATAAATAAACATTTAAAAAAAAATTTTTTTAAATAAGATGACATCAGAGGGACACCTGGGTGGCTCAGTCCGTTAAGCATCCTATTTCAGCTCGGGTCATGATCTCATGGTTCATGAGTTCGAGCCTCGCATCCGGACTCTCTGTTGTCATCACAGAGCCCACTTAGCATCCTCTGTCTCCCTCTTTGTCGCCCCTCCCTCACTAGCTCTCTCTCTTTCTCTCTGTCTCAAAAATAAATAAACATTTGAGAAAACTACATCAGAATATCAAGCTTCAACTTGGTTTCAGCTCAGATTTTCATCACTTTGCTAGGAAGCGTGACAATATACATCCACAGATACAAAGGCAGTTTGCAACCATTGAAAACTCTTTTTCATTGACTTCACTGGGGATTCATTAGGAAGATGAGAGGCAGGATATCAGACCCCAGGGAAACCCTTTGTGTTGCAGGCTTGGGGGATATGAGTAGCCTTTACTCTTATCACCATTACTGCAGAAAACATGCAAAGCCCTGTCCAGATTCTTCTCCCATGGAACAAAGGACTTAAGCTACTGGGAGAAGGTGGTAAGTCCTATCTTCTCCAGAGCACAGGAAGCCCACCCAATAGACCAGGGAGCTGGGGGTTTTTTGAGACTAAAGCTAAACCAAGACCACAGAGCAAGTGCCTCTGGGCCCCACCACCAAGCTGCTAAGCATCAAATAGTAACAAGTAAGAGCAGTTTACTGCCTGGACGGTCAAGAACATGGAGAGAGAACTTCTCTGAGGTGCAGATTCACAGGGAAAACCTGAGGCTGAAGGCGATAAAGAAACATTAAAAAAACCCACCAGCAACCAAGACTCCACCGTAATCATAAGGTAGGGTTAGAAGAATTTGAAGCCAGTGTTTTACTGAGGGTAACTTTCACAACAAATCCCAAACCTTGAGTATCTCAGCACTTGACTACCTTGACCCAACTCCCCTCACCGAAAGTCCAGTAGAAGAGTGTGCCCATTTCCAGGCATAAACACTATTTACTTGAATCCCAACTGTCTTGTACTCAATTTCTGGCTTTTATCACAGAATTATAAGAAACACAAGAAAGAACACACACACTCATACACACGACGCAACACTGTCAAGAGTCACAGCAACGAACGGAACCGCATGTAGATGAGACCTAGATGGTAGAACTATCAGACAAGTGATTTTAAATAATTCCGATTAATATGTTAAATGATCTACTGCAAAAGAAGACAGTGTGTAAAAACGAATGGGAGAATTTTAGCAGGGATATTAAAACCAGGAGAATCAAATGAACATGCTAAAAATATGAATAGCAAAAGTCATGGTAAGAGACAAAGAATGACATCTATAGGGTTATTAGTACTCTTGGCACAGCTGGGGGAAAGGTGTCAACTTGAAAATAGCTCGATAAAAATCACCCAAACCATCATTTTTATTTTGTTGCTCAATCTCCCAGGTTTGGCCAGTGAGAGCCCCTTCAAGACGGCTGCTCCTTCTGACATGTTCTGATCATTGTGCATTAGTCAGGGTTCTCCAAAGAAACAGACCGACAGGAAGTGTGCGTGTGCGTGCGTGTGTTTGTGTGTGTACATGAAGAGAGAGAGAGAGAGGAGGTTGGGGATTTCCTTTAAGAAATTGGCTCATTGGGGCGCCTGGGTGGCGCAGTCGGTTAAGCGTCCGACTTCAGCCAGGTCACGATCTCGCGGTCCGTGAGTTCGAGCCCTGTGTCAGGCTCTGGGCTGATGGCTCAGAGCCTGGAGCCTGTTTCCGATTCTGTGTCTCCCTCTCTCTCTGCCCCTCCCCCGTTCATGCTCTGTCTCTCTCTGTCCCAAAAATAAATAAACGTTGAAAAAAAAAAAAAAAAGAAATTGGCTCATATATTTATGGATTCTGGTAAACCCACAGTCTCCATGGTAGATTGGCAGTCTGAATGTGGTTTCAGTTTGAAAGCCAACCACTGGCAGAGTTCCCTTTTCTTCCAGAGAAGTCGGTCGTTTTCTACAAAAGCCTTCAACTGTTTGGATGAGGCCCACCTATATTACGGAGAGTAGTTTGCTTTAACCAAAGTCCATTGGTTTAAACAATCTTTTTTTTAAAAAAAAAATTTTTTTTTTTTTGACATTTATTTATTTTTGGGACAGAGAGAGACAGAGCATGAACGGGGGAGGGGCAGAGAGAGAGGGAGACACAGAATCAGAAACAGGCTCCAGGCTCTGAGCCATCAGCCCAGAGCCCGACGTGGGGCTCGAACTCACGGACCGCGAGATCGTGACCTGGCTGAAGTCGGACGCTTAACCGACTGCGCCACCCAGGCGCCCCTGGTTTAAACAATCTTATCTAAAAAAATAACTTCACAAAAACATCTAGAATAATGTTTGACCAAATATCTGGGTGCTATGGCCTAGACACATTGATATATAAAATCAGCTATTATAGATCCTTTGAGCTCTATATTGTTTTTTAGCACAAGGTGAAGTTTTGGGTTTGTGTTTTCTCTTCGCTCTCCCTGGAGACAGCCATTTCTCCAAGTAACCCTGTTTCATTTTATTTAGAAATGTATTTAGCATTCAGAAATCAAGATCTGGATCCCATGGATGATTTGTGCTTACTGGTACTGAGTGAGCTTCTAGGCCCTCCAGCTGAGACAGCTAGTAAATATATAAGTGTAGACACACACACACACACACACACACACACACACACACAGAGGGGGATGGAGGGAGAAGGAGAGAAAGAGGATTATAAAGCAATTATAAGATATTAAAATGCGGGAGTTTGGGTTAATACGCACCTCATTTTCTTTTTATGCCTCATTTTCTTTTTAAAAGACCTTTAAAATATCATTTATTTCATTCTAATGTTATTTTCAACTTTTCTCTGCAATGGACATAATTTATTGGTGCAGTGATAAAGTGTAGGTAGGCTCAATTTGTTTCTCGGATTTTTTTATTGTTGATTTGCAAACACAGGAATTTCCCAGGTGAAATCTGAAACTGACTCCCCTTCCCAGAGGACGCGGGGGGATGGAAGAAAGAGGTGGACCATTCCAGACTGGTGGGTGGTAGGTTTAATAAGCGAGAAAACTCACCTATGCAGCTTTCCTTGAGCAGCTGCTAGACAAATACATCTTCAAACCCATTGGCCAGAAGCTTAAAAGTCTATAGAGGCCTTAACTGCATTCAGTCACATATTCATCCAGATGGTCTCAACAACACATTGAGCCTTTCCCAAGGCTATGTCCTTAGAAAGGTTCCCATTGCAGGAACTGTGGGTAGAACATACATTGCAGGGACAGGAGAGGGAGTGAGAAGCCTCCGATTGTCTAAGTCCCATCTGCGGGTCAACTGGTGGTCACATCCTCTCGATGATCTCTTCCAACATTTGTCTTTTTATTGAAACATACTGACATACAATACTGTGTAAATTTAAGGTGTACAACATGTTGATGTGATTCCCACTGTAAAGATAATTAGCACCTCTATCACATTACATAATTACCCTTTCATTTTAGTGGTTGGAATAATTAAATTCTAGTCTCCTAGCAAGTTTGATAATTATGATATGATATTGTTGTCTACGTTCACTGCACTGTGCAATCTCTCTCTAAAGCTTCTTTACTACTCATTCTGAGTTTGTAGGTTTAAACAACACCTGTCCTGAACCCTTGCCCTCCATCTCTGGTAACCACCTTGTTTTTCTGTTTTTTGTTTTTTATTACAAGTTTGGTTTATTTAAATTCCACATATAAGTGATATCATATAGTACTTGTCTTTCTCTGTCTGACTCATCTCACTTAGCATAATGTACTCAAGGTCACAAATGGCATTTGTCTTCTCTTTTCATGGCTGAATAATATTCCATTATGTACACGGACCACATTTTCTTTTTTTTTTTAATTTTTTTTTCAACGTTTATTTATTTTTGGGACAGAGAGAGACAGAGCATGAACGGGGGAGGGGCAGAGAGAGAGGGAGACACAGAATCGGAAACAGGCTCCAGGCTCTGAACCATCAGCCCAGAGCCTGACGCGGGGCTCGAACTCACAGACCGCGAGATCGTGACCTGGCTGAAGTCGGACGCTTAACCAACTGCGCCACCCAGGCGCCCCAGGGACCACATTTTCTTTATCCACTCATCTGTGGATAGATACTTAGGGTGTCTGCATATCATGACTATCATAAATAATGGTGCCTTAAACATGAAGGTGTAGATATCTTTTTGAATTAGTGTTTTGATTTCTTTGGATAAATAGCCTGAAGTGGAATTGTTGGATCATACAGTAGATCTATTGTAATTTTTTTGATAAACCTTCCTAGTCTTTTCCACAGTGGCTATGTAAATTTACATTCCCACCAACAGTGCTCAAGGGTTTCCTCTCCTCCATATCCTTGTTATCTCCACTTGTTATCTCTTGTCTTCTTGGTGATGGTCATTCTGATAGGTATGAAGTAATATCGCATTGTTTTGATTTGCATTTCCCTAGTGATTGGTGATGTTAAACATCTTTTCATGTATTCATTCGTTATTGTCTTCAGAAAAATATCTAGGTAGTTCCTCTATTTTTAAATAAGATTGTCTATTTCTTAGTTGTTGAGTTTTATGAGTGTTTTACATATTTTGGATATTAATTTCTCATCTGACATATGACTGCAAAAATGTTCTCCTCTTCTGTAGGTTGTCTTTTTATTTTGTTAATCGCTTCTTTTGTTATGCAAAAACTTTGAAGTTTGATACAGCTTTATTTGTTGATTTTTGCTTTGTGTGTGTGTGTGCGTGCTTTGGGGGTTATATCCAAAAAATCATGCTAAGACAAATGTCAAAAAATTTCTTCCTTACATTTTCTTCTAGGATTTTTGTAGTATCAGGTCTTATGTTTAAGCCTTCGATCCATTTCAAGTTCATTTTTGTGGAGTGGTGCAGGATAGGGACACGATTTCATTGCCCTGCATTGTTTAACCATTTTCCCCAGCACCAGACTATTCTTTTCCATTGGGTGCTCTTGGCTCCCTTGTTGAATATTAGTAAAACAGGAATTTAATTCTGGGCTCTCTATTCTGTTTTATTGGCCTATGTGTCTGTTTCTGTGTCAGTACCATATTGTTTTCATTAGCGTAGCTTTGCAGGACACTTTGAAATGAGAGAGTATAATACCTCTAGCTCTGCTCTCTTTCTTCAGGATTACTTTGGTTATTTTGGGGTCATCTGTGGTTCAATTCAAATGTTAGGATTATTTTTTTTTATTTACGTGAAAAATTCTTTTGTTATTTTGATGGGGATTATGTTGAACCAATAGATGGCTTTGGGTAGTATGGACATTTTAACAGTATGAATTCTTCTGATCCGTGGACACAGGATGTGTTTGCATTTGTTTGCGCTTTTGATTTCTTTCAGCAAAATCTTAGAGCTTATGATGTACAGATTTTTCACCTCTTTGGTTAAACTGATTCCTAAGCATTCTACTGTTTTTGATGCTATTGTGACTAAGATCGTTGTCTTCATTTCTTTTTCAGTTTTTAACCTTAGTGTATAGAAATGCAACTGATTTCTGTATGTTGATCTTGTATTGTGTCATATTACTGATCCGCTATCTTAACTTTTAAAGAATAAAATTATTTCAAAATTGTAGGCTTAAAAAATAAGAACACATCAAAGATACCCTCAAACAGTATCTCTGCTATTATTTTATTTGCAACAAGGCAATAATATGGCATATCTCCCTTCTCACTCTAGAAAACAGCATGGTCTTCCACATTGGGTATTTCCCACCCTTTCGTGGACCACTGGAGAATCAGAAGTCAGTGATTTTAAATGGCTTTTCAGACTCCTCCTTGGCCTGCTCCAACAGACCAAAGCCAAATGCGCACAGCATTCTGGCAAGTCTCTGCACTTCAGCTGCTCATCTATCTTCTTCTAAAACATGGATTCTCAGGTTTGCTGAGAATTATCCGGAAGGCTTTTAAGAAATACCGACACTCAATCCATGACCCCCCAATTCAAAATTAATTGGCGCGTGTAGAGCATATACACTCTATAGGGGATTCTAATGTGGAGTCAGCATTAAATACTGCTGCTGTAAGGCATCGTCACAATCATGCATCATCCAAGCCTCCTGAGCCATCCATCTACCATCCCCCAAACCATAAACATCCATAATGTGACCAATCTCCTATCTCTCCCTGCCCGCCCCAAATTTCCATTGTGCCTTGTGAAATGTACGGACTTTTGTCAATGGTCTTTTCTGCATCCCTCACCTCTTCTTTGGTTTCTTCGAATTGCCGAACTGAAAAACGGCACCCCCTTTCAAGGGCTAACTCTTCTCTCACACTCCACGAATTAGAAAGAGATAGGTATGCTCTTTGCTCTCCAGTACTTCGAAAACCTTCTTTTCTTTCTTCTTTCATTGAATTTCAGGCCATCAGATTTCACCACCTACCCCTCTCGATTGGTCTTGTCATTCCTCAATTCTTGAAATTTTCCGTCACCGACTCGCTATTTTTCTCCTTCATCTTGCCCCCTATTGCCATTAGTGGTGATGTCAGGGTCTTTTGCTGGCCTATCAGTACTCTTTCATTTTCATTCTTACCTTCCACCCCCTGTACGAGGCATTCATTTCCATTTTCATGGTGGAAGCCAAGTCCTTGTACCAGGTAGACTTTGGACCTATAATCTTTGGGCAGATATCAAAAAACAAACAAACACACAAACAAAAAAACAGATTCCTATATCAATGTTCCCTGCTTGTACCATCTTTCCACCATCAGAGTGCTACTTAACCTAAGTCTGTTCCACCTGAAGGCCACATTCAAGAAAGATTAAGGGAGAGTAGGCCAGGATTGGTGTCTGTCTACGAGTAAGCTCAGCCCTTAATTTTTTTAAGTTTATTTATTTATTTTAAGAGAGAGAGAGCAGGGGAAGGGAGAGAGAAGGGAGAGAGAGAAAATCCTATGCAGGCTCTGCACTGTCTGTGCAGAGCCTGATGCAGGGCTCGAACTCACAGACCGTGAGATCATGACCTGAGCCAAAATCAAGAATCTGACATTTAACTGGTTGAGCCACTGGGGGGGGGGGGTCCCTTAGTTCAGCCCTTATAAGGAAAGAAATTCTTACCCTGATGGGTTCTTGCATCTCTAAGTGCTTTGTTAGGGTAAGTGCATTTTACTGGCTTCTATTGTTTCTTTCTCTACAGATCTCCTATTATCTGAAGCTCTTCTCTGTATTTTCATGCACTTTTTTTTTCGGGTTTTGATTCAGCATGTTTCATTCTTTTTCAGTTTCCCCAATATTAATCTTATACTGTTATTTACTAACAAGTTAGCCTGTCTTTTGCTAAATATGGCCATTTATTCTAGAGCGAAATAAACCAAGATAGTCTGTGTAATATGTATTTCAGTTTTTGTTCTGTTTTTCAGTGCTCACTGAATAAGGAGGCAAGGATAAGACAAGGCAGTCTTTAACTTCTTAAGGCTGAAGAATTGTAGTTGGGCAATACGAAAGGCATATACTCAAAACTGTGAGGTTTGGTGATATATTGCCAATGGAGGATATTGCAGCTAAAGAAGTATTTAAAATCCGAACTGAGCCAGGAGTCATTTGAGTTCTAGCATTAACATTACCATTAATTAATGGTGTGATACTGGGCAAGCCATTATACCATCTAAACCTCAGTTTTCTATCTGTAAAACAGGGAAAGGAACAGCTCTGTTCGCTGTCTGATAAAATACGGGGTGGGAGAAGAGGTTGTTGCAGAGGCCAAATTATAAGTCCTAGAGAGTTCTTGGAAAACAGGTAAGAGCTGTTCAAATAGTTTTCTGAATTTGTTGTTGGTGTTCGTGTTGTCACTGTTTTTCAAACAGAGAGCAGGGGTTTCATCGGTATATAACTCTGTTCAGAATCAGGGCACGGATTCAGGATTTTCTTGGTCTCTTCTAATAGCAGGACGGAAGAGGAGATAAGAGTCTAAGGGAGCTCTGCCCATTTTCTGTGCCCCTGACCCCACCCCACAGCCTCCATCTGTCACATCAATGCTACAAGAGTTTTCTGTCCCCAGAAAAGAGACCCCTGGGGCCCCCTTCCCAAATTCCTGAAGCACAACTCATTCTCGGGTGAACTCTTTTCCTCTCTCGCTAGCAAGCCTAATATCACAAACAAACTAAATTTGGAATTCATTTAAAGGTTTAAATCCCTAAACCGACCAACTAGCTGTCTTCATCGCGTGTGCAAATGGTCAGGATTAAAATGATTTATAGTACAGTTCTCCCCCTCGGTTAGCCCTGTTTGGTTGTAGTTCCCACCTAATAAAAGTCAAAAGCAAAGGCTTTCCTAATGCTGTATTCGCTTTCAGCCCAGCAGGAAAAAAAAAAAAAAAAAAACAAAAAACATCTTTCAGCTGGGAAGCTACTGTTCCATAGTGGCTGCTTCGGGGAATGTTATTCTAATATGTTTTAACTCAGAGATGTTAGCTATCTTATGTTAAAAAAACGTTATAAGAGGATATTTAAGAAGTCTATAAATTAGTATTCATTGTGGCATTAAAGATGCTAATTTTTAAGGAGGAAATAATGTATGGCATTCTGCGAGAATTCTATATGACCATTTTACTGCAGCAGAGTTGTGGAGATAAAGAGAGTTGTTGCTTTCATGGACTCTAACTCTCATTTATGAAGGGAAATACACTCGCCTGTCTTTTACCAGAGGAGATGCAATTGTTATTCATGTTGAGAAAGAGGTTTATTAGCAGTTTTATCATAGAGACTCGGAAATAAAGGCATTTGGGTTATTACAAGATATTAATTATGAACGTCAGCCAACGGCAGTCGTGTGCTTCTTTGTGGTATAGGGCACAAAATTATCTGCTGATTTGCTGGATATTTAGAGGCCCAGCGGTTTTGGCCTGAGTTCACAACTTTCATCACGTGTATAAATACCCATAGATTGTTTAGATTCTGCGAGCATGTTTCTATGTAACGTGTGTTCCTTGACGGATACATAGCCAAGTTTCTTTATCTGTAGACTATTCCATTATGGGGTTTTTTTTCCCCCTCCCAAGTGACAAAAGAATTTTTGAGTTACTGTTCATAGTTATTTACTCAGGGGGCATTGACTGAGTAATTTTTATGTGCTGGGGACTCTGCTTAGATCTAGGAATAAATTTACAGATAAGAGGGATTTTGGCCCTCTTAAAGCAGGAAAGACAGACAAGGCAATTGTAACCCACGGTGTTACCTCTTAGGACGTGGGCGTGCAGATCATTAGGAAGCATACAGAAAGGGCGTCAGACTTAGATCTGGGGATCAGGAAAGGTTTTGAAGAGGGACGGCCTTTAAGATGAGTCACAAAGGATGTGTAACAATTGGCCAGGTAAAGAGGGAGAGAGTATAAGGCTGTGGGGAGACACAGAAATGTGAAGGAAGGCCCGGAGCCCAGAGAGGGCTATGTGGTGGGCAGCTTAGGAACCGAAGCTCCCAGTAGCGGGAACGTCAGTTTTGGATACAGCGGTGGGTGGGGAGAAATGAGGCCGATAGGGATGAGTGGGAGGCGGTCTTGCAGGGGCGCATGCACCCTGTGCGGTAGTTCGGGCTCCATCTTGGAGTCGGGAGGGTTTTAGGCAAGGGAGTGAAATGATCAGGGAGCCTGCATTGTGGGAAATGGATTGGGATGTGACAAAACGGGAAGTAGTTAGGAGGTCACTGCAATAATCTAGACGCAAGCGGTCGATTGTGTGGCATAAAAGCTGGTGGCTTTTACTTTCCGCATGACTTGGGAATGGAGTGTTTGAGAATGAGAGCAAAGGAGAGGCGGTGTTCAGAGATTTAAGAATCATAGAAGCAAAAAAAGGGGGGCGCCTGGGTGGCTCAGTCGGTTAGGCGTCCGACTTCGGCTCAGGTCATGATCTTGCGGTCCGTGGGTTCGAGCCCCACGTCGGGCTCTGTGCTGACAGCTCAGAGCCTGGAGCCCGTTTCGGATTCTGTGTCTCCCTCTCTCTCTCTGCCCCTCCCCTGTTCATGCTCTGTCTCTCTCCGTCTCAAAAATAAATAAATGTTAAAAAAAATTTTAAAAAAAAGAGCTCTGACTAGGGAGACAGGAGGTCCAATGGGAAGGACTGAAGGAACCATTGGTGACGAAGGACATAAATTTACAGTGGCAATACCTGCATGGCTGTATGCTTTCTTCACGATCCTCTAAAGCATATGTGCAATATAAGCAGTGAACGGCTGAACTGATCTGCAAGAACATCGGATGAAGAAATGACAAGGGAATCTAAACTGGGCAAGAAAGTAAGAAATTATAAGGACCCCACTTTGGGCTCTGTGCTGCAGGACGGAGCCTGCTTGGGATTCTCTCTCCTCCTCTCTCTGCCCCTCTCCCACTCGCACTGTCTCTGCCTCTTGAAAAATAAATAGATAAACTTTAAAAAAAATTTTTTTTTAAAGATACGTAAGGCAATGACCTATCACAAAGGCTAAGACATCGTTGGTGACTAAAATGTCACTGGAAATAAACTAGATGGAGGAAAATTTTAATTTGAAACTCCTCTCAGGGAGGAGAGAACTTACCGCGAGTGAGAAGTCTGAGGCGTGAAAGAGATGAGATCTACCTATATTGATTCTATATTTCTTTGCCTTGTCTTTCTGTCTTTCCTTCTCCATGACGCTAAGGTTGGTGACTTCGCCAGGATTGGGGCCAGGAGGGGAAAGAAAGATAAGGAAGCAGAAAACGTCTTACTGGTGAACTAAGCAGAAGCCTGAGGCTCTTCCTAATTCTTTCCTCTCTCCTCTCACAGGTTTTCGACCCACCCCATGATGGAAGTTTCTCCCTGATTGCTCTTGCTCCCTCTTCCTTTACCCTTCATAGGAGTTTTCTCAATTAAGTACCTTACACTTTTGATCTCACCTTGTCATGGGCTTTTGGGAGGACGTGACTGGCAACATCACCTCCCAAAAGTAGCCTCCGCAGGCTGCCTCTGACTCTTCAGAATTTACAGGCATGAGTTCCATCCATCACGGACGCACGTTCCACATCCAGCTTCCTGATGGTCTTCTGTCACAGGGGACCCGGGACAGGGTTTGATGAGATATGGGAAGACATGAAGACACGGAAATGAGTGTCATGAAGGGGGACATTTGTTGTACTCACAGATTGTTAGAAAAAAAAGCACAGCATGCCCCGCGGTGCCACACGGGAAAGCCCCAGGGTCGGTCAGGAGGCAGAGGGAGCGAGGGGAAAACACGCTCACGAGTCTCTACCGTGATTTCTGCTGGAAGAAACAAGCCAGGAAGAACAAGCAGGCTTAGCATCAGCTAGTTTGAATAACTGAAGTGGGCTCTGGGGTGTAGGAGTTTCCTTTAGCTGTCAGGTGCCTGGTCCTTGGGGTGAGTAGGGCAGGGAATAGTGGCCAGAAAGAGAGTATGATAAACAAGGTGGTTGGGGGTGGGGGGACAGGCCGGTTTGCATGTGAAAGGCCCGTTGCCACATGAGTTGTTTGCTGTCTCGGGGAATTAGCAGCCTTGGGAGGGACAAGTGTCCCTCCGGTGTCAGCAGGGCCTCAAGATGTCAAAGAGCCAAAATACAGAGAACAAAAAAGACACGATTAACACATCTTCTTGGAAGTCCTCACTTGTCTTGAGGTAAAGAGTAGGAACTCTCCCATACCTGCTCCATTGTGTGTGGGAAAGGGAGGGGAGAGCCCGTCCACAAATTCTCCCTCTACGTCACTCCTTTCTATTCCCCTTACTCTCCCCAATCTCTTTCATAGACCACAGGGGCAGATCATAAAGTATGTTTTTTGAAAATATGTTTTGTTTGTGAAACCGACTTTAGGTCAGATCCTATGCAAATCCCATATAGGTGGTCTGGAACCTTCTTTGATCTTAAGCCAAACCCAACATGAACCATGGTTTCCTTAGGTGAGGAATGCCGTTTTCCAGGGGCGCATGGGTGGCTCAGTCGGTGAAGCGTCCAACTAACTCTTAGTTTCGGCTCAGGTCATGATCTCACTGTTTCGTGAGTTCGAGCCTGGCATCAGACTCTGCGCTGACAGCAAGGAGGCTGCTTGGGACTCTCTCTCTGTCTCTCTGCCCCTTCCCTGCTTGCGCTGTCTCTGTCTCTCTCAAAATAAGTAAATAAATTAAAAAAAATTTTTTTAAAGGAATGCCGTTTTCCATTCCATGTGAAAATCTTCCCTATTTTCAAAGTTTCAACTAAAATCTCATCATGCTTACAAACTTTTCTTTAATTGCATTGCCAGATATACCTTCACCTTCCTCTGAATCCTCATAGATCTTTACTTTCCATTTTGAACTTCATCTTTCGACATTGACATCTCTTAGACCAGTTAACTGTTAGCCTGATTTTGATTTTGATCTTGTAGTAAGTCATATCATTGCAGTAAGTCATGTGCTAGTTGCTTAGAGAACATGTTTGCCCTGGAAATTCAGGGAATTATCTTCAGGAGTCTAACCCCCATTGTGGTCCCTAGATGTCTTAGAAGAAATCACACAGGGATCTTTTGATTTGGTGATCAAAACCCAAGACACTGAGATGCAAATTCAGACAGGCAAGAATGCAGAGGATTCATATTTAAAGAAGAATCAAACTTGTGTGACTTATTTGAGGACAAAGATTCTGAAGCAGAGATGCTACAACAGAAAAAAAAATGCCGTAATTATTTTTGAGTTAAGGAGAAAGGACTAGCAGAACACGCATCAAGCCAAAATCGTAATTGTAGATTTTTATCCTGAGAGACATCATACACGTCGATAAAGACACAGAAATGAAGATAGAAGGTTGGAAGCATGGTAATGGAAAAACAGTTAATACAATAAAATTAGTACCCCAGAAAGATATCTAGACATATCTGAGACCTTGGTATATGATTGGAGGAGGCATCCAAAAGCAGTTGGGACCAAACTAATGTAGAACAAATTGTCTGTTCATACGTAAAATAGAACAAAATTAGACTCCCACCTCAACCAATGTCAAAAGCAAACTCCAAATGGTGTAAAGACTGAACTGTGGGGGGAAAAAATAACTATTAAGAATACCATGCAGAATAGGATAGTAGAACCTTGAAGTAGGAAAGTATTTCTTCACTCTAACAACAGAAACAGAAATCCTTAAGATGTAAACTTTCTGTAGAATAAAAGACATCGTAAATGAAATCAAGATATACCACAAACTGGGAGGAGAGATTTACAGCATATGTAACAGGCAAAATATTAATATCTTCCATATAAAGGAACTCTTACAAATCAATTTAGATCGGACAAATTGAAAAATGAACGAAGATGCAAAAGACAATTCACAGATGAAACCCAAGGTAACAGTAAATATGAAAAAATGTTCCACCTAACTTTAATCAGAAAAATGCAAGTATCAGCAAGGTACACTTTAACCCCATCATACTGGCAAGGACCCTTAAGCCACACAGTGCCAAGCTTTGGCAGAGAAAAGGAGAAATAGGAACACTCAGGCATCGCCCCTGAGAATATAAATTGGCATAGCTAGGGGTGCCTGGGTGGCTCAGATGGTTGAGCATCTGACTTCGGCTCGGGTCATGATCTCACAGCTCGTGAGTTCAAGCCCCGGGTCAGGCTCTGTGCTGACAGCTCGGAGCCTGGAGCCTGCTTCAGATTCTATGCCTCCCTCTCTCTCTGCCCCTCTCCCCTGCTCATGCTCTGTGTGTGTGTGTGTCTCAATAATAAATAAACGTTAAAATAAAATTAAAATAAATAAATAGGCATAACTATTTTGAAGAGCAATCTGGCAATAACCAGTAAAATTGTTTGCGTGCATAGCCTATGACCCGGCCATTCCATTTCTCAGTATATACCCTAGAGAAATTCTCCCTCATGTGCAAAAGGAGACGTCTTCAAAGATACTCCGTGAGGCCTTGCTGGTTACACATAGCAAAAACAAAACAGAACAAAAAGGAAAAATAAATCAAATATCCATGAGGTCAAGAGAAGATAAAATGATGCGTGACATATTACACAGTAATTAAAAGAGATAAACTAGAACTAAGTGTAACGATACAGATCTGTCAACCATAATATCGACGGAAAAAAACAAGTAGCCGAAGGATATTTACAGCATGATATAATCTTGACAAATTAAAAAAAAATACAGTATGACGCTCTAGATTTTTAGTGATAGATGCCCAGGCAGTTAAGGTAACTAACAAACATGGATTTGAAACCTACATCCCACATTCATGAGAGTGTTAACTTCTGTAGAGGAAGGAAAGACCTCGCAGCATGAAGAAGATTGAGGTGACTAAGTTTATCCGTAACAATTTCTTTTTAAGATGAATGGATTTCTTTTTAAAACATTTTTTAAACGTTTATTTATTTTTGAGAGACTGAGAGAGACAGAGCATGAGCAGGGGAGGGGCAGAGAGAGAGGGAGACTCAGGATCCGAAGCAGGCTCCAGGCTCTGAGCTGTCAGCACAGAGCCCGATGCGAGGCTCGAACCCACGAACCGTGAGATCGTGACCTGAGCCGAAGTCGGACGCTCAACGGACTGAGCCACCCAGGCACCCCTAAAATGAATGAGTTTCTCAATCAACTGTGAAAAATACTTTATTTATGTGGTAGCACATGAGCAGTACAGAATCACCTGTAGTTTTTCACATTTTTAAAAAAGCTATGGAAGAGGAAAAAAACAAAACAAAACAAAACCAAATCAAACCTGAAATAGCCTCTAAGGAGAACTGCAGAAAAGAGAAGGAAGAAAGACGTGGATTGAGGATAGAATCTAAGTAACAGAAGTGGATGAGGTTTCAGGTACAAATACCCCTAAAATCTTGATCAGGCTCTTGATCGTTTCCATGTGTCATTGGCTATCTGTTGACACATCTAGACTACGGTTTCCCAAGAGTCTGGTGTGGGAGGCTCCTACATCTATCACCCACAGCACCTACCACAATGCCTGACGTAAAAAGTGATCCCTAGAAGCGTATTTACTGAATCAATGAATGTTCTTCCCATTAGACTTTGCAAAAGGGGAAAAGAGAATTTTCCCCGTCACCTGGAGTGTCAGTTGCGCTGTTTGAACAAGAGAAAGATAAATCAGGAGGGTGGCCTGGAACCGTGGGAAGTTGCCCAAAGTGCTTTGAGGAGTCCCCACTTACAGGCGTGACAGCTGCTCACACAATGGATCTTGCAGACAAATAGAGAAAATTAGCAAATGGATAATGGGTCAAATCGTTTCCGGTGAAAAGGAGGCAATGAAGATATCCTCATCTAACTGCCCCTGTAGATCAGTAACAGAATCTTATCTACGAATCACCAATGGCTGAGTGGGGGATGCCAATCAACATTAATTTGGTACTATGAATGTCCTGGCAGAAGGGACAGGAGGCTATCCTGCTAAATCATATTTAAATTAGCCAAGGTGGGCAGCTGCCTCACAATAATGCTGGTAGAGAACAATGCAAGACAGATGATTTACCAATTAAATGAAGCAGGCTTCCCAAACACTGATGGTTGAGGACTGGGGTGCCATGTGTTTCTGCCAGACACAGATCTGTTTCCATAACCAAATTAGGCTTCAAGTTTAGAACTCATATGTCTATCCCCCACCCCCACTCTGTCTCCCGCCCCCTACATGAGTACAAAGAGGGTTGCATGTTAATGAACAAAACTCAGACTTTCTCCATTTCTCCCCTTGTCAAAATCTCTTTCACCTTCAACAACCAACAGTAAATCACACGTTCTGCTCGAACAGGCACTCAGACAAAAGCCCCAGCACATGGCTATCGTAGGAAAGAGGCCTTTGTCGGAGTACGGGCATTGTGCTTTAAGAAGGGAAAGGGAGCCCATGTGGAAATAGAAAAGCTTGTTCTGGTCATTCTTTTAAAAATACAACGTGTCTGGGGCAAACTAGAATTCAAAAACGGATTCGAGCACAGGTTCCAAGGGACTGCCAGGCCACCTAGAGGACCAGAGCATTGTACGATGACCACAGCCGACACTGGGGTAGAAACGTTTGCAGGGTGCTCTCTACTATTGTGTGCGTGGCCTTCAGAAAAGCGTTTAGTATTGTCATTGCGGCTCTTCTTTTTTTCATACAGAAAATCAGAGAAGTTAAGTAAGACCTATGAATTTCGAAAAGTAATGTTCTTTCTACTCTAGCACGTATCTCTAAAACGTCTTTCTAATCTAAAATTCTGGGAGTATAGATCTAAAAAGCAGGAGGCCCTGGAAGGCTATTTGGGACCATTCTGGGCAGGCAGAAAGAAAGAAAGAAAGAAAGAAAGAAAGAAAGAAAGAAAAGGAAGGGAGGGACAGAGGAAAGGAAGAAAGAAAGAAAGAAAGAAAGAAAGAAAGAAAGAAAGAAAGAAAAACAGAAAGAAAGGAAGAAAGAAAAGAAAGGCACAGAGAGAGAAGGAAAGAGGGAGGGAGGAAAGAAAACAAAACCAGAAGAAAAAAAAAACAGAAACAAAAAATAGAAGAGAAAACAGAATAAAAGCTATGTTCAAAATTAAAAGAAGGGATATTTGTTCACCTTGGTTTTTGCTCAAAAAGTGAGCTCTGCTCCAACTTATCTTTTTCCGTGGCCAGGTAGAGGCATATAAGGAAATTATAATAAATGTACTGGATGGTGCAGCGTTAACTGATGAAGCAGGCAAGGTAAAGATCTTAGACTAGCAAATGTTTTGGAAGATGAATAGCAAACGTGAAACTGTGGGCCAAGGTAGGTTTTAGAATCCTTGGAAAACTACGCTAAAAGAAGCCTATGAAGCCACTTACTGCAAATACCTGATCTTGCAAATGAACAGAGAAGTGAGGAGAAATGACCCGTTCGTACAAACGGAGAACCAGCACGAGGCCTCAAGTCCTTGGGTTTCTCGTCCATTCTGGCACCGAAGGCAGCCCTCGTAACTTGAGTTTCAGAGGGGAAGCAAAAGAACTTGTGTCTCAGAACTACCAGATCCTGAGCACTGAGCTACAGACTTTTCAGGGGACTCCAGAGCAGCCTGTGTAAGATTCTATGGTAGCGAGAAGACTCACTGATACAAAGTAAACATTACTTATTGTGGTTTCGAAAAAGGAAATTCTGTCTGATTGATCTACCAGAGCCGTTTGAAGAGCTTGGTAAATATTATAAACAGAGCAAGCCAACTGATGTAGTTTTACAAAAATTCCTGATGTCTTCTGTCGATTTTCTAACGGATGTTTTAGAGCACCTTATGCATGGAATGGACAAGGAAAAAGGCTTTATTAATATTTTTTAAGGTACTTTTAAAAGGAAACAAAAGATGAAGTACATGAGATGTTTTTTTTTCTTTTCTGTACATTGCAACAGAACCCGAGAAACCTCTAGGATATTGATACTGGAATGTATCTTATATTATTTTTCAAGGAATTATTTTGAAAACGGTACACAGTGAAGTTTGCGGGTAGAACTAAACCATTCCGTGTAGTAATATGCCAAGCCAATGTGCGTAAATTACAGGCTGTGAGACAAGGCAGATATCTAGCCCACAAGCTTCGGTATAAGCTTGCATAGAGAATGCATTTAGAGAAAATATAAATACAGATGATATTTGTATGATTACGGGTTCAATAGCAGGTACAGTTGGGAATAGGAATGTTGGAACCTGTGTATCCATTCCCTTAACTAGCTGTTTCAGGTGCTGCTCTCCTGCCAAACGACCAGCAATTACCTGGACATGATCAGGAAGGAGGCTGGGAATGCACAGACGATATTATTATTTTGTGTACAAAACCATGATGTGGCTGGCTCCAAGCCGGAACACCGCATCGTAACCTTGATGCATGCAGCAAGAGAGGAGCGTGACAGAACTGAAGGGAATCAGAGACCAAACATGAAAATAATCACCAGCAAAAAGAAAGGAATTCGCATTGGAATAAACTGAAATAATACCTTCGGATATAAACATGAGAAGATGGGAATGTCACAGGCAAGCACATAATGTGAAAGAGACAAATATTGAGATACAAAAGCAAGTCTCTTCTCCCATGTTAAGACTGGAACTTGAATAAGAGTATGGAGGGGCGCCTGGGTGGCGCAGTCGGTTAAGCGTCTGACTTCAGCCAGGTCACGATCTTGCGGTCCGTGAGTTCGAGCCCCGCGTCGGGCTCTGGGCTGATGGCTCAAAGCCTGGAGCCTGTTTCCGATTCTGTGTCTCCCTCTCTCTCTGCCCCTCCCCCGTTCATGCTCTGTCTCTCTCTGTCCCAAAAATAAATAAACGTTAAAAAAAAAATTAAAAAAAAAAAAGAGTATGTTAAGGGAAGAAAGGTATTATTTCTGTCTCTGGTACCAACTAAATATTTGACCTTGAGTACTTGCGCTACTCTCTCTCGACTTCATTCTCTTCATCTCTCAAATAAAGGGATCGGGATAGATTAAAGCCATGTCTCATGCAACAAGTGTTCACTGAGCAACTACAATGAATACTTTGAGACCTGGAAAGCTGTGTGACACTTGACCTGTATCACTGCAAAGCTTACAGTCTAATCACAGGAGGAGGATATGTTCTAATTGTATTTTTTTTTTTTAATACAGATTGAGATGTGTTCAGCTTTGCCATAGTAGAGTAACACACTGAAATAAAACCCTGGAGCGGGAGGTTTGCCTAAGGAAGGAGTTCCTAAACTCAGGGGCCATGAAGGGAAAAGGACACGGCTTCGTTTCTGTTCGTAATACCAAATTCAGTGACTTCTACTTAGAAGCGATTCAGTAATAAATGCTGATTGTAAAAGTAGCATTTAAAAAAATTAGAGGGACACCTGAGTGGCTCAGTCGGTTAAGTATAGGACTCTTGATTTTAGCTCAGATCCTGATCTCACGGTGAGTGAGTTCGAGCCACACGTGGGGCTCCACGTTGGGCATGAAGCCTGCTAAAGATTCTCCTTCTCCTTCTCCCTCTGCCCCTCCCCCCTGCATTCCCGTGTGCACTCTCTCCCTCTCTCTCTCTCAAAAAAAAGTAAATGGATGAATAAAATTTGAAAAATCAATAGGATTAATAAAATTGTTTTTCCGTCAAAGATGGGTATGGAGGGATTATTTATGTTTAAGGGACTTACATAGGGATATGTGTAGAAGCAAGAAAGTATACGTATAGATGAAAGTATACGTATAGAGTATATACGTATAGAGTATATACATATACTAGTATATAGTATACTATATAGTATACTGTATAGTATATTATATAGTATACTATATAGTATATCTATACTATAGTATATCTATATACTATATTATATATATATTATATATATATTATATATATATTATATATATATTATATATACATGTATATATATACATGTACATATATATGTATATATATAATATATATATTATATATATATTATATACTATAGTATACTATAGTATATAATATATATATATTTTATATATATACTTAGTATATATATATACTATATATATACTATATATACTATATACATATACTATATACGTATACTATATATACTATATATACTATATATATACTATATATACTATAGTATATCTATATAGTATAGAGTATATACGTATAGAGTATATACGTATACTAGTATAGAAAGTATATGTATAGTATACGTATACAATGAATGGTGTGGTTAGGCTCTCATAAAAGGGATTGCATGAGAGTTAGGAGCCAAAAAAGGATGCTTGAATTCCATGGTATGAATTTATATCTGGGGCCATTTAATAGTTACAATCAGAAAACTAAGGCTGATTAATAACGAGATTTCAAAAGTTGTTCTGAGGGAACAAGAAGGAAGCAGTTGTCAACGGCAACAAATATTATAGTGAATTTCAGTTAGATGAGGACAACGAAGATGGTTTTGGTCTGGCAGTGAGGACGTCGGTGACTTTCGGAAGGATCACCTGGAAAACTTGTCAACAGGATTCTTGAATCCTCAGGGATTCTGATTTCGACGGGAGGGGGCCTTTGGATCCGCTCTTATGACAAGCACTGCTGATGATTTTGATGCAGTAGGAATATGGACCATATTTTTACAAAACACTAGGTGAGTAGGATTTTCATTCGCAAGACGAAAAACATTAAATTATCTAATTCAGGGACCATTTCAATGACCAAATCAAATCAATAGCCTCGTTGATCTGATCAACTGTGCAGAAACTAGCTATTGCCATAGCAAAGAGGGGGAGGAACATTCAAAAAAAGAAAAGAAAAGAAAAGAAAAGAAAAGAAAAGAAAAGAAAAGAAAAGAAAAGATTGATCCATTGTTCATATCCAAGATGAATATAGACGGGATTTTCTTTCAAATGATTTGGATGAACACTAAAAGTTATTTAAGCTCCAAGGAAATGTGTATTTTTATTTTTTGATAACTCAATTCCATTACTGTTCTAATCAAATGGATATAAGACAGAGAGCAGATATTATATCTCAGTGTCTCCTGTCATAGCTTTGTTCTTACTGTTCCCTCATTCAGTGCAGTTGGAGAGAGATTGATTAATTTCTTGTTCCGTTGTTGCCACACTCCCCTGCACTTTCTGATTGCTGTTGGGACTGAAACAAAGAAAATGACACAAGGACGAATGTTGTTGTGGCATTTCCAATCCATCGGAACTGGGAAGTATTTGAAATCTTGCCAGATAGCTGGTGCTCAGGAGACAGTGTCTCCCTCCCTCATTTTACTGCAAAAGCCCCCTCAACTTCTTTGTAAAAGTTACATGGAGACGTCATGCTCTCGAAGTTTGGTCTTTAAGAATGAGTCCGCGAGAAGGAGTTTTTCAGGCGGTCAAGTTGTCTTGGAACATCCCATTAGACAGAATCCCACGAGACAGACTTACACACTCAGAAGGTGGAAGACCTCGGTTCTAGTTTGTGCTCTGCTCTGATTTAATAAGTAATCTAGGAAAGAGTTCTAACACTTGTGGGATCATCAGAGATTCTGGGCTAACAATGTCAGTGCTGGACAGAACCTGAGATGGTTTGGCCCGACCCCTTTGTTTCACAGCGATGAGAACTAAAGGGGCTGGTCAGAAAAATGACTTCCCCATTGTCACGTGACTGAGAGTGGCTCTTGCTGGGACTAAACCACAGGCGTCTTGAGTCCTTGGTCCTCTCCCATTTTCACTGCACCTCACGGCTTTGGGAGATGCACTAGGAAACACAACGATTCCTATTCCAGAAATGAGGCCATGAGGCCTCAAAGCAACGGACAACTTTCCCAACATCATATATCCCATACTACTACAAAAGCCAGAGTAAATACTAATATCCTGCCAGGAGGCTATTTCCCATGTGTTAGGAACATGGCCATACACTTGAGGCACATTCGCTAATATGCCTAGTCTAGTGGTCTTTTTATTTACCACCCAGTACACACAAAAGAATCTTCTGTGGACGATATATTTAAAGTCTCAAAATTCTTGGGTGATAAAACCTGGACTACTACCAATATATTCGAACATTCGGCTTTGTGCTTTATTCCCAATAATACACAGCATACTCTCTGAAATACAAGCTTTGGTTTGTAGCACAGAATTCACCTCATGAGCCTACTCACTGTGTCTTCCCGCCTTCACCATTCCTAGGTAGAAAGTCTTTAGAAATGATCAATGGATATTTTTAAGAAATATATTTGTTTGTTTTCAAACAAAAATTTTTCAAGGAAAAATATTCGTTCAAAGAAAAATATTTTTGTTTGTTTTCATTCAAAGCACTTCTTTCCCATGCTAAAGCCTCTGGGTTGTGTTCTATTTCTTCTAGAAGTAGGGTTTCCAAGAAAGGCTATCTCTTCATAATCTCTAAAATCTCCTGCTTAGGGCCACAACTCTGTGAATGAATCCATACGAAGAGCCATGAGTGGGCTTGCATGGGACTTGTAAATGTTTAGAAACCTCCTTCAGGAAACAGAAGGAGCTCACTGACAAGAGAAGGAAAAAGGGTGGGGGGTGCATGGGTCCTGGGATTCAGAAGCCACCACAGTAAAGGGGCCTCTGCCTGTTTCAAGTTTCCTCCGTGGCTTAAGTTTCCTCCGTGTTCAAGTTCAAGTTTCCTCCGTGGTTTAAGCTTTGGTGTGTGAAGAGGCTTAAATAAAGGATTAAATGACAGGACACTTAGAGCTAGTCCTCAGGAGAATAAGCGGGAACAGCATAATCTCCTACCAGAGTTAGTGATATTTGAGGGACATTTTTCAAAGCCTCCTGAGCTATCTGGGGCTATCAGTGGTTCTCAAACCTCTTGTTCTCAGAACCTCTTTGTTAATTCCAAAGAAGAAAAATGAGTGAGAATAGAAAGGCATATTATTTTACATTTTTGCAAATCTCTTTAATCTCTGGTTTAATAAAAGACAGCTGTATTTTTCAAACATCCCTCTGCAATCAATCTGTTATGTTTTTCTTGTGGAAGTATATGAAGAAAATGACCCCATTCAGACATGTCGTTGGAAAAGGAAGGGGTATTTTAATATCTTACACATATAATTGTAGATATTCATCTTCAATATCACACTGAAACTCAATGCTTAAAAACTCGTTGCAGTGTGGAATCCGAAAACATATTGATGAAATTTTCATATTCCACTACATCAAAATCCACTGGTCTATCTTGCACTTTGAATGTATCTTTTATCCAGGCATGATTTTGTAACTTCCTTCCTTCCTTCCTTCCTTCCTTCCTTCCTTCCTTCCTTCCTTCCTTCCTTCCCTCCCTCCCTCCCTCCTTCCTTCCTTCCTTCCTTCCTTCCTTCCTTCCTTCCTTTGTTTCTTCTGTTCTTTCGTTCTTTCATTCTTTCTTTCTTTGATAGTGGTCATCCTAATAGGTGTGAGATGCTATCTCATTGTAGTTTTGATGTGTATGTCCTTGATGATTAGTGGTGTAGCATCTATTCATGTGTTTATTGGCTATTTGTTTATCTTGTTTGGAGAAATGTCCAATCAAGTCCTCTGCCCATTTTTGAACTGAGCTATTTGGGTTTTGTTGTTGGGCTTTAGGAGTTCTCTCTATGTTCTGGAGGTCAATCCCTTGTCAGATACACCATCCGCGAATATTGTCTTTCATTCTGTGGGTTGCCTTTTTACTCTGTCGATATTATCTTTGGTGCACAACTTTTGAAAATTTTCATGGAGTCCAAATGGTCTATTTTTCCTTTTGCTGCCCATGTTTTTGGTGTTACATCCAAGAAACCATTGCCAAATCCAATGTCATGAAGGTTTTGTCCAAGGTTTTCTTCTAAGAGATCTATACTTTAGAGATTTAGATCTCTGACTCATTTGAGTTCATTTTTATATAAGGTATAAGACAAGAATCAACTTTCATTCATTGGATATGAATAAATATTATGTGTGTGTGTGCGTGTGTGTGTGTACATATATAATATTCCATTTTCCCAGTACTATTTGTTGAAAAATCCATCCCATACTTTGAGAACTTCTGATGTATACTATCTATTCTTAAAATGTCTCCTTGGCAAAGGCATTATAATCATCATGCCTTTTTATTTTAATTAGCTATCCCTAACATAGATAAATCATAAAGACGTTTACACTTCAGTATGAATTCGTTTATTAGAGATTAGTACCCTATCACTTGTAATAGTATGCCCTCTTGAGTTCTTGTTCTCACTCTGCCATTACCCAGCTATAAGAAAATTAGTGGTCATTTCCCCTCTGTGCCCCTCAGCTTTCTTTTGTGCAAAAAAAAAGAGTGGTTATTTTCAAACTTTTTTAAAGCAGCAGAACACCTTAAAATGACTTGAGGCTTCCTTTTACTAACTTGATAGAAGTGCGGGTGCTGTGACTAACATAGGAGAGTAGCCCCCGGCTCCCTCCCCACGGGCAGTCCATTCAGATATTTTTGTGACACTTAAAGGGTCCTAAAAATACAACTCAAAACCCAAAGGAGAGGCCATAGTCCAATTCCCTTCTGAACCCAGGATTTCACGGGTCTGTGGTGCATAGTACATGACGCAGAAGCACTGAGAGATTTAGAATGAGGGCAGGAATATTTGATGTATCAGGATTTTGGATGTATGCACAGCTAGATGGAATGTTTGGGTGGAAGGCAATGGAAAATTTTGAGAAATCAAAGAGGAAAAGACAATGCGATCTGTTATAAGCATGGGGAGCAAGGAGAACAAACAGCTGGGGAAGATGAGTAAAGGAAGAGAGGGAGCAGATTGTGCAAGAAACCTCTGCTTCATGGGCTTGCTTGGGGGGCCATCTGACCTGGGAGACATATCCTTGACAAGCCAGTTGGAGGATGTTACGAGGTCATGCTGTTTTCAAATAAGGAGGAGGGGCGCCTGGGTGGCTCAGTCGGTTGCGCATCCGACTTCAGCTCAGGTCACGATCTCACGGTCCTTGAGTTCGAGCCCCACGTCGGGCTCTGTGCTGATGGCTCAGAGCCTGGAGCCTGCTTCCGATTCTGTGTCTCCCTCTCTCTCTGCCCCGCCCCCGTTCATGCTCTGTCTCTGTCTCAAAAATAAATAAATGTTAAAAAAAAAATTCAAATAGGGAGGAATCCTTTTTCATTCCAAAGATAAGTTAGTGGCAGCCCCAAAAGTATCTAACACTAATTTGAACCCAAAATCCAACCCTAATCCTTTGCCGGGAAATTGGGTTAATCCCATTCCTAATCAGCATCTAATCAAGCCCTAATTCCCCTTTATCATTTAATTCTTGTCACCGGATAGCATGTTCCATCCTTAGCTTCTGTTCTCAACTCCACCTCCCTGTGCCCTCAGCACATTGCCCATGTGCAAACACAAATCTCTCTCTTTCCCTTTCTAGATCATGTAATCTACAAAGGAGAAGAGTGTATTTGGATTAAAAAAAAAAAAGGAAAGAAAAGATGCTTTGCTCAGCTCTGAAGGCACTAACAAGAACTGGAGTAACATGTATGGAATAATTAAAGCTGCTATGATCTTTTACGTTTCAAAAGCCTCTTAAATTCATGTCATTTTTGGTCAATAGCTTTACAGTTCTAACAAGTAATTTTCACAAAGTGCGATTAAGGGCCGTAAACTTTATTTTCTTCTCTCTATTCCTCTTTTAAAAAACTTCTTTTGGGTTGCTTTGTGGTAAGCAGGGATGGAGACAATGTATCTTTAAATAATAAAGAAACCATTTTAATATTCTCATAAACATCATCCCCTCTGCTCTCCACTACAAACTCTAACAGCCCAGCAGCCAGAGAAGCAAGTAGGGCAAACAATACAAGAAGAGTCATTATTGTAACTAAATTAGACCGTTTGTTTTCTTTCCCTCAAATCAAATTGTGTAGGAGCTGCTTTATTGCAAAACAGACATTAAAATTCCAGCAAGACCTCAGAGAGAAAGTAATTTCTATTTTATCAGTGCTGTAAAGCTGTCTTTATGTTCTGAAGCAGGAAATATTGCAAGGATATTTATAGCTTCGGCTCCAAAGCCAGTTTGAATAGAAATGTTACCGCGGTCGCTGGAGCTGTCATACTGTTCGGTGGAGCAGGGAATTTTAGTGAATTTGTGAATTACTGTTTCGGTCTTGACAAGTCTGTGAGGCTGGTGTGTGTCTGGAGCCGTTTGGTGGTTTGGGAGATAATGATTAAAGACTTGGATTTGCTTTAAGAGGAGATTTAAATGATATGCTGCAGCTAATCAGTTTTGCTCTTCAAGTCCTCCCAGAACAAAGGCAAGGTTTCCCAACTTGGCCAGCTTTCGAGTTCGGTGGCCCGGCTCCCCAGCCCCCTCCCCCTCCCTCCTCCCTCTGCCACCCCTCCCCCTTTGCCCTTGACCTGCCCATCAAGGTATCGAGGCTCCTCCTCTGTCTGAACAGTTTACCTAGATTTGACAGTTATTTACCATCCTGCCTCTTCCCCCCCGGGGTCTGTTGAAATGATTCATCATGGTATCTTGCATTTCTCTGAAACCTTCTTGCGAGATGTGCCAGGATTCGGTGAATGTGATCCCCACCATCAAAGTGGAAAGAGCTGTGCTTGTTTTACACGGGGAAGGACTGAAGTCGAGACGTGGGGAGACATCTGACTAAGGTCACGCGGTGCTTCAGGAGAACAGATGGGCTGAGCGTTCAGTTCTCTCATTTAGTTCAAGTATTCTCCACCGCCACTCGCTCATCACACCAGTGAAGACAGAAGTTTCGTGACTTGCCGTCTAAACAGACAACCATTTGAGCAGATTCATCTGAAAGCGGGGCAATGAATAGAGACTTTCGATAGCTCCAGGGCCACCCCAGGCTAGGAGGCGAGACAAAGCTATGCCGCGCCCCCAGTTTATCATTGCTCTGAAAGCCAAGGGCAGCGGGGGTGGAGAATGGTTCCTCATGACTTCCACCGGTTGGGAAGGAAAGTCTGGAAGTGGGCAGTGTTCTCTTTAATAAAGCGGGGCAAAAACTGATCAAAAGGGCTTTGCTTTCTGTTTCTGGGTCACGGGTTTGATTTATGCCCCATTGTTCATCGCCTGACCACTTGGGCCAATAGCAAAGTTTAATTCCCAATCAAGCAGTCCCTAGAGGGAGATTTTCTCTGGAACCACATCCCAGACAATCCCTTGGCTTTATGGGACAAAGACTCTTCCCTCTGCTCAGTGCCTGCTCTTTCTGGGCGAGATGAAGACACTTTTTTTTTTCTTGCCTCCTTCAATTGAGAGAGAAACAGCAGACCAATGCAGAACCTGACTTGGGGACTGTCCCAGCAGTAGAGGCTTGGCCGTTATCGTCCAATTTTTCGATACACCTCTTGACTTGCCACTGAATCAGAGAACATTAGGGCTAAAAACGGATTCTTGAGACAACTTAATATAATCTGCCATTTAGACCGATTCGAGCACAAGTCTCGGGCCCTGTGATCTTACCTCTATACCTGTGGTGCCCAAAACAGTAGACAGTAGTCACATGTGGCTAGGAAACACGTAGATGTGGGTAGTCCAAATTGACATATGCTGTAAATGTGTGGAATATATGCCAGGTTTCAAAAACTGGGTAGGAAAAAAAAGTAAAATAATTTTATTCTATTGATTTTTATAGTTTTTATATTGATCACCCGCTGAAATGATAATATATATTGGGTAACACAAGACACATTAATGTCCCTTTCATTTACCCCTTTTTTTGAGTGTGGCTACAAGAAAATTTTAAGGTGCATATGGGGATCACATTATCTTTTCATGGAATGACCCCGTGTTACATTTTTTTTTTCGTCTTTGAGTATGGGTTCGCAAGGAAAGCTATAAGAATGCTCAGACTCTCGAACCCTCCCACGAGGATTCAACTTAATTCTGGTCAGGTTGCCCTTTTCCTTTTTGTTCTCATATGCTTAAAAATCCAAGGAATAATGGCCTGTCCTATAGCCTAGTGCTACGCAGACTGGTCGCCGTCTGTTGAAGTTTAGAGAGTAGAGAATGGCTTGAAATTTATCCTCTTTGATCCCCCCAAAGTCCCAGGGAGGAAATCCCAACTTAGAAAGAGGTTAGGCCACAGAATTATTACTGTTTTCACATGCAAGTCTAGATTTTCCTGATTTCTCCACTCCTAATTACTGAGGTAAGCTTTAGAAAGGATATATTCAAAATGATTTTATAGGCACTCAGTCCAAGAAGCAGAGACCTACCGTCATCTGAAGTCTGCATTTCCTTTCATTTCCCTTCAGATAGCACTCCTGTAAGGGTTAAGTTGCTGCTGACCGAGAGCCTGCATCTAATTTAGATTTTCTTTTTTCCTTTATAAAAAAAAATCCCTTTTCCTTTCATACTCTTGATACGTTTGTTAACCGGAGTATTACTAGATAGAGATATAATCCTTTACCTTTCAAAATTAGCTACGTTGGCCTTGTGTAAAGTTGGCCAGACATTGGCAAGGATGCTTGTAGTCTGAGCATATCTTTGGCTCCATGAAACTAGAAACACTTTGATTCCGATAGACTTTCCAGCGATGAATGGCTTGCTCCTATCATGGGCCCGTGGAGGTGATTCCCGGACTTCTCTGCACATTAGAATCGCGTGATGATCTTTCAAAAATTCCAAGGTCCAGACAGTACCCGAGCCCAACCGCATCACAGTCTCTGGTGGGTAGGGCACAAGTTTCAGTAGTTTTTGAAGCTTCTCAGCTGACTCCGTGCGCAGACGAGTTTGGGAGGCACTGGCTCATCAGCTAGCTGGATGAGAACCCAAACACCAAACATCCCTGAGTAAAAACTATTTAACTGGATTAAGTTATCTCCGTAGAGGGTCGCTGCTCCTCTCTTCTTAATAAACCAACACCACTTTTTTTTTTTTTTAATAATGAGAAGAATCTGAATTGGGAAGAAAATAGAGTAGATCATGCATATGGATAAGAGCATAATATCTACCCACTGCTTACTAAGAGACGTCGGCTCTTGCAGTGAGGAAAGAGGTATAAATTGAGAAGAAATTTTAAGAGAAGATGAGATATGGAAAAAAGTCATTATTCTTATAAAAATGTTTCAAATTTTATTCCTTTGCGTTGGACTTCAAATCACACTGCTTACTCCCATGGCGCCTACAGGCATCGTGACTTGAGTGAAGTTTCTTAAGATTCTGCCGGCTACACAAATCATTGTTCCTACGGAAGTGCTCTGGGACCGCAGATGGATCCCAGAGGCAGTAACACTGCTGGAGTCAGGACAGCTGAGGAGAACCATTTCCTTTTTTTTTTTTTAATTTTATTTTTTTTAATATGTGAAATTTATTGTCAAATTGGTTTCCATACAACACCCAGTGCTCATCCCAAAAGGTGCCCTCCTCAATACCCATCACCCACCCCCCCTCCCTCCCACCCCCCATCAACCCTCAGTTTGTTCTCAGTTTTTAACAGTCTCTTATGCTTTGGCTCTCTCCCACTCTAACCTCTTTTTTTTTTTTTCCTTCCCCTCTCCCATGGGTTTCTGTTAAGTTTCTCAGGATCCACATAAGAGTGAAACCATATGGTATCTGTCTTTCTCTGTATGGCTTATTTCACTTAGCATCACACTCTCCAGTTCCATCCATGTTGCTACAAAAGGCCAGATTTCATTTTTTCTCATTGCCACATAGTATTCCATTGTGTATATAAACCACAATTTATTTATCCATTCATCAGTTGATGGACATTTAGGCTCTTTCCATAATTTGGCTATTGTTGAGAGTGCTGCTATAAACATTGGGGTACAAGTGCCCCTATGCATCAGTACTCCTGTATCCCTTGGATAAATTCCTAGCAGTGCTATTGCTGGGTCATAGGGTAGGTCTATTTTTAATTTTCTGAGGAACCTCCACACTGCTTTCCAGAGCGGCTGCACCAATTTGCATTCCCACCAACAGTGCAAGAGGGTTCCTGTTTCTCCACATCCTCTCCAGCATCTATAATGAGGAGAACCATTTCCTATGCATTTCTTCCAGAAAGGACCTCTGTGCTCGGAGTTGTCAGTACTGATTGGACAACCAGCCCAGGAATGTAACACCAGGTCACGTACCAGAACTACTTGCCAAAGCCTATACCCTTGGTGGGTTCTTGATTCCAACTTATTGTAGCTGCCACTGACATTGATTGGATTCTGTAAAATGCAAAACCAAACCTGGATGACAATTAGCGTTTACTTTAATACATACTTTTAAGTGGAAGTGTTAGACCTTCCAGCATACTCTAAGACAGCTCCTAGTGGTATATGCCAATGTTTTCTCAGGACACGGACACCCCCGTTAGGTAGATACATACGGGAAGAGATGAGGCCAGAAACTGTGGCCCTTATTTCCGATACAACACCGGGCTACCAAGTCTCTACTTTTCTGTCAATACCTGTTTTCCTGACACAGAGAACTTAGAGCATTTTATTCATTTATTTTTCAATATTTAACAAAAATTAACATGTATTTATTTTTGAGAAAGAGAGAGAGAGAGAGAGAGAGAGAGAGGAAGAGGTAGAGAGAGGGAGACAGCAGGCTTCGTCGTGAGTGCCCAGCCTGATACGGGTCTTGAACTCATGAACCGTGAGATCATGACTTGAACCAAAATCAAGAGTCAGATGCTTGAACCACCCAGGCGCCCTTAGAGCATCCATCAAGTGCCAGCCAAATATATATTATTATATATATACTCTAAATGTCATATATATTTACACTTATATTTACATTATATATTTTATGAATGTATAATATATAAAATATACAATATATAATAACGTGTTTTCATATATAAGAATATATTTCTATGTAACAATTTCTAACATATAATAAATATATATTATATGGTGTATAAAGATTATATGTAATTATATATTTGGTTGGCACTTGCATAGAAAACCTACACTCTATTCCTCCTTTACTTTCACACTATTAGGACATTCGCATCACTTGTGCCACCAGTCTGGTGGGGACTTTCCCCACACCCAAAAATTCTGCAACACTAGCTGGGTGTCCTACAATTTAACTTCCTTCAGACACTGTCTACCGGAAAATAAAAAATCAGATCCGACGGGTTAAGGGCTCCGTCCCACAAGACTCCCCGCAAGGTCTCAGATGCCAGTTGTAAGTTCTGCTTGTCACCTGTGCTTCTGGCCTATCAGCTGTAAATCAGAGGTTCCCATGACCCCCCTCTTCAGGTTCAAGTAATTTACTACAGTGGCTCACAGAATTTTAAAAAAACAGTTTTACTTATTTTCTTATTTTTTTGAGGTTATTTATTTATTTTGAGACAGAGACAGTGCAAGTGGGGAAGGGGCAGAGAAAGAGAGAGAGAGAGAAAGAGAGAGAGAGAGAATTACAAGTAGACTCCACGCTGTCATCCCAGAGCCCTACGTGGGGCTCAAACCACACCCTGAGATCATGACCTGAGCCGAAACCAAGAGTCAGACACTTAACCAACCGAACCACCCAGGTGGCCCAACCAGTTTATTAATGACAGAATGATAAAGGTTATAGATAAACACCCAGATGGGAAAGATGCAAAGGGCGAGTCTGTGGGGAAGGGCACAGAGCTTCCATGAGCTCCCTGGCATATACCTCTCCCAACACCTCCAGTGTTCACCTACCCAGAAGCTCTCTAAATCTTATACTGTTTGGATTTTTTTAATTATTATTTTAGAAAGAATGGGGGGCACAGAGAGGCAGGGGGAGAGAGAGAGAAAATCTTAAGCAGCCTCCATGCTCAGTGCAGAGCCAGATGTGAGGCTTAACCCCACGACCTTGGGATCGTGACCTGAGCCAAAATCAAGAATCAGACACTCAACCAACTGAGCCACCCAGGCGCCCCTACTATTTGGATGTTTATGGAGACTTCATCATGTAGGCATAATTGATCATTATGTCCTCTGTCTTCTCTGGAGAATGGGAGTGGGGCCAAAAAAATCCCAAGCTTCCGATCTTGATTCAGCCTTTCTGGTGACGAGTCCCCATCCGGGAGCCATCCTGGAGCCCACCAAGAGTCAGCTGATTAGAATTAAAGACACTGTTGTCACCCAGAAAATTCCAGGGGATTTTGGAACTCTGTCAAGAACTGGAGTCAAAGACCAAGTATTAGAACAAAAGATGTTTCTTGTGCTCTTATCACTTAGGAGGTTACAAGGATTTTAGGAGCTCGCTGCCAGGCACTGGGGGCAGAGACCAATGTATATATGTGTGTGTGTGTGTGTGTGTGTATACATATATATATATACACACATATATACATACATATACACACATATATACATATATATATACACACATGTGTGTGTGTGTATATATATATACACACACACGTATATACATATATATACACACATATATACACGTATATATGTGTGTATATATATTTGTATATATATACATATATTTTTTATACATGTATAAATATACATATTTTTCTATTACCTGACAGCACTTAATTCCAATAGAATTTTACAGAATAGTAATTAAGTGTCATTCAAATATATATATATATTCAAATATATATCATATATAATTGTATATTGTGTATAACTAATATATATTATATATCATTTGATCTTCATAATCACCTTATAAAGAGTATTTTATCTTATCGATTCTATAAATAAACATTGAGGCCCAGAAAGTTCAAGAAAATTGACCAGGATTGGCAAGTAGTATGATCACAATGTTAAGTCAAGTTTCTCTGATTCCAGGGTCCATGGTCTTTTTACTAGGCTGTGCTGTCTACCAAAATATGGAGAGTGACTTAATGGGACAGGGTTGTGTGGGTGCAGGCAAGATACTAATGGGGGTTTCCATGAAAAGATACTCAAAGCTTTGTTTGTTTGTTTGTTTGTTTTTCCTATTTTCTACTTTTGTTTTGCAATTGTGAACCATCACGAAAGAAATAGAATCAGAACTTATGCTCTGTACTTACACAGCTGTTTACAAGTACTTTCCTGGTTCACGATCTAACAGGTTTCGGAGAATTAATGTATTTTCTCCTGAGGCAAAAGAACATCATGTTAGGATATCGGGGGCAATTTTTTGAAAAACGAATATGTTAGGTTCTAGATTGGCACATATGCTTCTCACACCTCCCTGAAACTGCTAGGCTGCTGCCTGTTGATCAGGGGCCATATCGTGTTTCATACCCCTTCCCGGTGTGCTGAATTGTTACGGCTCCCTCCCTCTCATTCATTCAGTCAATATATATTATATTTTACTTCTCCCATGCGCCAGGCCTTTCTCTTTTTTGCCATCTCCTTTTGTGGAGATGCAGTGGCAAAGAAAACAGCAAAATTACTTGCCTTCTTCCTTCATGGTGCTCATTTTCACAGAGGGAGAGAGGCCATTAAAAAGGTATGTAAGTTAAATGCTGGGCAGTGATACGTCCTGTACAGAAAAATAGAGGAAGGAGATGGGGACTGGTATGTGTGAAAATGGTGTAAATGTAGACAACCTGGCTAAGAATGACCTACAAAGGGTAAAAGGATGAGTGACAGATATCTGGGGAAGTGTGTTCCAGGCAGAGGGAACGGGATGGGCAAAGTCTTTAAGGTGGAAGTTTGTGCTTAATGAGGCCAGATCGTGTAGAGCCTTGCTCACCAGTGTAAAGACACCGGATTTTTGCTCTGAGTGAACTGATTGTGAGCTGCAGAGTGGCATGATTCGACTTCCCTTTTGTAAGATTATTGTGACTGCTATACGCAGGACAGGCTGACGGTGGGCAAATCCAACCAGGAAAGGTTCCTGCGATATTCCAAAAGAGTTGGCAGTGAATTGGGTCAAAAGAATAGCCATAAGAATGGTAAGATATAGCCGGGTCCTAACCTTCTTCTGAAGACACAGCCAACATGACTTGCTGATAGATTGGAGAGAGGATTAAAGACCATTCTGTGGTTTGGAGCTGAGCAACCGGAAAGGCGGTATTGCTACGAACAAAGATGGAAGATAGAGTAAGTGCGACCAAATTCTGGGGCCTCTATCGGTCATGCAGTATGGACAAGCCATAATCTGAGATGCTGTTTTGGTCACTGAAGTAGACCCGTAGAGCAGGCTCACAAGAAAGCTCTGGACTAGAGATCTAAATTTTGGAGTTGTCACGAAGGCATTGGAAGCCATTAGACTAGTAGGCACATCAAGAGAATAAGTGTATATAGAAAACATAAAAGGTACAAAGCCTGAACTACGGGCACTGCAATGTTCAGAAGTGAGTGGAATGAGAAGGAATGGACGAAGGACACTGAGAAGGAGTTGTTGATGAAATAAAAGGAAAACAAGCAGAGAGTGCTGTCCTAGAAGCCAAGTGCTACTAGATATTGGCGACAGATGCCTACTGAAAATAGACGGTGCTCATTATGTTAATAATGTTAGAGTGAGTCAGGAGACTCCAGCGTTCAAACCCTGGCTTCTTCGTATACTAGTTTGTGATGTTGGAAAAGTCACCCTTTCAGGAAACCGTTTCCTCCACTGTGAAAAATGACCGTGGTAAAGGTGAAATAAGATAACACGAAAACTGTGTAAAAGAATAAGAATCCAGCACACTACTCGATAACTCGCAATGGACTCTGAATGGAATCGTATGTATTTAAAGCTCAATTACGTGCTTATTTCAATTCTCGACTGGTTTCCCGTACATTCGAACCCTGTCTGCAGAATCGGGTCATCATTTTCTGAACACTGCTCCCCTCCCTGGGTTGAACACCTAAGCACTCCTAGATTTAGCCCTGACACCACACCTTTCCCGCACTCTGCTATAACTAGCTTGGTTACCCTGGATTTGCAAGTCATTCGCTGGACGGTTTTTTGAGACCCTGTGCTAAATATTGGTCATGACCCCTTGGAGCTCTGACCTTAACAAACTGTCTGTGAATCCTCTCTGGTAAACTCAGATTCCCGTTCCTGATTTCCAGAGGTTCGAATAAATCTCTGATTATGACTTATTAATCATAAAATATTGGGGAAATTACTTAATTTCTTGAGCTTAATAACCTTGCCTATAAAACATGAATAAAAATTGCTATGCTGAGAGACAGCATTATTTGCATTGCAAAAATATTATTCACATTGTAAAAAAAATGATTCCTAATATGTGAAGCGCCTTGGTCTTTGTCAGTTATATAATTGGTCACATCGTAGTAATATGAATATCAATCTCCTCCCTCCATCCCACTGCGTGCTGATGCCTCCCAAGATGTGGTGCTAAGCTTCTGCAATTTTCCAAATGAATCTTGGAGAGTGAAAAATGGTGCATTACAACGTCTAACACACTCCGTTAGGTTGAGATTTTACACTGTTGGATTTGCTACAGCCATGGAGAACGAACGTACTCCTTAATTAGTAAGTCTTTTTTCATGGAATAGCCTTCCTGAACATGCATATACACACACACACACACACACACACACACACACACACACAGGCGGGTATGCATACACACATATATGCATACATACAGATGGGCAGACATCTGGTCCTGGTGGGCATATTAACAAAAATTTTAGAAGGAGGGTTAGCTAATAATTCAAACAAGTTTCAGTGGAATTTAAAGCAAAAGCCCTGAAGAGAAAACCATGCTCCATCCCCAGGTTAGCCCTGTGCTTTCCCATGTTTCTATACCCTTTCTTGATTCTTGACTTTGGCCAAAGGAAAGTACAAAAACAACAACAACAACAACAACAACAACAACAGTAACAAATTTGTCTCTGCCTAGTCCGTAAGTATACATGTTCTGGGGATGACCTGAAGATAGTTCCAGAATAAAATGATGGGGCTTCCATAAAGATATAGGGAGGAGAAAACACTTTCATTAAATTTTTTCTGCGGTGATTACAGTCATACTATTGCCAAGAAAAGACCACAAATTGTATCGCCATGTATTTATATGAGGATATTCTAAGGACCGAACAAGCCATTTGTTTAAAAATAAGACATTAATATTTTGCAAAATAAATCTTCATTTTTTTCATCAATGATACCTGTGAATTCCTGGTCAGACTGACTACTCTTGATTGATGTGGTCTATAAATGAACTTATGGAGGCTTAATTATACTGTGAGATCAGTGTATGCTTATCGATTGTGCCTTTGACATGATTAGCCACATTAGATTATGATGTCCTCATGCCCCAAAGATCAAAGCTAGGATTGGACTTTATTTAAGGGCCATTAGTCATATGTTCGTGGCACGTGCTCAATTTTTTTCATTATGTAATAGGTAGAGGAGACTATAAAAAGAGCATTAGCTTCGTGCCACTTAGAAATCTTTCTTAGAAATGTGCCTGGTGGAAACGGACTTTCTCCTCCCAACCCAATAGATGCTTAGTAGCCATGAATGGAATTGAGAAGGGAGCATTTCTACGGACTGCCTCACTCCTTACCCTCCACCATTGTACCGGGGTGGAGCTGGGGTCCCTTCACAGCCAATCCGAAATCCCACATCACCATCCTTGGTCCAAATGCTCTAGTCAGCCACTGGAGACAAGGGCAAATGCAGCCGTGGTGTTTCTGAATCCAGGCTCCAGCCATGTGGAAGATCAAATCCCCGGGCCCCGCAGCCAACTTGGGACGCCATCCATTTTAGTCAGCCCAGCATTACTAATAACCAGGAGAAACCACAGAAAATATGAGAGCCGTGGCAGCAGTGACAGGCAGAATGAGATGCAGAGCTATGCATGCTGGGAACTCTTGGCCTTAATTAGAATGTGCGTGTACAGTATTTATCTTTCCCTCCAACCTATAAATAAGGCCAGCGCTTTGGCGATTACTGATGTCTGCCGTCATTTCACAAGGCCTCTGTTTTGATGGAGCACCAGTTGCTGCAAAATCATATTTCTTTCCTCTGTAGCCTGCATCTACTCCTGTGGAAACGTTTCAGAGGTGTTCAGAACCGTGACTGCAGAGGAGGAAAGGGGTGAAATCTAAGAATCTAAGTATGAATTATTCTTTTGGTACCTATTACTACAATCAGAGATCATAAGATGTAGAAAAGTCCTCACAGGCAAGTAATCAACTCCCCTGTCCCCAAGAAGGCCTTCATCCGCATCATCCCTGACAGCATATTTCTGTCTCTTCCCTGAATACTTTTAGTGATGAGCCCTTCACTGGCTCCAAATTTGGGGCACGGTAAAACCTTCTTACTATTGAATAAATCTGCCTCGCCCCCACTTACCCTGTGGATCTCAAATGGAAACTTTTTCAATGTCCCAAGTGCTTACCCGGTCCGCCTGTGCATCCCAGTTTTCACTATGACTGGTACCAATAATTACAAACTACTCAGGGTATACTTTTCTATCAGTTCTTCTTTTTTCTTTCTGATAACAGGAGTACCGAAAATTGGTCTGATGTATATCTTCATGTGTGAACTAGAACAGTGTTGATATTTTGACGTAAAAGGATGAAAAATTATACATATCCTCAAAGGACTTTCATCTCTGAAGTAAAAAAAAAAAAGTCATAAGATGAAACGGTCTGTAAGAGGGCGGTTTAAATTTTTTCTCGTATAGGCATCCCCTGGACCAACCTAAAGGCTAAGTAAAACCATCATGGCTCTTTGCTGCTTGGTTCCTCTCTCACAGCAAATTGTAAACTCCTTATGGGAAGAAGCTATTTTGCTCTTGTTTTTTTTCTTGTTAAGTTTGGTGGTTCCCAGTGTGCACATAGTAGGTCTTCAAAACGTAATGAAGTGTGAGTAAATCATCTCATTTAATTGGGCGACTGGAGCCTCAATTGCAGAAGTTCGTGTCTTCTCCAAATAAACACTTCTGTCCGTCCTCTGGCCCGGTTCTCTCCATGGGAGGATGTGAGGTTGAGATATACTCACCATCACCTCCAAGGAACGTTTATTCAGAAGGTTCTAGTTCTCCACCTTCTCCACCGAGCACCAAACCATTATCCACTTCCGGTGCCTGAGGAGAGCTCTTCGACTCCTCCTTCGAAGGCACCTCAGGCCGCTTCCTCGCCAGCAAGACTACTAAGTGATCTGTCTGCTGTCCCCATCCTCCTCCACCCAAAGAGAAGATAAGTAGAAACTCATCAACCATGGGGCGCCTGGGTGGCGCAGTTGGTTAAGCGTCCGACTTCAGCCAGGTCACGATCTCGTGGTCCGTGAGTTCGAGCCCCGCGTCGGGCTCTGGGCTGATGGCTCGGAGCCTGGAGCCTGTTTCCGATTCTGTGTCTCCCTCTCTCTCTGCCCCTCCCCCGTTCATGCTCTGTCTCTCTCTGTCCCAAAAATAAATAAACGTCGAAAAAAAAAATTAAAAAAAAAAAAAAAAAAACAACTCATCAACCAGCGACAAGCCCTCGGCCCCAAGTTCATTCCACCAGATGTTCACTCGCTGCCTCTGCCATTAGCCCCCTTAGTTCCCTGAATGACAATCAGCCTGCTGGTAAGCCTCCTAGTGGGACAACCATGCTCGGCTGAGGGCTCAGAAGATTTTCCTTTTCTTCTTTACTGCCGCCATGATAAAATGGGCCCCTTTGCTCAGAGAAAGGGGGCTACAGATACATCCCCCAAGGCTGGGGAAAGGGAGTTATGGAAATCTTGTGGAAAAACTGGGTATTTGACAATGAAGGGCAACTATTTATGTAAAAGAAAGTAATTGACAGGAGAGAAGGAAAGCGCCATCTTTAAGCTTTCAGATGACATTCAATGTTTCTTTGGGGTGCTAAAACGCCAAACAAGGGTGCGTAAACTTCACAAGGTCTTAGGAGACAGCTCTGGTGCGGTACAAAGCGTCTGGACTTAAAAGCAGGAGATCTGGGTTTCATTATTCACCAGCGGTGCGCTCTGGAGCACAAGGCTGAGCCTCTGACTGAGACTTGTCCCCTCAGCCCTAAAATGGGGCGTTCAGTCACCACGAATGCGTTGCGCGGCAAGATACGTCCTTACCTCCAGCAGGTGTCCAGGGGCTGACGGAGCTGAGGTGTTGATGTCGAGGAAATGAACCAATACGCTGTCGCGGTCTTTCAGGAGGATGAACAGTCGGCCCGTCACAGATGTCACCCAGCACGAAGGTGGGGCTTGAAACGGAAGTACGGGGAGGTCATGCAGAAGTCCTGAAGACATGTGAGGTTACGGCAAGGATAAGAAGGTAGAGACTGATCCGTCTGTCAATGAGTCTCATAGCGAGAGGTAGTTCTAATTTTAATTTTTATTCTTGTGCTGAAGTAGAGCTGCCATATAACGTGATCTTAGTTTCAGGCGCACAGGGTAGTGATTTGGCAATCGCATGCATTACGCCGTGTTCTTCATGACAAATTTAGTTACCATCCGTACTACCTATGGAAGAGTGAAGGATGACGGCTGGAAGAAGGAAATGCGTCATTGAAGGAACATTGAAAACTTCCAACAAAATAAATACTGAAGTGCGCAGAATGCAGGCAGTCATTGCTGGGCTGACTAAATACTGTTGTTTCGAAAGTCTTCCAACGTGTTAGGCCCTGTGCTGCATACTCCGTGCATATACTCATTTAATCCTCGTAATAATCCTGACGGAGTTTTCCCTCCCCTTTATGGATGTAGAAACTCAGGCCAAGCAAACTGTGGTAACTTGCCCAAGGTGACGCGCTTGGTGAATGGGAGAGCTGGAGCTCGAACGGAGAATCTGAGCTCTCAACACCCACACTAGACTGCAGCATTCCTGAGTGATTGCCAGGATCCACCCAGAGCCAGGGAGAAAGGGAGCGGACTGTAGAGACTTGCAGATAGAGGGAAGTCGGTTTACCTTGAAACTGGGGTTCCAGATGGCACTTGGAGGCAAGGGCAGCAGGGGTAGAACAAATTGGTAAGGAAAAAAAATAGCGTTCAACATCTCACGATAAGAAGCCTGACGCGGAAAAGGAAATGACCGGTGGGCCTTGGATTTTTGGGCAGTATCTAATGCTGGCAAGAATATAAAAGATGGAGAGTTTGACTGGCATCAAAGCTTGGAATATAGCTTCGGAACAGAGTTACTCCACTGTGGACTCTGGCTTGTCGTTGGTCCTAGTTCCAAATCAAACTCCAGTAAGCATTGGCCAAGATGTTGCAAAAAAGACTCTCCCTGGGTGCCTTAAAAAGAGGGAAACTGGGGTCTCTGCAGCTGAAGAGGACTTGGTCCTTTCTGATGACCATGATGGCCCAATGCAGAAGCAGGTGCTCAAGTTTGTTTCCTTCTGTGCTACTGAACAGAGAAAAAAAACAGATAGGATATAAATTCACGGAGACGGAAGGACCGGCTGATCCAACTTACGTACATACTTTGGAGTTTGCCTGGGATCCTGAAGTAGCAGTTTGTGCTGCTAAAAATCAACACTGTGGTTTGAATGATGATACCAGACACAGCATGGAAAACTACAAACTTTAGTCTTCTTCAAGCCAGCCTGATTGTTTTTTTAAGGCCAGAACATTCTATCCTGTGTATGTAACTATCTTCCATTGGGGGGCTTGGGGGAGAAAGGAAAACAGAGAAAGGACTGACATGAAATGTGCACAACCCACCCTTGTCCCCTCATCGTGATGGGATTCTTGGCAAATGGCTAAGAAAGAAGTCTTGAGACATCTTTGATGCACAAAGGGGACTTGATTAAAGCAGGGGGACAGGCCCTGTGGGCAGAAAGAGCTACCCTGGGGTTGTGAAGAGTGACTGATTAAATACTGTTAAGTTAGTGGGGGTTGGGGATAGCCTAAGTCTCTAAGGAATTGGAAAGCCAGGCTTTCAGGACCTCGAGGGACTGGCTGCTGTTAAGATAAGGTTCCTTTTAGTCTTTACTAGAACAAAAACCTTAAGGAAGTGAGGCAGCCATGGGTTGCTTGAGGAAGGTCACAGCGGATGAAACATCAGTGGGCTGCAAGCTGTAAGGAGATTGAATTTGAGCTGCATTGCTCTTCCCTTTGTTTCCCTCATCACTTCCCCCTCTGAACAATTTAGACCCTTAAATCTTTAAGGTTGTTGAAGGCAGAAGGTCTCATCTTCCGTAGCTTCTTCCTACCGGATAAGGGCATAGAAACGTCCCCACCGATGGGTCAGCGTTCGTCAGTTGAGAATTTAATAGGAGTTAGGAAAGGCTAAGGCAGCTGTATCTACAGTTGATGACCTATGGGAGTCTCCTTGAGCAGAAAGGGTCACCTGTTGGCTTGAAGTTGTGGCACTGTAGGAGTCTTGGGACCAGGTGGAGGGACATGGGAGAAAACAGCAAAATGTGCTTAAAATAACCAAAAGGGAAAGAAGCCCAAATAGGAGTCCTTTGTTGACAAAAATCTTTCTTGAGTCCAGGAGTTTAACCAATTACTGAAGGAAAGGGAGGGATAATTGAAAGTGCCAATTTGAGTCTTTGTCAGTCAGAAGCTCAGAAGTAATTTTGTGGTAATCTGGAATGTATACACAGCATTATGTTTTTAGGAGAGCATAAGTTCCACCTTGTGCAGCAGTTGAGGCATCTAATGCCATTTTATTTTGCGTAACTGTTGAACGCGTTCGAGCTATTTTAATGTTTAATAATATAATGTTATTTTGGGAGTCACGTAAGGCCTTGATTTTGTAACAGGTGGTGTGAACCATCATACAGACTCTGTTTTGTCTAGTAAACAATCAGATACTTGATCAGAGGCACTTTTATAGAAACAAAAATATAGGTTAGTGGTTAGAGCAAATTGCAAACCCAGTTCCTGCCGGTTCTGCCAGTAAGAAGATTTTAGACGTCAGGCTTGAAGCATCCTCAGATAGAATGGGAACAGGCAGCAGGAATCAGATGGGTTTTTTTGTTTATTTGTTCTGGGGTTTTGGGGTTTTTGTTTTGTTTTGTTTTTGCTTTGTAATTCAATTGTTTGTGATGATCCTTTTGGATAGCCCATAGAGCAACAGGCCCAAAGATCGTCTATACGTGAGTTTTGTGATAATTTCTCTGAGGTTTACTGTAAGTTGTCTAGTGTAGGCAAAGAACAAACAGAGACAATCAGAACTAGAATTTAACATCCATTAAGGTGTGTTATTGAAACATAATTTTTCTACCAACCCTGATTTCCAGAGATAGCCAAATGAACACTAATTCATTTGTAGAACAAATCCGGTTTTAACAAACTCAGCCTAATTATTCACATAAGCTCACCAAGAACAGCGATTGGTCATATAGATCTTTTAAATATTGCTTTTCTGGAACTTTTTATAAGGAATAGTAGCCTCTCCAGGCCAGAAGCCAAACCAAGTACTTGCCATCAGACATGGCTGCAAATCCTGTAGATTTGAGCTAATGCTTCTTTGTGAGGTCCCAAAGAAATCCTGAGGTTCCTGCACCTGCCTGGAAGTGACCTTCTTTACTCACCTGGTGAGGCTGCCGGGAACTCAGTAAGCAAGGTATCAGGCCTCCATTTCCAAGGGGCTTTATGGCTCCTTGTTTCGTAAAGTCAACCCGAGTTTCTTAAAACTGTTTGGTCATATCCGAGTCAATGAACGTCATTCTCAAATATGGCATTCCAGTCAAAGCCTTGGTAAGCTAACCAGTTTTTCCAGTGGTGGCCTGTCCCAGGAACAGATTCTTATTGAACTTGTGCAAATAACTGTAATTACCATGAAAGACAGAATACTTACTGAGAGCTTTTGAATTTCAGAGGGTTCAGGTTGAAAAGTTGTCTACAAACGAATACTTTATCACATTTCTGTATATCCTAAATATCTTAAGAGAAGGTTGCCTTAATCTGGAAGAGCAAACATTAGAGAACCAACAATATTTCCAACAAGAGTTACAGAAACTATAATCTTCCTCCATTTAGTTAGTCCCATGTTACTAATTCTTGTTCAGTTTGAATACAGCTTCTTAGTTCTGGAAATGTTTACCCATTTGTTTTATAATCTTAAAGATGTCAAATACTTGTATTTGTCCTAAAAATCCTTGTTATAAATCTCCTTGAAGATAAAACATGCTTTGTAAGAGCATCAGAGCAATAACTATAAATAACAACAGACTCACAAATGGATATGGTTAACAATCTGACATGAAAGTTCATTATGATGCAATTGACAAGGAACTTTGGTTATTCAATGTATTGGTTGCTTCAATAATCGGAATATCCAGTGATCACCTTATACCAAAACATATTAAAACTTCAGGAAATATATATATTTGAGTGGTTATAGCATTTATCCAAGCAATATCACCTAAGGTTTACCATTATTTGTTTGACAGGGATTTCCAAGTAACATACCAAATAAAAGGGCCCAACTGGTCAAAAAGATTTCATTTACAATTTAAATCCTGGGAAGTTTGTGAAAACCTGAGAAAATTATAAAGCACATCCTAAATAGGATTACATAGCATCACAAATCTCAATTATTTAGTTAACCAAGATGGCAATAAGAGATTCTAAAAGCAAATATATAGGGTTATATAGCTGCTAACAAAACCTAGCTCCTTTAACACTGAGAAGTTTTAACTAAGTAATCAAAGACCTGATAAGGACAAAACATAAAGCTTTGGTTTTCCCGGCAGACAAAAGAGAAAAGATCTTGTTTACATTTTTTTAATCAAAACCAGATCAATAATCTGAGAAAACTTTGTCTTTTGAACAGAGAGAAAAGCAGAATTTCATCTTATACCAGTGTATTTTTAAAATCCATTCATTTCAACCTTAGTCAGGCCTAACCACGAACCTTCTACAATTTTTCATTTGCATTCATATTTCGTCCCAAGCCATTTCTCTCCAAACAACCAGTTTCATTGAGGACAAAATTACTTTCTTTTCTTCTTCTTTTTTTTTTTTTACCTTTAACAAGAATGTGTTTCGATTCCTTATATTTTTTTTACATATTTCCTACTTTTTTTACATACAAAGTTGTTTTCCTTATTTCCGTCAGTCTTAATTACATCTAGCAGAATTTTAACTCTTAGAAACCTTACACTCCAGTGAAAACTAAATAGTAACCAATTGTGCACGGTTACACCAGAATTCTTTAGATGGCAAATTTATGAATCAACTAAGCACTGCGTAGATTTTCCAACAAACTCAAGTATCCTTAGTTTCTCTGCAATAAATCAAAAGCACAAACCTATGTTCAGTAAGTAATGCCTTAGTAGTTAATCTTATTTGGAAAAGACCTAGATGTCCAATGAATTCAACCCAGTGTATCATCCAAGCAAAACTTTAAAACTTCAGGTTACCAAAGACTTTAAATTTTTTTTTCTTTTTTCCACGTTTTTATTTATTTTTGGGACAGAGAGAGACAGAGCATGAACGGGGAAGTGGCAGAGAGAGAGGGAGACACAGAATCGGAAACAGGCTCCAGGCTCTGAGCCATCAGCCCAGAGCCCGACGCGGGGCTCGAACTCACGGACCGTGAGATCGTGACCTGGCTGAAGTCGGACGCTTAACCAACTGCGCCGCCCAGGCGCCCCAAGACTTTAAAAGCTATCTTAACAATTATTCATGAAAACTCTTGAGACAGAATTAACCGTCATTGTAAGCCATCTTCTTGTTGACAAATTGCAACAGAGATAAAATGAGCTTATTTGACCTTCAGCAAGCCTGGGTAGAAAAAGTTTCATGTTTTTAATGCTGATAACTCTAAAGACATGTCTGTCTTAATTAAACCAACAAACTTAAATTAGTTCAAAAACAAAATGTGTTCCACTTGAGTCCGCTTAAAAGTCACGTAATTTGTTCACCATTGTCAATTTCTACCTGGGACTTTGGGGAGGACACCTGAAATGGGCAGTGTAAGTTCAAGGGGGTGCTCTTTGCTCCTTGACGCTGAGGATAGGAAGAGGAGCTGATGGTCCCAGAGGCCCCCAGATAGTACAGGAGCCAGCTATAGAGGTTGCACCCGAGGGGGTGCAGAAACAGGAGGAGGGGCAGGGGAAGGCAGAAGAGGTGAAGTGGATAAAAGCCCAGAGGGCAGAGAAAGAGGTCTTCCAGTCCTAAAGCCTGTCAGCGGGGACAGGTAAGCAGATGCAGACTTTTTTTTTCCCACCAGTAAATTGGAATGGGCAGTCCATGTTGGGCCAGAGAAGACAAGGAACTTCCCTGAAACAAAGGGAGTTTCACACTTGATCTTAGCCAAAAGGCCGAGAAGTGGTAACAAAGGGAGTTTCAACAGCTGCTTGGGAATATTCCTTAAAGTCTCCTTCCCTAGGTAGACTAACCAGAGACAATTGGCTCCAATTATCAGAGTCATTAACCCAGGAAATGAATGAGGGAGAAACCCCTAAATACAGCTAGAGTAATCTGAGTCTATTAGGAAGGAGGAACAGTGAGACAGAGTGTCAGAGTCTCCTTCATTAGGGATGGCCTGTGTTTCCTCCAACAACCCGGAGGAAGGCCTGTTTAGACAATCATCCAATATATCGGGAGGGAGTTTATCACCCTAGTTAGTGGCCAAACACATTCTGCAAGAGGCCTTCAGATCTGGATCCTGATTTAGGGCCGTGAAAACCTGTACATAGGGTATCTCAGTGCATTTGCCCTGTCTCTTGCAGAAGAGATCTGATAGATCCTGTTAAGGCCATGGAGTCCTTTCCAGATCAGCCCTTTCCTAAATTTTGCAAACCAAATAGATTCCAGTGGGTTAAAAGGCATCCCAAGGGAGATGACCCCTTGGGGACTGAAGAAGATTCTATGTTCCTAGAAAAGTAGAGAGGCCCATTACCGAAAATACCCCCAACTCCTGGTTGGTATCCCATGCAGGATATATCAGAGGTTCCTGGTGTCAAAGCGACCAGAGACACCCCTCAAACAAAATCACTATGACCACCAACCAGCCGCGAAGGGCCCCCATTGCATCCTGGGCTACAAACGTGTGCCTGGTGTATGGACCAAAATGCCGTGCTGTGCCTTGAACACTGTGCCGTAAAAGGCTGTGCTGCAAAAGGCCGTGCCTTAGTTTACCTGGTCTTGAGGAGCATGCCATTAAGGTCATGCTTTAGTTTCCTTGAAGGCCGTGCCATTTTTAACCCATGGAAAACACTAGAAAGGTTTTACAAGGGGGAATCACCCAATTCTGTAATTTCAGTAGTAGGTAGAGAACGTTGACAGAAAACAGTAACGATAGAAATCCATCATGATCTAAGCGACATTCCAACACATATAATCTTTAGAGCCAGGTTCCCTAGGAAAGAGTCCTCAGTTGGGTTTTAATTCAGTTAGGTACTGGTTTCAGCTGGCTCCCAGTGGAGGTCCCTCAGCCAGAAGCAGCTAGACCAGAGACGTGGAGGGGATCACATTAGACCAATGAGAAGGAAACCTTACACAGGAGTCTTAAGAGAGGCAGCTATGCTAGTCATTTAAATGGAGGTCCCATGCCCAAAACAGAAAACGTTGTATTAAGGATGGGAATAAAGAGAGGGCATCAAGTTTCTGGGTCTTATTCCCATTCCAGCCAGGGTACCGACTTCCATCCCAAAGGCAGGCTTTCTCCTCCCCATACAGTAGCCACGGGCTAGAGGATTAGGACCAGAGCCATCAACACGAAGGTGTTTCAACGCAACCACACTCTTTGAAAAGCCCCTGAAATGACAGTAAAGGAAAAAGGGAGAAAGCGCTCACCATATTTGCACCAAGGCTCAGAGTCCAGATGAAAAGACCCCAAGCCCCATGTTGGGGGCCAAAATAATGGGGTTCTTGAGCAAAGGGCTAAGAAAGAATTCGTGAGACATCTTTGGTGCACAAAGGTGATTTTATTAAAACACGGGGACAGGACCCATGGGGAGAGAGAGTTGCCTTGGGGTTGTGAGGAGTGACTGATTATATACTGTTAAGTTAGTGGGGGTTGGGGATAGCCTAAGTCTCTAAGGAATTCGAAAGCCAGGCTTTCAGGACCTCGAGGGACTGGCTGCTGTTAAGATAAGGTTCCTTTTCGTCTTTACTAAAACAAAAAACTTTAAGGAAGTGAGGCAGCCATGAGTTGCTTGAGGAAGGTCACAGCGGATGTTCCAGGTGTCTATCAAGCTGTAAGGAGATTGAATTTGAGCTACATTGCTCTTGCCTTAGTTTCCCTCAACAACCATATGCAACCTACATTACACAAGAATGAAGTAATAGTTTGAGGTGTTCCTGTTTGTTGCAACTCTGGAACGTTTACTCTGGCCCCGCTGTTTCACAGAGTGGGTAGTAAACTGCCGAATTCTTATTTATTTACTTATTTGGATTATCGATTGTTTGCTAGCGTGTTTGATTGATTGTAATCCATTGCAGGCTGAACATAGTTAGAAATTCAACAAGTTCAAAACGGTAGAGAGGAATCCATGGATGAAATATCTATCTTGCATTTCAAAGGGACCCAGAATGCTGAGTGATGTCCTCTGACTTTGGTTGCAAACCGGACAGGTGGCCTTCTACAGTCTCACTGCAGAAGGCATGTCCCATCTTCCTATCCTGGGGGCTTGGGCAGAAAATTGAATCTGAAGAAGAAAAGGTATCATGTCCACAGTAGGTCATCAGGACCAGCCATGTTCATGATGAGACTGGAGGTCGAGACGTATAATCCTTTAGGGTCAGAACTATGTGAGGTGTCAAAATGAAGTACCAGGCCACAGCAGGCCAAGTGACCTGCGTGTGTTCTGGAGATGGGAGGTCTTGTAAGACACCAGAATCACAAATCCTATATTTTTAATGAAACCGAGCCAGGTACTAGGCCCAGAAGGACAAGAACATCCCTGAATGCATTAGCTTGGAGGACCGCACCAGCCAAACAGGTCATACTTTATTAAAAATCACAAACGTTGGGGCGCCTGGGTGGCTCAGGCGGTTGAGCATCCGGCTTCGGCTCAGGTCATGATCTCGTGGTCCGTGAGTTCGAGCCCCGCGTCGGGCTCTGTGCTGACAGCTCGGAGCCTGGAGCCTGCTTCAGATTCTGTATCTTTCTCTCTCTCTCTCTCTCTCAAAAAACAAAATAAGCATTGTAAACATCACAAAGGAAGTGAGAGACAAATAAGATGGTAAAATTCTCTGTGCTCGGGGGGGTAGTGGATAAGGATGGCCAAGGACAGAGGGCTCAGAGTTCTGCTGCAGAAGGAGGAGGCTGATATGGAAGCAGATTGAGACGAGATCCAAAGAAGTCCTGAGAAGTCAGTTCAGGGGGCCTCAGCAAGGAGGAGATGCTGACCACCAAGACCTAACCTCTGCGGGAACATTACAGTTTACAAAGCACTTGAACAAGCAGTTGTTGCCGTAGGTCAGCCCGAGCCAGCGTGGGTAAGCGCACGGTAAATTAAGAAACGTAGTGGGCCCATTCCAGCCTGCGCCGTGTTGTGTGAGACCTCCTTGCTCCTTTCTCCTTCCTCAATTTCTGCATGTAAACCAAGGCCCCTCAACCTCAGCACCGTGGACAATTGGGACCAGATCATTCTCTGCTGCGCTACGCAGAATGTTTCGCCGCATCTCTGACCTCCTCCCTCCAGATGCCGGCAGCACCCCTCCCCTGCCCTTGTTGTGACACCCAAAAACGTATCCAGACATTTCCAGCTGTCCCCCTGAAGGGTAGATTCGCCCCTGGGTGAGGACCACTGACCTAAACAGACAAAAATCTTCCCTGATGGTTCTTGGTGATCTCTGTGCTTCTCTTCCGTCTTTCAGGAGGGAGCTCAGCAGACTACGCAGTGTTTTGTAATTGCACAGGTTTGTGGTGAGAGCCAGGGAGACGTGAGATCAAGCCTGACTCTGTCACTTACTAGACGCATAATCACAGGCAAGTCCCTTAATCTATATGAGCCTTGTTTCCTTGTCTGCGAAATGGGGGTAATAATCAGACCATCTCAAAAGTTCTAGTGAGAAAATGATGTCATTCATGCAGAGAGAGACAGGGACACGGTAAATGCATAATCGTTGTTAGTGATCCTTATTATTGTTACCGTTGTATGAGAAGGTGGCTGTCCTTGACCATTCGGTGTGTCACCTCCTCTCCCCTGTGGGAATCGGAAGATGGATAAGACCGTCGCCTTCCCCTCAGGAGTCCGCAGACCATTAGGGAAGAGAGGGCTGTCCATGAATCACTGGAATGCAGGCCATCAAAACGGTTGCCAGCAATGAAGTAGAAGTTGCTGCCTCCGGTTTGAGACGCAGGGAAACAGATGCCAGGACTACCTCCGTACGGACAACTGTGGCGCCTCGTCACCTGGAATGCGCTCAGCAGTTCTGGATGCCACGTCGCAAGATCAAAGATGTCTGGAGAAGGTCCAGGGAAAGGCACCAAAAATGAGAGAAGGGGTAGTGCTCTGCTGTCTTAGTCTGGGAAGGTGAAGGCGAAAGAGGTCACGATTGAAATATACGAAACCATGGAAAGTGAGTATTTGTTCACGCCTTTATTTCATTAATAAAAGTGTGTGCAGATCCACCTCCATCTTGGCTCTGTGCGGTGGACATAGAAATAAACTAGTGCAGCCCCCGTCCTAAGGAACTCAGACTCAGTGAGGGAAATGGGCCTATAGGCAAGTGCAGTTGAGTTTTGAACCACACAGGGTTGAACCGTGCAGGTCCACTTATACATGGATGTTTTCAATAAGTACCATAAGTACTATAAATGTATTTTCTCTTCTTTATTATTTTCTTAACAGCATTTCCTTTTCTCTAGCCTACTACATCATAAGAATACAGCGTATAACACATACAATGTACAAAATATGTGTTCATCACCCGCGTATGTTACCGGTACGGCTTCCAGTCAACAGTAGGCTATCAGTAGTTACGTCCTGGGGGAGTCAAGTTACAGGCAGATTTTCAACAACACAGGGGGTCAGCTGCCCTAACCCCTGGGTTGTCTGAGGGTCAACAGGATCTTCGAGACATCAGTAGAATACCTGATGGCCTTATGACTGAACTGTAGTCGGAAGTCAGAGGGAGAACCTCACAGGGCCAGAGAGGCTTCACAAAGGACGTGATGCCTGCCTTCACCTTAAAGGATGAGTGGAATCTCAATGGAAAAAAAGAAGGAGGGAATTCAAGGGCGAGAGGAAGAAAATTTCAGTAGCATAAACGTTGTGGCGATTGGAGCAGATGCTTCGGGAACAGTCAGCTTGGACAATTCCTTAAGTGCACAAGCTCACCTTGTTCTGCCCTTTCCACTTCCAGGATGAGCTTGCTCACATCTGCATTCGGCTCTAGAATTCTCTTCCACGAGCATCCCGCTCAGCCAACACAAGTGGACATCAGAAAATCAGAGAGCTACCCCCACCAGGGGTAACCCCCAGCCAATGGAAACACGTTGTGTGGTGGGTGGTTGCTCGGGTTTCCCATTTGGGGTGGGGGGGACTTCTGCAGGCTGCACTCTGTGTGCCTCTGCAAGGAACCGTAGAACTCAGCCCTCGTGGCCCTATAGCAGCAACCTGGGTAATCCTCCCTCCTGGCCCCACCCTCTGCCCTTCCTCACTCCCATTTCTTTGAATATTACCCCCAAATAAGAAGCCTGCACCCAAGTTTTCACCTCAGGCTCTACATTTTGGAGCAACTCTAAGATCATGGCGAAGAGCAATTGAGAAAAAATAAATGCCATAATTTTTCACCAGTAATTGAATTTCTAAATTTATAACAACAATATACCATGAAATAATACTTTGTGGGCTGGGGAACTGTCCAACATAGTTGAGCCAATTATTAGTTTCGTGATCCTGGACAAGTTACTTGGCCACTCGGAAACCATACACTTTCTTTATCTGCTTCTTAGCTCCTAGAGTTGGGGAAATACAGAAGATAGGCATATTAGATACGTGTTAACTACCGTTATTATCAATAATAACAACAACAATAATAATAATTGAACATAGGATAAGGACAACCTCTCTACAACCTGTGTAACTACTATAATAAATATAAATAAATAATATAATAATTTAACACAGTAATATAATAAAATAACACAATAAACCCAGTGTTATTAGTTTATGGTCACAGTTCATTTTTGACCTAAAGTGTTCATAACCAGCTTGATCAAGCCCTTGAATCTCTCAACTCAACTCTTAATGATCTTTTGCTATTGCCAATCAAATTTGCTTTCAATAGAAAAAAAAAATAAAGTTGCAACCACTAAGGAAATTCTAAAGGACATATCATAAGGGACAGAAAGCAATTTCCAAAAGTCCCCCAAGGTTTGGGACATAGAAGCCGCAGCATCGTATTTTTTAGAGCCAGCAGGGTTTGAGAGAGCATCAGCCCTTTCACATTAGAAATGAAAAAACTGCTGGGGCGCCTGGGTGGCTCAGTCAGTTAAACGTCTGACTTCAGCTCAGGTCATGATCTCGCAGTTTGTGGGTTCGAGCCCCGTGTCAGGCTCTGTGCTGACAGCTCAGAGCCTGGAGCCTGCTTAGGATTCTGTGTCTCCCTCTCCCTCTGCCCCTCCCCTGCTCATGCTCTGTCTCTCTCTGTCTGTAAAAAATAAATAAACGTTAAAAAATTTTTTTTAAAAAGGAAAAAAGCTGAGAGCAGGCAAGGGGGAGAGATTTGATCAACGACACACATTATGATCTGTAGTGGACTCACACCTAGGAGCCTGGTTTCTTGGCTTCTAAGCCACGATTCTTCTAGCGGTCTATGAATGAGTAGCATGGAAAGAAAACGTGTAGCATTTTGAAGTCACTATTCCAAAATGGATAATGCCTGTTTGAATATGTAAATTTCTATAATATTATCATATATGGCCCTAACCTAGAAAGGGGTTAAAGGAGAACTTAAAAAAAACATTTGTCACTGATGGAACCGTATCAGCAAAACCAATGAACGTCTTTCCTTTATGGTTGGAATTAGGGATAAGGGCATTGCATTTCTATAGCACATACCTTGGGACACAGATGGATAGGAGTACCTGGGTGGCTCAGTCAGTTAAGCAACTCTTGGTGTGGGCTCAGGTCTTGATCTCACAACTTGTGAGCTCGAGCCCCGCATTGGGCTCTGTGCTGGCAGCGCGGAACCTGCTTGGGATTCTCTCTCTCCCTCTCTCTCTCTCTCTCTGCCCCTCCTTCTCTCTCTCTCTCTCTCTCTCTCTCTCTCTCAAAAATAAATAAATAAACATTAAAAAAAGATACAGATGTATAATGGAAATTGGGCAACTTGGTGAAGAATCTGTTGGAATATGGCAATTCCATGTTCCTATGTCGCTTGTTCTATAACACACACTCACGCGCGCGCGCGCGCGCGCACACACACACACACACACACACACACACACACACACAGAACATACTCCCTTTCCTCGTCAGGAATATTGTGCTTACTTTGGCTGGGAAGGGAGGAAGAGGAAGTTCCGATTTTAAGTTCTAGGCAAAGCTGCATGGAAGCACAACCTTTGAATATCACTCTTTGAAAGCACATGCTTAAAAGCTGGAACACACACACACGCGACCACGTGCGCATCTCGTCCAATCTCCTTTAGAGACGCCTCAGCCCCAGCTGCAAAGACATAGAGAAATAATTGATTATATTAATTGTGATAATTTAAGGTTGGTGATGCACACGTTAGAAAACAATAGACGATTGTTATTTTTCATGGAAATTCTCTAGGGAAGAAAAAGCGTTCTGTCAAAAAGTGGAGGTGGAAGAAGGTTAATTACCGGCTAATGATTTGGGAATACAAATCTGGCCATCTTTGTTTCCTATTAATTGACCAGATTAAGTTAGTCATTTGGTTTTTGTGCTCTCTTTGTTTCAACCACAGTCTTATCTTTTTTTTTTTTTTTTCAGGCCATAATTACCGGTTACCCAGGTACCATTTAATTTTGTCAGAAATCACACCTATAGCTTAATTAAAATCCATCCTGTTTAAGATACATACATGATAATAAGTATATAATAATATGATGCATTTATGGAATTATACAAATATACGTTATAAAATATATAATATACATAACATCCACTACAGTATTTATATAATTACATATTAAGTGTTCTAATGCTAGGCACCATAATCGGCGTTGGGGATACAAAAATGAAAATGTCACAGTCTAATTGCTCGATCTGGGTGTGTTCGGCTATGGCCTGATCGTGAATGTTCCAGGTATCCCTGAGATCAAGCTGCCGTTGAAAAAGGAGGCACTTGCCTCCTCCAAAACCCCTCCTCCTCCTCCAGCCATGAATTTCCTCATGCCTAGTGGAGCCGTTTATGAAATAACTGTCTCTATTGATTTCTGCGTCCAATACAGGTATGCTTGCTCAGCTGGCCATCTGTTTTCTGCCTAAGGCAGGACCATTGAGAAAAATAAAGGAGAGAGAAGGTGTGTGTGTGTGTGTGTGTGTGTGTGTGTGTGTGTGTGTGGAGAGAGAGAGAGGTGATGTTAAAGAGAGGAACAGGGATTCAAATCATTCCTCTCTGGTAGAAGGGATGCTACACACACGGGTGGCATTTTCCCTCAAAAGTCAAGAAGTAGTTTTGCTTCCTGTTTAGAGGTTGTCAGGTTGCTGAGTCCCCTCGATTTGTGGTCAGAAGACCATGCTGTCCTCGGGCTCCAGCTCCACTACTTGCCAGTGCTGTGACCCTAGCATAATCATCTGACCTATCGTCATAATTTCCTCATCTAGAAGTAAGCTGATGACTCACCACCCCTCCCACTTCATAGGGAAATGTTCAGAGCCTTGTGGGACAACTCCCAGGAGAGCTCTTCAGAAACTGTCGAGCGATGTATAATCAAAGACTTACGTGTATTACAACAGTCTGAGAGGGAGATGGAGGTAATATTCATCTAGGGACCATCAAAATTATCTGGTTCTTTGAGCCATCTCTGACCTCTGGCCTGAGTTCCCCTGGAGCGGTTCCCCCCCAACACGCACACACACACCGTCCCTTTTCAGGTGACAAGGATTCTTGCGGATTATGTATTTTACATCAGACCCTAGAAGCTTTCGGCCTCTGGCGGACTCCACAGACACCATTTCTCCAAAAGGCTTTGAAGAATGATCTATGAAGGACGCTACAAAACATCTCAAGATCAATTGCTGTAATTATCCCCTGAATAATTTTCTGCCATTATTCAGGCTGTACATATTGTACATGAAAGGCTATGTTCAGCCAAACCAGAAGCTTGCTGGGTCCGGGATTTACAGCTCACTATGTAGGAAGATTTAGAAGGCAACCCCTAGGAAATCCATCTGGAGATTCTTGGGAGGATAAAGGAAAATATAAGTTCTTTTCATCTTAATATTCTTTACGCTCTGCTCATTATGATTAGATATATCTTCTAGTTAAGCCCTCAACCAAAATAGAACGGGCAATGAAAAGACTATTTATTTTCTTTTCTATTGCTAAGGCAAAGTGGCATGCATAAAAATAATAACAACAATATAAATGCTCCAATGCTTATCTATTTACAGAATCATTCTAGGTCTCTCATTTACTAAGTTTAGAGAAGAGAAAGAATCCCTCTCCAGAGAGTTACTGAAGAACAGGAAAACGCTAGTTGACGTATTGTCACTTCCCATACTTTGTAGACACTCACATACTCCCTTTCTTTTTCATGTATAAGAGAAAGAAAATCATTGAGTTTTCCATTTCTGTCTCCCTCGAGCTCTCGGGGGAAAAAATTGTCTGAAAGAGACAGGAACACAGAGCCTCTGAGAAAGATCATGAGAGCTTCCTTTCCCATTATTAAGATCATTACTGAGGCAGGTTAAAGGGGAAAATAAAATCCAATATATTTGCTGTTGCATTGATCATTAATGTAAACCAGCTTTGCCTCAGATGAGACAGTAAACCCAGCTTTTCCAGACCCCCACCACCCGGGTGATAGGCCATCGGTGGCTGGACAATAATGCATTTTAGCAGCAAATGTCCTCTGAGTCATGGTTGATGGTTCTGTCCCTGAAAGCGCTATATACAATTGTATAAAGGCGGGACTTGGAACATAACTAAGGTGTTTCTGGGATTTTTGCAGCCAGATCCAGAAAAACAAAACAAAACAAACTCCAGTCTGTTTAAGCAATAACAAACAATGATAAGTTTCCATAATCGGATAATCTATTTCAAAGTCTCCATTAGTGTCCTCGGGGGTTATTTAGTTGACAACATTAGTTTAGGCAAGGTTGCTAAAATGCCCTGAAATAAAATGGCTTAGATATCGCAGCCGAGGGGCATTACTTGGCAACCAGGGATGTATGTTCAAGGTCTAAATTCAACTAGATGTTCTGCCCTCATTGGTGGAATGTAATCATCTGGCCCATAGACACAGGCAGAGACTGAGGGTTTAAAATGTATAAACACAGCCTTCTCTAATCCCTTTTCTCAGGCTCACCATGGGTGGGATTTAGGATGATAATGGGGAAGGTTAAAAAATAAGGCAAAATGAAAGGTCATGACCTTGCTGCTCTTCTTCTGGAGGATTTAATACCAGTAACCTTATCTGGTTTCCAGCATCTTGGTGGCACCTGACTTCACAAAGTGTTCCTTACTTTTTCCTCCCTACTTCCTGGGGGATTTGGGAAGGGAAAAATGAGAAGGGAAGAGTGGTTCATGGTAGAATCATAAGTCTGCCTACTTTGAGGGGATCTTAGAAAATCATTGCATCTAACCTGGTCCTTGGGTTAACCTTGGGTACATGTCCTATGAGGCACCATAAGCTTGATGGGCTGAACCTTTCTTATGTACTCGTGGTATCATTTGGTTCCTACAAGCCTCGCTCACAACTGAAACTTAAAACATGCTGACTGACTGAATGGTCTTTCTCATTTTGTAATATATAAATTCATTACCAGAGAGGTTAAGTGCCTTACCCAAAGTCGCAAGTCGAGATAGGGGCAGAATCGAGACCACGGCTCAGATCTCTTGGGTCTTGGCATAAAGACAATGGATCTTTAAAGGACCAAAGATTTTATATGATTTCTGTATGGCAGCCATAGTTGCCTGCCATGTGGAATTTTCTTTCTGGTTTGTTGCATTTAGCTAAATTCTAGGGGGTTTTTTTATTTGTTTAAAAATTGTAGGGATGCCTGGGTGGCTCAGTCCGTTGAGCGTCCGACTTAGGTCATGATCTCACCGTTCGTGAGTTCAAGCCCCACATCGGGCTCTGTGCTGATGGCTCAGAGCCTGGAGCTTGCTTCAGATTCTATGTCTCCCTCTCTCTCTGCCCCTCTGCCACTCGTGCTCTGACTCTCTGTCTCAAAAATAAATAAACATTAAAAAAAATGGTAGTAAGTTTATCAGAGAATCTGGAGACTCATGACGCAGCCAAAATGGAAAATTCTGGAAGTACTTTCAGATTGCATCTGCTGGTTCTGTGTATATGCAGGGTGTGTGTCTATGCATCTGTGTATGTGTGTGTGTGTGGGGGGGGGGTGTTGCACACCTGAGAAACTGCTGGAATTAAGAAGTTTCTTAATAGACGATACTCGGATAAGTCCATTGCCAAGTATACTACTGTGCTCTTTTGATGGGAAAAGATTTGGGAGTTTTGCTCAGTGTTTCCAAGGGCCAAGGCACTCCAAAGCATTAAATATGTACTAATGCTATAAAAATGGGAAAAAGGCCCTAAAATCTGAGGATAATTGCACACATCAAGCTAATTACCCAGAAGCACTATTAGCTAATGAGATTAGCCAGAAGGACTGTCCAGCATTGATTAAGCAAAGAATAATGCCAATGCACCTGCAGTAAAAAGGCACCCGATTTCCAACAAAGGAAGGGTTTGTCCACGTTCAGAGATTCTACTGTGCACTTATTTTTTTGCTATGCTCTTGCTCTCTAAGAAGCAAAACTCTTCATAGATGAATACTCTGCGGGAGGCTAAAGTGGACCGTAAATCCAATAGTTTCATCCCTCTAGACGAGAAAGCTGAGCTCATGACTCAATTTCTCCATTAAAGAAATGGAAACACTCATCATCGGTGCCCCTCCCATTCATAAGACTGTGAGAAAGCATGTGAGGCTCTGTGCGCACAGCCTGAGCCCCAAGTAAAATCTTTGATGGTTAAAAATAGCCAGCTGGACGAATGTCCCAGTTATGAAATGTCTAGCTGGTATTTCCCTCACCTTTCATCAGGAAAAAATGTTCACTTTAGGGAGAACTGCCATTAGTTTACAAAATATACATCACTTAAGAAAAAATGGCAAATAGTTGAATAGGAAAAAAAAATCACAAATAATACAGAAAATACGTCACCTTACTCTCAATTAAAGAAATGTAAGCCAAGGGATGCCTGGCTGGTTCAGTCGATAGAGCATGCGACTCCTGATCTTAAGGTTATAAGTTCGAGGCCCATGTCGGGCGTAGACATAACTTAAAAAAAAATTTTTTTAATGAAAAAATGAAAAAAAATATAAGCCAAAACAACAAAAATTCCCTCACAACTAGAGAAAAAAATGTCCTTGATTCAACTATTTTTTGAGTGCCAATAAGCACTATAAAGAGTCAATCATTTTTTTTAAAGAACAATTAACAAAAAATCCCTGTGTGATTTTAAAATTCCTATATTAAATTGCATCTCCTGCTTTTTTTCCGGATCACTCTGCTTGTCTTAGGCCCCATAAAGGGGCCTTTCTGACATACATTTTTGAAAAAAGCCATCAGTGTGCCTCTATTACAGGGCTGTGGTATTGATGTACCAGTTAAAAGGTTTCTAGTTGGTACAATGCTGGGAGAAAGAGTTTTTGTCACCACTTGTTGGAAAGCAAATTCAAATGCTTTTGAACTTCAAAGGCCTTCTGAAGGGAGAAATTAGCCAAGTTTCCTTCCCTTTGGATAAGGGATTTTATTTTCTACCACAAGGGCCATGGTGGAAAAGGCTGGAAAATCTGGTCTGTTCTAGGTTCTGCTGAGACAGCATCAGAGTCAGATGTCTTTTAGAGACCAAGAAGATACCACGATGGAGACCTATGTTGCTTTCTTCTTTGGGGTAGCAAAAGCGAATTGCCATCTTGGGATGTTTTTTGGTTTTTGGTTGATTGTCCCTCAGGAGTCAATTATTATGGATGTGTTCTTGGAGTCTGTTATTCATAAATTTTATCCTAGGAAGAAGAATCATGGCAAAATATTTTAAAGCACTTCCTTAAGGAGATAATCCATCCATATGATTATAATGGTCTTTATTCCACAGCTGTACTGTTTATTCATATCCCTGCTCGGGAGGATCTTCTCTAAAGAGGGATCACGTGGTTCTATTTGCTGATGAGTTTCCCATGCATGCTGCAGTGTCTGGAAGAAAATTAGTGCCCAAAAAATATTGGGTACATGAGTGACTGGTATCTAGAAGCTGTCACTGAAGGTTATCAACTCCTTTGACTTTAGGCTACAACTCTACTTATGCATTCCTTAACAGTCTTTAATAATTTATCTGTTCATTCAACGCACGTTTCCTAAGTGAGAACTCCGAATAAGCCTCTATTCTAAGTGCTGGGGAAACAATAATGAAAAAGCAGACCCCAAATCACCGCATTTATGGAGTTTATGTTCTAGGAGGGAAGACAGATGGGGGTAAGTGCTACAGAGAACAATAAAGCCGAGATCGAGGAGTATTATTGTAGAACGCATGTGTGGTGAGGAATCGAAATATCCTAGTTTCTGTTAGTCTTACTTAAGAAAAAAAAAAAAAAAGAGGAAGGCTTAGAAGTCTAGATGGATAAACCAAAGTTTATACTTAAAAGAAGTGGCCAAGGATAAAGACAAGAGGGGCCACCCAGTAATATCCTGAAGAAATGTGTGAGCCCTCAAACTCCTGTCTCTGCTTCTGCTGTCTTTTCACCTGGCCACCTTCCTCAAGTCAGTCTGATTTTATCCACTTGGGCCAGCAAGTTGCCTCTTTTCCCCGGGATTCTCTGGAAATATGTTCATGTCCGCTGCCCGGGCTAAGCTTATAACATTTCTCCCCTAGCATTACTCTGTTCCCTGTAGACAGAACTATTGCCATTCCCAGGAGGACTCCCACTGCCAGTGCAGGATGCCCTTGGATTCCATTTTCGGCATGTTCCATCTTACCAGGAAATGACATCAGCCTCCTCCTGGGAAGGAGATAGTACTCACCTAATTTCTCTTAGATGTGGAAATAAGTCGTGAAGTTTAGGTGTGCAATCTGATGGTGCAAGAGCTCGTATACAAATACTAGTCATTTCTATGTCAAATTTCACACTCTCTTCATTGCACCATTCTTTTTTACCAGAAACTTAGAAGGGGAACAGGTACACAAATTATGCAGAAAGGAAGGGGGAAAGGTAGAACGATCCTAAAGACAAACTTGGCTTATTCACGTGTATGCCAAGGGCTAAGCCCATAACACTTTTTCTACCTCATTTCTACCTTCTCTCGTAGAAGACCCAATCCTGTAGCTTTAAGTTCATCCCCGCAAGTTAGTAGATCCTTAGCTCTCTTCCGTGAAACAAACAAGATGCTTGATATCAACTTACTTCCTGGTTCTTACTTATAATACAAGGTCTTTTCTTAAAGGAAAAAATCTTGAACAAATGCTCTTACGTCGGGGACTTTTTCTAATTTAAGGCGGTGGACTCATCCAACAGATTGCATGGTCTCTCTGCACAGAATCTAAGCTTTGAGACGCTGTGTGATGACATTTGTAAACGTAAAGCAAAGGTATTTCTTATTATTTATTTGACCCTCTCCTTCAGGTCTCTTCAGATATTTCACAAGGAAGAAATTGGCATATGCTTACTTTCCACCAGTCTCTTGACCCTGTTATGTGTCTCTAACATCTGCATTTACTGTATTGGGGGAGGAGGTTAGGAGATCAGAAGTGTGGAAATTAACCTGCCGAGAATGTTAAGGTAAATATAATCAGAGCGGATAAAAGGAAGCAAAGCAAAAGAAAACAAAACGAGTCAACCAATGAGAAAAAAAAAACAGATCTTACTGGGGTTTTGTTGTTGTCTTGGAAAATTTGGGATTACCTTTTGGAAATGTTTTCAACAAGGGCAATACAAACACGTCAGAAATGTAAAACGTCAGCCCGCTCCCTGTACCTGCTTTTAAAAATTGCTCTTTGATTGAATCCACAGGGAACGGCAGAGGCAAGGCAATGAGCCTTAGACAATGAAAGACTTAAATATGATTGAGGAAAGGCCAGCATTTGAAGCTCTTTTAGTGAAGAATTTATACACAGTGTTTTAAAAAGTGGCTAAGGAGGTGAATTGGTAGGAGAGGGGGGCAGGAAGGAGAGGGAGGTAGTTGGTTGGCAAGGGTGGGGTTGGGGGTATAGAAGACCAAAGAATGGCGAAAAAAATTTAAACAAAATAAAATACCCTCAAGTCAGGTTCCTTTATATAAACCTTTGGGGACCCAATAAAAAGCTGCCACTAAATGAAAGTGTTACCAAAGCAGATGGAGAATAACATCAGAAAATCAAATGACACATTTAAAAGGGCAAAACATCAATATTACCTAAAGAACTGATCAAATGTGTCATTTTGAAATGCACACCAAAGCAACAAAATCATGAAATGCATTAAAACGGTGAACTGGGGAATGGAGAGTGGGCGCTTGGTTGACTCCCGCCATGCAGAAAATCAGACGTTATGTGCTGGAATACATGAATATAAAGGGAGGCAGGTTGTTTCTATACACATTTAGAAGTTGTCAAAAAAATCTCAAAATGATGGGCCATGCTAAGAGATGCATTTGTTCCAGGCAAGGGGACTGGAGCGGGTTTCCCAGACAGACAGCCTGACGCTCTGCCTTGTCAAGCCATTTTCTTCCTCTGAGCTACAGTATCTCTTTGGAGGAGGCTTAACAGGTGAGAGGGCCCAAGGCAAAAACTCTGAGTTCTGGACTAAGAATATGACGTGCTGTTTAATAGCGGGAGCCCTTTGATGACCGGCTTATCGGTGGGTGTCACCCGGCCCTCGTAGGCTTGTCTGCAGCAAAGCGCTAATCATACTGGCCAGAAGAGCCGGTTCAGAGCAGCTAAATGCAAGCTGTGTGTTGTCTGGATTAGGACAGTCACTGTGCGTGAAACCCACAAGCCAGCAGTTTATCATGAAGTATACACATGCTCTGAGGATTTTGAAAATGCTGCCAAAGATCTCCGGTGGGACTCGGACAAATTAGAAGAGTCTTTGTTGAGTGCAGGGCTGGAAGGAAGGGGGACGAGGTGTCCAGTGTTCACGATGCAGCGTTCCCTGCCCGTCCAACGTGGTACATAAGGTCAAGGGCTTTAGACTCACGTTGGCATGGAGTTTAGTCCTGGCTTCATCACTTATGAGCCAGGAGAAGGTACGTAATTTACTAAATCCCTCAAAGCCTCAGTTTCCTCACCTCTAAAATAGAGATGATGATGGTAAGTATCCCATGGGCGTCCTTGTGAGGATTCAATAAAATAACGTACATAAAGGATTTCACAAGTGCCTGGCATAAACACTCCCTCAACGTAAGCTATTACATTAAATCACAAGCTGTGGAACTGAAAGGGATCTTTTCATTCAGTATCAACCTCTTTATAAGGAATTAGTAAAGGGAGGTCCAGAAAACTGAAATTAACTTGCCAGAACAACACCGCTATAATGGTCCAGAGCCCTCAGTGCCTCTTGCCCCCCTATCTTTAGGTGTTTCCTCCTCGCGTTTATTCTTTGTGGCACACTCGTGCTGGGACGCCAGTTTTCCTTCTCCCCAAATCATTAGCTTGACCCCTGAATCTCTCTCTTCCTCAATTAAAAGACTGACTCCTATTTAAGCAAGAATAAGCCAATGCACGTTGAGGTATTCGTGACTGATACTGGTGTATAACACCCGGATGCTTGCCCCCCCCCCCAAGGATATTTCCATTTCAAAATAGAATGCACAATTCTGATGGAAAGGATCTCAAGCGCTGGTTGGGTGCAGGAGGGATAGAGGCATTTTTGTTGCATATCGAAGGTCTTTTCACACTTTCTATAAATGAGGGTATGGGGTCACTGCCTAGCTCAACTTCAAGGGACACCATTAACCTCTCTGGGAGGAAGGCCATGACATACGTGCCAGGCGAAGCCCATGTGTAGCCCACATGTACATGACGTAGGAGACAGGGAGACACTGCCTCTCTGGTGATTAGCTTTCAAGTTATGGAGGAGAGAAATAGTTACATTCAGACATATTGAAATTAATTCAAGTCTCTAAGGAAGGTCAATGGAATCGAGGAGAAATCATTTAACTACCTTAAGTATAAACTAAACACATTGGGAGAGGGGTGCCTGCGTGTCCCAGGGGGTTGAGCATCCAACTTTTCACTATGGCTCAGGTCATGATCTCACAGTTCGTGGAGACTGAGCCCCAAGTCAGGCTCTGCACCGACAGTGCAAAGTCTGCTTGGGATTTTCTCTTTTCCTTTCTCTCTGCCCACTCGCACTCGCTCACTCCCTCTCTCTCAAAATAAATAACATGAATTCTAAAAACACGAAATGTCTTTAGAGGATTCCTTTAAGATCTAGGCTCAAAAAAGAATTTTGACTGTTTCTGATTTCTTAATAATAAGAGAGAACTGGGGAAAGGGAAGAAGGAAGAGGAATAAGAACACATATATCCGGAAACCTTAAACGAAAAGAATAGGTCCTGTGCCAAGGAAGTAGATGACCTGTATCTGTCAACTTTTAAGCTTCCTTACTTCAGAAGTTGGCTGAGACCCCACAGGGCTGAGGATTCCATGGCCATTTTCATGAAGTTCCTTCAGGATATTGAACCTGTAACTCTGAGTGCTCCAGATTCATCCAGATTGAAGGAGATTATCTAAGTAAGAAATCAAGACCAGAGGTCTAAAGAAGAGGTCAGAATATGTGTGGTTAGGATGACCAGGAGGCTGTACTTCTAGGAAACCAGGCTGCAGATGAGTGAAACAACACGTCCCTAGGAATGTGGTATCTTTGCCAATGATGCTTCCTCCAGCCATCCGCAGAGCTTGCTCCTTCCCTTCCTTCAAATTCCTGCTGAGATCAGCATTTCAGCAAGGCCTTTCCTGATACACATCTGAAATAGTAACCCCCCCATCCATCCCAACACACCTTAACCTTCTCTAGCATCAATGCTCTCTGACATATTCTATATTTTCCCGCATATAATAACTGTCACTCTGGTAGGTAGAAAGACGGCTCCTCAAAGGACGTTTATATCCTAGAAGCTGAAAATATACTTTGTATGGGTAAAGGATCTTTGCAGATGTGATTAAGTTAAGAATTTTTAGCTGGGGAGATTATCCAGGGTTGTCAGAATGGACCCTAAATGCAACCACATCCATAAAAATGAGGTAGAGGGCGATTTGATACACATGGAAGAGACCAGATGAAGACAGTGCAGAGAGAAACTTGAAGATGGTGGGTTTGAAGATTAGGAGGATATGGCCACAAGCCAAGGAATTCCGGAAGCCACTGGAAACTGGAAAAGGCAAGAAATGTTCCTAAAGGAAGTGTGAGCCCACCAACACCTGGACCCCAAACTTTTGGCTTTCGGCGCTACGAGAGAATAAATTGCCATTGTGGTAAAACACCAGTTTGTGGTAATGTTACAGCAACTGTGGGAGAATAACGTACCCTTCTTCACTTCAACGTAATCTCCAAGAGGAAAAGGTCTTTTTCCTTTTGGTTCTCTATCGTCAGTACCTAAACCGGGGGGCCTGTTAGAGATTAAACGTTTACTATTTATAGATGAACCGATCAATGAATGAACGAATGAATGAATGAATGAATAGGAAGAAGTCTTCATATCTTAAACGTCTCCTGAGTTTCAGGCTATTTGCTCCTCTAAAATAAAACAATTTCCAGCAGTTGGCATTTAAAGTGCCTAGCATACACCAACATAACCCAGTAATTCATTCACCACGTAGCTAGGCTTACTGTGGGAAGCATTTCTGGCCCGTCTTTAGCAAACAGATCTTGCCCAATTAGTAAGTGTTAGAGCCAGACTTAGACACCAGAACTTTGGCCCTCAAGCTTGATATTCTGTCCAATCTGGCTCACCTAGCCTCATTGAGATGCAGGGCCTTCATGGGGGCAGAATCCACAAAGCTGGAACAGAACCAGGACCACTTTCTACAGGTAATGCCTACTAACCGGTCTCGTTTCTTACAGCCATACTTCTATCATATCGCCAGCAGATTCTATGGTGATTGTGGAAGCCGGCTGTTACCACCCAAGGCTGAGGCTGCCAGTAATAGATTATTATAATATATGTAGCTAATAGGGCTTATGCTGTCGTAATGTGGCAGGACTGGATGGATCTCTGTAATAAGAGCTGCGAATCTCTTGCATGTCTGTATTGCCTTGACTTTCTACGTGTAGTCACATCGGTCATGTCATTTTCTCATCCCAAAATCCCTGGGAGAGATCGATCCATTTGGATCTATCAGGAGGACTTTTGTTCAGGAGGACCGAAGAGTGCTCCCGGTGATCCCTCCACCCAGGCAGGTGGGCATCAGTCATTGCCCTCCTAAGTCACAGGATCAAATACGTAAGAAGGTGTCCTAGAAGAGTCTAAAGAAGCTTACCCACATGACAGGTTACTCTTACGAACTAGTCCTTGCCTTAGAATGAAAAATGAAAATCTGGCACTCTTCTCTGATGCACTGTAGTTGGCTTTCTCACCTCTCCCCAAGCTCTATGCCCAACCCTCGTCACTCTTTCCTGGGCCTGTAAACTTAGTGTTTGCACCAAAGAGTCAACCAAAATCGGAATGCTAATTTATTAAGCAAAGGGGAAAAAATGTCAGTGTGCTCTAGCTATTAAACCGTGACTGGAACAAGAACAACACAAATCTCGCTTTTATAAGTTGAAGCAATCACAGAGAGAGAAAGAAAAAAAGAAACCGTTTTCTCCAGTCCTTCCATGGTCAGTTCAGAGAAAGAAAAATACATGACAACCCAAAGTTGTCATCCCGTCCCAGGATAGTCAAACCCAAACTTGAGGGAGATGGTTTATCCCATTTCTCAATAGTTCCTGAAACAGGTTGAATGTTGTTTGGGGAAATGTGACAACCAACCCTAGGAAAAATTCTCAGTCACCAAACTTATTAAGTGCACTTATTCCAAAATTATATTCTCTGCTCTTTTTTTTTCCAGCACAAATTGAGCACCTTTACAAGGAGCTACAGAACACTTACACCTTTTTTAGAACAAAGTATCATTCTTGCAAGCCATTTATTTCTAATTACACAGTTATTTTATCACGTCGCACTTGCGAAAAAAAAGAGACTGTGAGGCAAAGAATAGGCTGATTTAAGGTATTTTCTTTCTTTTTATTGAAAAAAAGTTAACAATCTAATTTCTTTTCTCTCTGGAATTAAAAAATGTTAAAGGGTACCAAGTGTGTCTCATTGCCGGATAATAAAATAATAATGTAATTAACAGTTAAATAGCACAGCATCATAAGAAATTGTTAAACCTACTTGTGAATAGAGGTAAAAGCCACACTATTCTAAGGAAGTTCGGAAGTGGAGATCCTTAGTGTGTGGTTGGAAAGTGGGAATCAAGTCCTTCCAAAGCGCGTGCTACTCTTGATGGGCACTTGTAAAAAGTTGTCCTGACTCTGGGACTGCCAAGGCCTTGGGTGGAGCCAGGTACAGCTCAGGAGCCCTCTGCTTTTAGGGCTTTCTGCCTATCCCAGTGAACTGCCCCTTCGGTCACCTTCCCTCAAACGCTGCTGGCCATCCAGCAGTTTCTTCTTCAGTTGTTGCTCGCCTACAAGCCAGAGGGTGCAAGGTGGGCTGGGGAAGATTGGGGTCCATCCCTCCCGCAGAGGAGTCGAGGCTCATCCCTCACCTGGACTATTGGACAAGTCTCCTAATTGTCCCCCTGTCTCCGGTCATGCCTCCTTTCAACCGGTCCTCTCCAGTGCAGCTAAAGAGACCCTTCTAAAATGCAAATTCTGATCGCTTCTCGATGAAAACCCTCCAAACGTTCACCTATCCTCTCGGATCGGATCGTACCCAAATGCCCCAGAATGGCAGACAAGGAACTTCTTCCGTTTCGCCGGAACCTGTCTTTCCAGCCCCCCTCCTGCCATTCCTTCCTATAGGTCTTGTGCTCAAGCTATAGGGATGGCAAAGATTCGCATGCCTCTCTATTCTCTCTGCTTGGGAATAGCTTCTTCCGTGATCTATGCTGGCAAAGCCCACTCATCCTTCAACTCAAACGTCACCTTGGATTCTAAGGGCAGACACAGCCTCGTCCAACTTTGTGCCTCTTTGCGTATACGTACAGCATGTAACTTGCTTAGCTTACCAGATATTTTTAACTAATGGTGGAGAGAGGGAAAAACAAACAAAGTAGCATTTCCTACCAGGGCACTCTTCCTTTGTTATGTACTTGTCCTATTCTTTCACTCCCTTTCTTATTCTTTGGTTCCTTTTCTATTTCCCAGTAGCAGGGAGCAAGAGAATGGGAAGGCGCTTGGGTTTGGGGAGCCTGTGGTGAATCTTGTTGCTGTATCGGCCTCTACTGGAATTTCTTCTTGGTACCCTATTGAATGCCTCTGCCTCGGGGGCCTGGATTGTGACAGCCGTTTAATAAACCACATCAGCGGCGCACAACGGCTTAAGACAGAATGAAAGTGAGAACCTCATATTCCATTTCAACTCCGGTGATAACCTCTGAATTCCATTATCCACCATTTTCATACACCCTTTATTATTTCTCTCAGCCCCCCACCTCTAGCCCCCTTCTTCCCTTTGGTGAAGTCGATTGGCCTTCTCACTGGGGTTGGTGGCTTTGTACAGTGGGTCTCTTATTCATATGCATACGCCTACGGCGGCTCAGACCCTTCAGAAATCTGATCAGTCTCCCCTTCTCCCTCCCCCTCCTCGATGCTTTGTAAAATCTTTGCCTGGCGAAGAGAAAGGCCACATCTCTGAGCCGCGGCTGCGCTGCCTGTCCCCATTCAATTCCAGTCAAGTGTGGTGGTGGTTTTCCTCCCAAGGGCCTTCCATATTCCCATTCATTCAAAAGAGAGGCGGAGGGGGGGGGGCGGGAAAGGGGTTGGGGCCTGCCTTGATGGAACATTATGGGAAGCTGAGCTTTTGAAGCAGGCCTTGCTTACACTCGCACCGCCTTCCAAGGCAGGGAGAAATGCACCCTCACGTTTTTACACTAGAAGAGGTGGGGAGCTGATTTTAAGGCATGGTATTACCCCCCAAGAGGTGTTTCATTGGATCTGGGCACATAAAAGCACCTTGGCTGTCCCCCTTCCCCCCCCCCCCCCCGGGGCGGGGCTGACAAAGCCGAATGTCCCCCACCAAAGAGCCCTTGCGGGAGCAGCGCCGTTCTGGGAAACACCTGTTCAGCTGCCCTACGCGGGCTGCCCCTTTATCATTTTTTCCAGGTCGCAGCAGAGCTGGCTGGGACAGACCGCCAGGTTGCCGGTGGACGCCCGGCTCCCGTCAAGCGCCGGCATCTCATCCAAACAGGTTGAAATTAGGTTTCGAAACTACCTGGGAGAAAGAAAGATGAGGTGGAAAGTCGCTGATGCGAGCAGAAATGCCGCAGTGATAGCCGATCGGGGAAGGGAGCGGGCAAGAGGAGCCGCTGCAAACACGTTAAAACGTGCTTCTCTTGAAGCCTGTGGCTCCCTGGTCTCCCCCCAACTCCCTCTTTTATTAACTTAGCCTCTTTTATGAGTACTTTAATAAAACTAACTATTTTCTACCCTGTGCCGGGAAGATCATAAACACTCCTGCTTTAGAAAAATAATAACTTAGGATTCCTAGGGTATTCGCAAGAAAGGAGATGGGGGGTGGGGGTGGGGGGGGAGCAGTGACGGGCACCACCTAAGGGCTCCTGTTACAAGGAGTCAGAGGTAAGCCGGGCACGAGGGTCCCTTGTGGAAATCCCACTGGCACCACATGAAAGGAGGCGAATCTTTGTAGGCCTAGGGAGGAAGATAATCTTTTATGACTCCTAACTTAACGCGTTTATACCCAGTGATTTGCCGTCTAATCCGCGTGCTTTGCCTGGGGTCACCAGAGTCCTTTCTGCCCTGTGTGTAGAATGAGGCTGCGCAGGGGGAGGGGCGGGAGCCTCATCCCTAAGCCCAAGCTCAAGGTCTGTTCTGAACTGGCAGGCCACCCAGAAACCCTAAGACCTCTTGGGAGAGTTAATGAAGAAGATCTCTCGCTCGCTCTCTCTCTCTCTCTCTAATACCCCATATCTAGTCCATCAGCAAATCCTGTTGGCTCACATTCCACATATATTCAAAATCAATCCACTTTTATCATCTCTACTGTTGTCACCCCACCAGGTCTCTCTGTTCCTACTCCCTGCCCCTGGCTCCACCCTTCTGTTTTGTCTCCGCAGCAGAGCCCAAGAGCTCCGGTGGGGTCCCCACCGCCACCACCGTCCCGCCCAGATCCCTCCCTGAACTCCCTACCTCTTCCACATGCACCTGCTCATTCACTGGGATTCAGCTGCCCTGGCCTCGGAGCCCCATCCCCAGGAAGGAGCAGGACTGCCCCCAACTCAGGGCTTTTGCCGCCAGCCCACCCCTATGCCTAGAACGCCGCCCTAGTTATCCACATCTCACTTCCTTCAAGTCTACCCAGATGTCACTTCCTTGGCAATGCGTTCCTTGATTATCCTGTTTACGTTTACCATGGCCAAGCCAGCGTTCTCTGTCCACCTCGCCTACATTGTTTTTCTCCCATAGCACTTGTGACAGTCCAGTACACCATGTTTGTACTCATTCTGTTCCCCCTGACCTGCACATGAAGGCAGGATTCTTGTCTCTTTTTGTTGTTCATTGTTGTCTCTTCAATGTCTGGAACACTGACTACTGGCTCGTAATAGGTATTCAATAGATATTTTTGGAAAGAATGACTACTATGTCCATTCTTTGGTCAAAATTCTGAACAATCGGGAGGAAATTTTGCTTCAGCACGACGGGGACGTTCCCGGTGAGCTGGGCTGCAGCAACCAGCTCTTTCTAGAACAAGGGGGCGTGGTGTTCGGGGCAGAGAGCTTTTGAGAGAACATGCGGGAGGGCAGGCCAGCCACTGACCCAGAACTTGGGAAGCTGGACTCCCAGTTTGAAAGTAGAATATAAAAAGGAACCGTACCCACCAGAGCCGCAGCATTCATGCCAGTGAGAGGGCACTTCTGAGCAGTTGGGGAGAAACCTTCCCTTAGCTCTGTGGCCTCCTTCTGGGGCAAAAAGCCGCCAACCGTAATGAAACTGAGTATGGCCACTCTGGCTTCTTTGCTCTCTCCCCTTACTGCTCTGTTCCTATCATCACAGGAGTGCTCAGAGGGGCCACGCAGAGCAATGGAGGCAGAATTAGCTGCTGGAGGATATATGTGGAGCCACTCAGAAGGAGATTTTATAGCTTGGATTGTCATGCTTTCGGGAGAGGGTTTAGGAGTCAAGGACTTGGTATTCATAATCCTGGCCTGGCCACTTTCCCTTAATGCCTGTATGACCTGAATAAAATGTCGTATACCCGCATTCTACCATCTGGACCCAGGGATGATTATCCCAGCTCTAACAAAGCGGGTGCGGTCGAGGTGTCTAAACCCTGAACCTGCCCTTGACTTCGGATGTAATTTGGAGCTTCTCCAGCTGTTGCTCTTGGAAACTGGAATCAGAGAGTGGAATGGTCCAAACTTTCTTTTCCTGCCAATTTAAGACCTCAGTCTCTGATCCGGTCTGGGGGTCCCGAAGTCCACAGTGGACGCAGGAGTAATGTGATACTGAGGTATCCAAAAAGAGAGCATCCGTGGGGGGATAGGGTAACCAAAGAGAAGGTCCAGATATAAAGAGCCTCGAGATGACAACTAGTAAGAGAAAGAAACATTAAGAAGCAGACAGGTTTTGGGGCGCCTGGGTGGCTCAGTGGGTTGAGCGTCCGACTTCGGCTCAGGTCATGATCTTGCGGTCTGTGAGTTCGAGCCCCGCGTCGGGCTCTGTGCTGACAGCTCAGAGCCTGGAGCCTGCTTCTGATTCTCTGCTCCCCCTCTCTCTCCGCCCCACCCCTGCTGTACTCTGTCTCTCTCTGTCTTTCAAAAATGAATAAACATTAAAAAAAAAAAAAAAAAAAGAAGCAGACAGGTTTTAAAGAGTGAGTAAAGCAGACCGAAGCCTAGAGCCTGGTCCTCTTACACCCTCTCTCTTGGAAGGTAGGGCCTGTTAAAGGCACTAAGACTATTCAGATAGGAATAGGTAACTTTAAGTTAAGTTTGGAGCAGATTCGGCGGCAGACAGAAGGTCTTCATCTCTCTAAACAATCGGCTAAAGCAAATGTCCACAAAAACAACTCATCTAGAACTTTCCTCAAAACACTCTTTTTAAATTTTCTCTAAGGTAAGTTCGCAAATTCGTTGTGCGTTTGAAGCATAACCAACGTGTGTCTCATCCCTGGTCAGCTCTGCCTCTCTGCCAGGCCAGATGCACTTCTGGATACCGAAGCCATGGCTCCCCGCCCTGTCTGTGGCGGACAGGATTTGCAGGGAATACATCTGGAGACTTGAGCTAACCGAATTTTAAAGCTACTGAAATCGTGGCTCGTCATCCTCACTTTAAAAATTGACAGTTCTGCTACTCTCAGCAGATTTCAGCCTATTTGCTGAATGCTTTAGAGTTTGCAAACACTTTCATATACATCATCTCATCTCGTCTCTGTCCCTCTGGCTAGCGATGAGGTAAAAAAAAAAAAAAGAGAGAAAGAAAGAAAGAAAGAAAGAAAGAAAGAAAGAAAGAAAGAAGAAAAAAAAAAAAAAAAAGGACTTACTTCAGATGAATCCCAAAATGTGACCTATTTGGTCCCCATGCCATCTGTTATGGATTGAACTAAACATTTTCGGCACAATTGAACAGATTCACTGATTTACAAAACCAGACTATAAAACATTTATACCTGCCTTCTGGCCATAGGATAGAAGTCTTCTGTTAAACAACAAATTCCTGGGGGCAGGAGGTGGAAGAGGGTGACAAGGACGTCCTGTTCAGCCCTGCAAACTCACTCTCTGCCTTCTTGTCCCCTTCCTGTGGACCCCCAGCTGACGCTCAGGGAGCCCATCCTGGTATATCCTTATCCTTCCCCTTTACGCACCAGACAGAAGCTAATGGAAGGTCCACCGATTGAATTTTGTGCTTATAGTTCCTGAGGTGAGGTTATAAAGAAAGAAAACCCTAAGTGGGTTGAAATAATAACAACCTCAGGGGCATGCCCAAGGATTTGATGGGATGATCCAAGCCTAGAGTCACGTGATGGTACACCTAAGTCCTGCACCCCTCTTCCCTTTTGGACCCCACATCTAGACTTCCCTGAACCCTCCCCACTCACCACCATTCCTGGCCGGAAGGTGCGACTCAAATCTCCATGGGGCTCCTGACCCAACAGACACATGGGGGCATCGGCTTTCTGGAAGTGCCCTCCAGGTGTCAAGGGTGGGCTTTCTGACAGCCCCGGCCGCCACACAGTGTCCTCAGTGCTCTTTCTCTCTTGCCCAGCTCCCCGTGTCAAGGTCCTCAGCTCTACCGGCTCCTTCTCTGCCAGCCCACTGTGGGATGCCAGCACCTGTGCCTCAGCCTGTCTCCCCAGCGAGGCCAAGCTCTGCAGAAGTCAAGACAATGCTTCTCTCCTCCATTTGCTGTCGTGTTTTCCTAGCCAGGGACACCGAGAGTGCTTCTCGTCCCTCCCCATGATTCACAGAGTCCACATCAGATACAGGTGATCCTTGAACGACCAACACAGGATTGAACTCTGCAGGTCCGTGACATGTGGATTTTTTTTTATAAATACAGTAGAGTACCATAAATGTATTTTCTCTTCACTATGATTTTGTTTATGACATTTTCTTTCTCTCTGGTTTCCATTATTGTAAGAATACAGTAGATAACACACAGAACATACAAAATACGTGTTAACTGCTTATGTTATTGGTAAACCATCCGGTCAGCAGAAGGCTATTGGTAGTTAAACTCTGGAAGAGTCAAAAGTTATACATGGATTTTTCAACTGTGCTCAAGGGTCAGCACCCCTAACCCCAGTATTGTTCAAGGCTCAGCTGTGGTCTCTCTGGACCCAAACACAGTCCGTGGCATTGGATGGAAGGAAGACAATACCCATTACTATCACATTCTTGTACCCATTCTTTCTTTTTTTTTAATGTTTATTTATTTTTGAGAGAGGAGAGAGAGAGAGAGAGACAGACAGAGAGACAGAGCATGAGCAGGGGAGGGGCAGAAGGAGACACAGACACAGAATCCAAAGCGAGCTTCAGGCTCTGAGCTGTCAGCACAGCACAGAACCCAACCCGGGGCTCGAACCCACTCACCGTGAGATCATGACCTGAGCCAAAGCCGGATGCCTAACCCGCTGAGCCACCCACGCCCACTGTACCCATTATTTCCGATCCCTGAAGCAGCCTTCTCCTTAACTGAGGAGCAGAATTTGCCGTGGCAAAATGTGACTCTTTGGCATAAGGATTGTCTTGAGCTGGTTAGTTTTAAGAAACTGCAGACATGAGAAAAAGTTCTGAAAACTGAATAGGAGCTACCCTTTTGTAAGAGACATTTACCTTTTTAAGGGAAATCTTCATTTGTACGAATGTCTCCCTGTCTGTATCAAGAGGATGAAGAAACTCAATGCAGAAGGCAATGACTTAAGTCTGCATAATAAGATCACCCTTGTTGACCGTGCTTTTCCTGGTAACCCCATAGCCGCCTTCCCTACCCCTCAACGTCCTCTTTTGGCTCTAGCTGGAGATATTATTTAAGGCAGTGGCTAGGCTATTTAGGGAGGGAGTGACTCGGTTTTTCCGGGTCTTTCTCATATATATTATTCAACCTCTGTTGTTCTGTTACTCTGTCTTTTATCACAGGGTAGGGGTTGGTAGCTCAGCTAAGAACCTAGAAGGGTAGTGGGAGAATTATTTTTCTCCTCCAGACAGGCCTCCCCCTTTTCTCTTCAAATCACTCGTGGAAACTGCTGCCTGAGGAGTGACCCACCCCCCACCCACCCCCCCCCCAAAAGTCAGGGACCGAGATTGCTGCAACGGCATCTCAGGGTTCCAGCAAGAGACTCACATGCCTTCAAACTGCAAAGTTTTCTTTTTCCTTCTGAGATGATCGGTAAGGGGACTGGGTCCCTGGCTTCCGGCAGGTGACGGAGAGAGGGGGTTCCAGGTCAGGACAGCCTCCTCCCCTCTATTCCCCACCAATAATTCATGACTCAGTAGGTTTTCAGAGGTGGCCCCCAGAACCGCCCCCCCCCCCACATCCACTGCTACCCTTAGGCATTTTCGGACGTTTGTCCCGTAACCTGAGTATTCAAGGCTTGTCCGTTTGTCAAAGGATCGATCTACGTCATGAGCTTGGGCTTTCTCAAAGTAGAAATCTCCATCTCCGGAAACTAGCTGCTCTGAACGAAAAGACAAGTGCATGTGCTTTTCAGTTCTCCTCATCTGTGCCTGTTGTCTTCCTTAAGGCTCTCTTGAGAATCCTCCATAAGTACGGCCCAACCCTCCCCTTGTAGGACATGTGTACGTCTTTGGAAGTTTCCAAGACTTTGAGAATTCATCATTTTTGGTGCGGAAAGGTACCCAGGAAGAGCTAGGGATACACTAAGTAGGTAAAAAGTTCTGGTATTCCCCGAGTGGAAATTGTAGGAAAATATGAAAAATAATATTATCAGAGAACATGTTCCCACTGCCAAAGCCTACCCTTCCCATCCACAAGGCATCTCGGCTGCGGGATAATTTGCAATAAGGATGTTGCTCCTTAAAGGTCAGGAGGAAACTAAGTGGGCCAACAGGATGCTGAATAACCAAGGAAGGCTGCTTCCTGGTGATCCTTCAGAAGGATTTATTCCTGCCTGGCTGTGGCTCATCTATACAGATCTGTCGCTGCATGGAGAGCTAGAGTAAATACCACCTCTATGAAGAGGAAAAAGGAAACCAACTTATCAACTATTGTACGAGGGTTTCTCTTTCCTCTGCTTCTGTATGAAATCAGGAGGAACGTGTCATTCCTTATTCCTTCCTGCAGCTCCTAGAAAGGGAAGCCCTCACTTTCTAAATAGTGCTCTTGTACTTAAGTCCAATGTCGAAGTCACTTAAGAACTCTCTGCCCTTGATTCTGATCCTTTCTCCTGTCAAAGTGATGGTGACATTAATAAGTGTGCACAGAGGGGGGCTTTGTGCCAATTAACAATTTCTCATTAGCTTAATTAGGGGACACATGTTTTTAATCACAGCTAAGAAAGTGGAATGATTGAAGAATTGATTCCCAGCTTTTGAAAGCCTCTCCGTCAGTGCACGGAATTTAATTCGGCAGATGGGCTTGAAAACACACAGAGGTAGAAAGAAACGGCCTGAAATGACATGGCCTTACGGAGCGTAATAGGGGCATCCAGAGACACAGCATAGGTATTTCTGGTATGGATCAAAGACAATCTTTTTCAGGCCATCTAAAGAATCAAAGGTCTCGCCCTCTGTGTTATGTTATATGAGATATCCGAGTAGAACAATTTTCTTTTCTTTCCCACTAACTCTTCATCCCTAGGTTCCAAGTAAACAGATCTCATGGTTGTGAAGATGTTCAGATAATGTAGGTAGTTTAAAGGCGGCTTGAGGTGAGGAGGGCGGGAGCCGATGGTTGTTCTGGTAGAACTGACTGTAAAATCTGGAGCTCACGGATGACTTGGGAAGTCTGGAACTGTGCAGCCTATTCACATCAGAAAATGGTTTGACTTCCGGTTCTGCGTGCTTGTAACCTGACGAGGTGTGACTGTCATAGCCCATACGTCACCCCAAAGGCCATTCATTCAGATCATGCAAATCCACGGGTGATTGTTGAGGAATTTGTACCCTAAATGACATTAATTTATATAGACATTGGGTCTATATTGGTTTTGGCTCTATACATGCAGCAGACTCATGATCCCAATCATTTGAGGGCACTTGTTGGGATGAGCACTGGGTGTCGTATGGAAATCAATTTGACGATAAATTATATTAAAAAAAAGAGAAAATGAAAAGATAACTCAAAGACTGAAAGAAAATATTGGCAAATCACATGTATCTAGAATTTATCTAGAATTTATAAAAAAAATCTAACAATCTAACAATAAAGCGATATTTAGAATTTCTCTAGAATTTATAAAAAATCTTAACAATCTAACAATAAAAAGATAAGTCAATTTAAAAAAATAAAAACCTAGTAGACTAACACTTCACTACTTATGATATTTTAACAAGGTAGGCACAAATATCCCTTCTCTGTAAAATGCAATCTCTACTACTATACTTCTGCAATTTTTTTTTCCTTGTTGAAAAATGCAATGCATTTTTTTTTAATTTTTTTTCAACGTTTATGTATTTTTGGGACAGAGAGAGACAGAGCATGAACGGGGGAGGGGCAGAGAGAGAGGGAGACACAGAATCGGAAACAGGCTCCAGGCTCTGAGCCATCAGCCCAGAGCCCGACGAGGGGCTCGAACTCCCGGACCGCGAGATCGTGACCTGGCTGAAGTCAGACCCTTAACCGACTGCGCCACCCAGGTGCCCCTGCAATGCATTTTAATTGCAGGAAAATTGAGAAATACAATAAAACACAAAGAAGGAAGAAAATGTCAGCCATAACTCCACTTAACCAGATATAACCACTGTTTTGATTTTAATCGATAGCCTTTTTCACTCCTTATATTTTCTAATGGGAATCTATTGTACTTCTGGCCTTAAAACATGCTTTTCCACTTACTGTATCATTGTCACCCAACACTGCTAAATGCCCTTGTACAACATGATTTTTAATGACTGCATAGTATTCTAGCTCATGAATTTGTCATATTTATTCTACAACATTATGGGTATTTCCATTTCTGTTATTATAAGCAGGGATACAGTGGCTACACTTGAATATAAATCTTTTCGAGCATCCGTGATCATCTCTTCAGAAGAAATTTCTAGAGGTGGAATTGCTGAGTCAAAAATTATGTATATTTTAAAGACTGTTGAACATACTATCACGTTGCTTCCCCGGAAAAGTTATACCTACCCATTTACATTCCTAGAATCTACAATATGGGAAAGATAATTTTTTAAAAAGTAAAAAATGGGGGCGCCTGGGTGGCGCAGTCGGTTAAGCATCCGACTTCAGCCAGGTCACGATCTCGTGGTCCGGGAGTTCGAGCCCCGCGTCAGGCTCTGGGCTGATGGCTCAGAGCCTGGAGCCTGTTTCCGATTCTGTGTCTCCCTCTCTCTCTGCCCCTCCCCCGTTCATGCTCTGTCTCTCTCTGTCCCAAAAATAAATAAACGTTGAAAAAAAAATTTTTTTTAAAAAGTAAAAAATGGTTATACCTCATCATCACTCTTACTTGTAATGCTGTCTATCCCTGAAATCAGATATGGTCTTCCATAGTTATTGGTCATATATCTTTTTGTGAGCTGTTAAATGATATTCTTCTCTTATTTTGTACCTTAGAATATTAATCTTTCTATTGTTCGCTAGTGAGAATTTTTACATATTAAGCGTATTAAACCATTTGCACACAACCTTAAAAATGGCTTGCTCTCTCCCTTCCTTATGATGTGTTTTGTTGTTGTCAGGTATGTGAAGTTTTAACGTTGGATAAGTTAAATCTGTTATTGTTACGGTTCTTCCTTTCCTATAATGTTTGGAAAATCTTCACTGTTCTGAGATTTTATATTCACCAATATTTTCTGTTTTCATTTTTTTCACTTTTTAAAATTCTGTGATTTAGTTTTGTAGGCTGCATGGGTAGTAATTTCTTCCTCTTTTGTGTGTTCTTTGCAAACTGCCAATTGGCCTAACGCCGTTCATGGAAATTTTTAGCCTTTCTCTAACTGTGTTCTACAGAACACTGATGCTTAAGGATTCTTGAAGAAAGCGTTTTTTTCAGATACATATATATTTAAGAGATGCTGAATAATCTATTCCTTCATTAAGATTCACAGAGCGTATTTCCATTTAAAAGCTTCAAGAAGTGCTGTAGTAACTATTTTATCTTGCTCTACCTGGAATGATGTATCTAACCATGTAATCCTTTTACAAACAACATCTGTTAGCATCAAAGAAATCAAGGTTCCATAGAACACGTGGTGAGTACCTAACTTGAAAGGTCAAGAAGCTACCTTTATCAAATACTATCGTTGGAAGTATCTGAAGGGATCCCATATGTATGTAGTACCCTCTTGACTACTTGGGTTCTAAATAAATTGAGAAATAAGAATTAGTAGGGCAGGGATGCTGGGGTGGCTCAGTCGGTTGAGTGTCCGACTTCGGCTCAGGTCATGATCTCACAGTTCGTGAGTTCGAGCCCCGCGTCGGGGTCTGTGCTGACAGCTCAGAGCCTGGAGTCTGCTTCAGATTCTGTGTCTCCCTCTCTCTCTCTGCCCCTCTCCTGCTCACACTCTGTCTCCCTCAAAAATAAATAAACATTAAAAAAAATTTTTAAAAAAGAATCAGTAAGGCAAATGGGGGTCAAAACATTACTTTTATTATTGTGATTGGGCATGTTAGAGGATTAGCTTAGTGGAGAAGCCAGATGCGCCCTGCTAACTGAACCCCCAAATTCAACACAACTGTTGAATCTCAGGCAATTCCTCTTTCCAAGTGCTGCTTTCCAAGCTAAGACATACAGACTTACAGAGAACTATCCTGTCATCTATAGGCAGCTAGTTCCGAAGAGAAGAAAAAGGAGAGTGATGAGCTGAGCAAGCTTGTTCCGTTCTTCCAAAACCTAAGAATCATGCAAATTACTCCCTCTTACCTTGGTGTAACACGGGGCCAGAGGTGGCTAGAGAAAATTCCTCAGCAAGAAGACAAGGAATCTTCCCAGTGGGAAAAAGACACTCTTTGCTCATCCTGGTTCCCGTTTAGTTCTCCAAATCCGTTGTGTTTGACCTTGAAGAGTAATGGGTGTGGTTATCTCCCCAGCGAAGAGGTCTGCTGGGAGCACTCAGCTTCTTACCTTCTTAGGTCTACTTTCCCTAACACTGGCCACTGCTCTTTTGGGTATCCTTTCCAGAGGGAGTTTAGATCTTCCTTCCAGAAAGCTGTGAAATGGATCAAAAACAGCACATTAATCAAAACAATCCTAAGGCCCCCAAGTGGGAGCTGAAAACTCCCTATTCTCTTTTCCATCCTAAATTAGGACTAATAACACACATTATCAGAGATTCTGCTGGGAGATGACACATAACATAAAGACACTTCAATAAAAAAAAAAAAAAATCGAAGCCTCCAATAATAAAATACCAGGAACATTTAGATGGCCCAAATTTGATAATAAACCTTCTCCCATTTTGAAACTTTCCAGGCACTAAATCCCCTTGTAAATGAAAAGCGAAAGATGCTAAAGTCCAGAATCAAGTCAGAAATAAGGTACTCTTCCACTGATCTTTCTATTCCCGTGCCATTACCATGCTGTTTATTGACTACCTTTTAGAATATGGTTTGGCTATCAGCTGGTGTATACCTACCTTACTCTTCAAAAATATCTTAGCTGCGATTCAACTGGCTTTCCTAGAAGAATGGTAGAATCGTTTATCTAGTCAAAAAGGGCGATTTTTATTGGGATTGTGCTCGTTTAATAACGTAATTTGGGAGGATTCGCTGCATTGGATATTTCTATACAGGGACATGGGCTAGATCTCAGTTGAGAAATGTTCAGCTGCGCTAATTCAGATAGATATGTTAATCACAAAATAACATGCCCCGGGACTAGTTTCTTTTGTTTGTTTTTAAAGATAAGGGAGGCAAGTATAAAAGAAAGCTAATAAGTAGGGATTGGCAGCTAGCGAAGGTTAGATTTGGAAACAATGTAGAACCGGGCTAGGGATCACTTAGGTAGGAAGGTGTTCGCAGTGTAAAACAGAAATCAACTGACAGAAGTGACTGAATGGTCTGTCCCAATTAGAAGATTTCAAAAAAATCAACTAAATAATTCCATTTATATATGAGGAACGGGCAAATTGAATACAATGAAAGCAGTGTTGCAGATGGTGTATGACCTCGTCCCTGACCAAAGGGACACGTTATGCTTTCCTTGTTCTGCTTATCTGCTTAGCTGCATGGTGGCTGGACCTTGGCAATAACCTGTTTGACAGATCTCTCCGTCATGTCCCCTTGCAGGCATCTAAGATCGGAAGACTTGGAACAGATGACATCAAGCGGGTTTCACTAGATACCCGTCTTGGGCGGGGAGGGGGGTGGCGGCAGGTACAGCGAGAACATCGGTTCCAAACTATGACATCTAAGTTTGCCTCCCAGTGCTGTCGCTCGTCTGTCCTAAGACCTGGTGAATTTCTCTCAGCCTCTCTGTGCCTCAGTTTCCACATCTGTGTAAATGAAGGGGGAGGGGAAATAGCACCTACTTCACATAGTCGTTGGGACAACTAAATGAATTGATCAATGTAATGTGCTTACTTACAACACTGTCCAGAATGGAGTAGATGCTCAATAAATATCACCTGTTATTTTTATTTTTATAATTATTCGTATTCCCTAAAGAGGGAAAATCTTTTTCTGCGCTGTAGCAGTTGCTGAATCGATAAGCAAGTCAATTTCTTATTAACTCCTGTGGTATCTTTCTACACTGGCCCCAAACAAAGGTGACTTCCCTTTTAGACACCAGCTGCCTGTGTAGAATGATAGATGTGTAGTAAATATCAGGCAGCATCTGGAATACTTACCCAACTGCTTCCAATTTATCACGCAATGGGGGAGTTGGAAAAACTTTTATATTTAGTGCAACGCTCCCCTACACATCTTTTGCATTAATTTTGGGTGTGATGATTGCTGCCAGACAAGTGTAGACAGTGGAAAAGCCAGTGAGGGGTCCATAACTCTTTGGTAGCTTGGTGTTAGCATTCTTCAGAAGAATTTATGTCATCCCTTTTGTCAGGAAGGATGATGGAAAGCTCAGGATTTTGAGAATTGCTGGAAGTGATAAGGAGTTGGGAGGGGATATCGCACAGCACTGCTGCACACTGCAGCTAGATCAGAGATCTCAAGCCTGGCTGCACAGGAGGATTATCTGAAGATTTTTAGGAAAACTTACGGCGGTACCTGGGTGCTCTGTCTGTTAAGCATCCAGCTGTTGATTTCGGCTCAGGTTATGATCTCACAGTTCACGGGATGGAGCCCTGTGTTGGGCTCTGTGCTGGCGGTGTGGAGCCTGCTTGGGATTCTGCTTCCCCCTCTCTGCCCCTCCTCCACTCACGCTCTCCCCTCTTTCTCAAAAGAAATAAACACACACACACACACACACACACACACACACACACAAACGGAAATACTTGTGCCTGGGCGCTGGCCCAGAGCAATTAACGCGACTCCCTGCAGGACAGGGGCGATGCATGACTGTTGAATAACCTCTCACTTGATGGGTCATGACCTTGCTAATATCTCTGACTGTTCTTTGCAGATTATTTTCCCCAAATCCTGACTCCCTCCACTGTCCTTTGTTACCCTTAGAATTCTCTGACTCTTAGAGCCAGTGAACTCTAAAAGTTTAGTACATTTCACCTGCATCCGGTCAAGGGAACTGATCTGCAGGATCCCGGACAGCTGGCCATCGCTAGATGATTAAATGCCTTGGGTGACTGAGAACTCACTACTGCTCAAGCTAGACCGTTCTGTTACTAGATGGTGCTGATTGTTCAAAAATATTTTATGCTGCTACCAAATATGTTTCTTCCTACTAACTAAAAACTAGTTTGCTCCCTAAAAATTAATGACATAAACCTAACCTGCTTCACCGGAAGCCCTGCATATAGTGAAAGGTATCTGTTATGTCCTTCCTGACTCTCGTCTTAAATCTTAGCAAACCCGAATTGTACCACCGCTCCCAGAATTACAGGACTTACAGACTGCTACTAATCTAGGTTAACTTCCTTCAAACATACCATAGTAGGTTCAAGTCCTTCTTAAATGCAATACACTAAGTTGAAGAAAGCATTCTAAGGGTGATCTGGGAAACCTCCTATGTATCTAATATTCATCTAAAACTGAGTGGAGCATCCTTTAGATGAAAGATAAGCATTAAAGGATATCAAAAGCCTCTGCCAAGAATCTTCCACATGGGAAAACAGCATGCTCATCCGTGAATGCAGGGGGAAAAATACGACACGTTTAAAGAAGGTTAAAGAGACCAATTAAATATGCATTTCTTGAAAACATATACGATTGTGGGGCTCCTGGCGGCTCCTCAGTTGGTTAAGTATCTGACTTCAGCTCAGGTCATGATCTTGCAGTTTGTGAGTCGAAGCCCTGCTTTGGGCTCTGTGCTGACAGCTCGGAGCCTGGGGCCTGCCTCAGATTCTGTGTCTCCCTCTCTCTCTGTCTCTCCCCAACTTGTGCTCTCTCTCTCTATCTGTCTCTCTCAAAAATGCATAAACATTAAAAAAAATGAAAATATATATGATTCTAAAAAAATAAAACATGTGGAATTGTATCATTTACTAGGGTTGCCATAGCAAAGATCCCACAGACTGGGTGCCTTTAACAACAGACAATTATTTCCTCGCAGCTCTGCATGGGAGAAGTTCAGGATCAAGGTGTGGGCTGGCTGCGTTTTTCCTAAGGCCTCTCTCCTTGGTTTGCAAATGGCCACCTTCTGGCTATGTCCTCAGTGGTTTTTCTTCTGTGTGCCAGCATCCTTGGCATGACTTTGTGTGTCCAAGTTTCCTCTCCTTATAAGGACATCAGTCACATTGGATTAAGACCTACCCAGCAGCCTCATTTTCAATTAATGACTTCTTTAAAGTTATTATCTCCAAATACAGTCACATTCTGGGGTACTGATGGTTAGAGCTTCAACATATGAATGGGGGGGGACACAATTCAGCCCCTAACAATGAATACAGATATACATTATATGTATGTATGAGTAAATGTGTGTATGTGCATGTTAACATGTTATTATTTAAGGTCTGCATGAATTATTATTTATTAAAGCCCAGGATCACTTCACAGACTCAGAACAATTCTTGGGGCTTTCCCTAGTCTTCCTGCTACTGGCCCCAGGATCTTGGCCTATCTTCCTATCCTATTTAGGGTATTCATCCCAAGACTGACAGAAACTTGGGACTTACTTTCTGTAGTTACCTCTAAAAGCGAACCACGAAAAATCTTTGAGTCTTTAAGAACTTTTTACATTCTGAAATAATCTTAGACTTCTACAGAAGTTGCAAACGTGGTACAAAAGGGGCCCCTATATCCTTTAGTCAGCTTTCGCTCATGTTAATATCCCACCCCACCGATAGTACAATGGTCAAACCAGGAAATTAACATTGATACAATGCTGGTAAATAAACTACAAATTTGAGAATTTCACTAGTTTCTCCGCTAATGCTGTTTTTCTGTTATAGGATCCAATCTAACATCCACACTGCTTTTCTCGCCTCCTCCCCCAGTCCTTCCTTCTCTTTCATAACCTCGACACCTTGGAAGAGTAACATAACAGTATTCTGTAGAATGTCTTTTGAGTTGGGTTTGTTTGATGTTTTCTTATGAAAACTTCTGATAGAATGAAGTGATACATTTTTGGCAAGAACATCACAAAAGTGACAACATGTCCTTCTAAGTGCATCATAGCAGCAGGTTGTATGTTGATACGTCTTACCGATAGTGTGGTTAATTTTGATCATTGGCTAAACAGGTGTTTACCAGGGATTCAAATTATAATTTTGTATTATTTATTTATTTTTGCTTTTTGGTAACCACCCAAATAGACACCTAGGGGAAAATTCAGACAAATTTGGGGTAGTCAAAAAGACTAACAAATTTACAAGCTGTCGATGGTCTCTGCTTTTGGTCTGATATTCCTTGTTCTTTGCAGCAATGTAAGGGAAAGTCCCACGAAACAATGCTTTTGCTTTTATTTTTTGAGGATAGAAACTTCCAACCTGAAATCACACTTGGTCTCTGTAGAATAACAGTTGTCTAATAATCATAGGACCCCGCTCAAGTAAACAATTTGTCTTCTAAGCTGGTAATTTTGGAGTGGATTTTAGCTTCTACCGTAATTCCTATCAATCGCCACCATCACCCGACGTCCCAAAGAAGCATATGCATTGGTGTGCGTTCTGTACAAACAACCTTTTTTTTTTGTTTTTGTACAAACAGCCTTAAGACAAATTTCTTGGGTCAGCTACCCATCTCTCTCTAAGCAGATTGCTCTTAACCCTGTCCTATATCTACATATAAGCGGGCACCATTTCCCTGGTCTAACTGATTTATTTTACTAGACTTCACTCCAGATGGAACAGACCCTTGAGGATTATATATACACACACAAATCCTATTGTACTTTCTTTGTGTCTTTTTTATTTGTTTCTCCCCTTCTGAGATAGGGGGAAACTCACATTAGGGAAATTAGCAAATGTCTTCAGGCAACCTAAAAAGAAATATTTTAAAACCACTTTCCAGATCTTGTGTGGAGCCAGAAATTCCTTTGAGAAACCAGCCACCCCCTCTTCTCACCTCCCTCATCTCTGCATCTCAAGTTAAGAGCATTAGGTAACCGTAGAATTTTAAGTTCCACATCTCTAGACAGGAAGGATGAATTTTAAGTGCGCTCTGCCTGATGTCTGCTTTAAGATGTAACCCTTCCTTCAAACAAAGGGATGGAAAGGTTAGTCTCTTTGCTGTATACCAGTGCTTTGCAAACTCTATTATGCATTAGGATCTCTCGGCATCTTGTTAAAATGCAGAATGGGATGGAATAGGCGTAGATGAGGCTTGTGATTTTGCTTTTCTAACATCCTCGGTGACGCTGATGCCCTGGTCTATGGACCACATTTTGAGTTGTAAGGAGATTTCTGCTGAAGTGAGAGGAGAGCCACTGGGACAGGACTGTCATTAGAAATGATACCTGCCAGGCCGGGATGATAGTGGCTATGATGTAAATGTAATGGTAGGCCCTCAGCCACACCTCTGGAGAAAGCTTTCTATTCCAAACAAGAATTTTTTCTCTTCCTTTTCTTTTTTTGGGTGCTTATTCTCAAGAGAAATGTAGTGCAATGGAACCACTTTAGATTAAGCCACTACATCTGAAATTGGATACTTAATGTGATAGAAACGAAATTCCATTCTACAGGTTGGGTGATGAATTTGGAAGAAAGGCTGGTGTTACAGCATCTTGTTCCAAATGAACCGTGTGTATATTGGATATTGGGTAGCTCCATAGAGGTGGGTTGGAAAGAGGAGTAGAGGTGGAGGTGGTGAATGTTGAGAACAGAAGAACATCAAGAATGACAGAGACAAAGTAGAGATTAAAGACAACTGGTTACTATGGGCAAGAGTGTATGGAACACTTTATGCATATTAACTCCTTGATTCTAAAAACAGCCCTATGAAGGAGAAAAGATTCATGCTATCATGTTATAGAGGAGCAGAGGATGTTGAGAGAGATTACCATCCTGAAGGACACCAAGCTAGTAAGCATTACAGTTGTAGGGCAACATTTGCCATCCCAAAATGTGCCTCACTGGCACGTGGTTATGTCAGGCTGATTGTTTTTAAGAAACAGAAGCTCAAGGGGCACCTCGGTTAATCGTCCAACTTCAGCCCAGGTCATGATCTCACGGTTCATGGGTTCGAGCGCCGCATCGGGCTCTGGGTTGACAGCTCAGAGCCTGGAGCCTACTTCAGATTCTGTGTCTCCCTCTCTCTCTCTACCCCTCCACTGCTCATGCGCTCTCTCGCTCTCTCTCTCTCTCTCTCTCTCCCTCCCTCCTTCAAAAATAAACATTAAAAAAAATTTAAAAGGGGCGCCTGGGTGGCGCAGTCGGTTAAGTGTCCGACTTCAGCCAGGTCACGATCTCGCGGTCCGTGAGTTCGAGTCCCGCGTCAGGCTCTGGGCTGATGGCTCAGAGCCTGGAGCCTGTTTCTGATTCTGTGTCTCCCTCTCTCTCTGCCCCTCCCCCGTTCATGCTCTGTCTCTCTCTGTCCCAAAAATAAATAAACATTGAAAAAAAAATTTTTTTTAAAAGAAAGAAACAGAGGCCCAGGAAGAATCTTTGAGCTTCCCCCACTAATCGCTTAAATAGAACTCTCTAGCTTAACCTCTGTACCACAGTACTCATCTGAGCTGGATTCACAAGGACTGAAACATTAGAACGAGGACAACTTAGCCAGGCTTCAGCAACCCATTTCTGGAACCAAATTTGAATCTTACCATCATATAGGTCTCTCCCATCTATGAAAACATGAATTCCAACATCTCGCTCTCTGACCATCATTCCTGTATTTCCATTTTCTCCCTTTATTATTTATACTTATGCACTTAGATCTCAAGATCACAAGTTCTTCAACCCCACTAGCTCCCACCACGCATCAGCCTCTTCCTGAGTTCATTCCCTTACTGACCAGGATAAGCTCCATCACTCTAATCACTGGGCTTACTTTAGCCCTTGCTTTCAGGCGTCCCTGTTCTTGTGGCTCACCCACTCTGCAAAACCCTAGCCTAGAATGAAATGGGATCAGAAAGGAGGCATGCCGACATTGAAGGTGGGCTCCTAAAAATATCCACTTCCCCTCCGCTCCTCCAAAATTTACCAGCCGGATGTGAATGACAATGGCAACATTAGAAGCAAGACGGTGGAGACTCCTTTAGCCTTATATCCTCAACAACTGTGGACTAGAACCCCCAGGCACCACGCTTGGAATTTTTGCAAAAGGGAAACCTATTAAATCGTTAAGATTATTTCAGGTGTGCCTATTATGGAAGTGAGAGTTATTCGACAAACAGAGAAACCGTTATCAGAACTGAGATACAGCGGGATGAAAAACCTAAGATACGTGGCACCGACTTGGTCGCTGAAGACAGGGCACCTAGAAACTGATATTGAAGAAGGGTGAACCTGTGGACCTATTATTTAGAAGCAAAATTTTGAGCAAAACATGGGACTAAGATTTTACACTTGCTGATCCAGTGATTCCAGGAAAAGTGGCTGGAGGAATAAAAAGAGGTAGTCAGGATTGTTCATTATTGGAGAGCTATTGTAAGGAGGAAATCATTTCAGGCCACAATTGGCCGCTTTTCAATTAGAAGTGATATGCCCCGATTCGAGAGACCCTCCGAAAACAAACCACCAGAGTCCAGAGCCAAAGCCAAGCGGCAAGGGTCGTTTATTGCAGGTTCGAACCCGGTCCTCCGCGCACTCGTCGCCGGTGACGCAAGAGGCCCCGAGCGAGGATCTTACAGCTTCTTTTATAGACAGGCACAAACAAGTTAGGGATTTTTTTGAGGTTACAGAGTTGTTATAGGCTGACATTTAAATTTGAACGCTCAGCAGAACTTGATTGGTTCCCGCCTTTATTTCAAACCATTCAGCAGAACTTGATTGGTTCCCGCCCAGCACCCCCGGGCTGGTTTCGGGAACGGCGGGGGAAGGGAAAGATTTTTCTTTGCAGTTGTGAGTACACCTGGTAACTTTTCTCTTAGCCTCTCAGAAGGATAGGAAGTAAAGAGAGACCGGAAAGGTGGGGCCTTGGAAGGTTAGAAAAGCCTAGCACCTGTAAACTCAAATTTTTTTAAAAGATACGATTCAGAAAGATACTTAACGGCAGAGCCTTCATAAAACGTGTCCGTTGAACAAAACGAGTCTTCCCTGTGGCAAAGATGACGTTAAAGTATGCCACCTTCCCATGCATTTTTCCAGGCCCAGGGTAAACTGATATTAAGTTATAAAAGAAAGGTACGAGACAAGAAGGTAAAGAAACAAAACAGATTGAGAACACGTCTAGATAATACATTTGGGCTGGCTTTCTGGTGAAAGCAACTGATCAGAAGGAAAGAGATCAGAAATCTCTGAAGATTTTAGGTGATTGTATGGGATCAAAGGGTCTATGAGTCCAGACCAAAAATTCTTTGAGTGTGTGAAACCGGTAGTAACTCCTGGGCCCCTGGACATCACTAGCAAAAAACAAGCAAACAAAAAAACAAAGACAAAAGCAAAAAAACCAGGCTTCATAAGTTATGCAGCCCTGAAGGAAGAGCTACTCAAAGGGTGTCACCAGGGGCTCCAGAGACTGTGCACAAGGTGGCTCCTTCAGCAGACAGCAATTAAGAACTAATCAGGGAAATGCCCGTGACTCCAAGGAGGGGCCTTCTGGACACCTGCCTCGCAGGAGTCCATAACTGCAGGCAACCAGTGACGGCTACATTGCTTCTATTCTTCCCTTCCCTAAACGGGACACTTTTTGCAGCTTTTTGTCCTACGTCACTATTATTTTGGGAGAGCAGTTTGCTTCTCTTCGGGGTTCAGATTTCTGGAGACAAAGGGGTGCTTGATGGAGAAGATTAAACACCCTCTGAAGATCTTGAGCTTTGAGTCGGAGGGAGGGATTATACGGGGCTCTGAGTTGCCTCCCCAGGATGAATGGATGCTAGAGTTGGGGTGGATGAGTGTGTTTTAATGCTTGGGAAGAAGAATGGAAGGCTTATTTGGTGACCAGAAGGATTGACTGTGGTAGACAGTGGTGTAGGCTATTGTTTCCCTCCTGTGACTGTGGTGTAGACTATTGTTTCCCAATTATTTTCCTATCCTTCCTGGACAGCCAGCTAGACAACACTGCCCAGTCCCTATGGCAGGCAAGTAGAACCCCATGACGGTCTTCTAGCTGATGGAATGAGAGACTGGTATGTGCCACTACCAGACTTGGTCCATAAAGGCCAGCTCAGTTGCCCACACTGGCTCTTCGTCCGTCCGCTGGCTTTCTGCCAGTGCCCAAGGTGACCTTGGGAAACCGTGTGTTACAGATGGTGGACTCTATCAACCCAGATTCCCGAATAACTGCTTGAGGCTGGTCTCCCAAGCTCCACTGAGTGGACGTTACGTACATAAGAAAGAGACTTCTTTTGTGTTGAGCCACTGAGATGTGGGGCTTTCTTTCATAGAAATAAAGCGTATTTAGGAATACAGTGTGGGAAGGGCTCTCAAAGCAGAAGAAAAAAAAGAAAAGCATGGAAGTAACTATCTCTCCTGCCTTTCTGCAAGCCTGGGCTTCAGAATAGAAGCAGCAGCTCTGTTCCTCACAAATGTTAGTTTGATCTCGCTGCCCAGAGTGGATCCAGCCACCACGCCTTATACCAAGAGACCAAATACGGTTTTCCCTTCCATCCCGCAGAAGGGCTGGGGGTTTCTCTTTGTGTCGATACGCTTTCGACAATATCTGGGTTTATATACCAGTTCGCCTCTTACCTACAATGCGATCCGGAGCATTTTAAAACCGTTCTCAGGAAAAAAATCAATTCATCAATAAATCAACCCATAAAATAAAATAGTTCTCGGTTTTCGCATTTATGAAGCTTAGTATATTCATAAGGTTAGTCTTCTAATGCTCTGTAACAGGCCGAGATCTAAGTAGTTTCACACAACCAAGCTTTAATTCCTACGTACAAATATCTGCGCTTGATCTGGGTGACTTTTTAGAGCAATTTTCCTCCATATGGTAACTTAAAAGTCCTGGCGGATAAAGACTCCATCCTGTGGAACACAGGGCCTCCTTGGTCAATGAATTCGGGAAGAGAGGCTAGAAAATCCCCCAAGGTCATCTCATTGCCTCCAACAGAATGAATTCATGTCACTGCTTCTCACGGCTTATTGGCTAAAACTCATTTCCTAGCCTGGCCCAACAGCAATGAGGTCTTACCACTGCCTCACGTGGATAACAAACACCTTTTACATAGGAATATGGTGAAAAATTACCCAAGATAAATAAACGAAAATTTCTTTATAAATTTTGAAAAGCTATATTCAACTATAAAACTGGTTTCATCATTCCCCCTTGAGAATATAGAAGATTCGAGAAATCTTGGAATGTATTTATTTTAGATAATTATTTCCAAATGGCCTCCTCCTCCCATATTTATCAGTTTTGCTTTAAAACATAAAACATAGGCACGCTTGGGGCGCCTGGGCGGCTCAGTCGGTTAGGCGTCCGACTTCAGCTCAGGTCATGATCTCGCGGTTTGTGAGTTCGGGCCCCGCGTCGGGCTCTGGGCTGAGCCTGCTGGAGCCTGCTTCAGATTCTGTCTCCTTCTCTCTCTGCCCCTCCCCACTTGTGCTCCGTCTCCCTGTCCCTCAAAAATAAATAAATGTAAAAAAAAAAATTAAAAAAAACAGGCACGCTAAACGTTAACGTGATTCAGCGAACACATATTGAATACCTACTATGTTCAAGACACTTTCTCCGCTGCAGTAGAGTCAGACCTGACTTTTGAGACTAATCGGTACGAACACCAGAACATACAAAGTTAAATAAGCCCTTCAAAGGAGGCCTCTTGGAGCCTGACTTTTACTGGGCTCTGACGAAGCCCAGATGCCGTATTTCTGCAGAATCCTTCAAGTGTCATTCCCTAGCGTCCCTGGCACACAGGAATTGTTTTCATTCAAAATCTTTGTTATTTATGTAACTAAGAATTTAAATAGGCTAGGGGGAAGTAATAATACTTTATCATCTCTCTTCTATTTTTTCCAATCCTCTGCACTCTTCAAAACATAATTTCTACTTGCCCCGTACATTTCCCCCCATGGATCGGTGACTATCCAATATCCCAGGGATTTCTAGTAGCTCGGCTCACCAGGAGCTGAAATTTTCCCTGCAAATTCGATGTTATCTTTGTGTGCGTGTGTCTTTCCCTTTGTGTGGCTCCAACTTTTCTGAAAGCAAGTCAAACTGCCCTTTCTCTGCCTTATCTCCTGTACCCTAACCCATCTGTTATTATTCCCCTGGCTTCTCTGAGGACTAATGTCCCTAACTTAATTTTGTTGAAAGTAATGATATGGCAGAAAGGAAAAAGACAGAGGGAGAAAATGGTAGGATGTAGATTGCCATTAGTCTGTACATATATAATTGAAGATTTCAAGTGGGGGAAAGTTTGCTGCAACGTTGTTAGAACTGCCCTTCAGGGTGCAATTGCCGACCAGGTTTCAAAATTGCAGAGTGGGGAAGCAGGCTGACATCAGGGAGGTGGGTAACAGGCTGCTGAGCCTCTTGCCAAGATTTAATAATTATGATGAAAATGCAGTAATCTCACCGCAAGAGGCAAAGGCTATTTAGAGCCGCCCCGGCCCCGGCTCAGCTCTGTCTTTGCAGATCAGGGCTCATTGTTCTCTCTTAATGTAACCATCTCGCTTTCAGGGTTCCAAGTGCTCCTTAACTAATCCCTCTTTGTCATTCTGCTTGCGTCTTGTCTTTGAAAATACAGACGCAATCCGCAGTCCCAACGCGTGCCCATTGTGAACTTGAACACAGACTAATAACGGCTTTCGGGGCTGATGTAGGGCACTGGGTTTTGCGAACGTTCTCGAACCCCCCAGGGTTTGGATCAACGACACAGGTCCGAAGTCCACCACTGAATGTGATCTGTTTTCCTGGAGAAGTGGAGGCACCTTTAAAACCTTTTTCCGCAAGCTGTCTCTGTTTCTTTGTCCCCAGAGACCACCCTGACGCCAAATATGGCTCTTCTACTTCCAGAGCATTTGGCCATTGGCAAAGGTCTGTCCTGTGCAGTGTCTCTCCTTCTCATGTCAGTACTGGAGGAAGGAAGCGTCTGTGCACCAAATGCATGCTGGGGGCCGGACCCTGTGCTGGGTCCTTAATGATACCTCTGCCAAACATCTCTAAAGTATTTTCAAGAAACACATCACCTGCAAGATTAGCCAAAACAAAATTGAGACAAAAACAAAAAGGAAAAGCAGGCATTTAGAATTTAGTCAGGGATGAGGCTAGAAATATTAGCATGCGTTCTTGCCGTGGAAGTCACGGGCGTGGCTCCCATGTTTCGCAGCAGCCCGAACGAAAACGGGAAACAAGTCAATAACGGCCAGTGCAAAAAGGGAAGCGAAACTTGGGCAGCTCATCATATTCCTCACCTGAAAGCAAACCAGTGGCTTAGGAAACACGTGTCCCTGCTTTTGACCAAGAAAATAGGCAGGAATTCTCCTGGGGCTTCTCATCAACCGGTCACTGCGTATCGCATGAAGGACAATACCATCGACACCATCCTCGAACGAGAACCAATGATAAGGGGAGCCGGGTTTTTTTCTTGTTGAAATAGAGGCTGACACCACCCAGGCAGAGCTAGGCAGAGGTGCGTGAGGCTCCTAGGCCACAAAAGTTAAGAGGGCGTTAAATCTCAGGATGGTGCCAATGAGTCTTGAAAATTTGTGCCCTAGACACCCACGTTTCTCTCTCTGGTCCCGTCCCTGTGATCACATCGCTCAAAGCCATATTCAGGAGGAAGAGTTCTCTGAGGCAGTGGCTGTCACAGGAGATAACTTTTCCTTCCAAGAGATATTCAGCAAAATCCGGAGACCCTGTCGCTACCGGGCAGGTGGCATAGGCAGCTTGTGGGTAGAGGCCAGAGATGCTGCTGAACATCCTGTGAGGGGCAGGACAGCCACTGAGATGGTTTGTGTGTATCAACTTGACGGGGCCACGGGGTGCCCAGATTAAACATTATTTCTGGATGTGTCTGTGAGGTTGTTTCAGGGTGAAATCAGTGGATTCAGTAACGTAGATTGCCCTTCCCAGCGTGCGAAACTTGCCCCACTCTCCCGAGGGTCTGAATAGAATAGAAGGTAGAACAAAGAAGAGTCCACCCCTTCTTCTCCTGCCTCACTTGTGAGCTGGAACGTCCCATCTTATTTTCTCCTGTCCTGGGACTGGGATTTTCACTCCTGGTTCCCCGGGCCCTCAGGCCTTCGAACTTGGACTGAGACTACAGATGGTCTCTCCTGGACGTCCCCTGGCGGATAGCACACTGTGGGACTTCTTAGCCTCCAATCACAGGAGCCAATTGCTCACATAAATATTCTCTTTCTCTGGAGAACTTGCCTAAAACAAACACCCATCGAAAATAACGTGATCAGTGCTCGGGCTGAGATAACTGTGCTCTCGGAAGAGCCATACTTCTTCTCTACACAACCCTTCATTCGTGTGGCTTCTTGATCAACCACAAGACCCCTCACTCTTAGCCCCATGGTAAATTAGTCACTGGATTGACCCTTTCTCCCTCTTTCCTGACTTGAATGTGGACACCATGTTCAGAGCTGTGGTAACCATCTTGGCACCATGAGATGATAAGGAAGAGGAAGATCAGAAGAGAAGAGAAGGGAAGGGAAGGGAAGGGAAGGGAAGGGAAGGGAAGGGAAGGGGGGAAGGGAAGGGAAGGGAAGGGAAGGGAAGGGAAGGGAAGGGAAGGGAAGGGAAGGGAAGGGAAGGACCGGGTGGAGGAAACATACTCTCGCCACACATCTTTTTGCTTTTCCTTTTGCCTGGAATGCTCCCCCTCTCTCCTTCGCATGGGTAATTCCTAGTCATGCTTGACATCTCAGCTTAAGGATCTCGCCTCAAGAGAGCCTCCCTTGACCTCTCTGACTGTCCGATCTTGTTATAGGTTTGTAGTATCGTGTAAGCCTCCCTCAAAGGCTCTGTGGCATTTGCCACAGTTGCATTTTTACATTTCTTTGTGATACGATTTGGTTGTGTTTTGTCTTCCTGACTAGACTCCCAGCCACGGGATGACTAAAATCATCACAATATCTTCAGTTTTTAATGTTCAGAGGCTCAATAAGCAATTTTCTTTTCTTTGTATTTGAATGAAAGAGGCTGAAAACATCTGGAATCTTCAGTCTTTCATGCAATCTTCCTGGAAAATTATTTTGTTCATCTGAGTGTTTGATAAATGGTGAGTGGGTAGAAAGTCAAGATCGTACTTCCTGGAAAATGCCAAGAATCCAGATATTCTGTGTGGCCTGTTGAATATAAACCCCATGACATGAGAGATCATTGAACTGGAGCAGGAAGGGCTCACTTCCTTCCTGAAAGCCGAGGGGCACGTAAGGAGCACACTTAAAAGGGGATCCTGCTACCTGCCGTCAGAGGGGAGCCAAGGAAGGACTACAGGCAGGGCCCAAATTCTCAGCAGAAAGTCATTTTTTGGTGCCTCATTAAACAGGCGAATGGTGAGTGAAGGTCAAGAGTCATACAATGGCTAAAACTCCAAGTGCTCGACACAGAGAATTTTATTTAAGGGTCACGATAAACATGTAATAATATGAGATAGGTATGGTGACCTCCATTTTATAGAAGAGTAGGCTCTGGTGGTAAGACAAAGAGGCAGCATTGTGACCCGTCAGTTTATTCTTTCCTCTGTACCATTGGTTTTCCAACTTGACTGACATTGTCATCATCTGGTCAACTCCGGGTTCCATTCTCAAAAATTCTGATGCAATTTCGTTAGGGATCTTAAAAATTCTATAGGTGATTCGTGTGTAGCCAAGGTTGAGCACCACTGCTCTGGCTCAACCTAAACAGATCAGGGGGCTTGGAGTAGGTTGAATAATGGTCCCTTACAAGATATGCCCAAGTTTTAGCTCCCAAACTTGTGAATGCAACCCTTTTGGGGAAATTGGGTTTTTGCAGGTGTAATTAAGCGAAGGGTATTGAGATGAGATCAGCGTGAGTTTAGGGTGGGCTCTTAATCCAATGATAGATGTCTTCATAATGGAAAGGTCAAGGGAGATTTGGGACAAAGAGACACAAGAGACAAGGCCCTGGGAAGGTGAGACACATATTGGAGTTATACTCCCACAAGCTGAAGAAAGCCTGCATCCCAGAAGCTGGAAGAATCAAGCAAAGATTGGAGGTTGCCTGGCCCCCGACACCTTGATTTCAGACTTCTGGCCTCCATAACTGTGAGACAATAAATTTTCTGTTCTCAACCACTAAATACATGGCAAACTGTTACACAAAAGCTAGGTGAGTAATACAAGGCCCCACTTCCAGGGTTGCTCAGTAGGTTTTGGATGGGGCATTTCTGACTTCCATTTCTGATGAGTCAGCAGGTGACGCTGACACGACTGGTCCAGGGACCACACTTTGAGAACCCTTGTCCATCTGCCAGCTTTCACAGCCCCTCTCTGGAAACTTTCCAGAGAGGGGATGTGAAGAACCACTAAAGAAAAGGAGAAAATCACAGGCCTCCCAGATTTCCATTATTATTGTTATTAATCTCTGAAAGTGAACCAGGATTTAAATGTGGAACACTTTTCTTTTTCCTCCACAATTACCACAAGAATTCTCTCCGTGAAGACGTAACGCACAAGACACTAGGAGAAGCCCCTCAACTTCCCGCCCCCAAACCGACATATGTATGAGTTTGTACTCACTCCCTCTGCCTGTCTCCTGCTTGGCTGTAGAGAAAGAGGTGCCCCTTTTTGTGCACAGAGTACTTACCTCCTGCTATATTGAGGATCTGGTTGACTATTGTTAGCCTCAGAGATGCTGTACCATGAATACGGTCACAGACACTCAAGACTTCAGTCTCTTCAAAAAGGCTTTCATCAGCCCCATGTCCTTCTTTAGACACCGCCATATTTCCTCGCCCCTTTGCAGGCACATTTGGTGGTCAAGTACACGGCCCTTTCTTTCTTCTTCCTGCCACTTTCCTGCCTTGATGGGTTGCACAGCACTTTCCTATGCACGTTTTTGTTCTGTTTTGTTTCGTTTTGTTTGTTTTTCAGTCTACACTGAGGTTAGCCTTCCTTTTCCTCCTGGTCCTTAATGGTCTTTTCTGGGCCTTCTACTCTCACGAGGTACTTCCTTGGTTATTCATCTACTTACAAGATTTCATGGCCACCTCTTTGCTGAGGAACCCATGGTCTTTATCTCTAGCTCTGATCTCCGTCTTCAACTCTAGACTCTATTTTCCATTTGTTTCCTTCCCTTGAGCATTTGTTAGCCAACAATTCCATACAGCTTCCCTTTCCTACCTCCCAATCCAGCAATAGACTTATAAACAACCCTTTGGTCGAAAAGAAAAAAGAAGTCATAATGGACATTAGAAAATATTTTGAACTGAATGATAGATAAAAATAAATAATACCCTCTTAACTATAGGGAACAAACTGATGGTTACCAGAGGGGACGTGGGTGAGAGGACGGGGGAAGTAGGTGAAAGGGATTCAGAGTACGTTTATCGTGATGAACACTGAGAAATGCATACAACTGTTGAATTACCGTATCGGACCCCTGAGACTAATATAACACAGTATATTAATCATACGGGAATGAAAATACGATAAAATAACCCCAGATTTGTGAGGTACGGCGAAAGCCAATCTTAAAGGGAACTGTATTGCTTTAAACGTATACACGAGAAAAGACCAAAGGCCAAACATTAATTTTTTTAAGTACTTGAGTACTTTCTTAGAAAGCTAGACAAAAATGGCAGTACCTTAAACCAAAGAAAGGAGATGGAAGGAAATGAGAGTACACATTTAAAAAAAGTACACAAAAAAAATTTTTTTAAATAGAAAACAATATACAATCAAGAAAATTAGCAGAGCCAAGTTTGTTCTTTTTTTAAAAAAATTTTTTTTCAACGTTTATTTATTTTTGGGACAGAGAGAGACAGAGCATGAACGGGGGAGGGGCAGAGAGAGAGGGAGACACAGAATCGGAAACAGGCTCAGGGCTCCGAGCCATCAGCCCAGAGCCCGACGCGGGGCTCGAACTCCCGGACCGCGAGATCGTGACCTGGCTGAAGTCGGACGCTTGACCGACTGCGTCACCCGGGCGCCCCCAAGTTTGTCCTTTTTGTATTGAGATATGGTTGACGTCCAATATCTCATTCGTTTCAGATGTACTGAATACCCTGATTCAACAATTTCATACATTATGACATGCTCACCATGGTAAATGTAGTCGCCACACAAAGTGATGACAGTATTATTAATGATGTCCCCTAGGCTGTACCTCTGGTTTCCGTGACTTATTTATTTTATAACCGGGACTTCGCACCTCTTCATCCCCTTCACCTATTGCGCCCATCCCCCCACCCTCTGTCTCCTGGCAACCGCCAGTTGGTTCTCTGCGTTTATGATTCTGTTTCTGTTCCGTTAGTTCATTTTGTTGTTTAGAGTCCACACGTGAGTGAAATCATATCGCAGTCGTCTTTTTCTCTGCGACTTCCTTCAATTAGCATAATCCACTCTGGGCCCGTTCATGTTGTCCCAAGTGTCAAGACTTTGTTCTTTGTTGTGACTGCGTAATATTCCGCCGTGTGCATAGACAGGGCTATTTCTTAGCCATGCGTCTGTCAGTGGACACTTAATGTTGCTTCCACATCTTGGCTGTTGGGCATAGTGCTACAATAAACATACAGATGCCTGTATCCCTTTGAATTAGCGTTTGTGTTTTCTCCAGGTAAATACCCCAAAATGGAATGACTGGGTCCATTGACTGGACCTTTAAAGCTCCAATGACTGGAGCTTTATTTTTAATTTTTTGAGAAACCTCCGTACTGTTTTGCGTTGTAGCTGTACCCATTCGTATTCCCACCAACAGGGCACGAGGGTTTCCTGTTCTCTGCATCCTTGCCCACGCTTTTTATTTCTTGTCTGTTTGGTACCAGCCATTCTGATTGGTGTGAGGTGAGGTATCATGCGTGGGTTTGATTTGCTTTCGCCTAATGATCAGTGACGTTGAACATCAGTTCACGTATCCTTCGGCCATCTGGAAGTCTTCTTTGGGGAAACACTGAATAGTCAGACAAAAGCACGTTTTTGAGAAGACAAATAACGTTTGGAAATTTTCTAATAAAAACTGATTAAATTTTTTTTAATTTTTTTTCTTAACGTTTATTTATTTTTGAGACACAGAGAGACAGAGCATGAATGGGGGAGGGTCAGAAAGAGAGGGAGACACAGAATCCAAGCCAGGCTCCAGGCTCTGAGCTGTCAGCACAGAGCCTGACGCGGGGCTGGAGCTCACGGACCGCGAGATCATAACCTGAGCCGAAGTCGGACGCTCAACCGACTAAGCCACCCAGGCGCCCCAAAAAAAACCGATTAAAATTTTTAAAAGTACAAGTTACTAATAAGTAGAAAAAAAGGGGGTTATCAATACCAATTCAATAGAGGATACCGTAAAAAAATTATTTGACTTAAATATATGTGTAAAAAATGAACATATTTGTAGAAAAATGTTTTATCAAAGGTAACCCAAAAAGAAATGGAAAATCTGAAAACTTCTGCATTTATATGGGAATTCGAACTCATAATTAAAACCTCCTTGTTGAGGCGCCTGGGTGGCTCAGTCGGCTGAGCGTCCAACTCTTGATCTTGGCTCAGGTCACAATCTCATGGTCATGGGATCAAGCCCCGCGTTGGGGTCTCTGCTAAGCGTGCTTGAGATTCTCTCTCTCCCTCTCTCTGCTCCTCTCCCCAGTACGCCCTGTCTCTATAAAATAAAATAAAATAAAATAAAATAAAATAAAATAAAATAAGTTAAAATAAGAATTTAAAACCTCCTTATTTAAGAACTATCCAGGTCTGATGCCTCAAACTAGGAACGTCTTCCAAATGTTTAAAAACAAAGTGATCATTGGTTAAAGCAAACAGGAAAGAATTCTCAGAGAAGGGGTCTCTTCAGCTTAAAGAAATCAACTTATGTGGATGAAAAATGGGAAGTGGGATGTTACCCAAAAAGGGGAAAACAAGCAGGTGTGGGAATATGTAGCTGAGAAATGGTGTGTGAGGCAAGGGATACATATTTGCTGAGCACTGAGAGATGAATCTTGCTATATGGGAGAACCTGGCTTGCAGAATTCCTCTGGGGTAGGTTATTTGGAGGCCAGTTGATAGAGAGCTGGAAATGGTAGGAAAAATGTTGATCTGAACTGTTAAGTAAGAGCCAATCTCTGAGATTCATCACCTAAGTGACTAAATGAGAACAGAATGGAGGATAAATATTTTTGGAAGCTTTATGTAGGTTGGGTTTGTGACGGCCAAGGTGTTCAGAGATGGTTGTAGGGATCGAGACATGAGGTACAGAGATCCTGGCCTGGGGTCGTGTCACTGGGGACAGAGAAGTTTGAATCTATGGGGTTTTTCAAAAGGAAGAAGGAGACCAAGGAGATGGGAAGGCAATAGGGGAGGCTGAGGAAGGGAGAAAGGGAAAGGGGGCGGGGGTGGGGTGGAGTGGGGTGGGGTGGGAAGGAAAGGGGAAGTTATGGCAGGGGGTAGAGGGAGGGGAGATAGTCCAGCCCCGGGGATGAAGGTCCGTCTCCATTAAACCTTGATGAGTCCTCTACCTGACTAGCCAACCCAAGATCACGTTGAATATTTTTACTGTATCTGCACAGAGCCGCTGAAGTGTCCCTGCCTCTGTGTAAATTCCTCTCTTTTTCTCTTTATCCCATCACTGCCATCCCAGCTAAAGCGAGAGACATCTGTAGGGCACTCAGCGAAGTCTGCAGTGACCTTGTTAATGCTGATTTGCCTGAGCAGGTTTGGGACAGATTTTCCAAAATAAAGCACAGTTCTGTGTATAATAAATGCATGCACAGATCTCTTTATTACTCTGTGAATTGTTTTTCTCTAATCCAATAAATACTACGCAAAGGTCAGGGTCAGAGGGAGCTGGAGCCTCCTCGCCAGCAGAAGAGAAACACCTACGCAACGAAGCCAGAAAGGACAAAAGAAGCGATGACGGTCTTCATTCTTTAGACCTGCATTTCTTCACTAATGTTCACATTTCGTGAAGCAGAAGTTCAAGACAACTTTTTCAATTTATGAGCAATAAGGAGCAAATGGGGAAGATCATTCATGAAAATGAGATAGTTTTCCAATTATCAGTGACATTCATCTTTAAACCCCCAAAAGCATGGTTTTCCAGAAATGTTGCAGTCAATGTGAAAATGTAACTATTGATTTTACTTTTATGGCAACGTTGTGAGAAAGAACTTTAGAAACTCAGCATCAGAAAAGGCTTCAGATCCGGTTTTTTTGTTGTTGTTTTTTTTTTTTCAAACCATGCATTTGGAGCAATGATTCCCAGATGGCTTTGGTGACTTGCCCCCAGTCACTCATGAAAGGCCACATATAAAAGGAATAAAAGTAATATTGACAGCAGACAATTATTGAGTGCTTACTAGGTGCCAAGCATTGTTGCAGAAATTTTACAAGTATTAACTTGTTCCATCCTATCCAACATCATAATATATAGTCTAATTTCACAGATAAGAAAACTGAGGCACGAGGCAAAGTCACCTGTCACAGGTTACATTGCTGATAAGTGATAGAGTCAGGACTCAACACGGGCACCTTGACTTCAAAGCATGCATCAGAGGCTTAGACATTTTGTGTGAAGGGATAAGGAAAGAAAGTCTTTTCCGTGCCCCTGTTTAGGATGAAGATAATGGTCATCAGAGCCCGAAGCGGGGCTCGAACTCACAAACCGCGGGATCATGACCTGAGCCGAAGTCGGACGCTCAACCGACGGAGCCACCCAGGCGCCCCTGGTTCATTCTCTTGAGGTGTTTGTTACTAACAGTGCTCATGCATGCGACTCTACTTTCCAGAATCGTTCCTCGTACCAGAAAGAAAACCAAGAAGTCGTCTAAATTATAGTGATTATATCCAAAAGGCTCTCTTTCTCCTCTCCAGTCGTCTGAAGAAGAGAGAAAATCTAAAATCAAGACACAGACCAGACAAGAAGTGCGGCTGGGTTTTTTTTTCTTTAAGAAAAACAAAATGTTTATCCAAGTAATACACCTCTAGATCTCTGATGTGAAATGAAGCACGAGCAATAAATTGTGTCCAAGGTCCCGCCCATCGCAGCCTCTGTGATGTCCTTGCTCTGTTTCACGAGGACAATAGGAAATTGCTTCACGTGACGCATAGGATGTTCTGCCACATTAGGTGGCTTGTGGGGGCAGGGGCAGAGGTTCCTGGCCAACAGTCCTGGTCCATGGCGATAGGTAGAGTTTTCGTGTCTCCTTCATGTGGATGGTGTGGCATAGCCAGCAATTGCCAGGTGAGGCAAGAAATCTCATGCGGATTCAGTGCCTCGTGGGTTCTCATAGCTTCGTTCTCCTCACAGCTAAGCAAGCTCTTCACAGCTCGGGAGCAAACTCACTCCCCCTGCAGGCTTTGGGTGCATCTGGCCTTCGCACGCCACCTTTCATACTCTTAAGTCTGGCCTTGACCTTTTCCCCGCAGCGTCATACCGGGGAAGCTGCTGTGTTTCCAAAACCTGAGCCCATGTCATGCTTATGTTTTTTTTTTTTTATTTTTTTTAATGTTTATTTATTTTTGAGACAGAGAGAGACAGAGCATGAACGGGGGAGGGGCAGAGAGAGAGGGAGACACAGAATCGGAAACAGGCTCCGGGCTCCGAGCTGTCAGCACAGAGCCCGACGCGGGGCTCGAACCCACAGACCGCGAGATCATGACCTGGGCCGAAGTTGGACGCTCAACCAACTGAGCCACCCAGGTGCCCCCATGCTTATGTATTTTTTAATGGCCTCTCCACCCTGTTTCCATATTGAAATGCTCCTCTGTTAACCAGAGGAATATGCATCGCCCTTAGGACCATGTCCTACGTGTTCTTATGAGTCGCTTAACTCACTACTCGCCCACCCCGCCCCCAATCCAAGGCTTCCATGGAAGAGTGGCCCCCCCGAATCCCAACCCTGTGTTTGGGCTCTGCTGTGACTAGCAGATTTTCCGTATGTCCTGCCTGTTCCTCTGGATCGTCCAGCACTTCCTAGAATTCCCTGCGGCATGTTCTGCTCACGTGTCGCATACCCCATCTCAATTTTAGACATTTCTTCTTTCTGACAACCCTCTTGCCGGCTGCCAGACTGAGCTACTTATCCCTTATCATACGTTGTCCGGGTTCTATGTTCCTCCTGCCTCGTGTTTTCTCCAATCCCAGAGCAGAACTGAATATGTCTCCTCCTCTGGGTTGTTTTGTTTCCGTTCATACTCGCTGGGAATTATCCTGTGGCTGGTCCAATTTTGCTAGCTTTTTAACCGCTGGGCTTTTACCCAGTGACTGACATGTAGCGTGCGTTCAGTAAATACAGACTGAATGAATGAAGCCATGTCCCAGCCCTCATTACCCTGCCCTACCCCCTGCGGTCAACCCCACTATGCCATTTTACGTTGTAAGCTAGGCCTTCTTTTTTTATCGGCGCTTCTCCTTCAAATCGCTCGCTCGACGGTAAGCCAGACATCTCCAGCAACGGAAGATCCTTCAGAGACCGTGCTTTGATCTCGCCTTCTGAAACTTTTGTTTCTTTCTCAGCGAATGGTCAACTAGCCGTGTGGGAACCGGTGGAGGTTCATTATCTTTCTGCAGCAAAGCCGAATCAAGACAAAACGAACAGATATATCCAAATGGATCACCGTTGAGTGCATCAGCCCCGGATAAATGGCATTTGGGGGGTGCGGGTAAAAAGAAGCTGTCACTGTAAACGCCGAAGGATGGCAATCAGTGTGAGTGCGAGTTCTCAACGGCACATAGCACAGGAGCAGCTGCATAAATAATAAATGCTGAAAACCCTGCCTTCCCCACCCACCGCTCGACGAGACTTTATCAGAAGTGAAGTGGGCTGGAGGAGTAAAAACGATCAGGAGGCACTTTACATGCATCATTTTATTTTTTTTTTATTTTTTAAATTTATTTTTGGGACAGAGAGAGACAGAGCATGAACGGGGGAGGGGCAGAGAGAGAGGGAGACCCAGAATCCGAAGCAGGCTCCAGGCTCCGAGCTGTCAGCACAGAGCCCGACGCGGGGCTCGAACTCACAGACCGCGAGATCGCGACCTGAGCCGAAGTCGGACGCGCAACTGACTGAGCCGCCAAGGCGCCCCTACATGCATAATTTTATAATGGGAGTGAGGTCATGTTCCCTCTGGGTTCAAAGCCCTCTGATGGTTTTCCCTACCATGCGGAGGAAAGACACAGGCCTGAGGGTGGTCTGAAGGACCACCCACAGCCTGTACCCCCTTGCTTCTATCACCTCATTTTCCACCACGTGCTTCCCCAGCTCAGACCTCGCCAGCACACTGGCCTCTTTGCCGTTGCCCACGTGGTCTGCTGTACTGCTGACTCGGGGCCATCGTATTTGCTGATCCCTCAGCCCCGGCATTCTTTACATCACCTTCCCAAGGCCTGCTGTGGCAGAGAGCCAACAACTGAGAGGCTTAACGCAACGGAAACACATTGCCTCACAGTCGTGGGGGCTCGAAGTCCAACGTCAAGGCTTCGTTGGCAGCACCCTGGTCCCTCTGACACGGCAGTGTGGAGAATCCATTCTGGCTGCTCCTCGCTTCCGTCACTTTCCAGCAAGCCTCTGTATTCTCTGACTTGTGGACGCAGCAGTCCCGTCACAGGCCATTTTCTTCCGGTGTCTTTACACGGTCTCATCCCTCCTCGTGGGTCTGTGGGTCCATATTGCCCAGTCGTATTCGATCAGGGCTACCCTAATGACCTCATTTCAACTTGATTGCCTCGATGAAGACCTTATTTCCAAATAAGGTCATGGTCCCGCGTTACTTAGCTCTAGGACCTCAGCATATCTTTTGGGGGGACATACCATTCTTCTCCCAAACGTCCCCATGACCTTCCCTCCCCATTCTTCAGGCATCGCCATGTTAAGGGAGGCTTCTCTGACATCTCTTCCTGCATACCACCTTCCCCCCCCCCCCGACTCACGTTCTGTTCTTCTATATTTTATGTTTCTTCCAGACCGCTCGTCACCACCGCACCTATTTATTTTTCTTGTGAATCTTGTTTTTGTCTGTCTCCTCCCCCTAGGTTATCAGTTCCACAAAGGCTATGATACCAGCTCTTTGGGTCACTGCTGCTTTCCCCGAGCCTAGAGCAGTGCCTGACACACGGTAGGCACTCAGCAAATGCTTACTGAATGAATCACCTTCAATCCTCATCGCGGCTGGGAGTTATCGGGATGATTGTCACCCCCCCGTTTTATAAATAAGGCAACTGATGCTTGAAAATTTTAGGTACGTTGCTCAAGATAACACAGCTGATGAGTTTTGGAACCGGGACTGTGAACCGGGTCAGATAGACTCTAAAACTCGTGCCCTATCCATCATGCTGTGCTGCCCGGGGCGGAAGGAAGGACTTCCGGCAGATGTACAAGGAATTCTGCGGCTGCTTTAAATTATTGCTTTTTTCCTCTAGATAAAACAGCACTTGAAAAACATCATCAAAATGTAAATCTTCGAGTCTAGGTAAGTGGTCTGGCTCAGCTCACAATGTCACTCAGACAATTGCGACATTAGAATACACTTTGTGTATCTCTCAAATTAAAAAAAAAAAAAATCCAATTAGGCAAACTACTCTTTGGCTCAGGTGATGGTTTTATTTCTCTGGGCAGATTAGAAAACCAAGAAGCATATGCAGTCTGAGTTTCCAGACAGCTGGGAGTTAGGCACGTATTGCCGCTTTTAAATTTGGGGCACAAAGGCTTCCAAACCAGAGTGAAACCTGAATGTCAAATTAACAGATGCTGTGGTTATAACCCCCAAACCCTCACTTAACCAGCAAACACATGTACTGCATTTCCACAGGCAAAGAAAGTTAAACAACGATCTCACTAAATCAAGCCCCAGACCTGCCAGGGAGGCAAAGGAAGTTGTTTCTATTTGAATTATCCAGATCGGCTGTCAGCATGGATCACATCTACTGGATAATTGCTCATCTTTCGTCTTTGCTCTGCCTGCGTAGCCACAGTCGAGAAGTCATTGTTCAGTGGAAATCACCCATTGCTGACATGTTCCTGTCACGGCAATGATCCTATGATAAGGCAAGGACATTAACCAAAGCTGATAGTCATGTGCGACCACGTCTACCATCATCAAAGGTGGGGCTAATCAATGGTGCAGGAACCGAAAGAGATAGTCAAGCTGGACACAGGACAAATTCTGTATCTGAAAGCTTATGTCTGGAAAATAAAAACAGAATTAAAAAACAAACAAACAAAAAAGCAGGGGACCCCGAGTGCCAGAACCCAGCATCATATCTGACTGAGCCAGAAAAAGACTAAAACCTAATTAACTCTTCCAGCCTTTGGGTAAGGAGCTTTGGGAGAAGTGTGGGCACGAGTGCCGGAGTTTGCCTAGATGTGCTTCTCAGATTCTTTGGATAGCGATGCGGGCTTGGTTAATGTGAGTGTTGGTTTGCCTCTCTTCGCCTGTCGTATGGGGATGCCCTCAGCGGCAGTAAATCGCACCACGCCAACGTTATGTCACGGGAAAGAGTCGACTTTCTTACATCCTAAACCAAACTCCACGGAAAGGAAGATTCTCGGTCTCTGTCGTGGAGCCCTCCTGACCTGCGGAGGTCCCAAGTTCCTAACGATAGCTGCAATTCTTATTTGGTAAAGCAGATGGGATCTAAGAGAAGGGCAAGCGAGCTCCTGTTGGGGAGACTCTGGGACCCTGTGATACCAGCGCTGACCCCTCATTGCTTCGGGTAACAACGAGCCATCACTTTTCTTCCTGACACGCTCCTTCGTAAGCTTCCCCAGGGAGTCAGGCCTTGGCATTAGTCATATTTCCTAATGCTGTGTGAAATCGGTCAGAGGCCGAAAATGACTTTTAGTGAGGCAGGTGTTAAATTTTGCTTTATGGCTGTCACTTTGCACCTCTCGAGCTTGGGTAGGCCTTGGAGATTACCGTACGTTTCAGCTGAGTTTCCTCGTCCCCGTGTACCGCGGTTCCAGGGAATATTGCTTTCTTAAGCCTACAAACTTTTATTACTCTATCCAAAGACGAGGATGAAGTTTCAAAATTTATTGCCCAACCTGCTTCTGTGAAATACACCCACCTCCTCGAGCACGCGGCCGAACGCGCCAAATTGCGCGGACACGCACGAATCAGTCTATCACCACCTGCGAATATGTGAGCCATTGATGTGTTCGAAGATGCAGATGGTTATGCGTGGATGCCCATTACAACCTCCTCTTAACAGAGAAACCACTTTGGAGACAACAAGAGCACAGACAAAACATTTGGACTTAGCATCTCCATTCACAAAGGATTTCTCTCCTGTTGCCCGTAATGGGTAGAAATGTTTTAAATCTCTTTCAGGCCACTTTTAAGATATTGAAAGCACTGGCAAGACAGACCCAAATAAAATGTTACATTACGAAACTTAGAGCAATTTCTTCTACTTTTCAAATCATACGGAGCACTGTAGAAAAGAACTGTCATTCACTAAAATGTTTTGTTTGGAAAGCACCTGTGTTGGATCTGGACAAGCCCTCCCCCTGTCAACAGAAGGAGCTACCAGTGACTCACTTTGTGGTGGCAAACACCGTCCTCAAAAGCAGGAAATTCTGAAGGAAATGTGAATTCCTTTCAGAACATTAAATACAGGGCTTATGAGATGGAAAGCACCATTAAATACGAGCTAAAACGAATCTAATGTGCCAGAACACGTCAGTTGTGGGACTTCATAAGGATTTTAATATTGTCTTAAATAAATACGTACTGAGTAAAAGCAACAGTTCTGTATCAATACTCTACCTAGAATAAACTTGACCCTTTAAAGAGGATAAGGAGTGGGCTAAGGGGCTGGAAGTTATTCAATAAGGCAGGTAGACACCCATGTGGCTCCCGTGGCTTTTCCACTGTTAGCCCTGGAGGAGTAAAGAACTTGGCCCTACCGAAATAGACATCTGGCCTTTGTCCTTGGCTCTACACAAGAATGCTTGTTCTTCATGGTGGGCCCCCTAGGACCCTACTTGCTGGTTTATCCCACAACATGACTCAGGGTCGGTGGGGGGGGGACCACATTTGATAATCTTAGGGTGGAGACTGGCAAATGCCAGAAAGGCCGACCGTATCATTAGAGGGTGGACTGCTTTTGGTCTTGAGGTATCAGCTGACACAGAGACTGAGTTCAATCATAGGCAATCAAGCAATCGTGACTATGTAACGAAGCCTCAATACGAACCCCGCATATCAAGCTTGACTAAGCGTCACAGGTGACGCATCCCAGGATGATGAAGGATTTGGGTTTGGAACCCTCCTTGTCTCTGTCCTATGAGTGTCTTCCTTTCACTGGTCCCAATTTGCATCCTTTCCCTATAATAAATATGATTGTGGGTGCATCATTTCTAGTGAGTTCTGCAAGACTTCCTAATGAGTTGTTGAGCCCGAGCGTGTGAGAGATAATAAGAAATATATATAAAATGTCTCTGCCTCTGGTTCGTGCCAATATTTTGCCTTTGACCCCAGTTCCTGACATGGAGCTCCTAATCCCTTGGAATTTCCTAGGTGACAGAAGCATCTTTTCTTCTAATGAGGTGACTCCTTGTGGCATCTAGATGAGGGCTGGTCACTACAAAGGCCAACCCGTGAAGAGAAGCTTGGAATTTTCAGTCCTACCTTTCGTTCTCTAGAGACGGGAGAGAGGTTGGAAAGTGAGATAGTAATCACTCATGGTTATGTGATGAATCCTCCATAAAAATCCCTGAACTACAGAGTTCGGAGAGTCTCTGGGTTGACGAGCACATCTTCTGGCCAGAAGGATGGTGTATCCAGCTCCAAAGGGACAGAAGTCCCTGCACTGAGAACGCTTCCAGATCTCACACTATGGATCTCTTCATCTGAGAAGTCATCTGTAGCCTTTAACACATGCCTTGTCATAAAGTGGCAATAATAAGTAAACTGTTTTCCTGAGTTCTGACAGCTGCTCTGGCAAATGATTGAACCTAAGCATGGGGCCATGGGAACCTCTGATTTGTAGCCAAGTCACAGGGAAGTTGTGGGTAACCGGAGGGGGGGCGGGGCACCAGCTGTGATTGGCATCTAATAGGGGTGCAGTCTTGTGGGATTGAGCCCTTAACCTGTGGGGTCTGCACTGCTATGGTTAGTAATCAGAACTGAACTGGATTGTAGAACATCCAGCTTATGTCAGAGAATTGGTTGATGGGAAGAAAGCCCACATCTGGCGTCAGAAGTGTCAGGAGTGTGAGAACAGAGAACAGTGAGGGTTTGGCCCAGGTGGGGTGATTCTGGAAAACTCCCAAACTTGCAATTGGTGTCAGGCATTTGGGGCAGACGTGGCAGTCGCCAGGACCGTGTCCTTAACCTCAGAGCTTGGTTAATACCTGGTGCCCTACATATCTGGATGTCCCGATCTCAGCCAGACTCACAAGACCTAGGCAAGAGATGTTATTTTGAAGCCTGGGAGGAAGGTCATGCCTCAGACTCACGGTAGAGACATTCCTTCACTTGTCTCTTTCCTATTTTCTTTCTTTCTTCTTCTTCTTCTTCTTCTTTTTTTTTTTTTTTTTTTTAGCCAGACCCAGGGAGCACAGGAGGACTAGCCAAGCCTCAGTTATGCGGGAGGATGAGGAGGGAGACTAACATGTGAAGGGCCGAGTGGATGACGGAAAGCAGAAGGAAAGGGGGTGGGGGAAGGAAGCACAGGTCACTGCAGTGGGTGACTCTCGTGCTGCCATATCCACCCTCTGGCCAGAGAGGCTGCAGCTTCTCACAGCCTCACAAAGCCCTCTACCACGTGGTCTAGGACACCTGCTAATTATGCTGCACGTGCTTTATTTTTAATAATATTTTTATGCCAATATTTCAGAGGGCCATGTCAATGGAGGTGGCATGATGCTTCTAAGCGCTGGCGGTAGAACCAGAAATGACATATTGCTTTGGGGGCAGATACGGAAACGAAGTCTAGTGAAATTCAATCGCTTGTGGTCATATTCTGCTTTTCAGACAAAAGTTTCGGAGAATAAAATAGCGGATGAGATTCCTCATCCCGGGCCACAAAATAATTCTGACGAGAAGCCTAGCAAATAGGAAATGAAATGATGCGAGGAAACCAATGAGGAAAAACGATGTTGTTTTTTTTCTTTTTTAAATTAAAAACTGAAATATATACCTGCTGAAAAGGGGAAATTAAACAAACACTGTGTGATGGAGGGCAATAAAAGAAAATATTTCACCAGGAAACGTTTTTTTTTTTTTTCAGGGTTATATCAAAGTGTTCCTCTGAAATTGATAAAAAAAAAAAAACACCTTTTCTTCATTTCTTCTCTCTCCCTCGGAAACTTTATCCTTTCATTAGAAGTCAGTCATGTGCAGGAATTATTGATAGCTGCAATATTTCATCGTGTAGTTTTTAATCAGTCACTGCAATGCCCGCGCAGCTCACGGCCTGCGCTGTGGTCTCTAAGAAATGTTCTCAATTGCATGGTGCGGCTGTTCGACCATTGGGCCCCAGCTGCGCTAGCGACCCTAGGAGAGCAGGTGAATTGCTAAGAGTTCGCTTGGATTGCTGGTCCCTGATGGCAAAGGGAAGGCTGAGGAAACTTCATGAGCCAACATTTTAGCCCACTACGGTTTCCAAAGCATAAGCGCGTGTATTCTCTTATTTGTTTGTGTGACAACCTATGAGCGAGACCCTATTCTTAGGCCTATCAGATGGATGATCAGAGGAGAGTTTGAGAGATTTACTCCAAGTGATGGGGAAAGAACAGTGTTATTCAACCTTGCACCGTGAGCTGAGTGGACACCACCGCCTTTCCTTCTACTTTAGGATGAAAGGCTCTTGGTCAGAGGCCAAAGATCTTGGTGCAAAAGCTAGAAACCTATGAGCAACAAGTCTCTCCACGTACGGGGAAGCCGGTCTCCTCCCCACGCTCCGAACCCACCCTGTCCATCCCTCCCCCGGAGGCCCTGCCTTGTTTCCTCTGCACCCAGCTGGCTCTTCGTCCTTCCGGCGTCCTTTCCAAATCTTTCCCTTGACGACCAATTGAAATTCCACCTGCCGAAATTCTAGTTCCCGTCCCTCTGTACTGACAAGCTCAAGCAAGCTATGTACCTTCTCTGGGTCTCAGTTTCTGCCTTTGTAAAATGGGTACATTGTAATAGATGCACGCTAAGAGCCATACTCAAAATGAATAATACGCAATTTTATGCATAGATACTGTCTTGTTTATCAAGATTGCTTCATTTCTTTTTACAGAAATCTGTAAGCCAGATTGTATATTTCTTTTATAACCCTGTAAGACCTAGTCCACTAATATATTTGAGTATCCTTTTTTTTTTTTCCTGATCGATAGATTGGTTGCAAACTCACTTTGCTGATCATTACATTAAGTCTTTTGAGGGAGTGTCTAAACTGAATTCAAATTAACTGTGGACTTGTAAACGTGTTTTCTCCCAGATATGGACAGTACGTGAAGGAATAATGATAAGAGATAACATTTACTGCGGACATATTCACTGCCGGGCTCTGTTCTGGGTGTCTTGGTTTTTTTGTTTGTTTGTTTATGTATTTGCTCATTTAATTCCCACAAGAATCCTAAGAGATGGGCACTCTTGTTATCTGTGCTGTAGCAAAGAGGGAGAGGTTGAGGATGTTGCTCCATGTTGCAAATTCAGTAAGTGGGCATCGGGATTTGAATGGGACTCTGGAACCCGTGCTGTCCTCCTGCCCTGCACTGCCGTCTGGCTGTGCCTAGAGGAGCAGACTGGTTTCCTCCTGTCCGGCTGTGTGTACAGGAGGAGCATGCCAGAGAGCAGACGGACAGGTGATGTTGGCCCATGGATTCTTGTCCTAGGCTTGGAGCGGGAAAGAGGAGCGAGGTTCGAACGAACGATCTCTAAGCTCCTTCGTTCTGCGGCATGTTATTGCGATTCCACTCTAAGATGGCAATGGTTGACCTTCCTACCACTGGATAAATTTGTTTCAACCTCACCCCAGTCTTCGTTATTCCTCCAGTGAAAATGGTAGGGTACAAAGTGTATAAAATATTTACATAGTTAGGTACCTCTGAGTGCATACATGACCTATATGCGGGTATATATGATATATATAATGGAAAGAAATCTAAAGTGTAAACGGTGGCCTTATCTCAGGAGTGGGATTATTTTGTAACAATGATTGTCTTTCTTTATCATTCTTGAAAATGTGAATGTGCTTCCAAATGAACCGCATTTTGAACCGTGTAGAAGACGGCACCCGCATTAAGCCTGGGCTGAGTCTTAGCACCCCACTTTCCCCCCCCCAACCACCCCCCCAACACACACACACACGGCAGTTTGCTGCTTTGGCTCTTTCAACACCGTTTTCACTTCCTCCTTGAACTGAGTGTGTTCAGCAAAGTAAAATATCTTGCAGGCCTAAATCGTGTCTCACTCGCCTCACAATTGAAGTGGCATGGGGCTTGGAGAGGGACCTGTGGTTTCCAGAAGTGTGAAGAGGCTGAGAACGCAAGGAGAAAGACAGTAGCCTGGTGGTGAGTGAAATGAAATTGCTTTAAAAGACAAAACACGATACCTCTTTCACCCGGGATCTTCCCCTCTCTGTGACAGTCGTGCAGAAAAGAATATCGCAGATTTTTAGGAGAAAAGCTATTGACATCTGAAGCCCAATTAGCCGGACGGATCTCCTCCCCTGAGTTGTACAACATGAAGTTCCTTGCACTTAGTAATTCCGTCTCCCCTAAAAGAGAAAATCTGGGATCGCAGCCTGAATTCAGGGCTCCCCTCTCAACAAAGACGTCCTTTGCTAATAAGCCTAAATATCTGAAACTGTACCTCTCCAGGTAATAATTGCTACTTAAAACTGTCTGCTTTTTTAAGGCCTACAGAACTGGAAAAGCCATTCTTTTTTTTTTCTTTTTTTAATTTTTTTTTTTAACGTTTTATTTTTGAGACAGAGAGAGACAGAGCATGAACGGGGGAGGGGCAGAGAGAGGGAGACACAGAATCGGAAGCAGGTTCCAGGCTCTGAGCCATCAGCCCAGAGCCCGATGCGGGGCTTGAACTCACGGACCGCGAGATCGTGACCTGAGCCGAAGTCAGACGCTCAACCGACTGAGCCACCCAGGCGCCCCAAGCCATTCTTTACCATAGACACTATGTAGGGGCGCTCGGGTGGCTCAGTCGGTTAAGCATCCGACTCTTGATTTCAGTTCAGGTCACGATCTCACGGCTTGTGGGATCAAGTCCCACATTGGACTCTGTGCTTGGGATTCTTTCTCTGCCCCTCCCCCACTCATGCTCTTTCTCTTTCTCTCTCTCGAAAGAAATGAAAAACATTTTAAAAAATCATTTAAAATAGGGGCGCTTGGGTGGCTCGGTCAGTTGAGCGTCCCGGCTTTGGCTCAGGTCATGATCCCCCAGTCCGTGAGTTCGAGCCCCACGTCAGGCTCTGCGCTGACAGCTCGGAGCCTGGAGCCTGGAGCCTGCTTCGGATTTTGTGTCTCCCTCTCCCTCTGCCCCTAACCCACTCACATTCTGTCTCTGTCTCTCTCAAAAATAAATAAGCATTAAAAAAAATATGTTTTTTGATCGTTTAAAATAGACAGTGTGTGTACCCAACTTGCGCAAGTTTGTGATTACAGGATAGGTCAACGGACCTGGGTTATGCTCCATTCATTCATTGCTTCCTTTACCTCTTCAACAAACATTTATCCATTGCCTGTGTGTCCTGTCCTGAGCCAGGCAGAGGGCACACAAAGAAAAACAGTGCATCGAGTCTGTTCCATGGAGCTAAGAGTCTAATGAGGGTCTACGGTTAAGTACATAGACAATTGCCGGGTGACAGTCAGTTGCAATGCCGGATTTGTGACCCAGTTTTTCAGACAGATACCAAAATAGTGCAGGGCGTACAAGACTTTGCACAAAAGTACTCGTGCGGCAGTACAAATGAGCTTGCTGAAATGAGTGCCGACTATTGTTGAGAGCAATTTATTTCTCTTCCCAAATGAAGTGCTGTTTTGCTGAAAAGGGGTCCAGCATGCCACCTACCTATACTGAGTGAACTCAAAGAGCAGATGCACATTCTAAATAATAGCAACGTTATTTGCAAAACATCTTTTATCTTGTTAGCCCATAACATGCTTTACAAACTCAATAAATGACTGTAATATATTTTTATCAACATTGGTTAAAACACTGACGTTTTAATATATTTCATGTCATAAAGTATATTCGTTTCCTAAAAAAGCCATCCAACAGTAATTTTGCCAGTACTTACATTAAAGGCTGTCACTTGCACTTCATAAAACATGTCAATCTGCTGACAGACAGAAGGTGAAGATGTTTTTCTCTTGACAGGGACAGAGTTTCCTGTGATGTTTCAGGCATGGGTCTTCGGTAGGTCTCTAGCCTCATTTTCCCTGACCTAATTTTAAAGAAGTGAATGTCGAAAGGATGCTGAGAGCAGAAGACACGCACAAAATCACCTTGCTGGGTGATAATCCTACTGTGATCTTAGTGTAACGTTAATGGGCCAAAAATGTATGTGATGTTAATTTAGTGACTTGTGAGAAAGCATCTGGAGTTTAATGTAGCAACATCGACTATGCAAAAAAAAAAAAAAAAAAAAATGTAATCATAATGCCGGCAAGGCTCAGTGCTCTGGATGAAGCCCAAATTGTTAGTCAGTGCCACGAGGGCATTTAAAGCCAAGCTGGAGAGAGGGGAATGCGCAGAAAATGCCACGACATGTTCCCCGATGCCTCCGATCAGCTACCATTTGGTTATAATACAAAAACAATTTGAGAAAGAGCTTGGCAAAAACAGATAGAAAAGAGCCCTGGGGAAAGTGAAGGGAATAAAGAAACGCTCTGTTTTTGCTTTTGCTTTTCTTTATGTCATTTTACGTATGCTGATAGGTTATGAAGATCTATTAATAAATACTTTTTTAGAGAAGGTAGACTCAGTTTGCACGCTGACATCACACTTAGAGATGTCTCTGGGTATTGCATAATGTAGGAAGGAGAGCTGGAAGTTGGCTTTGAAAATGGCGGAATGGGTCCCGTCAATCATGGTTATCGGGTAATTTTTTGGAAAACTAAAATGTTACTGAGGCACCAGGTCATCGAAGCCATTACAAACTCCTGCGATAAATCGGAGTTGGGCTTACCTGGATACTTATTACCTGGCAACAAAGTGGAAGGGGGAGAAGGCAGAAACATGCATGAACATTTGGGGTTATATTTTCTTTCTTCAAAATACAGACAGGCTGAGAGCAAGTGTTTGAGCATTTGCTTGCCTAAGCTATGCCTGTAATAGCCTGACCTTATCACTCTCAATGCAGCTAAATAATTTGATGTCTAAATGTGCTTGTATTGGGGCGCCTGGGTGCCTCAGTCTGTTGAGCATCCCACTCTTAATTCCAGCAAGGGTCACGATCCCAAGGTCGGGGGATTGAGCCCCATGTGGGGCTCTGTGCTGAGTGTGGAGCATGCTTAAGATTCTCTCCGTGTCTCCCTCTGCCCCTCTCTCCTCTGCCTGCTCACACTCTCTCTATCACAAATACTAAATAAGCAAATAAATAAATAAATAAAATGTGTTTGTATTATGTTAGAATTTCCTGGAGCTAATGGCTGAACATATTGAGAATTTACATCATCAAAAGGACTTATTTGGCCTAAATCTTATTATAAGTTATGCACAAAATTGCTTCACAGATGTGACATGCCATTCTTCATGGGTAGGTAGTGGGAAGGAAGCGGAGAAGGGGTCACTAACATGAGGGGCAGGGGCTATATTCACATGTATCTGAGTCCAATATTCCTTTAAGTATAGGAGTCTCAGTGTTAGACCTGGTTCCATCTCCTAGTTCATTTGGTGACCTTAGGCAAGTGATCTGACCCCTTTGCATATCACTTTTCCCAGCTGCAAACTGGGGACGTGTTGCACCCACCCTATGTATTTTTATAAGATTCTAAGTAGGGCGAAAGAAGAAAATGTATACAACGTTACTGTGAAAAATATAAGGATAGGTAGATAGATGTTATATATATGCATTTAATAATTTGTTGTTATTCCGAAGTGATTTTAGTACATCAGCTCACTGTCCTGAGGGTCGAGATGGGATATGAAACTCTATTGAGGAGCTATTTCCAACGAGTTAGACTTTTTCTATAGAAAATAGATACCCCTAGAAGGAACGAGGAGGAGTGTATAAATGAGGATGTGGGCAGAGGTGCCGGCAGCCAGAATAGACTTCACAGCAATTCATTCCCTCCCTGTAAACTCCAGGAGGGTGGGAGAGAAACTGGTTTCAATGCGAGAGACTTCTTTTTCACCTTGCTCAACATACAATGACATTGCTTCGTCATATATCACGATATGCCTGCATGCAAGTCATGATTTCCAGGCTATTTTAAGGATCTCTGCCTACATACAGAGGTATGCATCATTCAATTTGTTGATGGCAACAAAAATTGATGTCTGGTCAGATGTTCTTTCTCATGTTCTCACACAGACCATATGCAACTGAAATACAGGAGTCAGGTGGGCAGAAAGAAACATGGAAAGTTTTACTCTTTTCTTCCTTACACTTCCTATCCACCCCCGTTCTCTTCCGCTAACAAAATAGTATGAGAAATCAGGGGCATCTAAAATAGAAGGGAGAGTGTCAAAATGCTTTTTATTGTCTAGAAGCTCTTCTAGAAGGGAATCGCGAGTCTCTGGAGAGGAATCAGCATCTTCACCTATCTAGTGGCATCCTTCCTCAAACCCCACTACAGAGAGGGAACACTCTGTCTAGGAACAAGTGGCACTTTATGTCAAGTCGCCAAATAACTAGGGAAGCAACCTAGGGCATAACTACCAGCGCTCGATACAGTGTTTATAAAGTGGAAAACTGAGACCGTTGACTGATTTACCTCGAACAAAAATGGAACACCCAGATGTTCTTGGGGGGGTGGAGCAGAGAAGGCTATAAATTCACTGAAATACCTTTCTTCTTCCTGGAGCACATTCCCCTCCATCCTTCCAGTGATACAAGCCACTTCTGGGCCAGAGTGCTTCAGAAGCAATACACTTCCCCCTACTCTCTTTCCCTGCACGCTAGCTGGATGGAAAAGCTTCCAAGAAGCTACAGAAGGACAGAAGCAACCCAAAATAGAACACCAAAAAGGAATTGTATTAGTAAGAAGATAGACGACCCTGACTGATAAAAAGGGAGAGACATTCGCTCTCTTTACGCTGAATTCATAGGATAATTCAACTGACCACTAAAAGCAGCGACTTGAAACTGTGACCTAATGAACATCTAAAGTCTACACCAGTGGTCTTCAAGGCATGGTTTCCAAACTAGCAGCATTAACATTACCCGGGAACACATGAGAAATGCAAACTCTTGGGTCCCACCCCAGATCTACCGAGTCAGATTCTCTGTAGGTGGAGCCAGCATTTTCATGACGCCCTCCTTGTGGTTCTGATGCACGCTGAAGTTTGAGATCACCTCTATTCTGGAGGTTTCAGGACCAGGGTGGAGTCTGAAACATGTTCACAAAGGTAAATGGCTCAATGGTCCAAAATCTGGAATGTTGATATATACTCTTCAGGCATATTTGCAAATAACAAAACAAAACAAAACAAAACAAAACCAAATTGGAACAAAGGCATTACTGATGCTCTGCTTTAAGCTAGAATCTACTTTAAAAAAAAAAAAGACTTGTATCAGATTAAAGGACATCAGATTTGTCTAGCAACTTGTATGATCCCGAACTTGTACATTACCTGGTTAGGGCAAGGTTCGGTAGAAGATTCGTCTGGAATTGGAAGACATAGAAGAGTCTCAACATTTAGTAAAGAGTAGCTTCTTCTAGGGCATATTTAAAGGGGCTGAGACTCCCCTGTAACCTCAAAGCTTAGAAAAGTTTTGCATAGTTTTCAAACAGTATCCTGAAGGCTCAAGGAAGGTGGGTTCAGGGCTGCGGTAGGTGGTTCTATTAGCAGGGGAGTTTAGAAGCTTGCCCGGTCCACCTCTCATTTGCCCAGCAGCTGCCCTTTCATTCTTAAATCAAAAGAACTGTAAAGGATAAATTCTGTGCAGGTCCTACTTTATCATGGGGCACAGCAGAAGACCCCTATAAAAATGCTTAACCCCAAGGGCTGAGTCTTAGTCACTTGGATGAAAATGAGAGAGGAAAAGCTACGCCATCTGAATTCTGCTGTCTGACCCTGCCAGCTGAGCCATCTTGCACCCAGAGTGTCAGGTTCATAAATAACCCCGCCTCCAGTCTGGCTCCTCTTCGCGTCCCATCAAGGGAGGCAAGACCAGATTTCATGGATCAGCTGGGGAGATTCGAAGGCCTAACCTTGAGGTCACATGGATCTCAAATGTGTTCCCCTGCCTGCCTTTGTTGCCTGCTGAGGCCAAAGAGATTTTCCTTTCTGGGTTAAAAATGACTCTCCCTTCCCTTCCCCTGCAAAGCCCAATACCAGGTGGGTGGCCGTTTGTCGAGAAGGTAGGTACTGATATGAGGGTCCACACGAGAAAAGATCGGGCAAGTAAAAGACAGTGGATTTCTGTGGCTTCACCTGTGGCAAGGCAGGTGAAGGCCATGATGCACTTGCCTTGGGCAGAAATTCAAGCGTTGCCAAAAAGCTCAACCATCAGGATAAAGGATACTTTCAGGCGCCATTTTCAAAAGTCAAACTTAAAGCCAAAACAAAAAAAAATCCAGGATGAACAAATATCAAAAAATACAAATAAAGACAGCAATAGCAATCCTGAGTTTTCTTCTTGCCTCTGGCCCTGAGGGTTCTACCTAGCACTGTCTGTGACTACCAGCCACAACCGTGGGATGATGTTCAGTTCTGTACATAACAGATGGGTGAGTAATGAGTGAAGTAAAGCTAATTCTCTGGGGTCAGAACTGCCAGTGGAAAAAAAAAAAAAAAGGCAAGTGGGTGATAAACAAAACAGGGAAAAAGGTAGAAGAAAAGGACGAGGAAGAAATTGACGGGTTGAGCGCTTGTAAAGGGTGAGTAGAGGGCGCCTGGGTGGCGCAGTCGGTTAAGCGTCCGACTTCGGCCGGGTCACGATCTCGCGGTCCGGGAGTTCGAGCCCGGCGTCAGGCTCTGGGCTGATGGCTCAGAGCCTGGAGCCTGCTTCCGATTCTGTGTCTCCCTCTCTCTCTGCGCCTCCCCCGTTCATGCTCTGTCTCTTCTGTCCCCCAAAAAATAAATAAACGTTGAAAAAAAAATTAAAAAAAAAAAAAGGGTGAGTAGGCGTTGTCCTCGGCACGTCGCATGTGTTAATTCATGCAGTCCTCAAAACATAATTATGAAGCAAATACTGTTATTTGTCACCGCTCCATAGGTGAGGACACAGACACGGAGAGGTTAGTTCCCCGAGATCGCGTTAGTCAATGGCCGGGGCTGCGATAAGGCTTGGGGGCCCGTGTTTCCGACCAGCAGGAAGACGAGGAAGAAAGGAAGGAACCAGGGAGGAAATGCAACGGAGAGAAAGCTCCCGGGTTTCCAGTCCTTTGTGAAGTCCCCAGTAGCAGAGCCCTGGCGAAGAAAGAAGAAACGGAGACGCGGTGGCTGTTTGAAGACCAGTTTCGCATCTTTGAACAGGAGACAAAAGCATATTGGAGACACTTGCTGTTGTGCTGGCACAGAATATCTACTTAATGTTGGTTGTTTTCACATCCTGACATCTCCCAGTTGACAAGGAAATGCTTAGCGTGCCATGAAATGAACAGGAGCCAGAGCTGAGCAGACGGCGGTGGCGGCGGACAGCGGGACTGCAGCGCGCCCGCTTCTTTGGCCCCCTCCTTCCCAAACGGGTCTCACTCTGCCTCGCAGTCTCTAAATCTTCCTCCGTAGACCTCAAGGAACAGCACACAGGGATGGGTATATGTTATTTATTTACTTCCTTCTTTATAGGTGATATCTGCGTGCACTGTGTAAGTATTTAAAACCCGACTCGACCCAGAGCCTCGAGAATGATGTCTCCATCGCAGGGCAGGGGGGTGGCGGGGCACGTTGCACAGGTTTAAGCATGATAGATGGGGCAACCTCCCTGGCTCTAGCAAACTGCCGTGAGAGAAAGGGAATAACCCTGAAATTAGAGCCGGGGTGGGAGGGGGAGGGTCGCGCTGGTGTAATATTACTGGAACAAGATGCAGAGAGAAGTAATTTACTCTGAAGTGACAGTCTGAAGGCGAAAAATAAACTAACAGGAGGGAGTTTAGGCTCATTAGCAGCCTGGTCTCAATATTTCATTATTAATGATAATAAAAAGAAGAAAGGAGGGAGAAAAGGCATATGAGCATGTGCGTCCCCCTCCCCAAAACACACACACACACACACACACACACACACACACACACACAGGAGTCAGCGCACAATAGCTCCGGGACTTGGTTTCAGTCCGGCACAACAAAGGCACCTCCAAGAGAAAGGAAATGCCAGGCAGGATGAAGAATGGTTTAGCTCTGGTTCTGGTCTGCTCTCGTCTAAATGCCTGAATCAGTGGGGCCCCTCTGCGGGATTCTGCCTGATTTATTAGAACCTCTGGCACAGGCAATGAAGCCCCCAACCGATGCTCTGCAGCCCAGCCTGAAGGAGCAACACCGAAAGGGGAGACCACGCGGAGCTGCCCATGGGATTTCTCGGGCAACACCTCTCTGGGTGGGAGGCAATCACTCCTTCGTGAGATTGTATATTGTCTGCACCCAGACAGGGAAGGAACAAAGATACGGGGAATCGATAGCTACGGTCTGAATATAAAAGGAAACAGGATACATCCCAGAGATGGTAACGAAAACCTAAAAATGAAATTCTGCAGTAAGCAGCCATGCTGGATTCCATTTAATTTAAAATGGCTCTCAGGGTCTACCTGTTGGCCCAGTAAAGAAAATGGTAATTGTCTTCTCTGCCCCCAGACTGCCACTCCTGACAAATATTTTGCTGTGAATAACTGATGCATTTTCTTCTTGACTTTGACTTTCAGAAGCCAGCCAGTCTGGCCTGGCCCGTTTGTCTGTTTTCTTGGACAATTTCTGAAATTGCCAATATGGTTATGTTAACGTTAATCTGGTTGGGAGAAACAGTAGCTCCCCGACGGCTTTGAGCGATTAAAAACATGTTCAAGGTGGGGCGCCTGGGTGGCTCAGTCGGCTAAGCGTCTGACTTCGGCTCAGGTCATGCTCTCACCGTTCGTGAGTTCAAGCCCCGCATCAGGCTCTGTGCTGACAGCTCACAGCCTGGAGCCTGCTTCAGATTCTGTGTCTCCCTCTCTCTGCCCCTTTCCTGATTGCACTCTGTATCTCTCTCAAAAGAAAAAACATATATTCAAGATCATCTCTTCTGTTGTCAGTGTCCCTGTAATTTATTAACATGACAGAATTCTCCATCCAACCAACGGACACATGAGGGTCCACCCCTGTTCTGGGCACCAGGCTAAGTTATAATAAATACAGAAATGAACAGATGCAAGGTTTCTTTCCTCTTGTTGCTGATAGACCATTCGGGGGACCGATATGAAGCTGTAAATGCACAAATAATTATGGTATAAGTGTAAAGAAAATGATCCCTTGCTATAAGAAGCCTGGTGGATGGAAATGCTACTTTCCAGAGGGCGGTTCAATCAGCTTCTCAGAGGAAGTGCATTTAAGTTGAGACCTGAAGAAATGGCCATCTCAACAAATCAGAGGAGGAAGAGAATTCCGAGCAAAGGGACCATCCCAGGGAGGGCTCAGAGTCAGAAAAGAGCTTATTGGTTTCTTGCTCAAACAGGAGGAAGAGGCCAGCTGCAGGGAGGGCAGTGTCATATGTGACTGCAGAATGGGCGAAGGGTGCCGTGAAGTGCATCAAATATCTCTCTGGCTGCAGTGTGCGGAATAACTTGGGGGTGGGCAAGCCCAGAAGCAGGGAGAGCTGTCAGGGGGCTTCTCAGTGGGACAGGAGGGAAGTGGAACACAGGACGGGCTCACGGATGTCTGGTCGCCCCCTATGGAGCAAATCTGTAGTATTAACAGTGAAAACTGCGGTCAGTGGGTCTAGACGCAGACACACACTCTTAGCAAATGGTTATTTTACTTATTATTTTACTTATTATTATACACGCAAGGTCAAACCTGCATACCGATTTGCCTTGCTGTGGACAACAACCGTATCCGGGCCCAGAGACCATCCTACATAGAAAATCTATGTTCTTTCTTCTGGGTCTGATTTTTTTTTCCCCTCCCATATTCCTGAGTCCTCCTTATATTTCTCCTTTTAGTCCAGAACCTGATGATTTCTTAGGTGAGGCGACAATTCTCTTAGTGTGGTCCCGGGACCAACTACAGCAGCGTGACCCGGGAATTTGCTAGAAATATAAACACAGATCTACTGAACCAGCAACTCCAGATGTGGCCACTCAGCCATCTGTGTTTTAACAGCCCTCCACGTGTAATTTTACTTGTTGTTTTGTTTGTTTTGTTTTGTTTTCTTTTACCTTTTGAATGTCTGTAAGAAAACTCAGCGTTGCATTGTAATATATATTGGACAGCACTGCGCAAAAGCATTGCTTCCCTGAACGCAAGGTGCACAGGAATTGCCGAGAGGGGTCCTGTTAAAATGCAGATTCGGACTTCATAGGTCTGGGATGAGGACTGTGGTCCGCCCTGGGAGCAAGCGCCCAGGAGATGCTCCTGGTGCCGGTCTGCGGACCACACTTGGAGTAGCAGGGCACTGACACATGTTGGGGAAGTGTTTGAAACTAGATCTCATATCACTGACCAACCACTAGATGTGAAATCAGTACACCTGGCTTCAAGTCCCATCTCTGCTTCGTAGTAACTACATGACTTCAGGCAAGTCGTTTTTTTTTTTTTTTAATGAAAAATGTAGGTAATAGAAATAACAAATCACGTTTGATTATTGCATGGTTTCAATAAAATACTATTGACAGAATTATTTTTCTATGTTATCAAGGCCAAACAGGGCTAGATAATTATTCCACACCACACACACACACACACACACACACACACATGCACGCACACGTGCGTGTGCACACACACACACATACGTGCACACACACAGGGTGAGGCACTGAACATGCTGAGTCAGTGATACGTAGGCAATTTCCCAGTTTCTAAAATAACTGAAGGCTGGGGCGCCTGGGTGGTTCAGTCGGTTGGGTGTCTCTTGGTTTCGGCTCAGGTCATGATCTCGCAGTTCATGAGTCTGAGCCCCGCGCTGGGCTCTGCGTTGACAGTGCAGAGCCTGCTTGGGATTCCGTCTCTCTCCCTCTCTCTCTGCCCCTCCCCTGCTCATGTTCTCTTTCCCTCAAAATAAATGAATAAACTTAAATTAAAAGAAAAGAAAACAATTGAAGACTACATAGATCATAAGTACGTGGATGTTCCACATTTCCTCCCAATTATCTCTGCCTGGATTCTCTGAGTCATCGTGACCGGGGAGAAGCTATCTGAGAGGGACGATTGTATTTGGCCAGCATTTCTTTCAGAAGCATTTGGTAATTCGATGCTTTGATACTTTCCCAAGGGGCGAGGCCCCCAGGGGATGTTATTCTAAATACCCATCTAAATACTCAGCTCCACGTCTCCGAGAATCTGAACATCCACAAGGTGAGAGGCTCCAGTAGATTAGACTTCATCAGTAATTAACAAGCAACCAGACTCTTAGGAGTCACTTTGTGACCAGAGGGAAAAGAGAACAGAGCTAGCCTGTGACTTTGTCATCATTAGGAAGATGGGGAAGGAGGAGAAAGATGCATAAAGCAATAGTCCCTCAAAGCATAATTGTCGTGCTGTGGTGACAACATCCATATGGCTGAGTTTAGCCCACGTCTCCCTCTAGGGCTGTAGTGCTGGGAATCCAAGATGGCAGGAGAGGGCACAACGGCTCAGAAGCTGAACATATATTGTGCGGGAGCACTTGTGCTAGGTCCTGGAATCGAAAATATTGCAATTAGCTGCGACGGCAAGAGAAACTGTTTTGTTACCTGCCGTCCCCAAATCCTCCCTCACCTCCTCCCACCTGACAGAATTCACCTGTTTCATCGCTTCCCCAGCAAAGAGGGTGTGGAATGGTTTCTTCTTTCATGAAGGTTATCGATACGTTGATTTTGAATTTCTGGACAGGGAAGGGGGTCCCCCTCAATCTTTCTAACAGCAGTTTTCTCTAGAAGGGAAAGACTAGGTTGTTTAGACTAAGGCAAGATCCCTGCCTTGCCACGTCTACCGCTGGCCTTGTTGGTGGCACATCCCATGCACAGCATGGAAAGCCAAGTAAAACCAGAACGGCAGCCCTGAGAAGTGGTGGGTGCAGAAGACCCAGCTCTATTTACGAGTCGTACTAACCCAGGGACCTATGGCAAATCGTTCCTCTTCCCCAGGTCTTGGTGCAACATCTTTAAGATAAGAGCGCTTGAGGACGCGACCTAGAAAGTCCTTTTCGGCCACAGTATCCTGCTATTGCAGAGGGTAATTTGCTTATATAAAAGGACCCCGTGGTAGGGACCGCTTTGCTGACAGGGTGCCCGTGCATGCCTGTGGAAAGCACACACTACCGCAGACGGGCTGAGGCAGCACCAACACCACACCCACGGCTTAAAGAAGTGAGACCTTCGCCACTGGAGAAGGAATGGTCACTGGCAAGTTCCAGGGCCACCAAGCAGGGTCAAAATGGACGTGAAGTTCGCCACCAGGGCCTTCCCCATTTCCTCTCTTGCCGCTCAGGCCCTAGCCAAGGGCAGTGGGTCCCTGGGAAAGATCTCCTTAGATAGTCTGGAGCAAAGGAAGGAAATTTGTACTTAATAACCTAGAATATGCCCTTAACTTGAGTACAGGTTCTTATCTAGTTTAATCTTTGCTATAAGGGACAACATAGTGCAAGGAGGCCCTGGCTCCTGAGGGCCGTGAGTAGGGGGTTGACTCACGTACCACTTTGAGGGCGAGCGCCTCCTTAAATTTTGCATCTACACGCCTCCTTTGCCTCACCTAGCTCTGGTCCTCTTACGTCTGTACTTATATTCCCATGTCATAAATATGGAATCAGCCATAGAGAGACCCCAAGTCGCACAGCCCCACATCTGACATTAAGATCCATCCGTTGGGGGCACCTGGGGGGCTCAGTCAGTTAAGTGTCCAGCTCTTCCCTTCGGCTCAGGTCATAATCTCATGGTTCATAGGAGATCAAACTCCGGGTCAGGGTCTGTGCTGGGAGCACAGAGCTTGCTTGCGATTCTCCCTCCCTCTCTCTCTCTTCCCCTCTCCCACTCCCTCTCTGTCTCTCTCTCTCTCTCTCTCAAAGTAAATAAACATTTTTACCAAAAAGATCCGTGTGTTTCCTCTATCCCAGCAGTGCAGTAGTGAGTCAAGGCACAGACCCTAGAGAGTTTAGAAGAGCCTGCAAGTTTGGAATTCTGGTACCAATATTTGCTAACCAGTAGCCTCAGCCAACTTGCTTGAATGCTCCACTCCAGTTTCCTGGTCTTCCCAAAGCTAGCACCTACCTCCTAAGGTGGTCATTAAGATTAAAGGCGCATCGCACGGGGAGCGCTGAAAACAGTATCAGGAACGAGTATGTATTGAGATACGTGTTACCTACTCGGTAATGAGGATGACGGTGGTGGGGGTGATGATGGAGATGATGATGATAATGACGACGATGACAGAGTCTCGATAAATGTGAGTCGCTCTTACTAATACTCTGATTATATTATCGACATATAATGCTCAGGGAGTTATCCTCTGATAAGTTGTTTGCGTTTTAGCAGGAATTCCTTTCCTAAATGCTGGACCCCCAGCCGTAAATTATTACTAGCTCTCATCACCGAGTCCAGGCAGGTTATCTTGTGGAGGAATGAGAGAGGCGGCCACAAATCATACAACGAATGTCATTCCCAGCTCACACGGCCAGCCCGCAAACCGATGGCTTTGCACCTTACGGAAATGACTTTTTCTTCGGAATCAGGAGCTTAACTCGACAGGGAGAGTTTGGCAGTTTGGGCCCACGTGGACTCCCGCACGAGGCTAGCATTTTCCTAAACTTTTGCCCCGTGGAAGCCAAGATGTTGGCTCCTCGTCCGTTCACTGGCTGCTTGTCCGGGATGTGGTCTACTCCGTTGGGAGGCCCTGGCCCCAAGAATATAAGGTTGGATTGTCCCTGCCACCCTAGCTGGCTTCCTTTCACAGCTGATTACTCCCCCATTAATTGTTGGTGTTGAAAATCTGCAGGACACGTTTTATCAGCAGTGCCAAGTGCCGGAAGGAAGACAAGCGGTGGCTGGCATTATTTCATCGGCCTCCCCATTAGCAGTGCTTGTGAGCGTGGTCATGGGGCCAGGATCACAAACAGGCTAACTGCTGGTCCCCAAGCACAGCTCTCGTCAAGCAGACTCAAGCTGATCCAAGGGTGCCTTGCAGCTGCGGTGGCTATGAAGGAACTGACCGAACCAAACTGGGGTCCCCATGGTGACAGGCGAGCTAGGCATCTAGCCTGCAACGGAGCGGCCGTCTGACTCGTTCCTCTGAACCAGACCACCTTGAGGGAAGACAGACAGAGAGCAGGGGTGACAAATGAAAAGGGAAGGCTGAATCACTGCCCTTGGGGCACGGAGCCCGGCACCCAGCGAAACCACCCTGAAGAGACCGTGTGCTGTGGCTTTACTTCCTCAGGCTGGTGTCCCTGGTCCCCGCCACTGCCTGTCTCTACGCTGACAACTCCAATTGCATCAGCCCAAAAAGGACCCCAAAGGAGCACTTGATGGGTGTCACCCTGGATGTCACACTGGACAATGCCCAAACGCCCACTGAACCCTTGAGCAGAAGGAGGCCTTGAAAGGATCTGACATTGAAAACAGTACTCCGGGGGTAGGATATTGAAGCCTTGGGGCGCCATTACTAATGGGTCTTATGGCCCAAGCTCCTTCTCTCTTCGGCTTCTACTTTCTCTTCCTTTGCTTCTTCCCCCTTTGGTTTTTTTTTTTGTCTCGTTTTTCTCCTGTGATGAACTGTACCATTCCCCACCCCCCCATGCACATCCCTCCCCCATCCGAAGCCCACGAACATGCGAATACCTCATATGCAGTTATGTTTATGCGGCACGCCTGAAAGAGGGCAGAAGCGCCAAAAATGCGTCTCTGATTGTGACTTAGAAAAACAAGAGCCTCCTCCCCGCCTCCTTGAAAAGAGCCTTCGATGCTGACGACTCCCTTTGTGAGAAGAACAAAGATAGCCCATGTGGTGGGCCTGTGGGAGCAGGGAGGACAGTTATAGAAAAGACCGGAGAAAGAACCGTGATGAAATCAGACTTCCCTGCAGCCGAATGGAAGCCCAGCTCCAAACCAAATCAGAGAGACAGATGACACAGAGGCCAGATAGGGGACAGGCTACAGGTTGAGCGGGGACCCGCAGGGAGGGCTTGGGGCTGAGGAAAAGCTACAGGCACCACCTCCCAAGGGTGCACGTGTTCCAGGCGTGCTTCTTACCAATGGTAGACAACTTCTTCCCTAACAAGAATCAGGACTTGGGCTGCACGCCATGGTGGGCTGAGATTTTATGATGGGCCGATGCCCTACAATAAAGAGGACGGGAGGAGGATTTAAGGGGACGCTGGCTGGGTTTTGAATTTCGGGGAGCTATACCACAGAGGAAGGGCCTTTGCATTGTCATAAATACAGGGAAACAGTGGTCAGCCAGCAGTGGGCCATCTTATTATACTTGCACTTTGCCCATTATAATGATCTTTTCCCTGATGCTCACTATGCCTTCTACCACCACCCCCATCCGCACGCACACACACACACACACACACACACACACACACACACGCCTTCTTGGGTACCTTTGTTTTTTTTTAGTTTTATTTATTTCTTTTGAGAGAGTGAGGGAAAGAGAGAGAGAGAGAGAGAGTGTGTGTGTGTGTGTGTGCACATGTACAAGCAGGGAGGGGGCAGAAAGAGAGGGAGAAAGAGAATCCCAAATAGGTTCCATGCTGTCAGTGCAGAGCTCAACCCGGGGCTTCATCCTGCAAACTGGGAGATCACGACCTGAGTCAGATGCTTAATGGAATGAGCCACCCAGGCACCCCCTTCCTGGGTACCTTTTTGCCCAGGGATGGCTATCACCTGCATGCCTGCCCTTGAATGTGCTGAATGACCAAGTCTTCAGACGAGCAATAGGAGGGGATATTTCAAAGGAAATTCAAGCACCAAAGGCCTGCCTTGCCCACACCTGGAAAAGTCCAGAAGGATACAGAGAAGGCACTGCCTAAACTGGAGACAAGAGGCCCTAAAGAAATGCCCCCAGTTCCTGCAGAGTGGTAGTGGACCGGTCTCCTGAGCTTGGTACTTCATCCTAACCACGCCAGAGGAGGCTCTGTGTTGCCCCCCCTCTCCCAAGGTCACGGTGGCCGGGCTGCGGGAACAGCTGAACCCCAATCTAAACAAGCTCCAATCTTGCCTTTGATTTTTTAATGAGGCAGACAAGTCAGTTTCAGATAAGAAAGAAATTACAATACAGGAGGAGGGGGAACTAACTTAGACGAAACAGTTGGTTAACAATTTTTGCTGGGTTTGATCTTGGGAGGCAGAGTGCTGAGATGGAAAGACTTGGGTTTTATTGTTAGACAAACCCGGCCGTGAATCCAATCTCAGCAACTTCTGTGAAGCCTTGGATAAACATTTCACCCTATCTGAGCCCAGTTTCTGGAGTCAAATACATATATTATTACCTGCCTCGTAGATGTATGAGGAATAAATGTGATAATACAGGTAGGAAACCTTGAGCGTATTTGGTTATAAATAAATGTTAGCTTTATGTGCTAATATATTGAGCTATTAAAATGTATCCCCGCCACCCTCTATTTCCCCCCTTTCCTGTTTTCTTTTCCGGCAGGTAATTGTCCTTGGATTCCTTCATTCAAAGAAGATTTATTGAGAGCCTACTACATGACAGATACCATTCTAGGCGCTGGGAACATTGTGGTTTATAAAATATACAAAGCATTATTTCCTTGGAGGACAGACGCGGAAAAGCAAAACATAACCAACCTTCAAAAGAAAAACAAAAGCAAGAAATATAATGGATTTGCTTTCAAAAGCCCAAGCCACCAATAGGAGAAAGGATTGGAGTCTAGATACAGTGCTCTGGCAGAAACAGTGGGGTAAGCATGGTCTCCAGACTGAAAAGCGACTGTGCGGGCAAGAAACTGGGGAGGCATGGGGCGCCTGGGTGGCGCAGTGGGTTAAGCGTCCGACTTCAGCCAGGTCACGATCTCGCGGTCCGGGAGTTCGAGCCCCGCGTCGGGCTCTGGGCTGATGGCTCAGAGCCTGGAGCCTGTTTCCGATTCTGTGTCTCCCTCTCTCTCCCTGCCCCTCCCCCGTTCATGCTCTGTCTCTCTCTGTCCCAAAAATAAATAAATGTTGAAAAAAAAAGTTTTTAAAAAGAAACTGGGGAGGCAAAGACAGACGGGGGCACTGCGCGCAGCCTCCCTTGCTCCTAGGAGGCTGCGGAACTCCGGAGAGACGTGGATCCGGGGTCCATCGGGGACATTTTGGCAACTGGCCGCCTGGCACGTAGGTTTTGTTTGGCCCGTGCTCCATTTGAGAAAAAGGATGATGGCCCGAGACACTTAAGAGGTAATCGGGCCCACCTCTTCTGTTATAGAGGAGGAATGTGAGGCTGAGAAGAGTGAAGTATCTTAGCCAATTCACATAGTAAGAGAGTGGGTCACTGTGAGTCTAACCTAGATGTAGATGGTACTGACCAAGGGGGGCGGGGCAGGCTCAGAAAGAGGGTCTCATTCAGTGTGTATAAAGGCCACTTGGTTGGGGGGGGGGAGGGGGAGGGTAATTAAAATGCATATTCTCAGGCCCCACGCTAAGGGCTTCTGATTCAATGGGTCTGTAACAGAGGCAGCGGAAACTGCATTTAATACGCACCCTGGGGTGATTCTGCTGCAGAGGGTCTGAGGACTAATTGCCACCCTGGGCCTCTCCAGTGCTAATTTGTATGGAAACCCACAACCTCTGAGATGTAATAAGGTGGCATGAATTCCATCAAATCCCTGGCTAGTGCAGCTCCCTTCCATAGGTACCAGCCGAACCTCTTCAGCTGAGTTATGGCGTGTATTTGCATAAATTACCATGAGAAACTTGTTAATATTTCCTAGATATCTCTTCTCATTGCTCCATTAGACAAGGCTTTGTGCTTTTGTTTGGGGCTGAATGTCAGCCAATTGGAAGCCGCAACTGCGATGGCAGAGAACTCGAGGTGGTAATTTATTCCCCTCATGGAGCCCTGGTGTCACCTATCTGTTCTAAGAAACGCTATCTGAAATCGGTTGAATTTTATCATGCAAATTATAGGAAGTGTTATCATTATAAGCAGCAGGAGGTTCCTGATTTGCTATCATTTACACGGTAAATGAGTTCGACCCGTTAGGGATAGGGAACGAGTTTGGGAAGTAGATGGGAAGGGATTCCACCAGGGGTTGAGCACGCCCTCCCCTCCCCTCCCCGGGGCTTTGTGCCTTCAGGAAAATGAGGCTTCCAAAAGACGATTGGATTTGCTGGATAGAAAAGACTCAAGAAGTTTGCTTTTTGGAGAAGATAGTCCACCAGCCCGCAGTGTAATCTGGGCTGGCAAGTATTGTCTCCAGCGGTCCTGCCCAGATATGTTCTCCTCCCAGGGTAATTGCAAATAAAAGAAAGTGTAAAGGAAACCATGATACTTTAACCTTTGATATTGAAATTTCAGCCACAATTACAGCAAGCACATTAGAAACATCTCCAGGAAGAGCTGCTTCTTAATGACTTCCCTCAGGCTGGGTTGGCAAGGAATGAAGAATTTATTTTCCATTCGGCCAGTTCTGTGTATCCTCCTAAAGGTGAGGGAACAACAGCGAGTGATAGTGGGGGGTGGGTGTGGAGGAAACACGGGGAGAGAAGGCACAGGGACTGTAAAGAACAAGACGGATAAAAAAAAAAAATGAGTTGTAAGATGCTCAAGCGAGTGAACGGGGGAAAGCAGAAATTTACCCCTGGAGTTGGAGTGAAGGCATTGAAAGCGGCTAGTAGAGGACTCACTGACCAGAATGATCAGTGATTTGGGATTTTCGAACGCCTAAATTCTCTTCCCTGTTCAGCCACAATTATCCATTTAAACCTGGATAATCCATTACAGCTCTCCGGCCTCTGTGTCCCATTCTAGAACTAAAATGTTAAAGTGAATGATCTCTATCATTGTGTAATTCTAAATGACCTTATGTCTATGGGAGTCATTGGCACCAGGCCTGTACTAACACTAGGATTTCTGGAAGAGACACAGCCCCTGTGGTGGCTAAAGATTTCAGGAAACTGGCCAAAATAAAGAGGATCATTAATAACCAAGAGCAAGCAGGGCAATGCTGGGTAGTCAGATGACAGAGACAAGAAGAGAACAGGAGAGGGAAGAAGAGTGTGCTGGTTTCATGTCTCAGCCTTTCTCAGAAACCATCCATATCATCGCTCAAGAAAAGTAAGGAAGGGGACGCCTGGGTGGCTCAGTCGGTGAAGCATCCGACTTCGACCCAGGTCATGATCTCACGGTTCATGAGTTCGAGCCCCGCATCGGGTTCTGCGCTGACAGCTCGGAGCCTGGAGCCTGCTTCGGATTCTGTGTCTCCCCCTCTCTCTCGCTGCACCTCTCCAGCTCATGCTCGCGCTCTGTCTCTGTCAAAAATAAATAAATTACAACAAATTTTTTTTGAAAAAAAAAAAAAAAAGAAAGAAAGAAAAGTGAGGAAGTCACCTTCCGCCTGACTAGCAAGGTGATAGAGCACATGGGGCCAGGCTTCACCAAAGACCTGAATTACAGTGATCGGAGTCCAAATGCACTGGACCAGTTACTTCAGTCCCCCAGGTCTGTCTTTCCCTATTATTAGGTCTAATATCAGTGACCAGAATCTTCCTTTAGATGGCATCACTTATTTTCCTCCGGAAGAATTTCGAGCTCAGTTGGCAAATGGAAAAGGAATACTTATTTGGGGAGTGCCCCAGAGCTGCAAGGCCGTGCAGAGTTTTGGGGAGGTGGCAGGGTTAGGAAGGGGGGGGGTGCTAATAGCAGGGATTAAGAGCTCCTCTCATTCCAAATCTGAAAGCTACTTTTAATTCTAGCTTCCTGGGTTGGTATATATATATATATATATATATATATATATATATATATATATGAATGGAATCCACAAAGAATCTGGGAGATCTGTTCCCTTCAGTCTAGCTCCACCTGTGACTGTATTATGATGGAAGAACGGAAGAATCTCTCTCTTTAAAAAAAATATATATTTATTTTTGAGGGCTAGAGAGAGAGCGCACATGCACACGGGGTGGAGGAGCAGAGAGAGAGAGGGAGAGAGAGAATCCCAAGCAGGCTCCATGCTGTCAGCCCAGAGCCCAATGACTCAGGGCTTGAACTCATGAACCGCACGATGGTGATGCGAGCCGAAATCAAGAGTCGGTCGCTCAACCCACTGAGCCACCCCAGGCACCCCAAGAATCTCTTCCTCGTAAATTATAAGCAGAGAAAACAAAGTCAAGACCTGCATTCTTCCTTGAAGCCTTAATATTCATTATGCAGTAAGCCCTAGGACTGAAAGTCAAGAGTTCCTTGAGAATGAAACGTTCTTCCGAATCTGAGTTGTTGAGTAGTATGAAACTATGTACTAATCTCACTTATTAATTCAGTGCGCTGATTCTTCTCTGTCAGTGACCAAACCCGTGTGTTTTGACAGCTCCCAAGCTGCAATCGTTTGGTTCCTTGTTCCTCATATATTCTGTCAAACATTTGGTTCAGGAAGTTTAATCCCTAGACAAAGACGAGAGTGTGTTGTACGTCTACGAGGATCCAGCTGGGGGTTGAGGTTGTAACACATTTAATTACTGGGAAAACACCACTCAAAATAAAGGAGTGGTGTTTCGCCTCCCACCAGCATCTTCTTGGCCAGACAGACAAAAGTAGGGAGCCCAGGGAAGCCAGCCTGCAAGCGAACCTCGGTGCTTTGTCTCTGTGATACTCTTCATGCACGGGAGGTGTGCCTAGTAGCCATCCCCCGGCTGCCATGTTTGACAGGATCTCAGACACACATCCTGAACATGGGCTGTCCCTGGAGAAGCTTCAGCACTTAATCCTGTCACCGTAAAGCATCCATGCACAGCCAGGCTACAGGCAGACCCGCTGTTCTCAGGGAATGGCTGTCAGTCACCAGTAATCCTACAGCCAGCAAGATTACACACGGAACCGGCGTGCAGATGGGCTTGAGGAGAAGTGGGAGAGGGCTCGGGCTGTAACGGGCACCCCCAACACAACCAGCATGAGATTCTCTTGCGCTTTGAGGAGTTGCGGATGGAAATTGTTTCCAGGATGGTGTCCTTCCAGGGTTTGTTACTGTCACGCTTGGAAGGGGTTACCTCCGCGGTGTCCGAGACATAACCTGCTGTGGCTCATCAGGCCATCGCTTTGAGGAAAATATCTAGAAGCTCCTTAGAAAAGCCAGTCATTCATCCATCCATTTATTTCCCCTGTAACCTGTAGTGAGCAACTGTTACAGGCATCGCATGGACCATATAAAGTTGGAGTGTGGAAAAATGTGTCTCAGGAAAGATCACACTTCATATCTTTGGCCACCAAAATAAAGAGACTATTGTTCAGGGTCTGGGGAACTGTCCTGCAGCCATCACTCTGTTCTCTCTTTACACGCTCCAGCCCCCCCCCCCCAAACTCCTTTCTCTTTGAATAATGGGAGGCCTAGATTAAACAACTATTGCTTGAAATATGCTATTTTCCTGATAAGCTGGCACACAAAATATCTTAACCCGACACACCCATGGGGATATGTCATAATGCTATTAGCGTCACTCGTCGATAATGTATCAGAAAGTAAATAAGCCTAATTGACGATAGTAAATCCCCAGCTAAATCTCTGAATCTTCTGCCTCCCAGTCCAGCTCTGGAGTCCTCTTTCCACACCTCTGGGTGACCACAGGTCTCGCCCGTTGCCTGCTTGTCACCGGCTGGACGAGCCAGTCATGTGCTTAGCGGAAGCGACGGCCTCTACAGAGCAGCCTGGGCTGGTGGCCGTGTCCAACACAGGACTAGAGGCGCCCTAAGAAAGGAATTCCTGGCTCTTGAGAAAGTTTCCAACATCCTCTAACAGAAAATGCGCATCCAAGATTGTTGGCAGTTTCTTCACAGGGAGTTGTTTTCAGCAAACTAGGTGGCTTGAACTTATCAGGTGACACCGGGCCGGGCTACAAAAGTGACTCTGAACAACCCCTGGTGAAACATGTATCCTGAAAGCTGTCCAGGAGATAAAAGCTCTCAAGGTTATCGTGTCTGTTTTTCTTGTCTCTGTCACCTTTGATTTGAGATGGGAGGACATTTGTGATGGCCTAACCTTTTGGTCTCTAGGGATTTGTGTTTGACATTTGATTGAAGGGTGATTAAAAAAAAATGGGTGCATATATTTCTAGAGCTGTGAACTTTTCAACAGGGTTTAGTCCCCGGTGGGGTGGGGAAGTGGGTGAGATTTACTTCAGGACTCTGCACCTGCCTTTTGCGGCCCTGCCCTTAGCGTCTCTAGCAATTTCTTCCTTGATTCCCTTTCTCCGCCAGGAGCGGTAATCTCACATCCCGCTACCCTTCCCCCTTCACCCAGCCACACGAACACATTCTTAGGCTTTATGAGGAGGGGATTATGTATATCTAGGAGTCCAGAGTATTTGTTATTTTTAAATTTTTTTTAAGTGTATTTATTTTGAGAGAGGAGGAGCGAAAGACAGAGAGGGAGTGGGGGGGGGAGAGAGAGAGAATCCCAAGCAGGTTCTGCACTGTCAGTGTGGAGCCCGACACGGGGCTCGAACTCACAAACCACGAGATCAACCAGCTGAGCCACCTGGGCACCCCTAGAGTATTTCTATTTTAAAGATGCTACCCAATAGCGCGTCCACAAAGCCGAGCACCAGCTGGATGGGAAGGATAAATCTACGGGAGGGCTGGGGAATTCTCCCATGCCTCCTCCCCTCCCCATCGCGTCCTTGAGTCTACCACGGGCTTGGGCTGTATGGCTGGTCGTGCCCCCCGATCTCAAGGTTGATGTGACAATACCTACAAATATATTTTCACTTACTCGGGGATACGAGAAGAGAGTATGTTGGGACAACAGAGTGGTTTTTCATTGTTGCCTGTAAGTCATCCCATGGTCTGAGGGAAAGGCTCAGCTCACACGGAACCTCAAAGGAACAACTCTTCACTCGTCTTGTTACGTTGTGCGTCCGATGCCAACGTATCTAAGAAAACTGGGAAGGCTGGAGGAGAAGCAAGCACACACTGAAAGGGGTGGCGAATAGCATTCCCAAGTAAGGATGAGAAGATTTGTCGTAAGCAAGGGATTTCTAAAGGGCTTCATGATGGGCTTTAAATATATGAAGGTGTATTACGGACAGGGCAGGGGCCATCTGCTCCCCATTCCTCCCTCCTCTGAAATCCTACAGCACATATTGTCTATAACTTTCTCTCAGCCATTCATCCTATGCTGCCGTAGGACTCGTCTTCTGTTGTCCAGAAAATCCATTTAACTTTACCATGAGCTTTTCTTTCTTCTTTCCAGTTAAGACCATCGCTCCTTGAGAGTAGGAACCAGTTGCTTCTGGTCTTCCTACCTCTTTCAGTTCTGACCACCAAACTTCGCAGATGCTAGATATTAAAAAAAACAATAATAAATACGATTTTTTGACTCGGTAATTGATACCGAGGGGAAAAAATAACTTTCACTCTCAGGGATCTAGCTTGGAGATGAGAACATAAGATCTTGACTGCCATGAGTTCAAGAGAGGCAGTAGGATGAGAAAGACAGTACTCTGAGGAGTGAAGTACTTTGGTACTCGGTAAGCCTGAGTATAAATGCAAAATAACCTCCTCCCAGCTACATTCTCTTAGTCAAATACTTAATTTCTAGACCTCAGTTTTCCTACATCTAAAATGGAGATAATAATGCCTACTACGGAGGATATCTGGGTGGCTCAGTCGGTTGAGGGACCAACTCGATTTTGGCTCAGGTCATGAGTTCAGGGTTCACGAGTTCCAGCCCCATGTCAGGCTCCACACTAACAGTGCGAAGCCTCCTTGGGATTCTCTCTCTCTCCCTCTCTCTCTCTGCCCTTCTCCTGCTCACTCCCTCTCCCTCTCTCTCTCTCAAAATAAAGAAATAAACTTTTAAAATTTTTTCCAGAAAAAAATGCCTACTAGGGAAGAACTGCTCAGCAGTTATGTGGCCTTAATGTATGGCCCTCAGTAGCCACACGGTCACGGGGACTTTTGAGTCAACCTTCAACGTGAAACATGGTTCCGCTCCTTACAGATGGTGGGACCTCCAGTGTGTTACTTTCCTCACTAAGCCTCAGTTTCTTGACAAGAGTAAGTACTCCTCAGGGTGGTTGTGTATGTTACATGAGTTTGTGTCTCTAAAATGCTTAGCACAGTTCAGCACACATTAGGTGTTTGATAAATATGAAATATTATTAGGTTCTTTTCGTAAAATTCTTCATTTTCTCTGGGACAAAGCCTTACGAAGAAAAAGATAATCTCACCCCTTTCTTCATGTCTCTGCATGGCTTTCTTACTAAGAGCAAACGGGCGGACGACAGCGCCTCTTCCAGAGTGAGGTAAAGTAAACTCTCGGCTGCTATAAAAGTGCCTTGAAGTCGATCATCAAAGAGGCATTGGAGAATTCTGTTGTGGAGCCAGAGGTAGTTAAGAGTAAAGTCCAGGTCCGGCTAGTCTGGTTTAGACTGTTACAGAAATTACAAACTGGTTAGAGACCATCTGTTATGTCCATTGGAATAGTCCCCATCTTGGATAATTGTTTGTTTTATGGAAAACACCCTGCTTACATTAGAGACTATGGAATTAATGGCTTCGGTTTGGGTTTCTTTTTCTTTGGCCCAGTGTAACACTGGAAAAGAGAGGCACTTAATCATTATTTCATAAACGTGTGGAGGATTATATGGCCTGTTGGACAAAGTTGATCATCCCTTAGAACAGAGGCACATGGCCAGATATGAGCGATAAGGCAGGTCCACAGACAGACATGTAGATAGAAAAACCAAAACTAATACAGAGAGAAAGAAATGGAATCGGAGATAAAGCTAAAGGTAGGAAAAAGAGAGAGAAAGAGAGACACATCGAGGAAAAATAGGTACTGCTTATCTTGGAGGGTATGCAATCCACCTTTAAATGGAAGGGCTGGGGCACCTGGCTGGCTCAGGGAGGAACATGTAACTCTTGATCTCAGGGTCATGAGTTCTAGCCCCACTTTGGGTGTAGAGATTACTTAAAAAACAAAAAAAACCCAAACTTTTCTTTTTCTTTCTCTTTCTTTCTTTCTTTCTTCTTTCTCTTTCCTTCCTTCCTTCTTTCCTTCCTTCTTTATTTTTTCTTTCTTTCTTTCCTTCCTTTCTTCTTTCTTTCTTTCTTCCTTTCTTTCTTTCTTTCTTTCATAGAGAGAGAGAATACGAGTAGGGGAGAGGGGCAGAAGAAGACAAAGAGACTCTTAAGCAGACTCTATGCTCAGCTTGGAGCCTGACATGGGACTCAAATCACACGACCCTGGGATCATGACCTGAGCTGAAACCAAGCGTCAGATATCAACCAACGCAGCCACCCAGGTGTCCCCCCACCAAAAAAATAAACTTTAAATGAAAGGGGGTCCTCTCCCTAGAAATTTCATTTGTCTTCTCTTTTCTTTGCTGAAATGGTTTTAAGCAATACCTTACCTTTGAGTTAGTCCCAATATCTCACCCCCGCATACCCTTCTGAGAGAGAAAATAGGAACTTTCTAGTTAAAGTCTTCGCTTGCAGCCCATTAGAGTAATAATTACACTGTAATCTTCTCAAGAGATGCAGCGTGCCATCGCGCAGCCTCCAAGGTCACAAGCCTCATCATAAACAAACCACTGTATGACAATTTCTGAAATGCAATCTCTCTCTCTCTCTCTCTCTCAAGGTCCATCGCTTCATTAATGAACCTGTAATCCCATGCACACCTGTTTGCCTGATTTATAGATGTTTCTGTCTCTTCAACAGACCCATACATTTCCATGCCAGTCTCAAGTGCCTTCTCGTTTGTCCTGTGGTATAAAATGTTGAGAATGGTCCACCATTTTTCTCCGATCCTACACCCTGAGACCCACACACCCTCTCTGGGGCACTGGCCACAATACTCTCTTGCTTTCAAGCCTTTGTGAAACCTAAAACCATTCATTGGCAGCTCCAAATCAGAGTAGCACTCTCTGCAGGTCACACTGAATCAAGACTCTGTATTTAACCCTATAAACTGTTTTAGTGAGGGGCTAGCAGAGATAAAGGGTGCCCTTGGTGGTCTTAGAAGACAGTGCAAAGGGCATATCTAGAAGATCATGTGCGTTGTCCTTTGGGAGAGCACTGACCGAGAAGGGCCCCTCCCTTCACATCAAAGTGTGACACAAGCAACCAATAAACGCTTGTTATGTTGAGCGCCTCTTCTTTTGGGGTTTGTTGCTGCCGTTGACATTAATTACTGTGAGCGACATGCCTATCCATCCTTCAGGGTTAAGATCAAATATTACCTCTCTCAAGAGAGCTTTCTCTACATTTGTAACCATCAAAACATTCATTCCTGCATACATCTAATAGCTAGATCTGAGTCATTTTGCTTCATATCCAACTGTTGGAAGGGTGACATTTTAGCTTCATAATTAAATTTTAAGCTCATGGGACACTTTCTTCCAAGTCTATTAAATCTCCTACACGTGGTCTTTTAGGTCGACAATAAAGACACGGAACGAAGGAAGGAAGGAAGGTCTGATTATTTGACACTAGGCACTGGTAACACCCACGTTGCCGATTGAGCGGCCCAAGGTGAACAATTGCTATTTGCTTCGCAAAATGCATGGAAAATAAAAGCAGAGGTGAAAATACCTGAGGGCAGGTGGTAGGGTAGGAAAGACGGAAGAAATAAATTCTGTAATTTGTAAGAAATTTTGGTAGTCTCTGTTTAGGGAAAATAGACTCCGTGGATATTTATTGAATGTGTATTTCATGCCAAGTGTTACAATAGGATATTTTGCAAACATGACTCCTTACAACAGTACCATAAATTAGGTTTTGCTATACGACTGTATGGCTGAGGAAATATAGCTGGGATGTTCCAGAGACTTGCCTAAGGTCACACAGCTAATAAATGAAAAAACCTGTTTGGGAGACCAAACCAGGTTCTCATTTAATCACTTCTTCAACAAATATCAGTTAAACACCAGCCACATGCCAGGCACTTTTCTAGGCACAGAGAACCAAAGATAGAATCCTTGCTCTTATGAAGCTTGCATTCTAGGACAAAGAGATATAACCAATAAATGAATGTGCTTTAAGAACATCACACCATGTGTTGGTGAGTGTTATGGTAATAGTACGGTTTGGAAAGGCATAGCGAGTGGGGGGCTGTGGGAATGTGGTGGCTACAATATTAAATATGGTGGTCAGCAAACACCTGAGAAGTGAAATTTGAGTAACTTCCATAGAAGAGGGGGTATGCTACAGAGATTCCAGCAAGGACAAAGATACCGGGGTGGTAGTCTGTCTGACCCAACTGAAGAATAATGAGGAAGTCATCGGGATTGGAGTAAAGTGGAAAAGGGGGAGGAGAGGAAGAAATGATGAGGTCATGGAGATACTGTGGGGTCTGACCATGCCAAGCCTTATAGGCTTTTACTGAGTGGGTTCTGAAGTTATTAGTGGATCTTAAACAAAGAATAACCAATATAATTCAATTCTTGGAAGAATCACTTTGGAGGTGAGATTAAACTTCACAGAGGAAAGGCCAGCAGCAGAAGACCAGTTAGGAGGCTATCACGGTAATCCAGGCAAGAAATAACAGCGGCTTAGACCAGCCTGGTTGTTGACTTCAGTTGTAGTTTGAGTGTGGGAGCTTAGAAGATTTGCTGACGGATTTGAGGTAATATGTGACAAAAGCATAGGCATACAGATAGCTACAAGGTTTTGGAATGAACAGTTGGAAGGATGGAGTTTCTGTTTACTGAGACGGAGAGATTGAAAGGAAGGAGCAGGCTTGAGTGAGAAGATCGTGTGTTTTGGGTTTACGCATCTGAGATTTGATATGTCTTTTGGACCTTCGCATAGAGCTGTTGAACAGGAGTTGGGTATATTATTCTAGAGGTCAGGGAGAAGTTTAGACTACAGATATAAATTTGGACTTCCCAGCAGACAGGTGGTAATTAAAGCTGGGAGCTTGATTAAAGACACGAGAGTAGATAAAGAGCATATAGACATTGGAATCAGATATAAACAGAGACTAATAATGGTGTTGAATTCAGCCCAGACATTTCCAATCTTAGAGTTTCCAGAGATGAGGAGGGAGATTGAGAAGAAGGCATCAGTGAGTTAAAACGATTACCACAAATAATACTGTCTAGTGGGGAACATATAGCAAGGGAAAGAAAGTGATCAGCTTGAGTTCCATGCAACTACGAGTAAGATGAGGGACGAGAATCAGCCATTGGGTTTATTAATATGGATTTATCAATATTGGCATTTACAAGTGGTTTCTTGTTGCAGTGGTGGTGATGGAAACTTGATTGACATTGATTTAGGAGATAAGATGAGGAAAATGGCGGACGATAAGTATAAAAGACTATTTTGAGGTGTTTTGCTATAAAGGGGAGCAAAACAAAGAGGCAAAAGTTTGAGGGGGAGTGATCTCGAGAAAATATCTCTAGAACAGGAGGAATACTTACCATGTTTTTGTCTCGATGAAAGTGGCCTAGGGAAAAACAGATGATGTAGGGGAAAGAGCAAAGAATTAGGTCTGTCCTCAAGGAAGCAAGAGGGGATAGCCCCCAGCACAAAACTGAGCTGGTGAGATATGACCCTGAGGTGAATATTCAGGCAAAAAGTAACAGGAGAGTACAGATGCAAAAGGGAGACGGCTGCACTGTGGAAACTTGGACCGTTCTCTTCTGAGTGATTCAGTTCCTCAAAGAAGCAATGTAACCAGTTGAGTGTGAGGGTGGGGTAGACTTTGGAGGCTTAAGGAGAGAGAAGGTGGTATGTCTAAAATACAATGAGGATGGGGCGCCTGGGTGGCTCAGTCGGTTAAGCGGCCGACTTCGGCTAGGCTCATGATCTCGCGGTCCGTGAGTTCGAGCCCCGCGTCGGGCTCTGTGCTGACAGCTCAGAGCCTGGAGCCTGTTTCAGATTCTGTGTCTCCCTCTCTCTGACCCTCCCCCGTTCATGCTCTGTCTCAACAATAAATAAACGTTAAATAAATAAATAAATAAATAAATAAATAAAACACAATGAGGCTACACGCATAAATTAGACAGACGTTTGGACTCGACTAAGGAATGGGATTTTTGCAGCCTAGCACAATTTGAAGAGAGAGAGGCAAGAGAGTTGAGGAAATACCCAAGGGTATGATTGCAATGATGGCGAAGGAGGGAAATGACGCCTTGAAGGGGATGTGTGACCAAGAAAGAATGGTTGTGCCAATGTGTGACAGCTTCCAATGTGATAAAACAATTATTAGGTTGGGGTACCGGAGGGAGTGAGAAAGCCAGGACGGACAGGGCTGGACGATGGATGTTATGAGGTAATATAGAAATTGCTACCAACAGGGGCGCCTGGGTGGCGCAGTCGGTTAAGCGTCCGACTTCAGCCAGGTCACGATCTCGCGGTCCGGGAGTTCGAGCCCCGCGTCAGGCTCTGGGCTGATGGCTCGGAGCCTGGAGCCTGTTTCCGATTCTGTGTCTCCCTCTCTCTCTGCCCCTCCCCCGTTCATGCTCTGTCTCTCTCTGTCCCAAAAATAAATAAACGTTGAAAAAAAAAAAAAAAAAGAAATTGCTACCAACAGATGCCGCAGTGGGGGTAACACAACCTCATCAGAGAAGACAAAGGGGCTGAGAGGCAGAGGGGCAGATGCTGTGGGTGCCCTCCTATACCTCCTTGGTCCACCCTGGAGGTCACCCTAGACAGTTCTCAGAAATGCTCGTAGCTTTCCTCATCTCTGCCTGGGGATGTTCTCTGACCACAGACGTTTCCTTGGCCTACATGAGGTGCAAAGTTCATGTCTCAAAAGTGACTTCTAATCACGGAGGGAAGGAAATTAATGGGAAAATTCCCCAACCTCACGACCCCTCTGACACCCTGTTCTCAAGTATGTTTTACAACGTCTCAGAAGGCCCTTAGTTGTACTGAGCCCCAGTTCCCACACAAGAAACCCATTCAGTCATTCACCTATGATCGGTCTCACTGTCTTACTGGGCCACCTGGAATCACATCCTAAATAAATCACCTACCTCAAAATCCTTGTTTCAGGATTTGTTCGGGGGAAACCCATTTTATTTTATTTTATTTTATTTTATTTTATTTTATTTTAAGTTTATTTATTTATTTTGATAGAGATAGCACAAGTAGGGGAGGGGCAGAGAGAGAGGGAGAGAGAGAATCCCAAGCAGGCTCCACGCTGTCAGCGCAGAGCCCGACACAGGGCTTGAACTCACGAAACCACGAGATCATAATCTGAACCTCAATCAAGAGTCGGATGCTAACTGACTGAGCCATCCAGGAGCCCCGGGGGGACTCATTTTAAAATAGTTGGGACTTGGGAAAGATAAGCTATGCGGACATTGACGTCAACTAGGAGCAATGGGAAGATCTTCAATTATATATGATAATGGTGTTATTTGCAGGCCCATTTTTAAAAGCGACAATATGCCGTGTGTGTACATATGGAGGCAACCGTTGGAGATTGGCTGAATGCAGCATAGAATAGTTTTATCGTGAAACACCACGCATCTTGAAAAAATAATTACAGCTCTAGGGGCGCCTGGGTGGCTCAGTCGGTTAAGCGTCCGACTTTGGCTCAGGTCATGATCTCACAGTTTGTGAGTTCGAGCCCCGCGTCGGGCTCTGTGCTGACAGCTCAGAGCCTGGAGTCTGCTTCAGATTCTGTGTCTCCCTCTCTCTCTGCCCCTTCCCTGCTCATGCTGTGTCTCTCTCTGTCTCAAAAATAAATAAACATTAAAAAAATAAAAAAAAATAATAATAATTACAGCTCTAGATACAATATAGTCTTGAAAAGATATTCATGCTAAGGTACATGAAGAATGAAAAACAGGTAACAAAGCAGTATGTGGGAGGGCATTTGTGTGTGTGTATATATATATATATATATATACACAAATATACAATTCCATAAATACAAATATATATATGCGTCTATGCTTTCCTCTCTTTCCACATACGTGCGTGCACACACACACACACACACACAGATGTGTTAATTTTTCTTTAACAAGTATACAATATTTGTGTCTATACGTTTAAAAAACATAGCAGGTCCTCTTACCCCTAGTGCAGAGAACTGTGTCACCACAGAACTCAGAAATCTCACATAAGACATTGGGAGAAATTCCGTTGACCAACGGTCCCCGTCCCGATTTGCCCTTGACTGAGGGCTTCCCGGGGATGCCATGAGACTGACTCTCAGTACTGAAACCCATCCCACCGAGGTGGTTGGTCACCCTAGGAAACATTTACAGTCTCTCTCCCCTCCTTCCCCATAAGTGGACAAATGACAAAATAGAATCTTTCAGAGTCCTGGAAAGGAAGGCATGATGGGAGTGCAAGACATCATTATTATTCAGGAGACATACATTTTTTGCTGCAAAGACCCAGGGATAAAATCAACACATTTGGTTGATAATCCCCTTCACATGTGCATGCTAGTTTGGCTTTCATTTTCATCTGCAGGGAGTCTTTAACAGCTGTTACTGTCAGGCCTTTGCACTCCGTTTCCAAACCTACAGGAACCACACAAGGGCAGGAATGTTCAGAGAACGAAGTTGGAGGGGCTTAAGGAAAACGAGTTCATCTGCATTGTTATCTAGAAATTCACACCCGTTCTCTCCCTCTGCTTCAGTTCCTTGCTCTTCTGCTTTGTCTCCCTGTGTACCAGGCAGAGATCCTGGGATGAACACCAGCGTGCCTGTTTGGTATGCATACCGTGTGGATGGTCCAGACAGGAGGCTCTCACTTCATTGTTCATGAAGGCTCTCTGTTAAATAATTTTTAATGTTATCTAAGGAGTTTAACGGCACAGTTATTGGAAATATTACAAAGGCAAGAGGAAAAAGAAGTCATCCCTCTTACATTTTCCAGACCTGTCACAGGCTCACTCAGCCCCAAATCTGCCCTCGTTAGCTACGGAAGCCGTGTTCATTTTTGTTTAATTTATTGAAATTATGTAGGATCGCCTTCTGTCCTAAAAGGATTGAGTTGCCCATATCTCCATTTAAAGAAAGTGTGTGACCCTCGTCCCAAACACATTTATGTGGTGATATGACTTTGGCTGGGGAAGGTCTAAGGAAAGCCTAGATGGGAACCTTTGCCATGGGTGGGAAAACCCAACACAAGTAGGAAATCTCTGGTAAGAATCCTAGGCATTAGTATGTTTAGATACTCCACTAGGTAATTCTTTTTTTTTTTAAGTTTATTATTTACTTTGAGAGAGAGAGAGAGAGACAGAGAGAGAGAGAGAGAGAGGCGGCGGGGGGGGAGGGGGAGGAAGGGGAAGGAGTAGAGAGAGAGGGGGACAGAGGATCCAAAGAGGGCTCTGGACTCACAGCAGAGAGCCCAGTGTGGGGCTTGTACTCATGAACCACGTGATCATGACCTGAGCAGAAATCAAACACTTAACCAACTGAGACACCCAGGTGCCCCAGCTGCTAGGTGATTCTACTGTGCAGTTTGTTCCAGTTCCTTCTTGTATTTCAACTCATTCATTCATTCGTTCATTCATTCAAACACACAGGTGAAGTGCCCTATAGAAGATGCTATTGTCATTAGCGAGAGTAACGAGGGCATACTTTACCTACGAGGCCATGTTCAACAAGGTGAGAATTTAAGTCTGCAAGCCCAGAGACCTGAGTTTGAGTCCTGGCTGCACCATGGCTAGCACTGTAAGCACATGCAAGTCATTCCCTTCTATGAACCATTTTATTCCCTCCATACAAAACATCCTCCAAAGTTCGTAAAGATCAGCTTAGATAATGCATGAGAACAAGTTTTGTAAGCTTTCGAGTGTACCAGATATTTTCATTGTTGGTGACTACATACTTTCTATAGAGCTCTATTCCCTCTAATCTGTCCCCGACCTAGCTTTCCAAATGTATGTTCAAGTTTCTAGCTTTAAAACTGAGGCTTTTTCTTCATTGCATACTCATCTATAGCTGGACTGATTTATTCTACTTTCCTAAAACCTGGCCATGTGTATTCCCACAGTCACGTCTTTGCTAACGCCATTAAGTCCTGAGAATACCTCTTGTCCCCAGTTCCTTAATCTTTACTTAGCTTTCCCAACTCGAGTTATTGATTAACTTGAATATCAGGTACTTTCTAACTATGCTAATGCACACTGAACCCCCTTTCCAAGGATCTTACAGCCAATAATGCATTGCATCATAACATGCCTTGGTTGAATTGTTTTTCACATGTTTCTATCTTATTTCTCCAACTGCTTTGTAAATTCCTTCAAGAGTAGGTACCATGGGTTACATTGCTTTGCTCAACTACAAAGGCTTATGCCAAAGTGATTTGTATCAATGCATACTTAGAAGAAAGGAAGAAGGAAGGAAAAAAGGAACAAAGGAGGGAAGGAAGGAATGGATATGTCTTGGCCACTTGGTTAAAAATAAATTGATTATTGATTTTTTAGACCTGTTTCTAGATTCTGTGTTCTATTTTACTGGCCTGTGTCTCCATACTTCCATCAATATCACTCTGTCTCAATAGCTACAGCTTTACAGTGAGTTTTAAAATCATATACTGTGAGTCCTTAAAAAAGGAAAGAGGGAAGGAAGGAAGGAAGGAAGGAAGGAAGGAAGGAAGGAAGGAAAGAAGATAAAAGGATTGGAAGGAAGAATTATTCCTCTGAGAGTCCTGAATTTTTAACCCTTGATGTAGTTGTTATATCATCCCCAGTTTTAAGTGTTGAACTTAACAACAGCAATGCCTGCCTACTGCCCTACATCTATAACCTGAACAACCTCTTGCCCTAAACATACCTGTTCTTTCCCCATCTGAACCTTGCCTTCTTGTCCAGTTTGATATTTTAAGCTTCAATTCTACGGTGGCTAAATGAGACTTATTTCTTCTACCTCTATTTCTTCCCTCCTTTATTTTGAAAACAAGGAGGGAGAAGTCTCATGATAGCTTCCTGGCAAAAGTATTTGAGATGCCTGCCCTTTGGTCAATGCAGCTCTCAGACCAGGGAGGGAGAGTTCCAGACCCTGGCTGGAATCCTGTATTAGAGGCCCTTTTCTGCTTGTCATCCGGCTACAATCTCCCCATCAGGCAAGTAGTCCTTGGAACCACGACTGGTGCTTACCTAGATCCCATGTCCCTCTCTAGATCAGGTTGTGAGACTGTAATTTCCCACTCACAGGACCCCAAGCCACTCTCCAGGGCCTGTATGTACCTCCTCCTGGGTCTGTCTTTGCAAGAGTGAACTACACTCTCAGTGTGCAACCCCACAGGAATGGCCAATAGGCAGTGCTTTGGGGGCCAGGTGGGCAGAATTTGCACATAGAAGTTGAGATGTCCATGTGCGTTATGTGAAGCATAGATAGATAGAAAGAAAATTGGGGTGGATGAAAAGCTAACAGTCTATATATATGACAGTGCTCTAGGTCATGGGAGTCCCAGAATCCTAAGCTCAAATCTGGCTTCCAGGTCATAATTCAGGTATTTGTGTGAGGGTAAGAGGTCAAGAATATATTTTATGTGAGACTTTTTATCTCAGTATGATACTTCCTAAATCTTCAGACATACAGGAATCCCTGTTTATACTCTTGCTATGCTATGGGACCAACAAATTAAGGACATGCCTAAATTTGAGAATTTTAAAGCCCTTCCCACTCTTCACTTTTTCTTATTAACTTTGAAATAGAACTTAATGAGATGCCACTTATCAATAATGAAATGCATGGATTTAAAGTGTACAATTCACTGAGTTTTAACAAATAGAGACCTGTGCAATCACCATGCCCATCAAGATAGATCATATTTCCATAATCCCTCAAAATTTCCCTGGGACCCCCCCCTCCCTTTTTTTTTTTTTGTTTTGTTTTGTTTTTAATCAGTTCTCCCTCATTCATGATCCAGAAAACCACTGATTTGTTTTCTGTTGCTATAGATGCGTTTTCCTTGTTTCAGAATCTTATCTAAACTGAATCACATGGTATTTATTCTTTTGTATGTAGCTTCTAAGTTGTAGCATTGTTTAGATTTGCATTTTCCTGATGTCAAATGATGCCAAGCATCTTTTTTTTTTAATTTTTTTTTTAACATTTATTTATTTTTGAGACAGAGAGAGACAGAGCATGAACGGGAGAGGGTCAGAGAGAGGGAGACACAGAATCTGAAACAGGCTCCAGGCTCTGAGCTGTCAGCACAGAGCCCGACGCGGGGCTCGAACTCACAGACCACGAGATCATGACCCGGAGCCGAAGTCAGACGCCCAACCGACTGAGCCACCCAGGCACCCCGATGCCAAGCATCTTTTAATGTGCCTATTGGCCATGATTATATCTTGCTTTGTGAAGTGTTTGTTCAAATATTTCACCTTTTCTTTTTAATTGTGGGGTTTTTTTTTTCTAAGTTGTAAGAGTTCTTTATTCTGGATACAAGTCCTTTGTCCAAGGTACGTGCTATAAATGTATTTTCCCCTTGTAACCTTTGTCTTTTAAAAAATCTTTTCAATGGCGTCTTTCGAAGAACGGAAATTTAAATTCTGGCGAAGTCCAAATTACAGGATTTTTGTGCTTTGTCTAAAAAATGTTTGCCTATCCCAAATTACAAATATTTTTCCTATGCATTTTCCCTAGAAGTTTTATGGTTTTAGTATTTATATTTAGGTCTATAATCCATTTTGATTATATTTGGTTTTGTGTATCCTGTAAAGTAAGGGCTGTGATTCACTGTTGCTGTTTGTTTGTTTTCTTTAGAGATATCTAACTGTTCCAGCACCATTTGTTGAAAGCATTATTCTTTCCCTATTGACATGTCTTGGCAATTGGTCAAAAATAAATCAATTATTTTTAGGCCTATTTCTAGATTCTCTATTCTATTTTATTGGTCTGTGTCTCTATACTTCCATCAATATCACTCTGTCTCAATAGCTACAGCTTTACAATGAGTTTTAAAATCATACACTGTGAGTCCTAAAACTTTATTCTTTTTAAAAAATGGTTTGAATAATCTAGGATTTTTTTATACCCATCTAAATACCAGAATCAGCTTATAAATTGCTATTTAAAAGGCTTGGTGGAAATGTTGAATAAAATTGATATGATTTTATAGATCAATTTGGGGAGATTGACATCTGAACAATTATGAGTGTTCTAGTCCATAAATATGATATGTCTCTTCATCTATTAGGTTCTTTTAAATTTTTCTCAGCTAATTCAACCTTACATTCCTGGCATAAATCTCATCTCTTAGTTTATAATCCTTTTTATATATTGTGGACTCAGTCTGCTACTATTTTGTTAAGAATATTTACATCCATGTTTAGAAGGGATATTGGTCTGTAGTTTTCTCTTGGGAGATGCCTTTGTTTGACTTTGCTATAAGAATAATATTCGTCTCATATTTGAGTTTGAAAGTAGGTTCTGAGTTAATTTGTGTTGGATTGGTATTATTTCTGCCTCAGATATTCGATATAATTCAATGATTTGAGTCTGGAGTATTCCCTGTAGAAAAATTTTAAATTATGAATTTAATATATCTAATAGATGGAAGGCTTTTCAGGTATTCTGTTTCTTCTTGTATCATTTTTGGTAATATCATTCTTTAAAGGAATTTTTTCCATTTCATCTAACTTGTTTAATATGTTGCCGTAAAGTTCTAATATTTTCTGATTTTTTCCCCCATGGGAAAACGCTCAAAATTGATTAAATGAAAAAAGTTATACCTGATTACCCTTTTAGTGTTTGGAGAGTCTATAGTGATATTTCCTCATTTATTTCCAATATTGGTAATTTTCCTTTTCATTTTTTTTCTCAGTCATTCTAGCAAGATATTTAATAATTTTAACTTCTCAAAGAATCAGCTTTTGGCTTTACTGATTGTCTTCTATTTTTTATTCTCTATTTCATGTATTTCAACTATTATTTTTATTTTCTTTCTTCTACTGACTTTGAGATAATTTGTTCTTGTTTTTTGGCTTTTACAGGAGATCCTTGATTTTAGGCACCTCTTTTCTAATGTAAACATCTACGTTTTCTCTCTTTTTTTTTTTTTTTCAACGTTTATTTATTTTTGGGACAGAGAGAGACAGAGCATGAACGGGGGAGGGGCAGAGAGAGAGGGAGACACAGAATCGGAAACAGGCTCCAGGCTCCGAGCCATCAGCCCAGAGCCCGACGCGGGGCTCGAACTCACGTACCGCGAGATGGTGACCTGGCTGAAGTCGGACGCTTAACCGACTGCGCCACCCAGGCGCCCCTACGTTTTCTCTTTAAGCACTCTTTCAGGTGTTCTCACAAATCGTAACATATTATGACTTTATTATTATCAAGTTCAAAATATTTTCCAATTGCCCCCGAGATTTCTTCTTTGACACATAAAGTATTTAGGGGTCTGTTGCTAATTTTCCAAAGATTAAGTGATTTTCTAGAAGTATACTTTTCATTTATTTCCAATTTAGTTATATTGTAGTCCAAGAATATACCCTGAATGACTCCAATCCATCTAAATTTACTAAGACTCGTTTTTGTCTTGCATATGGTCTATTTTGGTGAATATTTATGTGCACTTTAAAAGATATATATGCTTTCATTTTTGTATACATAAGTGTCAATTAAATTAAGGTAGTTGACAATGATGTTCGAACTTCTCTATACGTATTACCCTGATTTTCTTTTCACTTGGTCCACTTGGTTTTTCTTTTCAATTGCCAAGCGAGGTGTATAGAAATCTCCAATTATAGCAAAGTAAATGTCAGGTTTTCCAATCACATTTAGGATTGATTATTACACTTTCCTCTTGGACTGACCCTTTTATCATTGCAAAATGTCTTCTTTTGTCTACAAAAACATTTCCCGTCCTCAAATCGAGTTTTATTCATATAGTCACTGCAGTTTCCTGTGATTCTAGTTTCCTTGGTATACTTTTCCCATCCTTCCCCTTTTATCTTACCTCTATCTTCATATGTAAAAGACTTTCTTCTAGGCCAGAGCGAGTTAGGTTCTGCCTTCCCATCCAATAGGACACTGGCTGTCTTTCACTTCAACTATTTTATTCAATACACCTATGGATTTGTTTGACTAAGTCTGTCATGTTGTTATTTACTCTCTATTTATTCCGTGTTTCTCTGTATCTTTCTACCTCTTTTTTTGTCTTCTTTGAATTTTTTAAATATGTTTTATTATTTCACTTTATTTTATTGTTGGCTTATTATCTTTAAAAAATTAACCATTGCTATAGGGTTTACACAATCTTAACACAATCTACATTTAACATACTACTTCTTGAACAAAATGAGGAATTAATTACAGAGTTTCTAGATCTTCCCATCTCTCTTTTGTGCTATTATGGTCTTATAGTTTACTTTTGCAAATGTCATAAGCCCCACTTGCATTATTATTAATTTTGCTTTAAATGGGCAATTATCTCTTAAATAAGTTTAAAAAAAAACATATTTACTCATACATTTATCATTTCTAGTGTTCCTCGGTCCTCTGTATAGATCTAAACTTTTATTACCATTTTTGAAGGATATAGTCATTGCTTTTAGATTTCTAGGTTGAGACATTAACTTTTTTAAAAATATTTTTGTGTAATTTTTTAAGGTAAGCTCTACACCCAACATGGGGCTTGAACTCATGACCCCAAGGTTAAGAGTCCCATACTCCACCAACTGACCCAGCCAGGCACCCCTGAGAGGTTGACCTTTTGTCTTTGTTTTTGTTTTGTTCTTTCAGAACTGTAAAAATATGTATACGCTATCTTTTGGCTCATATTATTTTTGATGGAAAGTCTGTAGGTTTTTGTTTGTTGTTTTTCGGGTTTTTTGGGGTTTTTTTTTGTGTTTTGTTTTTGTTTCTGTTTTTTGCCCTGTGTATCTTTTTCCCTCTTAGACACTTTTTTAGATTTTTCTTTATTATTGGTTTTCAGTTATTTCATTATAATGCCCTGTTGTGTGGTTTCTTTGTTTATCCTGCTTGAGTTTTGTTAGATTTTTTATATCTGGAGGCATATATCTTTTATCAAATGTGGGGGGGGGGGAATTGAACTTATTCATTCAAATATATTTTCTTCTTCTCTCTTTTCCTTCTAAGATTCCAACTACATACATTAGATTATTTGATGTTTTCTCAAACATCTAGTCCTTCTCATTCTTTTTGACTTCTATGCTTTAGCTTGGATAACTTCTATTGTTGTACTCTCAAGTTCATTGATACTTTCACTTGTAGTTTATAAGCTATTAGTCCCATGAAGTTAATTTTTAATTCTGGATACTGTATTATCCAGCTTTAGAAATTCCATTTGATTAACTTTTACATCTTTCATTTCCCTCCTTTTTATGCTCTTATTTTTTTAAATCCTTGAGTATATATATAATAGTGATTTTATGCTTATAATAGCTGGTTATCTGTTCTTTCTATCACTTCGGCATCTGCTTCTATAGATTGGTTTTTCTCTTAATTATGGGTCACACTTTTCTTTCCCCCTCTCCATGGTCCCCAGCTTTTTTTCCATAGCTGGTTATTTTTTACTGGATGCTTGGCATTGTAAATGTTACATTTGCAAATACTGATTTTGTTGCCTTCCTTCAAAGAGTATTGAGTTTTGTCTGGGTAGGCAGTTAAAATACATGAAACCCTCTTAATCCTTTCAAAAGAAGAACTTTAAATTTTGTCGTGTTTAGAGTAACACTCGCTGTATATCTAGTTTTTATCTGAGCCTCTGGATTCTCTCTAATCCGACAGCTTGGAACTTGACCATATCCTAGTCTGCTCTCTAAGAATCATTCAGCTTGTAGCTACCCATTTGTTTTGTTTTGTTTTGTTTTCACGATATTTGTTCTTTGCTCCGCCTTTACAGGGTCTTACCCAACAAGTATATAATTTAGTATTCAACAACCAACTCAGAGGAACCATCCTGCTGGTTTTAAGGGTCCTGCCAATATGGTTCAGCAGACTTAAGCCTCCTCATCCTCCCCAAATTTCAATTACTGTATCTTCAACTCAGCCAGACAATTGCACTTTGCTTGTGTTCCCAACCGCACACTGTGCTCAAAAAAATTGCTTCCAAGCAGAAAGCCAAGGCAAAGGTAGGACTCACCTGTTTGTTTCCCTTCCTCAGGGATCATGGTTTGGTGCTGCTTTTTATCTGTGTCTGAAAACACTTGCTTCTTATATTTTTTTTTTCCAATTTTTCTAGTTTTGTTGTTTTGTTTGTTTGTTTCTTTGTTTATACCAAGGAGGACAAATCCAGGACTAAGGATTAAAACATAGCTGGAAACATAAGTCACCTCCCATGGTTTTTAATTCCCTCACACTTCTGATGTTATCTGTGGCCTGGGAGTGCCTGTCACTTTTCCTTTGGAAATCTTCCTTGTAATCTCACCCCGACTTGTGCCAGGGAAAGGGATCAGAGAGGGTGCACAGGTACGTTTTAAAAAGGAATGGGACACACTTTTCAGAGAGTGGTTGGCAAATATTTAATTCTGAGAAATAGAAAATAGGTGCCCATGTCCTTTAGGAATCCAGACAATATTTGAGTATGGGGGATAGACATCAGCCAGCTCTGGGTTAAACATCATCAAGTTTGGCAAAAGCTTTCTTAGTGATGCTTTCAACTTCTGGGAATTTTTTTTTTTTTCAACGTTTATTTATTTTTGGGACAGAGAGAGACAGAGCATGAACGGGGGAGGGGCAGAGAGAGAGGGAGACACAGAATCGGAAACAGGCTCCAGGTTCCGAGCCATCAGCCCAGAGCCCGACGCGGGGCTCGAACCCACGGACCGCGAGATCGTGACCTGGCTGAAGTCGGACGCTTAACCGACTGCGCCACCCAGGCGCCCCTGGGAATTTCTGACACATTTTCCCGCTAACCCAGGGACACAGGCTACCCTGACTCTTTTCATCTTTCTGGCTCAAATTCGGTTATCCACTAAGTGTGAAATAAATTTCTTATGAGATGTTAATGACATATAAAACTCAATATGGTATTCTACTAAAAACTTTTAGAACATCTAGAACCGTAAGTTGAAAGAGTGGATCACTAATGAAGGCAGTTTAAGGCCAAACCAGAAGTATGGGGGTGAATATGAAAGGACCAGATGTCTCCCAACACCCCTTATGTAGACTAGAGTGAAAGACGGGACAAAAACAGCATTCTAACAAAGACCTAAGGAGAAAAGAGAACGCTCACTGTTCCACCTCTTCAATAACCTCACAGTCATTACTAAGCTTGGCCTAGTCTGGCAATAACCTCCACCCCTCCTTCCCCTGCCCATTAGCTGGAGACAGTGAATTATGGTGGAAGGCAGGAGCTCTTCCCGCCTCTAGGGGGAAAATAACTTTAATCTCGTCAGAGCCTTGGAAGAGAGACTATTAAAAGAGTTAATGGAAGAAACTTCTGAATAGATGAGTCAGGCTGTGACAAACCAAAGTCATTTTTTGACTTAAGAAGGAAAAAAGGAAAAGAAAGCTGGTGATACGATCCTGTGGCTCTGATGGCCCCCAAGTCCCCCATCAAATCAATCCCAAATGCAGTAGAGTCCTGATAATTTAATGAAGGACTCCAGAGGCCATGTGGTGAATTTGGTCACAAGGGTAAAATGGGGAAGTATAGTCCGGTACAAAGAGTGTCAGCCCACATTGTTACCTGGATTATAACTGGGAGGAAATGAGTCTGTTTTAAAATGTCGAAAGCCAAGTTGTTGGCGTTTCAAAAGATCCTAGTTAAGAGGTTCTCCTGAAATTGCAAACATATATAAGAATAAAATTAGGGGCGCCTGGGTGGCTCAGTCGGTTGAGCGCCGACTTCGGCTCAGGTCACGATCTCGCGGTCCGTGGGTTCGAGCCCCGCATCGGGCCCCTGTGCTGACAGCTCAGAGCCCGGAGCTTGTTTCAGATTCTGTGTCTCCCTCTCTCTGACCCTCCCCCGTTCATGCTCCATCTCTCTCTGTCTCAAAAATAAATAAACGTTAAAAAAAAAAAAAGAATAAAATTAGACTGTAGTTTAGCAAATAAAATAACCAGGCTGAGCAAGAAGTGAGGGAGGAATAAAAGGCAGCTTTTAGAGTCTAGTCAGCAGTGAAAATATGCCTCCAAACAAATGTTCCCAGTCACCCCAGGAGAAACAACGAAGTTACCATATTCTGATGGTTTAGATTTGCCAAACTCTCTGGGACATTTGTAGATTTAGTTTGTAATCAGCAGAGATAAAAAAGGGTACAAGTCTTTTTGACCACGTTCATTCTGAAAAGATCTATCAAAGATGCACAATTTACCGAACAGAAGGGTGATCCTAGAACTGATTTTCTTTCATAATGATCCCAAATGTAGATCTTCAAGTACGTCTTGGAAACAATGCTGTATGTAACCACAAGTCCTTAAATATCACGAAGATAGTGAATTAGACAGAGTTACTCGGTTTTAGCTACCTCTATGGGCCCCAGATCTGAGAAACTGCAACTTTAGAAACTCTTGGACTCCTCTTGAAGCCCTTTTGTGAGCGAATCATGTCTCATTCCAGGGAGATGGAAAACCACAGGGATCTAGGATTCTCACACTCGTAAACATTATTGGGCTAATATCAAAATAGTACCGAGTGATAGCTAGAATCCCAAGTCAGCCCCGCCTAGTGTGAACCATCTGATTGCCTTAAACGAGGTGAGAAAAGTGAGATTAAATGCCATACGCTGAGTAGCTATTAGGTATCAGGCACTCTCCAAACTTCTTCTATAGAAGACACTTTTGTTTTATGGTGACTATAATTGATGACACTATGTTGTATAATTAAAATTGAGAAGAGAGTAGAACTTCAGTGTTTTCACCAGAAAAGGGATAAAAAGATAAATATGTAATAGAGGTGTTAATTAACTCAACTATGGGAATGCTTTTTCAATGTATATGTATATCGTATCGTCACATTATATACTTTAAATATATCACAATGTTATTTGTCAATCATACCTCAATAAAGCTGGGGCAAAATGAAGGCACTTTTGTTTTAGGCTCTCTGGCATCCATTTCCCCCTTTCTAATAGTATCCTTTTTCACTTCATTGGAACGCCTTTATCTCACGAAATATTATCCGTCAGAGAAATTGCAATCAGTGATGCCCCTTACTCCTGAACAAGAAGTGGCCTCAGTGACCCAGTCTGGAACAATTAGATGTTTTCTCTCTGATATTTCAAATAGGATCAGAAAGTCAGAGACTGACCGTGTTGGGTCAGTTCCACTCGACTGAGCATGCTCAGACTAGTTTCTGTTACAAAATTATTGCTAGATTTTCAACCTCTGCCTCCAGAGCTCCTTTGGTTCATCCCCATTGCCACCGCCTGATGCTTCAGGCTCTTGTGGACATTGTAAAGTCCCGATAGCCTTGCAATAAATTACGTCTTTTTAAAGTTTTTTTTAACGTTTTTATTTATTTTTGAGACAGAGAGAGACAGAGCATGAACAGGGGAGGGTCAGAGAAAGAGGGAGACACAGAATCCAAAGCAAGCTCCAGGCTCTGAGCTGTCAGCACAGAGCCCAACGTGGGGCTTGAACTCACAGAGTGTGAGATCATGACCTGAGCTGAAGTTGGACGCTTAACCGACTGAGCCACCCAGGCGCCCCGTGCAATAAATTACTTTTCCTGAATTTACGCCAACTTTATTTGCTTCTAATGAAAGCATCCTTAATGATATACCACCTTACTCACATAATTCTCAGATATTAACAATTATAACCGTTCTACAGAGGAGAAAATTATAGCAAAGAAAGGTTAAATGGCATGCCCACAATCACAGAGCTGGTAACTGATAGATGGAGGGCTCAAGTCTGGGTGTGTCTGATCCCGAGTTTCACGTTTTTAACCTATATCGTGCCGATTCCCGTCTGTACTTTTCAAACCTCTTCCTCAAAGATTACCAATGTCCCACGTGCTGATCCAAGATTTTTCACCGCGGAAAATGAATAATGTCAGTGTTGCCCATTTTGAAGAAACAATAGCTTAATGGATAGAATGTTTTCCATTTTAAATTTTCTTCCCATAAATTTTTCTTAAATCTTTGGTGGTTTCCACTGCTTGTCTGTGAGGCAGACAACAAAACAAATGAACAAGCAACAAATGAATATTAATGGCAAGACTCAGAAACAACAGATCGTGCCTCCCTCAAGAGCCTGTTTTTTGCATCGACATTTTATGTTGCATACCTATAATATAGTCATTTTCTGCCAGTAAAATTGTCCCCAGTTCAAACGCTGGAATTAAATACATCCATATTTCATAGTGTTATGCAAACAGCACTATGATTTTCAAGCTGTCTGACACCTCACAAAGTTTAGGAAAAATTGCCCCAAATAAGTCTAAGACAATGGCAATGGGACATTTTGGGTGGTATCGGTCACAGCACCTTTAGGAAACTCGGCCCTTGATCTACATCCAAAGCCATCAGATTTTGAGGATAAGGACTTTGGCACCTGCTGAATTCGACAAGAATAATGTCATTTGTCAGCCTAACTGCAAGACCCAGAATCAGTTTAAGGGGCTTGAAATCTCATTTTAATTCTTGGCCTGGACACAAGTAAAATGCCTTGGGCCTTGAGAAAGGCCAGTGTATGGTATATTTATTGGCTGTGACTACAAATCTGGTTAACTTGATGGGGATTTATAGAAAAGGGATAGAGCAAAGCCAGATCATGCTTTTGGCCACAGATGCATCAGGTTAATAAGACACAGGATAGTAACTTGGCCTTAAGTCGGAATAGTAGCCCAGTCAGACTTTCCAAGGTCTGAGGATTAATATAATGAGAGTAGAAAGTGGACCCCTGGACCTTCCTTCCAGCTTCCCAGCTTCTTCTCCACACCATCCTTTTTTACTGGCACCCCTTCCTGTTATATGGTCCCCCCTGCCCCCAAGTTCCCTCTCTCCCAAGATGTCTGCTGCTTCGGAAATTTCCTGTTCACCAAGAAGCCAAGCCAAAATAAAATTATTTAACATTTGCTTTGGGCCGGCAGTGACCATCCCATAGGTCATCCTGCACGTGTGGTTTATTGTCTAGCAAAGCAAAAATTTTCCCCAGGAGATGAACTATCTACTACCCTTCCCATCCTGAATATAAAGCTTTTACCATTTTTAGTTGTGCCGGTGTGCTCTCTTTCGCATCCGGGGGGGACAGGACCGTAAACACCGCGGTAACCTGCTGACCACGTGATCTAATTCGACTCAGCTCTGCCTTGGCACCGCTGTCCCGATGTCTGTACATCCCGTAGCCTGTGGCTGCAATGTCCTGGGTTGTAACAGATTGGAGCTCATCAATTTAGGGGAAGTAAACTTTCAGATAAACATATAGGTAGTGAGACTTCAGGGAGAGACCCAGGGATCATGGTCCCTCAGTGCGCCATTCCCTTAAAGAGGCAAAGCTGCTTCTCATCTTTCCTTGCGAGAAGCTGTAGCGATCTCCATATGGTCTAGTGTCCCTGTTTTCCAGAGTTCTACCACCCACGGAGTTTAAGAACTACTTCTGTGACATCTAGAAATGGCCGGGGAGCCCTTCCATCCCTCACCGTTGATCTTTATTACCGCATGTCACCAGGCAGTGCACTGGGCTCGTTTTGTTTACTTCCATCAGCCATTTATATTGAGGTATAATCCCGGATCCTAAAAAGAAGAACACTTTATGTCCCGAGTGAGTGATTCACACTCAACACCACGTTGACACATTCTGTGGGATGTAAAAATCTCTGTTCCTGTGATTTCAGCCCCATCAGCATAATTTTCTTCCACATGGTACAGGTAAATCATGGTTAAATATTGAATCATTTATCACCCAGCGCTTTGTAAGCCAGATCTCATAAAATCTCGGGAATAGATTGTGCTAACAAAGCAGCCAGCAACCAACTACGATTATCAAATTTTTTCCTTCCACAATCTGTTCCTCGTTTAGAGAGAAAATGCTAAGGAAATTAAAAATTAGTAAGCTTTACCTTTTTATTGGTAACCATATGAAAAGTGTAATGATTTTCTTTAGAATAAAGATCTTATTTGAGGGTTTTATAATAGAAAGGAAAAGTTGGAATCTCTGGTTCTTCTGGAAGATGAATGGTGGTTCCCTGCGAGACCAATGCCTTTCAGAAAGTAAACCCCGTCTTACGCACCCCATGCTTAGACTTCAGCCCACAAGGAAAGCGCATTGAATGAGAAAAGTTTATGCTTAGATGAAGGGGTCCTGTGACAACCAGGGAAGTCGACCCTTAAACATTCCGGTAAGGAAAAACAGTACCTGAGTAAAGATGTTCTAAAGACAAATCTGTCTGCAATCAAACCTCATTTACTTCTGAAACGGTACCACCAATTGCTTTGCTGAGAAATGAGATCAAATCAAGAAAGCATTTTCCAAAGGCCAAGATTGCAATTTGACTTGTTCCTTGCTTGGTTCTTTATGTTTACAAACAGGGGCGTAGAGAGAGCGGTTCAAGAACAAAGGCGATCATAGTTTCCCACCGGCAGGCTCCTCTGTGCATACCTGAGTGCCACACACCTGATTACAGAAAGGAAGACTATGAACTTGAATCGACAGAGGGCATAGAAAATGATAAGGAGACGCGACCTCAGGTGGAAACTGAACAGAGCCTGAATATGTAAATGGTTGGATATGATTTTAAAAGATGAGATTAAGAAACTTTAATTCCGGTCGCTGTGAGCATTCCTTTCCTCTTGGAAATGGTAAATTAAACTATCATTATTTCTGCAAGGAAACAGTGATTCTTTCTATTTCAAGACGGTGAGGTCATTGTTATTTCAATGATCGGTGACCCTAGAAACAAGGTTGAGTAAACAATTCTCTCATTTAGAATGTCAATGCCCAACCACACCTTCTTGCCTTTGGGGATTGTTTTAGAAAAAACCACCCATCAGAACACTTCTAAAATAAACTGTGTTTGTTCTTGGGCTGTCAGAGGGCATTAAGGCAAAGCCTAAGCTCTCTTCAAGATAAGGACACGTTCCAGGCAAACCTGGAAAGTGTACGTCCTCCTGTCATGAAAGGAATGTGAGTACAGGCAGGATAGGTCTAGAGTTTTCTGACACTAGAAATCCAAGTAGACCCAGAGGGTCAGGGTAGGCTGGAAGTTACTATGGGGCAAATCAGAAAGAGACAGGAATCTAGAAAGCAGGTTCCCCAAAGAGGTGATTAATTTGAGGCCCAGAAGGAGAAAATAAGTACGGGAGGGAAAAGTAGGGTATTGCTCTCGGTAAAGATGAGGGAAGCAAACCAAAAAGCTCCATGAAGGCTCCATGAAGGCTGCACCTGTGTGGAGTGAGAGGATGTAGGGAAACGGAAGACCTTGCCCCTGGGGACAAGGGTTCACTACGCAATTCAGTGGTGCAGAGCACGAGCCCACTTTCTTGGGAACAAGGAGAGCCCCGTGACCAACTCCATGAGGAACAGAGGGAAGGCGCCTTGTGACCCTTGCCTATTATGAATATTTGTGCCAGATTGAACCTATGTGTACAAGGTTGAACCTGCAGGGGAGGATGGGTAGGGGGTAGTTACTGGGAGTTAGAGAAAGAAGGTTCTGGAAACCTAACGGGGCCAGTATATACTCCTTAGTATGCTAGGCAGGCACAGTGGAAAGGGCACCGGTTACAGCATCTGAAACCCTGTTACCTGGACTCGAAGCCAGTTCTGTTGCACTGGGTATGTTTCTTAATCTCTTGATGTCAGTTTCCTTATCTACAAAATGGACCATAATTATAGTATTATTCCCAACAGTTGCCGGGAATATTAAATGAGTGTAAACACTTAGACCTGTGTCTGAATCCACTGATAACACAATCAACATTAACTATTATTATTATAAGGCGTCAAGCAGGGTACTCGGGCTCTTTTAATTTGTTTTCTCACCTGAAAATAGACACAATAGCACCTGTCTCACAGAGTGATTATAAATAGTTAAATGAGATTTAAGTGAGATATAGAGAAACTACATCATGTTTGGCCCTGAATAGGTGTATCAGTTAAGACTGCTTTTGTGTCGTAGCAACAGAAAACCCTATTAACAGTGACCTAAACATATGTAGAGTGAAATTTCATCCCAAAGACAACAGTCCAGAGTTTGGATGTTCTTCACATCCAGTCGGAGACTTCCTGAACAGCGTCTCTCTGATTTCTTTGATTGTCACAGTCCTTACTTCAGACGGGAAGAAAGAAGAGGGGACACTGTGAGCTACCTACAAAGCAAAAATGTATGCATGAGTAAGGTTGCCAGATAAGATACAGGAAGCTCAGTTAACTTTGGGTTTCAGATGAATAGATGAATAAATTTTTGGGGTATTTCCTAAGCAGTATTAGAGACATACTTCTACTAAACACTTGTGGTTTATCTGAAATGCAAGTTTACCTAGGCATCCTGTATTTTATCTCCCAGATCTGGTAGCCCTATGCCAGGAACACCTAGTGAATTGCTGCTGTAACCTGATTGGCTAGACTCTGTTACACGGTAGCCATTAGCTGCAAAGGAGCCCGGGAAAACAGGATTCTAGCACCCTTTCTAGCTGGCAAGGGACAAAGGGAGTAGGGAATGAAAGCAGGTTGGTCAACTAACATTCCCTGCCTTAGTAGGCGTTCAGTAAACGTGCATTTCCTCTTCTGACCCCCTCCTCAAAGACCTGATTGTCCCTTTACAGAGAAAAAAGAACACGCTAAGGCTTATTTATCACTGTGACGTATTGTATAATTAATGTCAACAGATGAAATCAGCAATTTTCATATTTTTAAAAAAGAGATCTGGGGCGCCTGGGTGACTCAGTCGGTTAAGCGTCCGACTTCGGCTCAGGTCACGAACTTGTGGTTGGTGAGTTGGAGCCCGGCATGGAGCTCTGGGCTGACAGCTCGGAGCCTGCAGCCTGCTTCGGATTCTGTGTCTCCCTCTCTCTCTGCTCCTCCCCACTTGCACTCTGTCTCTGGCAAAAATAAAGATTAAAAAAAAATTTAAAAAAAAAAGAGAGAGAGATCTGAAGCTTCATTGACCAATCTAGTGGTAGACCACATAAAACTGATTTTTTGCAGGCTGATTTTTTTTGCTCTGCAATTATATCTGTGCTAATAGGCCTCCCTGCCCCATATGGAAGGAAGTTTGAAAGCAGGGTTAGAAAAAGGTAAAGTAAGGCACCCAGGGAGCAAATTTTAAGGAGACCCTCTCACTCACTTTGTGCAATCTCCTTAAATTATGTGCCCAAGATACCTTACTGGCCTCACCCTGGTACCTGGCCTGGGTGAAACACAGCTGTGTTTCCCTTACTTAAGCCACAGAATGCACCACCGATGGCTGTTAGTTCTTAAACCCCCAAATACAGTTACAGACGAGGAGCCATCAACTACGTTGGTTAGTTCTGCAGAGAAAGCTTTGGGTGACTCACGTTACCTAGTTTAGCTCAGGTTTAGACTAGGTTTTCTGTGCATGCCAGGGGTACTCTTGACCGTCACCCTTTCCCCCCGTGCATGGGAATATATGCATACGACTTTCACTCCTTGGGAGATAACTCTGTGTCAGAGTATTTTAGGACCCCTCAAAACACTATGACCCGGTTGCAACATGTCTTCGATTATAGACAGCCTCCCGCTTTCTACCAGACAAGAATACAGCCTCAAGGGTCTGATGTGATTTGACTCTATTTCCTTTATGTGCCATAGAACACTGTGAAATTATCACGTTTTAAAATTTCTTCCATCGTCTCTCTTTTTTGTCTCCGCACCCTCTACGTCTGTCTTGGATACTCATTGCCAACAAGGTGGTGACAGGATAAACTGGCAGCTTATCACTACTCTCACCCTAAATCATGGGAGAAATTTGAAGGTCAAAGGACAACGAATAGTGGATGGGACAGCCACCATCCATCACAAAGGGCTCAGACAGAGGCCTTCTTAGCTAATGTAGAGACTATATGAACAGGCAAGTAAGCTTAAGAAAGAGAAGGTATGCCGCCTTGGCAAAATACAGATAGAGTTTATGATTTCACAAAGAGCAACACTATTTTATTTTTTGAGTTCATTTATTTATTTTGAGAGGGATAGAGAGAGCGCAAGCAGGGGAGGCGCGGAGAGAGGGGAGATTGAAAATCCCAAGCAGGCCCCGCGCTGTGAGCACAGAGCCTGACACGGGGCTTGAACTCATAAACCATGAGATCGTGACCTGAGCCAAAACCAAGAGTCAGACGCTTACGCGACCGTGCCACCCAGGCATCCCTCTTTTTTTTTTTTAATTTTTTTTTAACGTTTTTATTTATTTTTGAGACAGAGAGAGACAGAGCATGAACGGGGGAGGGGCAGAGAGAGAGGGAGACACAGAATCGGAAACAGGCTCCAGGCTCTGAGCCATCAGCCCAGAGCCCGACGCGGGGCTCGAACTCCCGGACCGCGAGATCGTGACCTGAGCTGAAGTCGGCCGCTTAACCGACTGTGCCACCCAGGCGCCCCCCTTTTTTTTTTTTTAATAAGTTTTACTCCCAGCATGGGGACCGGTGCAGGGCTTGAACTCATGACCCTGAGATCAAGACCTAGGCTAATATCAAGAGTCAGACGCTTAACAGCCTGAGCCATCCAGGTGCGCCAGAATTATTTCTATAGAAGGAATGCATGCATCTCACAGAAGACTAGACCTAGAAGAAATTCTAGAAGCAACTGTACCTTCCTGGTGCTAAAAATATCTGCCTTTAATTATCCTGGAGGTATCTCAGGCTCTGTGCCGACAGCTCAGAGCCTGGGGGCTGCTTCAGATTCTCTGTCTCCCTCTCTCTCCTCCCCTCCCCCCGCTCCCACTCTGTCTCTCTCTTATTCACTTGGGACAGCTCCCAAAGGCTTGGACCATGAGATGGCATGTGGCCCCTTGTGTGGCAGAAGCGGACTGATCAGCTGAATCAGGATGTAAATGACAATCCGCTGACTCAGCCTCCCTGGAAGACTTCCTGAAACCTCTCGTGCACAGGTCGGCTTAAACCGTAACTGGAGTCCAGCATGTGCTTAATTTTTGGATAACGTACAAGGTGATACGGAGAAAGGGCAAGTTCTGCTTCCTGGTCACCACACCACCCCTCCCCCATTTCTGAACCGATGGCAGGCAGATGACTCCCCAGGGCGATAGACTATGGGCTGGTTTTCCCCAGACTCCCACCCCAGTTTGCACCTTCCCCAGAGAAGAACAAGAGTAATTCTTGTACGCGAAGGAGGAGACTGGTTACAATGCATTATTCTGCTAACTGAGACATGGAAGGGAGGGAAGGGACTTTACGGAGGTAGCGGTAGGCGGAAAATGCCCTGAAGGCCGTCAGCTCCAAAACAGAAAACAGAATCTAACGGTAGTTATAAGGTGACTTTGATCAAGAGGCAGCAAACCAAGAGCTGAGAAAAAGCAAACCTACACTCTGTCATTTGAGATGAAATGTTTTAGCCTTCTCTCTTTCTGCATCTTCTCGTTCTGTCTCCTAAGCAAATAAAATAATGTTTGGGCGAGAAATGGATTTACAAACAGGCATCCGTTTGGATACGTGGGCACCCAAAGGAAAGGTTTTGTTCTTCCCCCCAAAATTCCTGCACAGAAAATGCACACAAATGATTTCAGTGGTCACCGTCACAACTTAGAGAAAATGCAGATGGTATAAAATAATATTCACAACTGGCTAGTAGAATTTTAATAGCTACAGGAAAGAAGAGAAAATGAAAACACTGAATCTATTTGGGATGTGAAGAAAACGAGGAGGTTCCGGAAAAGTCTAACAGCTCCGGCAGAGCAACCCTTGATTTTCCCCATGTTTAGAAGTGGCATTCCCTGGTGCATTGATTTATGTGAGGATTAGGCAGCAATCATAGTCTCTATACTAGCCTGGAAGGCATGTACATAAAGTATGATATTTGCAATATGCAAATGTCATGTATGATGAATGAAATGCTCAGTATGTCTCGAGGACACCCAGATGCTAACCAGCCACTGCTTCCATGCTGCAAATTGGAAAGGAACTTGGAGCAAAGGTATCTTTCTAGAGCTAACTGATTTTTTTAATAACGTGGTCTTTGAGTCTAAATACCAGTCACTAAAGCAAAAGTCATTCTACCGATGTTAGCTTTGGGGGACTTGAGAGATTTCTCAATGATAATAACTTCCAGAACGGGGGATTAAGCAATGGAAGTCTGGGTCAACCTCAGCATATATAGCACCTCTAGGACAAAGTCACCAAGCCACAGAGCCACAAAGCCAGTGAAGATTGGACGAAGGATGACTTAGCTAACCAACAGCTGAGTTCAGCAGTAGAAATAAAACTTGGAAACTGTTCTGCAGGTCAGAGGACAAATGGGTCACAAAGGTCCTCAGCCAAAGTCCACGCTGTCTCAGAATGAACGAGAACAGTAAGAGATAGAGGGCCCATAAAGACGCCAGATCCACATCTGGATGGTTTGGTGAGAAGTAACTAAAGAAGACAGGTTCAACAGCAACAATGCATTCTCCGTTCTCTGTTTGCAGGCAGGCGTTATATCACCGTGGAAGGAGGATGGAATCTCATCAGTGCAGACCTGGGAATTCAAAGTAAGACCAGGAGAGTTGAACTGAAGGCAGCCTATAGATCTAGGGCCCTCTCTCTTCCTGTGCAGAAGAGGTTTGAGGGTCTTTAAAATCTAAGAATGCGCTGACTCCAACTGTACAAAATAGAGACACAACGTACAGATCCTGGGCGATCATCCACATAGTACCCATGCCTGACCCCCTGTAGAGGCTCCAAATGGTTTGCCTCGCAGCGATCCGAGTCTCCTGGGCGTGAGAGGATCTTTCTTATTACCAGTTCCTGCCTTTATCTTCTCTGGCCCTTCTTTGACTAGAACTAGGTGTGCAGTCTAGAAGACTGCCTGCGAAATGCAAAGGTCATTCAAATGCAGGTCAGAGCAGCCCGCCCCCGGGGAGGCAGCGGCCAGAGCCTTGCTAAGTGCGCTCCTGGGGAAGCATGCTTCAGAGGCCACATAAAGAAGAAACTAGGGAACAGCTTCCCATCGTTTTCAGCGGCTGCCGGTTCTGAGCCTTTGTGCGAAGCGCCTAGACTATGGCAGGACTGGGAGGCCAAGGAGGCCCAGGCAGTGAGGCTGCGGAACTCGGAGCATACAGGATCCACATGGCCCTCAATAAGTGAGCGGTTGCTTCTCAAGGCAGCCAGCCTCTCAGAATTTCATCCTTCACAGACCTAGCGTGGATGTATGCACTCATTTGCTCATCTAGTCAAGAAACATTGAGTAGTTACTATGTTCCAGGAATTCTGCTAGATGCTAGAGCTACAAGAATGAGTGAGACATCGGGGCTGCTCACAAGATTGCACAGTGTTTGGTGGGGGTTGGCGGGGGGGGGACGGGACTGAAACACACACCTTGCATGACAAGACATGGGGTATGGGCCTGGGAGAACGACGGTGGGATAAGGTTGCCGTGAGCCGAAGAACTCAAGGAACTCTCTGTGGATCCTGGAACAAGTATTGCTGCCCTCTGAGGCAGCTCCTGGTGAAAAGAGGCAGCAACGAATCTGAGAAAAAGACCAATGGTTTCAGATTCAGATCGAACCGGGTTCGAATCCAGGTTTCTCTGTTTATAGGCATATGGCCTGGGGCCTCGGTTCCCATCCCTCTAACGTGGAGCTAGATTGGGGCACCTGGGTGGCATCCAACTTCGGCTCAGGTCACGATCCCGCAGTTCGTGGGTTTGAGCTCCGCGTCGGTCTCTGTGCTGACAGCTCCGAGCCTGGAGCCTGCTTCGGATTCTGTGTCTGCCCCTCCCCCGCCTGCCCTCTCTCTCAAAAATAAATAAACTTAAAAATAAATAAATAAAGGAGTGCCGGGGTGGCTCAGCCGGTTCGGCGTCCGACTTCAGCGCAGGTCATGATCTCGCAGTTCGTGAGTTCAAGCCCCGCGTCGGGCTCTGTGCTGACAGCTCCGAGCCTGGAGCCTCCTTCGGATTCTGGGTCTCCCTCTCTCGAAAATAAATAAAACATTAAATAGATAGATAGATAGATAAAATAAACTGGGGCTCGATATCCCCACTGAAGAGATGTTGCGCATACTAAGTGAAGTAACAAAGTTAAGCACCAGGCACATTAGAAGTGCTCAGTAGCGAAGCCGTATAAACTTTACATTCACCTTTGCCCAAGACAAGATTTTTCCTGTGAGGCTGAAACTACATGAGGGTCACGTGGACCCTGCTCCGCAGACTGGAGAATCACAGGGTCAGGGTGCTGGACGAACCACTGAGGAAGCAGTGGGCTCCACTGTTTTCAGGCTAGACTGAACAGAAACTTATGTTGGCTGGATATCAGGTAGATAAAAGGAAGAGTTTTCAGTCGTTTGAGGCTGTGTCTATGAGAAGTTGGGAGTATCCCAGGTCCCTGGCGTGCCAGAGACTTACGTGTGAGTTGCAAAGACTAGTGTGCATCACAAACCACAGTAACAGATGACGTGAGATAACGGACAGGCAAGAGCTTTGGGCGGTGGAAGGGGCTAGTCGGTGCACGGTGGTACCGTTATTACGTGCCATCTTCTAGAAAGGCGAGGGCTGGGAAAATGGGCAACATGCAAATGGGAAGAGCTTGTTTTACACAGAGCCAAACAAATGGGTGGTCCCTCCTTGAAGAAGCTGACACCTGATTAGTTGTAGGACCCTGTGTCCCAGCTCTGGGAGCCAGTCCAGGTCCAGGGGGTGGACAGCTGCCAGCCCCGGGAAGAAGAGCCAGCCGATTCAATGTAACATCAGTCATTTAGTGGCACAGACAGAAGGCAGTGGGGGGAATGAGAGGTTCCCGTGCGTCAATAGCTCCTGCTTAAACAAAACCAAAATGAAGTTCCCGGGGAATTTTTCTTGCAGCACCAGGCAGTTAGCTGGGGGGTGGGGGGCATATTCAATCCCATTGCTGATGTCTTTAAAAAACACACTATCATGGATCACCGCATCCTTATGCAAATGTGGTGGCGATCTTAGAGCTCTAATGGATGTGTATTCTGTGTGTGTGTTTCCACAATCAGCTATGCCCAAGGTAGCACTGTAACCAAGAGGATGTTTTTTTATTATTTCCATTTGATACAATTGCTATTGTTAACTGGACTCACAGAAATTAAGATAATAAAACTATATTATATGACTGTTCTGTCACCAGCTCTAGGCTCTGAGCTGTCAGCACAGAGCTGGATGCAGGGCTCGAACTCACAAACGAAGAGATCACGACCTGAGCCGAAGTCGGATGCTTAACTGACTGAGCCACCCAGGCACCCCATATTCAGCTCTCTTGACTAACAGTGATACATACCAGATAAAGGTTTGTTTGCTTGTTTGTTTGTTTGTTTGTTTATTTGAAATCCTCCCAGATGATTTAGGCAATCAACCACAAACCTGATTAACTTGGGATTTTTTTTTTTTTTTTACTAAATTAGCTGAATTTATGTAACAGTAAGGGAATCATCATGTATGTGTAGACCCGTCTCTGAGGTTGTGAGTGTAGAAGTGTGTACACGTGCGTGAGCAAAGTGTTGGAACAAGTTGAGTTTCTGCAGACACGGGGCTTTGTAGTTTTGATATTGAAAAATCACATCCAAGAGACAAAAGGACACAGTTTAAAGAATTTTTTTAGGGGGAAAAAAAGTCAGATATACGCAGGGTTGTAAATAGTTTCTGGGAAAATTATATAGAAAGCAGTGCTTTTCGGCAAAAAGCTTGGGGGAGGCAGTCATGAGTATAATGAAGACCACAGGGGACGGCGTGCTGGACAATCTACAGTAAACAGACCTGGGAAAGGTCGGGAGATGCCTATATTTTTATACCCTCATATTTTACTTTTATTTTATTTTCTTACTGATTTCAGGAGGTCTCAAGTGGGGCCCAGGCATCTACATCTTTAACAAGCTCCCTAGGTGATTCTGATGCACACCACAAGTAGAGAATCACCTACACACACACACACACACACACACACACATGCACGCACACATTATTACTTAAAAATTACATAATTGCATCAGAAAAAAGTAAGAAAATAATCATAAAAGACTATGGTTATTCACAATTCTACCAATCTAATTCAACTATCTAGAGCACTTTGGGATATCTACTTCCAGATTTTTCCCCCCATGTACATGGAATGTTGTTATTTTATAAGCAGAGTTATAGCTCTGTGATTACTCTCCGCTGGATTGTGAAAGAAACGTACGGTGAAGGTTCTAGTGACTTTCTTTGGGAGGCTCTTTCCTGCTTAATACATCTGCCATTCAGGAACATTTATCTCCTTCCTGGACTCGGCAGCCAAATCACCCTCTCCTGGGATCAAGCTCAGGGCACCTGACTACCTTTGTGTTAATTCAGTTGTTCTCTTGGTGCGTGCCATACCTCTGTCAGAAAGGCTTGAACTTAAAGCAGCAACCTGGGGCAGCAGGTGGGGATCTTAACCTGGATTTATCCATATTTTCCACTGTGATTTCTATGTTTATATATACTAGGGGATATCAAAGCACTGCCTGGAATCCCTCGCCTCCCACGAGTTCATGAATCTCTCCCTTTCACTTACACTGCAGGGATATTAAACACATTATTCTGTTTTGACTGAACGCCAGTAAAATTAAATTCCATCTTCCCATCTGCGGCACCACACCGGGACCACTGCCTTATGGAGAAGGGGAGCATAGCAGTGGAGGAAGGACCCCTTCAGGACACTCATGAACATGCCACTTTCTGCGAGACGAGACGAATTTGTCCCTTCCATGGCACAAATCTCAACATCTGCTCTGTCTTCGCCTCCCAGACACCCTGACAGGTGTAGCCATCTTTAAACCAGCGCTGGGAAGCAACATATGGATTGTCATCAGTGAATAAAGGAGAAGACGACACAGGGTGGAAGAGGGGCTCTGCTTCTGATCTTCCGGCCTTTATTTGCATTTTTAAAATTTGCTTTTAGTTCTTCCAGGCCTTCCTGGGTGCCCACCTCTCACTGCCCCCACTGACACGCTTGGCAGGGAATTCGGATTTTTCACTCTTGCCTTTTCCAGCTGTTTCTCACCATTCAGCCCCCTCCCTGTCTCCCCCCCCCACCCCCACCCCCCAGGGAGAGGAAAGTTAAATGATGTTAATCTGCCAAACATTTCTGATCATTAGGAAGCCATAAAAATTAACATAACCATCAGAGGAAATTAATTGCCAGAGAAGACAAGGTTAGAGCGGGATGGGGGCCATAAGAGCAGAGGGACAAGGCGCAGGGGCACTTTGTTCCTCCTTTGTGGTTCTGAACTAGGTTTAGGCGGCAGCCAGAGGCGCCCAGGAGGCTGCGCAGAAGTCGGCTTCCCCCACACTTCATTATGAGCACAGGCCCAGAAAATCAAGGAGCGCCTGTAGTAACAGCCTGTGAAGGGATACCCTTAATTCCTACCCACACCCCCCTGCTCCTCTGGGGGAGACTTTTGGTTATTTTTTTAATTCTAGTTCAAAAAAGGGGTTGGGGAGAAAGAAGCCCACACAGGCCTCCTGCAGGAAATGCCATTAATAATTAATACCCAATAATAATCAAATCCACGGGAGACTCGTTACAAGTAACATCCTGACAGACCCATCGATGGATGCCTGTAGCTTTACTTCTTCATCAGCTTGCAGGATTGGTTCAGCAGGGATTTGAGCACACATAAGCGGTGACAAAAAAAAAGGATAAATAGCAGGTTTGTTCACGGAAGAGGCTTATTCATCCCTATAGGGTTTTTTTCATTTTAGGTTTATGGCTTGGTGGGGAATTCCCCTTTAATTGGGATTGTAATATAAGGATGGGACCTGTCGACATTTACAAGAGAGATGGGAGGCTAATTCTTCCTAACTTGTTTGTTGTTGTTATTACACCGCTGCCGCCGCCTTTAGGAGGCTCCGGATAAAGGAAGCAGACAATCAAACCGATCGGAAACAAAGTAAGCCAGTGAAAGGGGGAGAAGAGATCCACGCCCTGGACCGAGCCGGAGTTAGCATTCCTTGCGAGTCAGATTTGAGAGTGTGCCAAGCGCGAGACTTGGTCATTCGGGGCAGCTTTGCGCGTTGCTTTGTTTCACTGAATCTTCACGATAGCCCGCTAACGTAAGTGTTAATAAACCCACTTTCTGGATGAAAAAACTGAGGAATCGAGTGGGTAGGCCGTTCCCCAGGATTTTGCAGTTAATCAGCGGCAAGGGAGGCCGGCGGGCAAGTCAGCTCAGACTTGCTCCTGTTTTCTGCTACTTTGTTACTCTTTCACAAGCGATGTGAGAAAGGACTCTTGACCGGCCAGATAAACACCGTAGCAGAAGAGGTCCGGCCTTTGGAGGCAGGAATTTCCTATTATTCTACCCCGTGTTCGAGAAAACATTTGAGAGTATCAGGGCCTCTTTGTCCAACATCTTCACAGAGAAAGCAAGTAGGGTCACAGCAGGGAAACACAATCGCACTCTGATGGCTTATCCAAAGAGAATTTAATGCAGAGACGGTATGCAGGTGTGGCGAGGACAGATTTAAGGAACCCAGAAACAAGCGACAGCAGCCATGGCCGCTAACACCTAATTCTAGGGCAAAAATGCGATCCTCAACTCACTGGAAAGTATAAAATGCTTCCTTAATTTCAAAGGAGAATTCTACCCGATGCAGGCTGAGTAGGTATTTGAAGGGCCAGCTTGGAATTTCGTTGTTAATTGGCCACCAAGGAGACACACATTGGGAGGTAACCAAAAGCATTTTGGGGGTCTTAGGGATTGCAAAACAGGAGACACAGTGCCCACCCAAATCAAAAGTGCGCTCCAAATTCCAAGCGGGGAAAGCAGCCTTATAAAGGCAAAACCCCCAAGGTTTACATAACTTGTTTTGAAAGAACTATGGTTGGTGCCCACGGAGTTAAACAATCTAATACGCCATTGGCTATTTAGCTAAGATATGTTACATTATCTCTATTTCAGCCCCAGGTAGAAGAAGGTGTGCCAGGAAGTGGTCCAGTTGTAGTCTGCACGTTGCAATTGACAAAGGTCTAAGGATCATAGCATACCTTGCAATTGACAAAGGTCTAAGGATCATAGCATTGGCAGATTTGAAAAAAGCAGGTGACTTCGGCTCAGGTCATGATCTCGCGGTCCGTGAGTTCAAGCCCCACGTCGGGCTCTGTGCTGGCAGCTCAGAACCTGGAGCCTGTTTCAGATTCTGCGTCTCCCTCTCTCCGACCCTCCCCTGTTCATGCTCTGTCTCTCCCTGTCTTAAAAATAAATAAAACGTTAAAAAAAATAAAAAAAAAAAAAAGAAACTGGAGGCTTGCATGGGCCCCTGTTCTTCCGTGCCCTTCCATGCTAGTTTGAATGACTTTGTTAGCAATGCTTACTGCATCTTGGAGACTTCTTTCACATTTCAATTAAGAAAAACATTAGAATCAACAATACTGGAACTAACATAAGAAACCCGATAAAACCAACATCGAAATTTATCAAACGCTAATGCATTGTTGTATACACATATACAAGCTCCGTGTGTGTACATATTTTTTATTTTCAAAGACATTAAAGTTATGATGTAACTAAAGGCGTACCCCCATGAATCTGATTCATCTTCCCTCTCCCCATGAATAATCAGTAGTCTGGAGTTGGGGGTATATCCTTACCAACTTTTTTATACTTTTACTACATACTGATGTATCTATAATCAGATTTATTAGTGCTTTGTGTATTTTGAGTTGTATATCAATTGTATTTGTATATACAGCTTATATGTGCACTATATGTATTTGTGAGCACCCGGCTTTTTTTTCCATTTCACATTATTTTTAAGTTAGTTCTTACCATTATAGAGACACTGAGTTTATTTTATTATCTGTCGCTCCGCCGTATGACTACACCACAGTTCATTCCCCCTTTGTTGATGATATTTAAGTTGGTTTTAATTTTTCTCTGTTAAAAGCAATGCTTCAGGGCGGCTCTTTATGCACTGGAGGGAGAAAAATAGCCAGCAATGCTGCAATAAGCATCCTTATATACATCTACATCAGCACGTAATGCAAGCAATTCTCTAGAAGAAGAGTCACTGACTTATAAAGCATTCTTATCCTTGATTATATTAGATTGTGCCAAATTGCCTTCCAAGGTGCCAATTTTTATACTGAGTAACACTGAATGATAGTTCGCTTCCCCCACGTTGTGGTTTTAATTTACACCTTCTTGTTCTAATTTATATTTCCTTTACTACAAATGAGATTGGACTTCTTTTCATATGTTTACTGACCACGCACGTTCCCACATTTACGAATTTTCTGTTCAAATGTAGGGTGTTTTTTTTTTCCATTTTTTTTTCCTGGATGATTTTTATCTTAGTCTTTAAAAGAGTGCTTATTATTCTGGTCACTGATCTTTATAGGTGTTACAAATACTTATCTTTTCATTTTTGTTACGACATTTTTTTGTTGTTGGGCAGAAGATTTTGATTTTAAGAGGGTCAAAGTTGTCAATCTTTTCCTTTATGGTTTATTGTGTGTGTGGGTATGTTTCTTGTTTAGGAAAATCCCTTTTACACTGCAGGTTCACAAAGATATTGTTCTATGTTCTTCTCTGAAAATCAATTTTGCTTTTCACTTAAGGTTTTAGATATACCTGGAATTGATTTTTTTGTGTGTGAATGGTGTGGGATATATATTTAATATATTAAATGGTCCTAATATTATCTGTTAAAATTGCACTATGTTGTTCCACTGATTTAAACTAACACTCTGGAAAAAAAATGCCACTCTGTAATATGCCTTGTTTGTCCATATAGGCAAGTGTTCATTTCTAACTGTAGTCTACTGTTTCGTGAGTCTTTTTTGACCATTCCTATTCCAGTACATCACTGTCTCAATTAATGTATTTTTCAATAGGCACTGATAAATATATACATATCTTAATCTTCTTAGATGTTCTTGGCTTTTGCTCTGCTATCCCAGTTTTAACATTAGTTTATCAGCTTTTATGAAAATCTCTGTTATACTTGATAGTGGTACCGTGAAATTTTATTTTCATCTGGAAAGAATTTTTATCTTCACATAAGGAAGTATTCCCACTCCCAACCATAACAATATCACAACTAGGATACCGACATGGATACAGTCAAGAAACAGAACATTTCCAGGGGCGCCTGGATGGCTCAGGAGACTTCAGCTCAGGTCATGATTCCGCAGTTCGTGAGTTCAAGCCCCGCATCAGGCTCTGTGCTGACAGCTCAGAGCCTGGAGCCTGCTTCGGATTCTGGGTCTCCCTCTCTCTCTGCCCCTCCCCCGCTTGCACTCTGTCTCTCAGAAATAAATAAGACATTTAAAATAATTAGAAAAACAGAACATTTCCACCTTCACAGGGATCCCTCATACTGCCCTTTTATATCCATGTCCCTTTTCTCCCTCGCCTCCCCTATCTTTCCTTCCCTGGCCCTTCACTTCTGGCAACCACCAATGAGTTCTCCATTTCTATAATTAGTTATTTCAAGATGATTATCTCAACGAAAGTACACAGTATATAACCTTTTGGAATTGGCTTTTTTTTTTTTTTTTTTTTTTACTGCGTATAATTCTCTGGAGATGAATCCATATTGTTCCATGTAGCAATCGTTTGTCCCTTTGTATTTGAGTAGTGTTCCGTGGTATAGGCGGATGTGTTTGTTATATCATTCACCTGTTCAAGGACATCTGGGTTGTCTCCAGTCTTAAGTGTTTACGAATAAAGCTAGTATAAATATTCACGCGCAAGTTTTTATGGGAATATGTTTTCATTTCTCTGGAATCAATGCCCAGGAGTGCCATTGCCGGACATGAGGAAGCCACCCGCTTAGTTTTTAAAGAAACCGCCACATTGTTTTCCAGAGTTGCTGTACCATTTTACGTTCCCCTCAGCAATCAGTGAGTGATCCACTTTCTCCGCATCCTCTCCAACCTTTGGTGTTGTCACTATTGTTTAGCTTTGCCGCTTTGATCGGTATGTTTTGATATCTGGTTGCAGTTTTAATCTGCATTTCCCTAATGTCTAATGATAGCGAACATTTTTTAAGTGCTTGTTTGCCATCCGCATATATTTTTTTTTTAGTGAAATGTCTTTTCCTGTCTTATGCCCATTTTCTAATTAGATTGGCGGGACTATTTATGTATTTATTTATTTATTTGAGTCTTGGGAGTTCTTTCTATATTCTAGATACTAGTCCTTTGATGGAGAGATGATCTGATAATATTTTCTTCTCCGTGTATAGTTCACCCTTTCATGTTCCCAGCCAGGTCTTCTGCAGAGCAAAAGTTCTTGTGTGTTTCTTTGTCTTTTTTGTTTTGTTTTCCATACGTCCAGTTTCTCCAGCACTATTCGTTGAAAGGACTAATTTCTATGCTGTCCCATAAATCCATCCGTCTTTCCCTCTACTGCACTCTCTTGAGTACTTCAGCTTGAAATTGGGAAGACTGATTCTTTCCACTTTATTCCCAATGCGCAAATTTGTTTTAGCTAGCATAGTGTTACGTTTGTTTTGGTTTTTGGTTTTTGGTTTTATTTTTTTTTAACTTTTTCTCTACATTTTAGAATCATTTTTTTTTTCTGTATCTACAAAACACTGCTCAAATTTTGACAGGAATTGTGTTAAACCCATTTGCCAGTTGGGAAGAATTGACATCTTTAATATATTGAATCTTCTAATCCATAAATATGTCTCTCCATTTTTTTTTTATTTCTTTCATGAGCATGTAGTTTTCAGAACACTGGTCCTAGACAGGTTTGTATATCAACACCTGTGAAGGCTTTATAAAAATTATATATTTATCTCCAGCCTTGCTGAATTCATTATTAGTTTTAGGATTTTTTTCTTTTTCTTTTTCTTTTTGAGATTCGTTGGGCTGTTCTATGTATATGACCATGCTGTCTGTAAATAAGGAATGTTTAGTTTCTTCCTTTCTGATATGTATGTCTTGTCTTTTTCTTTTTTCCACCTTTCTTTGTGTTACTTGAACACTTTCTTTAGAATTCTATTTTGATTTATCGACAGTTTTGGTGGGTTTATCTCCCTCTCTCTCTCTCTCTTTTTTTAGTGATTGTTCCAGGCATTCTGTTATATATAAATAGCATCCAAGTTCACTGGTGTTGACATTTTACCAGTGTGAGTAAAGTACAGAAGCCCTATTTCTTTTCATTTCTCTTTAAATTCCCCACCTCTCAATGTCTTAATCATTTTCTCTACGTATATTTAGAACCATCTCGGACTGTATATGACCATGCTACCTGCAAATAAGGAAAGTCTTATTTCTTCCTTTCTAATATGTATGTCTTGTCTCCTGCTTGAAGTGCTAAATATTCTCGAGAAAACGCAAAGGAAGGAGCATGTATTGGATTTACCCGTATTTTTACTCTTTCTGTTATTCTTTCTCCCTTTTTGATAATCTGAGATTTCTTTATTATTATTTCCTTACGGTTTAAAATTTTTTTTTTTTTCAACGTTTATTTATTTTTAGGACAGAGAGAGACAGAGCATGAACGGGGGAGGGGCAGAGAGAGGGAGACACAGAATCGGAAACAGGCTCCAGGCTCTGAGCCATCAGCCCAGAGCCCGACGCGGGGCTCGAACTCCCGGACCGCGAGATCGTGACCTGGCTGAAGTCGGACGCTTAACCGACTGCGCCACCCAGGCGCCCCTCCTTACGGTTTAGAGTAGTCCTTTATGCGTTCTCTTAAGGCAGGCCTTGTGGTGAAAAATTCTCTTCATTTTCCTTCAACTTGGCATGTTTTTTATTTTCTCTTCTTTCCAGAAAGGTATTTTTGCTGGATATAGAATTCTGGGCTGACAGTTATTTTCTTAGTGCCCGGGGTGCTCAGTCGGTTGAGCAACCAACTCTTGATATGGGCCCAGGTCGTGATCTCACGGTCATGAGACTGAGCCCCGCATCGGCTCTGCGTGGAGTGTGGAGACTGCCTGGGATTCTCTCTCTCCCCCTCCCCTGCTCACGTTCTTGCTCTCCCTCAGAAACGTTATGCCAACTCCTCTGAAGCTCCGTGGCTCCCAGTGAGAAACCCACTGTCATTCACATTGCTTTTCCCTCATAGGTGAGGGATTGCTTCTCTCTTGCTGCTGTAAGTATATTTTTCCTTTGTCTCTGGTTTTTAGACGTTCGACCGTGATGTGTCTGGGTTCAGATTCGTTTTCAGTTTATCCTGTTGGGGTTTCATTCGGCTTCTTGATTCTGTTTTATGTCTTCTGCCAAATCTGGAACATGTTCAACTGTTATTTCTTTCATTGCTTCTTCAGGCCACTGTTTCTCTTGTCCTCCCAGGATTCTGATGACACCGGTTTCAGAACTTTTGTTATAGTTGTGCAGGTCGCTGAGGCCCCTTTCATTACTTTTTTCAGTCTGTTTTCTCTCTGTTATTTACATTGGATGTTTTCTATTCAGTCTTCAGGTTTACTTATTCTTTCCTTATTCTTCCTCCATTCTGCTGTTAAGGATATGCACTGAGTTGATGATGATGATGATGATGTATTTATTTTTTGGAGTGTTAAACAAGAGAGTACCATGTGTTTTTCTTAATGTTGATTTATTATTTTTGAGAGAGAGAGACAGAGTGCAAGCAGGGGAAGGGCAGAAAGTGAGGAGATACAGAATCTGAAGCAGGTTCCAGGCTCTGAGCTGTCAGCACAAAGTCTGACACAGGGCCCGAACTCACGAACTGTGAGATCATGACCCGAGCCGAAGTCAGACACTCAACCGACTTGAGCCACCCAGACGCCCAGAGAGTGCCATGATTTTAACTACATTTTAAGATCACTCTGGATGCTACAGTGTCAGACAGAAGGAGAAGGAAGAAATGATGATGGTTTAGACTATCAGATAGCAGTGGAGATGGCATGAAGGGGTAGGGCTTGAGATATATCGTAAAGGACATCTGACAGGATTTTCAGATTGACCGAATATGTAGTTAAGAAGAAGGGAGGGGTGCCTAGGTGGCTCAGTAGGTTAAACATCTGACTCTTGATTTTGGCTCAGGTCATGATCTTGCAGCTTATGAGCCTGAGCCCCGGGTGGGGCTCTGCCCTGACAGCTCAGAGCCTGCATGGGATTCTCTCTCTCCTCTCTCTCTCTGCCCCTCCTCTGCTTGCATGCACACACTCTGTCTCTCTCTCTCTCTCTCTCTCTCAAAATAAATAAATATTTTTTAAAAGAAGGAAGAAATCAAGGAGAACTCCCAGGTGTTTGGCCTAAGCAATGTTTTTCATTGTGAAAGCAATGTTTTTTGGTTTTTTGTTTGTATATTGAGAGGAAGTGAGTTGGGAATGAGAATAGGTAATCCGGAGTATTCAATGGGCATCTTGATTCTAAAATGTTTACTAGACATCCAAGTGCCTACATTGAGGAAGCAGCTAAATGTATACTTCTGAATCACAGAAGAAAGTTGATTTTGGATATTTTTTCTTAAATATTTTTTAACTTTTTTAAAATTTAATTTTGGGAGACAGAGAGAGATAGAGCACAAGCAGGGGAGAGGCAGAGAGAGAAGGAGACAGAGAATCCAAAGCAGACTCCAGGCTCTGAGCTGCCAGCACAGCGCCCGACGTGGGGCTTGAACTCACAAACCGTGAGATCATAACCTGAGCTGAAGTCAGGCACTCAACCACCTGAGCCACCCAGGTGCCTCAATTTTGGATATTTTAAATATGGGAATCATCCGTATGTCCCATATTTCATCAACTCAGAGTCACTAATGATTTCAAGATGCCTTAAGCAAAACAAAACGAAATAAAATATCCTATTAACTGGAATTAAAGCAAACGAACAAATAGTAACCTTAAAAAAAAAGCCAAAACCTACCAATTAAGCTATGATACACTTACTTAGTAATCGCCCTGCCTAATGTGTGAATTGGTGACACTTGTGTCACTTACAAGCTTGTATTATTTTTTCCAAAGCATTTGATGGCTTCTCTTGCCTTCGTTTGCATTGATAAAAATGTGATAGGTAAACGTCGCATAGATATCTCAGTAACTGAATATAAAAGAGCTTCTCCTGAAGGTATCTTCTCTCTAAAGATTCATAAAGCAGTCTGTTGTGGTTTTGAAGGAGAAAAATTGAAGTTTTGCCATTTCACGTTCTTTCTTTTTAAACTTTTTAAAAATATTTATTGATTTATTTTTGAGAGAGAGAGAGAGAGAGAGCGAGCAGGGGAGGGGCAGAGAGAGAAGGAGACAGAGAGAATCCGAAGCAGGCTCCAGGCTCTGAGCTGTCAGCACAGAGCCTGATGCAAGGCTCAAACTCACGTACCGCAAGATCGTGACCTGAGCCGAAGTCGGACGCTCAACCGACTCAGCCACCCAGGTGCCCTTGTCATTTCATGTGCTTTCACATTGCTCTATTTCCGTGCTTTTCTGCATATATAATAATGATTTTCTTTCGATGCCAAATCAAAGTACTCATTTTTAGATTCATTTTAAACAGCATTAAACCCAACATGTTCGGTGCCATTCAACCATACATTTGCACTGAATAAATATTAACAACAAAGACCAAGCTCTCACAGTGTGCAGACAGTGAAGGACTAAATCCAGACCGCTGTCTGGATGATGACAACTATTCGAGGAGGCATCTCGTTTATGGAGATGTAAAAGGTGGAACCATTTGTGTTGTAGATTGGATGAAATGCGGTAAGTACTTCACCAGTACTTGGAAAGTACCAGTACAAGGAAATTGAGGTCTCAAAGGGACAGTGTCAAAAGAGTAGAGGTGAGGTCTGAGGTCAGAGTCCCGAAAAAACGCTAGCGGCCAATGGAATAGGAAGGAAATGCTCCAAATGGAGCAGCCAATGAGGTAGGAAGGAAACTCGTGGACTGTGGTTTCTGACAAGTCAAGAAAGGCAAATGCTGATGAGGACTGAGGATTGACCACTAGTATTGGAAAGAGGCTAACTTTTTTAAAAATTTTATTCATTTATTTTGAAAGAGAGAGAGAGAGGACATGTAGGCAAGAGAGACGGAGAGGGACAGCGAGAGGGAGGGACAGAATCTCAAGCAGGATTGTACTGTCAGCACAGAGCCCCATGCCGGGCTCGATCCCACGAACTGTGAGATCATGACCTGAGCCAAAATCAAGAGTCTGCTGCTTAACCGACTGACCCACCCAGGGGCCCTAGAAACAGGCTAATCTTTGGTGACCTTAACAGATACCGTATCTTAGGCATGGTGGGGAGAATAACCTGATTGAAATGGAATTAAGAGAGAATGAGAAGAAGATAGTAAAGGCGACTCCTCGAAGGCTGCTGTGTCGGTGTCTATTTGTTTGATTTTGTTTTGTTTTTACAAAGAGAAGCAGGAAAACAGGGGCAGCAGTTAGAAGGGGAGAGGAGACTCAAAGATTTTTTTTATATTGAGAGATTTTATCGTATTATTTGTATGCTAATGAGAATGACGGTAGAGAAAGAAAACTTGATCATGCAGAGAAAAGAGGAGAAATGCCCTTGCTTAGACATGAAGGGATAGGGTCCAGCATCATCCAAGCCTCTGGAGGGTGCCCACGTTGTATAATTACGTATATGTCTCAATCTCCTAGGCTTGGAATTCCTTTATGGCTGGAATCATGCTCCATTTACCTTTTCATACGCAGTTCAGACAGAATAGCAAGGTGTGCATCAGTGTGAACTTTGGAGGCAGACCGCCTGGGTTTGGACCCTGAATCAGACACCTACCTGCCAGCTGTGTTCCTGAGAAATGCTATGCGAAGTTTTCTATGCCTCAGTTTCCTCTTACATAAAATGGGATAATAACATTACTTACCTGTTGTGGCAAAGTATGAGTGTGTGCAAGGTGCTCAGAATGGCATCTGACACGGGTAGCAGATGTTCAATAAATGTCAGCCACTTGGAACCTGATACAGAACGTAGCACGCTGTGTGCACTCTGGGAGTGAATGAATGATTGAATGAATCAATATTATTTTACAGTATCTTTATAGTTTAAATTATTTCCTATCAGAGCCCCCTCTGGTCTTCTGAGATCAATTCTAAACTTAGAGAAGAAGGATTTCTAGGGTTTGGGCTGAATGTTGAGTTCTTCTTTTGATGTTTGTTTGTGTGTTTGTTCGTTTTGTTTTGGATGTTCCGTTCTGATCCCGTGCCTCGTTTATGCAAACTAAGTGGGCATCTGCCTTTTTGATTTTCTTATGTTCGGGACCTCTTCTTTCTTGGCAATTCTTGCCTCTCTGGTTGTTTCCATGTCTGTTTCTCTTTTTCCTTCTTGACTCCATATAATCCGGGCTTGCTTTGCTGTGCTTCCAAGATTGTAAACTCTGCTTAGCTCCATGCATGACTTCAGAATGGGCAATAAGCTCCCAGGGCTCCCCTATAATTAATGTTCATAATTAGTGTAAATACGCTGCAGAGATCTACAGCACAATATGCCACATGTGGCCCTAATTGGGACCAAAGGACTAGTAGCCCCAATTCTGAAGCCTTTAGGATAAGGGAATTAGAGGCATCTAAAGGGTTCTAAGGGAGCTAATAAGGCACAGAGAATTAGGTAATTAATGGATCTAATGCTGTCCTGGAAAACGTTGTAAAAGGCTTCTCACCAGCCCTACTCCTCTGAAGGCAGATTTCTTGATGTGAGATGATTCTTCATTCCTTTCCAGTTTGTGGGGGTTTTCCTCTGGGGGGACATCTAGGGAGAGTAGAGCTCAGGTTTGCATTTGCTTATGCCCGTGGCCTTGGAAGACAATTAAAGCTTTAGCAGTCAGGTGCCATGGAGGGGAGTGTTGAGGCAATTACCTGGATAATCCGAGGAAGAAGGAAATCTTTATTTCTTGTCTTAGATTTGCTGCATGGATTTATTTTTGTGAATCAGCCTGTCGAACAAACATGCAGGGGGCATGAGGCACAGAACAAGAATTCGTTCAATGTTTGCCAGAAAGTTGACTCTTTAAAATATCTCATAATATGAATAATTTTTAATAATTCTAGGCTGCACCTAGATTTCATCTCTTGACTTGGCAAGTTAATGAAGAGAGATAGGAAGGCTTAGTTCCATTTCCCAGATGGGCTTTGGTTTACCCAGCTGTGGAAGAGAACTTGGCTTTTACTAGACGGTTTCTTGTAAAACTTTGTGCTGTTTGTGATGATTCACCAGACAATGTTGCACCTTTACTCTTCTCTTAATCTGAGCAGTTTAAACCTGATACCACAGTGGCCTTTGAATATGGTAGTGGGGGGTGGGGGAAATCCGGCCACTGGTTTGCCTTTCTGTAGCTGAATTGGTGAGTTGGTTGATTGCTTGTTTTATTTATCTAACCGATTTATGAAGGACTGTTTCCAAATCCTTTCTGCTTGAGGGTAGGACATTGGCTTCCATGTTCTAGACCTTCTGTATTCCTTGACATTGGTGCCTTTGAAGTATGTTTATTATCACACGTCCCTCAGACCTTGATCAATAACTTCTACAATTTGGAAGCTAGAGATTTCCAAACCAAGAGTTAAGACACAGGAAAGAAAAAGGACAAAGGTAATGGGCACAGAAGTGTCTGGATTTGGCGTTTTTTTAATTTCCTATTTGTTTGTGGGGGGAAAAATGATAAAAGAAAAACTGCCTGCTTGTGCACATCTGGAAAAAAAAAGATTGTATCAGTGCCTAGGATATTAGTGAGAATCGTGTGAAAGGCCTGTGAAAAGTTTTAAAAATTACTGGACAGCTTTTGAGTATACATGCGAGGCCAGAAATACCAGTGATATGAATCAGTCTTGACTTTCACATGGTGGAGGTATCCCACAACCAGAAACTTGTCTAATTCCATCAAAGAACTTGCCATGGCAATATCTTACAGAGGGACCAAAAAGAAAGAAGGTGGTGTACTGTGTGAGAATGAATTCTGTACCAGGCAGACGCCTAGGATCTTGTCCTGGATTATCCTGAAGTGTCGCTGGTGCAAAGTAATACAACCAGCTGTTTACAAAAGCAACAAACTATATTTTGCAACAGGTAGAGGATAATCTCCCCTCCCTTTCCCCCCCTAATACCACCTGCCAGAGCACCACCTAGGCTAACAGAACCTAGGCCTGTGAATTCCCCTCCAGAGGTGCAAGTACCCACACTTTCTTCCTCACAGGACACAGACTGCTAGATTCAAGATGACTCTTGGTCGAGGAGTGTTCCCTATACCTACAGCCTAAGTCTCCAGCCCACCCAATGTTTCCAAGTCATAGAAAAAGCCCATGTGCTTGAAAAGAAAAGAACTCTGGAATTTAAGAAACACAACAGATGAACACAGGGGAAGGGAAGGAAAAATCAGGTAAAAACAGAGAGGGGGCAAATCATAAGAGACTCTTAAATACAGAGAACAAACTGGGGATTGCTGGAGGGGAGGGGGGGATGGGTTAAATGGGCGACGGGCATGAAGAAGGGCACTGGTTGGGATGAGCTTTGGGTGTCCTTCTAAGAGATGAATCACTGGGTTCTACGCCTAAAACCAAGGCTATATTGTGTGTTAACTAACTTGAATTTAAATATAAATAAACAAACATTAAAAAAAAAAAGAAAAGAACTCACTGTAAGATATAAGCTCTGCTTCCTGCTAACTGTGAGACCTTGAACAAATCACTTAACCTTTCTGAATCTTCATTCCCTCAATCTCTCTCAAATTTTCTCTAAATGTGGAAAACAAACGCCACCTCACCTGTTTGCTGTGAGGTACTGAGATCACCGCGAGGGGGTTAATCAATGTCCGCTTCCTCCACGGTTCTCTCCCATTGGTTGACTGAGGAGGGCCAGGTGAGCCAGCCCTTGGCACAGCTACCCAGTGCCTTCCCGTTTCCCCCTCTCCCCCCAGCGCAAATGGTCCCCAGTTCTCCCACTGATTTTGTTCTCTCTACGCACAAGGCAAAACCATCACAGGACCTAATACTCTCTGAGAGCTTAGTATCATTACAAAGACTCTGTCCCAGGCCAAACAAGCCTTGCAAGAAGGAGAGAGACTGAGAGAGGAGGGGACGGGGGGGCGGGGGAGAGAGAATGCACAAACAGGTCTACTTTCAGCCTGTCTAGAAGGAGCTCGAAACAAAGAGCAGCTGGGAAGGAAGCCTAGATTACAGAGAACCTAAGGGTGGTGAGAGAGGCAGACAGAAAATAATTGACGAATGGCCCTCGGTCTCATCCATTTCTGTCCAGTAGGACGTTCTGTGTAATGGGGATGTGCTATTCTACTTCCGTCCAACAGGGTGACTACCAGCCACTGTGGGCACCGAGCGCTTGAGACGTGCAGCTCATGCGGCCGAAGAACAATTCCTTATTTCATTTTGTTTACATTCATTTAAACGTAAAGAGCCAGTTGAAGCTAGAGGCCAGGTATGGGTAATCTGTTGTTCTTGGAGACGTGGATTCCCGAGGGCTCAGATAGGTAACAGAAGGTGATTTCCATCTATGCGCTCTCTTTTCTGGAACCAACAGAGTCACCCAAGCTCTTTCTGATACGTAACTGAATTGTGGAGAGCGGGGGGGGGGGGGGGGGGGGGCAGTGTGGAGATGAAGCTGATGTATCCAAATGCAGCCAAATGGATCAGACACCAAACAGGCCTCCATTTATAAGCGCCTATCAAGGGCACCGGCTAGGTTTCCTCCAGACGCGGTCCTATCAGTCTCAGTGTTAAGGATGGCCGTCTAGATTGTGTCCGCCTGTTGTCACTTGAGAAGCAGGCGTAGAGAAAATTCCCGCAGAAGTGGTGGTAAAAACAATCCATAAACCTGCTGCTGATCCATCACCGTCTGCATCCTCTGGGAGAGGGTTCTTCGCACAGAGCCAATCCTTCAAAATCCTTTTTTTTTTTTATGGTCTTCGCGGCCCATCAGCAGCCATTTATCTCTGAGCCTATCATTTTCAGAGCCCAAGAAAAAAGCGGTTCCGAATTAAAGTAAGATAGAGACAACAAGGAGATTTAACTGAGTGCATACTTTATTCTCTCGGCGATGTTAGTTGTCACGCGGCACACACGACGATAAGGTTATATTCTAACCTTAAAGAACTAGATACCTACATTTAGGGAAATGAAGTAAACACAGGGAGCGTGCAAGGCGGGTTTTGTAAACGCCATCCAGTACTGCCTCCTTCAGTTCTGTGTCTAGACTTTTCACCCTGGATTTCTGTCCTCATAGGTTCTGACCATCTACCACGGACTAAGGCGGAGACTTGAGAACCTCTTCTCCACCCCCAGGTCAAGTCTATAATGAATCTTACTACCACCCTGCATCTTGGTTCTTGGTAGCTGCTTGGAAACTGCCTTCTATGCCAGGGGTCCCCCCGCCCCCGCCAACGCCAGCTACATTGGCTTCTTCTGTATAAACAAGTTCCGGAACTCTCGTTTTCGCGAATTCCAAATTATTTGGCCAGCCATCACACATCCCCCTCAGTAATCTTGTTCATCTTCTTCCCCGGTAGACTGAACTTTGTTTCTTGGCCTGCCAGATGAGAGCTGGGATTTTTGTCCAAACCACACCCCAGTTACCCATGCGTTTGCCTTCATGTGTTCCGGGGTCCCTTGTGGCAGCAACTAAAATAAAGCTCGGTTTTACCAGCCCCCTCCCCTACTTCGCCCACACTAGTGTCTATTCCCACACACCACACTCTAGCATAGGACTAGCTCCTTACTCATGTAGGGCTTCCTCCACTTCCCCCCAGCTCTTAGCACCCCAATCTTAACCTTCCCTGCGGCAAATGACTAACCCTGATGCTAAGTGTTTCGGGGATTCTGGGAGCCCACTTCCAAGTTTCGCTAAAGCTTGACATTTGGACGTTTGGTTCACTTTGCGGTTGGCTACAGAAAGCCCCAATGCCTTATCCCGGGGACTGCCCAAAGCTGAATACTTCGGCACTTAGCGTGTGACATTGAATCGGTAAAGGTCACCGGCAGAGACAAGATGAATCATCCCCTGTGCCTTTAAGACATACTTTCCAGCTCATTATGATAAGATGCCTGTGAAATTTTTTTGTCCCCCTCCGTAGAGATTAAGCCTCGTGTGTGTTATCTGCCCTAATGAAGCACTTGTTCTTGTATCTTTTTTACTAGATGGTTTGTCACCGGTGCTGTCCGGTCCTGTAAAGCCCCAGTGACAGTGAGCTGTTGACAGAGTATTAGAAAGAGCTCACATCTTTAAAGCCAGGGATGTGACACAGAATGTTTTGCCGTTTCCCGATCTCCACGGCCTCTGTGCTCTAACACGATTCCATTAAATCATAAAGATTAGAGCTTGTCAAGCCCTTAGCATCTTTCCTCTGATTTGCAAAAACAAGTGGGGGATTTGTTATTAATTCTTGTTGTGGCTACAGAGAAGGCACCACTAACTATTGCTAAGCCATTAACCGGATTGGTATTAATCAGAAGTGTCCCATGAGTCGTATTGGTTGGAGAGGCCTGGATGTTTTTCAGTAAAGGGGCTTTGTGGAATCAAATGAGAATTGATTGATGATCCCAGAGTACATGTATCCAACTAAAGAACCAGCCACATTCCGGGTATCCCAGTTCAATGCAGGCACTGTCCTCTCTCCATGCAAAGAAGGCAAGTTGGTTTAACTGACCCACCACAAAGATAGTCTGTGCTTTGACTTACTCCTCTTCCGCGGGACAGGAAAGACAGAGACAGAGACAGAGAAATTAACTGGTGCACAGAAGATAAATAAGTGATAGCTTTGGCATCCAGCGCACTTTCAAGGGATATTTTTGGAAGAGCTAAGTACCAAGCCTCACAGAGTTATCGCCAATGGCTCCCATGGACGGCATGTCCCACATGTTTGAGGCAGGTGTCCAGGAGCATAGTCTTCAGCCAAGGCACAGAAACAAAGTCAAGGAGTCCACTGGGGGATTACATCCATGACCTTGGTGTCACTGGCACCAGGCTCTAATTAACTGAGCTAACCAGACACAGATGCTCTGAACAGCTGAACTAACTCTCTATAGAAAAAGCCAAGACAAAAAAGAATTCCTCACAGTTTTCAAATTCCATTATTTCCTAGGCAACCTTCTTAAACGTGTTTGCCGGATGGTTGTCCTGAAAAAGGCATGACAATGTCTAGGCCATCAAAATAACTTAGATATCTGGGCAACTACCCAGATTATTAAGTAGCAATTACACTGAATATCGTGAAAAAAAAATGGAAAGGTCTTCCCAGTAACTTAATCCCAATTGATTTGTTGTTCTCCACACTGCCCAAATATAGGTGGTGAAAATTCAGAGGAGACCGAGGCAAAATATGGTTATAAGGCCTCCTCTGGTCCTAACTTCCTACAGTCAATCCTCCCTCTATGAACTCTACAAGACAGAGTTTAGTTTTTTTCTGGTTGGTTACATCCCGTTTTAAAGAAAGGACTTGAGGAAACTTATGGAAATATATCAAATAATAGATGGAAATATATACACCAAAACTACAGTGTGAAATGTAAATAACTGGAGAAAATCAGTGGAGTAACAAACAAGCGTAGGAAAAATAAAATCATATCAGGAATAGGATTAGTATGCGTAATAGAAACCACGAGGTCCTGCAGAGTTGCCCAAGGTGTTTTCAGAATTGGTTGTTCAATTGAATTAAGAACCACGATATTCATAAAAGACAAATATTCATTCCCCGGAAACTGCATAGTGATTCCTGGTACAAATGCCTCAAATCAAGGTAAGCCAGTGTTTCTAATAAAAAGAGTGGGTACCTCCTACCCACCCACCTCCTACCTTGGTAGAGAGACCAGATAAGATCTCTACCCTTGACATCCCTAGGAGGGACGTAAGAATGAATGCTTCGCGGCTCGCTTTTAGTGTTAACGATACAGGGATATAACACTGATTGTTCATTCCACTTACTGACACTTGACATGTACTACTTGGGTTGTAGACTAAGTTTTCTTGTGCCCAGGTCTTGACCTTTTAGCTTAATTCTGTCTCCCCGTAGAGTGAAGGTTAAATTCTATCCCTTTACATTACCTGAAACATACAGCACAGACCATTGAATACAGAAGGTTTCTCAAAAATGTGAGATTAATCAAGTTACCCACCATGATGATCCATCATGATCGATGAGACATCTATCATTTTGTCTGCTCAGTACCTCCCAATTTTTGTATTCAACACCACAGGCTCTTATTTACCTGATTTCAACGGGTAGCGGCAGCCATGTTCAAACGTTGAGGCCCCAAACCCTTAACCAAATCCAGTGATTTGGGAGAGGGCACTAATCTCAGCTGCACATGCCAGAATCTTTACCTTTAGGAATTTGGAACTGAGGCTAAGCTAGTCTAGTTTGACTCCACTCTTCAATAACGAGTCATAATATCAGGCACTGTTGATGTTATTGAGGAAATTGTTATGCTCTGAAGATACGTAACTAGAGAGAAGAAAGACTCACAAATGCAGGGAAAAGGAAGAAATGAGAGGCAGAGAGAGAAAAACTTGGCCATTTATACTCAGTGCTTTCTTCCCTGAATAAAGCCCCTTGGTTCCATTAGATTTGTGTGTATCCATATGATAAATATATTTTTTGTTTCAGCTCATTTATGGTGTTTCTGCTGTTCTCTACCAGAAGTGTTGACTAATACAGTGAATCATAGCAATCTAATTTACAAATGATATTCATTTGTTCATAAAATAAACATTTATTGAGCACATACTATGTGCCAGGCAATATTCTAGGAGTTTGAGGTGCATCATGGAACAAAACAGACAAAGATTTCTGCCCTGTTCTATGTCATACTAACCCTCCCTATGCTTTTCACAAAGAACTGGGTGACATTTATTGAGAAGACAGTATTCAGGTGTATTAGTATAGCTGTTTCCAAACACTAGAAAGCTAAACAGATGATAAAGAGACTTGACCTGAAAGGATCAAGGGGGGAGAATCTACCAAAACGTCTAGAGTTTGATCTAAAGAAGAACATTCAAAGTCATCTAAAATCGTGCTTCTCAAACTTCAGTACACATGATAACCACTTGGAGACTTTTGTTAAAATACAGCCTGACCCACTCCCTGAGATTCTCATTCAACAGATGGTGGGTGGGGGGCTAAGAATTTGCATTTCTAACACTATCCTAGGTGATGGAAGATATTGTAGATCCACTCGCCAAGCATCAGTGGTCTACAAAATACATCAGCCTGGCTTCACACGTGAATTCTACCAAACGTGTGAAGAATTAACACCAGTCCTTCACAAATGCTTCCAACAAATAAAAGAATAATGGACTTCCAAATGCCCATCAGGGACGAATGGTTAAAGGAAGTGTGGTATTCCCATACTATGGAATATTATTTAACCTTGAAAAGAAATGAAGTACCAATACATGCCATGACGTGGAAGAACCTCGAAAACATTATGCTAAGTGAGAGGAGTCAGTCACAAAAGGCCACATACTGTACAATTCCATGTATGTGACATGTGTAGTATAGGCAAATGTGTAGAAACAGAAGGCAGATTAGTCAGAGTAGGGGAAGAGTGAGGGATGGGGAAATACAGCTAATGGGTTTCTTCGGAGTGATGAACACGTCCTGAAATCAGATAGTCCAGGTGGTCGTGTAACTTTCTAAATATACTAAAGCCCGCTGAGTTGTATATGTCTAAAGAGCATGTGAATCATATCGCAATAAAGTTATTATTAAAATCTAAAAAATGGCATGCCTGAGCCACCTTGGGGTTGACAGTGGACTAGCATGCCCAGCAGACTAGCGGTTACTAGAGTGGCCGAAACCTAACGGGAGAGTCCTTGGGATGGATGTTGAAGAAACAGAACATAATCTAGAATCTTACCTTCTAAAATCACTTTAATCCTGAATAAAGATCACTGAGGAGATGGTGGTTTTAAGATTATGCTTATGTTTCGGTATCACAGGCAACTAACACATATCACGTGTTTATCTCATGAATTCCGGGGGTGACAGAAACTAACATTTTCCTACTCTTGATGTTACTCATAAGCAATTAATGACCTCCCTAATATGTACAGGGTGGAAGACATAAATAATGCTTCTATATGGATCCTAGCGAATTGAACTTCTAATATAACAGGTTAACTTCAGTGCCTCACATATAGATCAGTACCTAGAAAGGAACCATGGGAACATAGCACGTTAATACTCTTGTGTGCTAAGAAGTAAATGCTGTATCCCAGAGAAGTACAGATGTGAAGGAGCACAGCCACTGGTTACAATTATGGACTCTGGAACCAGACTCCTTGCATATTAAACTGGGCTCTGCCACTTACTTCCCGTGTGATCTTTTCCATTTGGTTAACCTATTAGCAATTCTCAGTTCTCTCATCTGCCAAATGGAAATAATAATAATGCCTACCTACAATGGAGATTTGTCACGATGATTCAATGACTTCATATTTGAAAAACACTGGGAGCAGATGCCTAACACACAGCAAAGCACCGTATGATGGCTTGTCAGTAAATCCCTGGGGTCCAATTTGGATAATTTTTTCCATAAGGATGTCTATTTGGGAAGTAGATGCTTTCACAAATGGGGTGGCCCTTCTAAATTGTCCCCCTTTCTTGGGTGATTTCTATTGAGTGACTCACGTAGACAAACTCTTAATTAGGCTAGTCTCTATTTAAGATTTAACAGAAGAGTGGAACTCGAAAATTGATTTTGATATATAAGAATACAATCATTGGTGCACTGATTTCCTTATGAAATATATTTAACACTGGGTGCTATCTCTTAAAGAGCTAAGAAAGAATACGAGGGATTTGTCTTTTCTCTGATGTAACTTCAAAACTTCTTCTCCCCATAAAAATATGGCTTAAGATTTATGTGTACTAAACTCTAATTCATTTAATCTTCAAATAGGCACTAATCTCCATTTTACAGATGAGAAAGCCTAGTCCCGGGGGATTGAAGTGACTTCCGTGAGGCCACACAGCTAGCAAAGGAGGTAGAGACAGAATTTAAATCCGGGGCAGTATGACTTTAATATGAATGCTCTTCGCATTCTCCTACATTACCTACTGCACCTACAGTGACCTGTCATACAGATATTGCTGCCTTTTAATTCATTTATCGCTATCTTCATGGTGGACAAATTCTTGGGTGTGAGTTCCCTAAAATTTAAAATATCTCGTTGATTTGTCTCCTTCAAGCTACAGCAAGGAAAACAAAATGAAACGACACATGGTAGGCAGGCTGCAAAGTCATGCTCCAAAATTCGTCACCCCCGTGTGCCAGGCAAAGAGAAAAGATAACAGCAGACCCCAGGGTTGTCTTCTGAAGCCTTTGCAAACCAACCAGCAAGGGGCCCTGCCTAGCAGCTCACTTCTCTTGACTGCTTTTGGGAAGCAGCTGGATCCTTGTCAAGCCTGAGTGATTGACCCCAGGTCATTCATTTGCCTCTCTTCCAGGATGCGAGGGCCCTCTTGCCTTATCCAGAGACATTAAAGAAGGCTGCTTGACGTTGGACATCAAATTGATTTCATGCCAAGATCTCACTCAACCACGGGTGACAACCATTGACGTGTCAAAGCCTTACAAGAAAAATAAACATGTCTGATGCAAAGAGTCCTTTGTTTTTGATGCCAGGTTGAATTATGCACCTTCTCTCAGATCTGACACTGGCTGCGACTGTTTGCTAGGAGGCAGAGTGGAGGCATGTAGGGTCTCAAATTGGAATGTCAGAGAAGGGCAAAGGACAGCTGATTCAAAGGTGGCTGTGAATTTAGTGCTGGAGGAGAACCCTCTTTCTCTCATCTTCCTTTTCCAGTTTAACTCTACGGAACCCAACTCATCATTCTCTAGCTCCTGGTTCCAAATGCTTGAAGTTACTTACTTGTCTGTTCTCCCCAGAGAGCAAAGCCTGCTATTTAGAAAGGGCTTAAAACCATAGCACTACTCCTCTTTCTAGCCGCGTCTGCTCAAGGTGACATATGTCTTAGGACAAGCATTCCTAGCAGGCATCCCAGCTGTTTTGGCTTGGCCAAAAGCGGGGGGCTGCCCACAGTACCGCCTTTGTGGCTGTCTCTTCTCCTTCCTAGCCTGAGGGATGCATAATCACTTCTCTGATGTTTCCTAGCTTAGTGGTTTCCCTGAAATCTTTTCATCCAGCTGTGTTTACTCTTTTTTTTTTTTTTTTGTATTCTGTCTGTAGAAGACTGAGAATTTGCATAATTAAGAATGACCTCAGCAATCTCTGCTGCTGCCTCCACTAAAACCTCTGACTATCCCTGTTAACTAATTACATCTATCATTGTGTCAGACAGGTAAAAGACTCCTTCAGTCTGTTGAGACAACATTATTCACCTGGGATTATCAAAGGTTTCAATTCTGGCCATTAGCTGAAATTGCTTGGGTCATTCATTATGGCAAATTCTGCATCCTTTCCAGACAGAGCAAAGTAAATGCAGAATCAGGAATAGATTAAATAGCCATGTATCAGGAGCCTAATTCAGAACCTCAGCCCCTTTTTCTTCCTTATAGATCAAGGATGAAAAATGAACAGAAAAACCTTGTTGTCCTCGCCTTAAAGCAGTGCATTTGAGGGTTTTTACTTCAAACTTTGGAAAGGTCTATCGCTTCCCCCAAATTTCCAGCCTGTTAAGTGTATGATTTAACAAAGCAATAAAGAAAAAAAAAAAGTCCTTAAACTTGAAATCAAATCCCACAGTGGGCTGACACCCCAAACTCCCCATTCTCAGCATCTCAGGTCCCCGCCACTAACCGTGGGTTGTGGATAAGTTCTTGGGTCGCTATGAGGGCAGTGTTCCAGTTAACATTATTCCACCTGAACTGAAAACAGAACAAGGGGAGACAGATTACAGGTTGAGCCTAGACACAAACAAGGAATGGGAGATGATAAAAATATCTCTGGAGGGGCGCCTGGGTGGCTCAGTCGGTTGAGCGTCCGACTTCGGCTCAGGTCACGATCTCGCGGTCTGTGAGTTCGAGCCCCGCGTCGGGCTCTGGGCTGATGGCTCAGAGCCTGGAGCCTGCTTCCGATTCTGTGTCTCCCTCTCTCTCTGCCCCTCCCCCGTTCATGCTCTGTCTCTCTCTGTCTCAAAAATAAATAAACTTAATAAAAAAAACTAAAAAAAAATATCTCTGGAGGACTTGAAATGGAGACACAATCATCGTTGGGTTGAGTAGTTGGCAGCTAAACCAGGCAGTGCATTCATTTCCTTCTGTGGGCACCTGCCATTTGCTGGGCACGTCGTTTCGTCTGTCCCGCCCGCGCCCAGAATTCAGCATTTTTGTCACCAGTCAAGGAATATATTTTTATGTTGATTTAAAGTCCGTTACGTATGAAAACTATAAAATGAGCTGGGTAAAAGGATGCCAACATGCAAACATGAGTAGTTGATGTTCACGTTGGAAAGACAAGTCATAGAATAATAAAGAGTAACTAGCAATGTAAGATATCTAGCAGTATTATTTGTTAATCGTGTGACAGTATGGTTTCTTAGAAAAAGCTCTATATCCAATCATAATGTCCAATTTATGTCTTTTCAGATACATTTGCATGGCATGCACAGGGGTACTACACGCATTAAATGTGTGCCTGCCTTGCAGAAGGAGTGAGCGGAGAGATTACAAACTAAATCATTGGAGAACCCAAAACATTGGTTAGTGGAGACATCTATGTAAGTGACTAAGATCTATTTTTTCTTCAGTTTGGGGAAATCCGAGATGAGTTCTATTTTTTTTTTGTTTGTTTGTTTGTTTGTTTGTTTTCCTGATGTTCAAGGAATTTTCTTGTCCAAAGAAGAAAAGAATATGGAAATTTGAGGTGAAGAGGATGCTTCTTTATAGTCATTCATGAACAAATATGTATTTGTTTTGAATCTTCATTCATAATAGAAATCTGAATTCTGATTATGTATCAGGTGGTGAACAACATCCTAGGGATATAGCAGTGAATAACACAGGCAACAATTTCTACCCTTGTGGAACTTATTTTTCGTTGTGGTGAAGCAGATGTCAAACCTTAACTGTAATAAATTAAATGGAATATAGACTATATATATATTAGAGGCTTCATTAAGATGATGACATTTGGTCAAAGGCTTGAATGAATGTCAGGATGTGGACCACATGGATATCTGGAGGAAGAATATTTCTGGCAGAGGGAACAAAAGTCCCGAGGTAGGAATGTGGCTGGCCTATCCAAGAACTAGCAAGTAGAGACCTGGACAGTCAAGATGGAGGAGGGAGGGGAAGAATTGTAGTAAGACATAAAGTCAAGAGATAAGTAGGAGAGTCAGACCACGTAAGTCCTTTTAAGCCATTGTAAGAACTTCGGCTTTTACTCTGAGCAAAATGAGAAGATATTGCTAGGTCCTGAGCAAAGGAGTAAAATGCCCTCACTTTCACTGTTAAAGATGTACTCTGGGCGTCTCCTGAGAGTAGCTTGCATGGGGGAATACAGAGTGGTAACCAGAAAAGCAAGGAGATTACTGTGGAGGGTATGCAGTCTTGCAGGTGAGATATGGCTCTGGTTTGAATCAAGGCACAAGTATGGCAGAGGGGAGATACAGTTGGGTCACCAATACTTTCTGAAGATAGCGTCAGCAAGATTTGCTTACAAACCGAATGAAGAGTAAGAGAAAAAGAGAGAAGCCAACGATGACCCCAAATTTTGTCATGAGCGACCGGAAGCATGGAGATGTCATGAACTGAGGCAAGAAAAACCACGGATGGAACTGATTTTGCGGTGGGGGGGGGGGGGGGCGTGAATCAAACTTGGGCTTGGGATCTGTTATACTCGACGTTTCTCTTAGACACATAAGTGAAGAAGTTGAGCAGGCATTTAGATACTCTAACGTTCTACGCTGACGACAAGGAAGGTTGGAAACGGTCAGTGTGTGGGTGTTCTTTAAGACCATCATGCTCGGTGAGATAACCAAAGGGAGTGAGTGTCTACAGAGGATGGAAGAACCCAACGGTTGCGGCCTTGGGCACTGCCGCTTTAGGAGGGGGTGGAGAAGAAGAGAAATCAGAAAAGGAGACTAAGACATCCAATGAGTAGACTGTTACAATAGTGCATTGAAGAAAGTATTTTAAGCAGGAAGGAATGAGCAGCTGTGTAAAAGCTGGGCAGGCAAGACAAGGCCTGAGACTTGGCCATGAGTCCAGCAAGGGGAGGCAACTAGTGGGTGGCAAGTGCAGTTTCAGTGCATACACAAAGTTTGCATAATAAAGAGTTGATGTAATAGACAATGGGCGTTGTGGTGGCACCAGAGATGGAAAGAACAGAAACCTTTCGTTATACAATGAAAGAGGGGGAAAGAAACCCCACAAAAGCAAAAGTATGGCTTCATGAGTTGTGCTAAGGTGACCATCCTTTTAACCACAACCCACGGCAAGAAAGTGAACTTCGCCAGCCACCCGAAAAGCCTTTCCACGTGTCACAATCTTATTTCCCTCCTAAGCCAACACCCACCATCCCGAGTTTTGTACGAATCGCCTTCTTTTTTTTTTTTTTTAATTTTATTTTTGAGACAGAGAGAGACAGAGCATGAATGGGGGAGGGGCAGAGAGAGAGGGAGACACAGAATCGGAAGCAGGCTCCAGGCTCTGAGCCATCAGCCCAGAGCCCGACGCGGGGCTCGAACTCACGGACCGCGAGATCGTGACCTTAGCCGAAGTCGGACGCTTAACTGACTGAGCCAGTCAGGCGCCCCTAATTGCCTTCTTAAGTTTCTTTATGGCTTTATCAGTCCGTGAGACTGATATATAGGCCCCAGGTTCCCAGCACAGAGCTCCTAAAACCCTTTTAAATTCCTAATGATAAGAATATTAGGAGTACCTTTGTTCTAGTGAGGCAATCATGGCAGAGTTCCCTGGATGGCTTCTGGATGGGAGGCTGGTCACCAGAAAGACCAAGCCATGCATGGAAGCTTGAGATTTTCAGCAACCACCCCCCTGCTTCTCCCGAGAGGGGAGAGAGGCTGGAAATGGAGTTAATAATGGGTTATGCCTACATGAAGAAGCTTCCATAAACATCCCAATAGATGGATAGTCACGGGTACCTTAAAACCTTTATGGAAAACGAAATGCTGTCAGCCTCAAATCTCTCCATGTTTCTCACAAATTGAGTCTTCACTGTGTACCAATGAAGAGGCCTTATCATCCGCTCGCACGTTAGTGCTCACCCTTGGTATCTAGTCGTTCTGTTTCACGTACAATCCTTGGGACTACCTGTGGAAGCTTTGTACTGTGACACATTAGCTACACTGGAACATTTCCCAGAATTCCCTTCCCTGTATGGTTGCTGGCTAGTGTTGGCCCCAGAGAATCATGAGATTCGGGTGGAAACGGAGAAGTAATCGTTCTTACTCTCTGAAGGTCGATGCCGGACTTCAGACTCTGGGGCAGCTCTCGCCTATTGTCGCTGACCCGCGGGCTCCCCTTCCGGACGTGGGCAGCTCCTGAACCCGCAGCTTCTCAAGAAGGAGCCAGATGATCTTATTTCATTTCTCCAAGTCTTGAGCCAAGGGCCTACACGTCTCCGGGGTCAAGGGCACAGGCGTCTCCTCTTGGGCAGCCGTGACTTCAAGGCTGGCGGTAGCAGGAAGCAGAGGGGGAGTCCAGGTTGTCCTTGTGGACTGCGGTTTGTCCCTGTTTTCCACGTTCCGCTTTCCACCCTGACTCCTGATCTAGCCCATCTACAGCAACTTTAGGGTCAATAGCAGACGCAGGGCCGCAGACTCCTCGGCCAGCTCCTGACCGTTACTCCTTCCATTAGCCCTCTTCTCCTGTATCATTCAGCAGTCTTGCTTTGCTCCTCAAACTCTGACTGATACACTGGCTGTTGCCCATTCTTCTAACTCTGCTCCCTTTGTGGTACACCAGCCCCACTGGCCTCCAATAAGGTTAGCCCCGTCCAAATTGTCGAGGGCTCCTTATCGCAGCCCACAAAATGTGAAAGACAGCTGGTCTCCCCAGTACTCTCGTTCTGTGACAGCAAGAGGCCAGGGCCTTTGTCCCCGAGGATGTCTCTTTCCTCGGCTGAATCAAACTTGCAATTCCTAATATCAGAACAATGTGGTTGCCATGCTGGAGCCCGAGATGAAATGCTTTTTATAAGAGCTAATCAGATTGTACATTAATGAGAGAAATATGAGGCTAATCAACACCACAGAAGGTCTCTAGGCTCAGGCCTATTAAACTTCATAAAAAATTAATGACTGAAAGAGCAGACTCTTTTGTAAGGGGTCTCTTGTGGTTGGATAAGGGCCTGAAGTCCCATTCACCTCTCATTACGTCGAATTAGCCTCACTTTCCAACCCAAAATATAATCCATCAAGTGGCATTTTCCGCTGGGTGTTAGACGGCTAGTGTTTGAAAACACTTGTAAAATAGTTATTGCTTTTTCTCCGTCCCTTTCTTCCCTTCATCCCCCTCCTCCTTCCCCTCTCAGCCAACCCCCTCTCACCTCGCTCACTATGGCTTTTCCCATTTTAATTAAAGAGATTTGTACTCCTAAAGCCTTCTGGGAAATGTCTTCCGATGATTGTGGTTTGTAGATGCTTCTGGAGCTGCCTGGCAGGAAACCCCTAGCCCTTTGCTCAAAGCATGTTCGGCATCTGCTTGCAGAAGCCAAGAAGGGTGAGGAGAGCATTTAGACCGACTGGGTTGAAAAATAATCCTAGCACTCCCCTTCTTGAACTCAGGTGCACTTTTTGTGTATGTGAACGGTGGCTGTAATTATTGAATAGGTTCAGCATATAAGACATTTATCTACAAAGTTGGTGGCCTCAACTCCAATTAAATCCAAATGCCCACCTCCCTCTCCTGCTACCTTCGCCCCAAACTATAACTCACCTTCGTCTGGTTGTCGTTGGAGGTCAGAGAATCAACTCCATTATTCGCCCAGCAGGATACAACAGGCAGCCCTTGGCTCTCGGAGTGAGCAAGCAGGTAATTATACATAGTGGAATGAGGAGGGGTCTTCTCCGTGGGCTCGAACCATAAAATGGACCATTAGAGTCATTCCTTTAAATACTGAAATCTGTCCCACCTTGAAGGAGCTCCTGTAAAAGTGGCACTGCCATTGGGAGGCATCCCACCTTAAGGGGTTATTATGTAATGCCACACGGCCCTGTTCCTGAAGGACTAACCAAGACAGAGCCCCAGGGAAAGTCTGAGAACTCTGGGGAGAGGTGTGTCCGTCAGGGACAATGGAATGAGTAGAAGGGAAATTAAGTGGAAAGTGGAAGCAAGTCAAAGCCACCTCTGGCTTTGCAGCTTCCAAACGACCTCCTCCGTCAACCTCCAGGCCATGTCAGTAGCCTGCCCAGAACCCCCCATCAGGCTTTTTCATCTTGTTTCCTCTTCTGAAGCTTCTACACTTGAACACAGCCCTGGGGACTTTTGTAATACAAGCTATTAACAGAGCCCCGGAGCGTGTGCCAAAAGAGGTGTGAAAAGGGAGGTCAGGCTATGCTGTGTCAGGATGTGTTTCCCCGGTGGGGGCGTCAGCTCATATATCTGCTTCTCTGCTGACATGTGCAGGGGGTCAGAAGCAAGGGCAGTTCAGCACATGGGTTCATGCCAGGATCCAGGAAATGTTGGTTAACACTAAAGTTCAGAACGTCTCTCCAAGGAGCTCTGGAAATCAACGGGATACGCCAAGAGATGGGATAGACAAGCTGGTACGACAGCCCCCAACACTATGCTTAACTGTTTTGTTTGCCATTGAAAGTGTTTTGTGGGGCGCCTGGGTGGCGCAGTCGGTTAAGCGTCCGACTTCAGCCAGGTCACGATCTCGCGGTCCGTGGGTTCGAGCCCCGCGTTGGGCTCTGGGCTGATGGCTCGGAGCCTGGAGCCTGGAGCCTGTTTCCGATTCTGTGTCTCCCTCTCTCTCTGCCCCTCCCCCGTTCATGCTCTGTCTCTCTCTGTCCCAAAAATAAATAAACGTTGAAAAAAAAAAAAGAAAGTGTGTTGTAATCAAAGCTTATTCGTGAAGTACAAAAATGCCCTATTAACCCAAGGGTCAGCCTTCTAGCAACCAAAATCAGTCGGAATATAGCTGAAAAAACAGAAACTATGTAGAAAAGGGTCAGTAGTCCATACACTACTCTTTACGGAAGAGACGTAGGGCTGCCTTCCGAGGACTGACTCAAAGATCACGTAACAAGCTTCTACAATCCGATTTCCTCCAGCGATATTTAATTCCTTTCAAGCCACAGACTACGACAGGTGTAAAGTGGTTAGATTTGGAAAGTAGGAGGCTCCTAGAAGCCAAAACATTATGAAATGACATCTGAAAGGAGTAAAGGAGGCTCAGGGAGAATCCTCAAGCTTTGGGCGTATAAGTTAAGTGTAAGGGTAATTAAGGGAAAAGATCACCTACGCCCTGTCTCCTTGTTCAAGAACACAGTGGTCCAACGATACTGAATTTCTCCAAATCTAAGTCGCTTACTCCCTGTCTGATGTCAAATGCCAAGTTAAATTTGTGAACTCGGAACTTGAGGCCATTCCTAAAATCCTGTCTCAGCATATATCCTATGAACAATATTTTTTAAGTTACCGTTTGTAAAGCATTTGCCCATCACTGGGCTGAATACCTGACATACGTTATCTCATAGAATCCTCACAATAACGATGTAAGCCATATAGTTTATATTCTTTTTAATTGCATTGGGATAATACTTGCAAGAATTAAGTGACTTCTCCAAGGTCTTTCTTTCAAAAGTAGTAGAATTTTGAGCTAAGTCCACATCGTTTTACATCTCAAAATTGGGAAGTTAGCCTCAATAGAAGTTTATAGGCCAGTGCGATATCAAATCCACATAGAAAAATAAAGACTTTTTTTTCCCTCACTCTCTTTAAAGTAGCCACAGACATATTTTTGAGTATGTTATCTAGGATGTTTATATCACTGTGGTGGCTATATTCTAAAAATGCTCCAATGAACCACATCCCTGATATTTGAATCCTTGTACAGTCTCCTCTCTGACTCAATCACAGCCCTCTGACTCACTGGAATCAACAGGATGCAGAGCCACATACTAGGGAACCACTTTCCTAGAACAGCATTGGACCCTAATCAAGGAACTGGCAACATGGGTCCAGCTGTGACTCAGGAACTACAAAGTGTTGCCTGCTTCTTCCTCCATTTTGATAGGGGATATCTACTGTGGTTATCTAAGCATTGTCTCACCACTGGGGGTGGGGAGGGAGGACAGATATTTCTCTTTAGTTTTTAGATCATCAGCTTGGGAAGAGGCTTACTCAAGGAGCCTCAGCCTCATCAACACATGGACCTGATTTAGATACTGAGATTCCGGACCTCAAGCTTGAGCCTGATGTTATAACATGACTAGACTTTGGAGGTATTGGAAAGCGAAAGGAGTGTATTTTCAAGAGATTTCAGAGGGTTCTCAGGGGGTTGCAGTGTAGCTTTTTAGGATAAAGGCTTGCATAGCTCCAAAAGTCAGGAAATGTCTTGAAGAAGTATCTGGCCAAGTATCCTAGGCCCTTCAGATCGTCAATTTACCGCCCCCCCCACCCCATATCTACATAGCACCTAAATATCTGATGTTTTTCCTGTCTCCCAGCAGTGACTTAATGCCTAGAACCACATGAGTTACTTAGCATGCCCAGATTCAACAAATACCCCAAGGAAAAAGCAGATTTTTATCATCAACTCACTTTTTTATAGTTTTCTCCTCTTGAAATTTAACCACTATGATCTGAATGGCTCCGATGTCTCCATACACCATTACACAGATGATTTTAGTTTTTTGTCTGGCTGGGTTTTTCTTTTTGTTTTTATTTGCTCAGCTGTAGCATTGGTCTCTGCAAACTACAGCCTACCAAAAGCAGCAATTGTCTTGACCATCCAATCCAAAGTTGCTGAGGCCATTAGAATTCTCTATGAACTATTGTCTTCATAGAACTTAAAACTGACGGGGTGGCTGGGTGGCTCAGTTGGTTAAGCATCCGACTTCGGCTCAGGTCATGATCTCACTGTTTGTGCGTTTGAGCCCCACATTGGGCTCTGTGCTGACAGCTCAGAGCCTGGAGGCTGCTTCGGATTCTGTGTCTCCCTCTCTCTCTGTCCCTTCCCCTCTCATGCTCTGTCTCTTTCTCTCAAAAATAAATAAACATAAAAAAAAAAAGAACTTAAAACTGTCTTAAAGGATCTTGCCTGATGTTTTTTCTTGTTTTCTCATTTTGGGAAATGTAACTCTTTTTTAAACAAATCTTGTCTTTTGTTGCTGTTAACTGCTGAATATTCAGATAGCAAGAGAACCTTGCACATAATAGGTTCGCAAGAAATAGCTATTGAATTAATAAGTGCTGAAGGAAAGAGACACAGAGGCTCTCAAATCAAGAGCTCTGCTTTTTTATTAGTTTGAATTCTCCCTATGTCCTAAAATAAAGTTCCGTACCCAAAGAGGTATAAAATACATTTCAAATAATTTGTGCCGAAGGAATTATAAACAAGGGTAATTGTATCAAACAAAAACAAATTCTTCTTCATTGGATACCCTATTTATTCAATAATTTGTCTTAGAATCAAATAACATTGCTCTGTAACTTGTTTTTCAGGGTTCCTTTATGTTTTGTTGTGGTTTTTTGGGTTTTTTGTTTTTGTTTTTGTTTTTTTGTCGTCTGTGGTCTCATTGCCACTAAGAAAAAAACATGATGGGGCGCCTGGGTGGCTTGGTCGGTTAAGCGTCCGACTTCGGCTCAGGTCATGATCTCATGGTCCGTGAGTTCAAGCCCCGCGTCGGGCTCTGTGCTGACAGCTCAGAGCCTGGAGCCTGTTTCCGATTCTGTGTCTCCCTCTCTCTGACCCTCCCCCGTTCATGCTCTGTCTCTCTCTGTCTCAAAAATAAATAAACATTAAAAAAAAATTAAAAAAAAACATGATAAAAAAGGCAGCCTCATCTGTGCTCAGAGGAACTAGTTATAGTTCAGTTCGATTTTCATCCAAAAAGGTTGAAAATCAGATGTTGTTTTGTTTCGGTTTTATTTATTTAATCGTAAATAAAAGTTGTATATGTTTAAGGTGTACAACATTATCACAATCAAGTTAATTAGCAGATCTTCTCCTTACCGACTATCTTTTTGTGTGTGTGCTAAGAACACCTGAAATCTCCTCTTAGAAATTTCCAGTTTTCATACTGTTTTATTACCTATTATCATCACGCCGTACTTTAGATCTCTAGGCTTATTCATCTTACATAACCGCAGGAAATTTAATGATTTTGGAACTCTTCTATCCACCTAACTTCTCATTTCTGTGTTACCTGTGCTCACAGAATTTTCTGCTAGCCCTTTTTGGCTTCATCCATCATAAGTAATACTCACAACTGATCATCAATAATATTATAAAGAGAAACCCGAATCACCAGTATGATGGATGAAACAATTTTTGCAAACTGAAGTCAATATTAGTCAGCCTTCTGTCATTTTTTTCTGGTGACCAAAGAAGCTGCAAGGCCTGGAAGACGGTTTCCAAGACTTATAGAACGCCGACGGCCATGAGTTTCTCCATTTAAAGATCAATAATTGACTTGCAATGAATTCTGATCTTAATTCCGCATGGCATTCAAATTCAAGAATTAATTTGCTGTGTCGAAAATGAGACGGCTTGTTGCAGACCGCTGGTCACGTGTCTTACGGCTGTAACACAAAGACAATAAAACAACTCAAGACATGATTTTGTAGTGTTTCTGCTGAGAAGTGCTTAATCTTTGCATCATCTACTCTGGCTTCTCCAAGAACAATCTCTTGGGGAAATTCCATAGACCTAAGTGTGGCTCCTTTGATATCCCAGTGCGCTGGGAGACAGCAGTGTGACTGCAGTATTTCACTTGCCACTCTTCCTAAAAAATTAATTTCATTTGTGGCCGAACAGCGGAGGCCAATAAACACTCTTTGCCTCCAACTAGGCCTCACTGAATTGAGGAACAGTTCCTTTTTTGTGTGAATCTCCATAATCACCAATAGGAGCCATCCCCAGGCTCTATTATGTCAGGACAAGAAAGAGGGAAAAGTTGAGGAGATACCAGTTGGAGACGTAAACTGATGGTCTCACTCTAGTCTCTGAACCAGACTCTGCTTTCCAAAAAATGCCTTTTCTCTTCCTCACAATCCAGGCCTTAGATTAGAAGCCCTTGGGAAACAATCCCATCGCACTGCCGAGAAGTTTCCATCAACAGACATGACAGGATGAGTGCTGGCATTAGGCATATGGGTGACATAGCTTCCTGTGCCTAGGCCATTACTAAAAGGAAAAATGTTGGGCTTTGCTGACCAGATGTCAGGATTTCTTGAAGCCACTACACATTTCATTGGTATATGACTCACATTTCAGGAAAGCTGGAGTCTTACCAATGAGATTGAAAGGGCCTGTTGATTATCTGCCACATTTCTCTTTACAGAGGGCCAATGCTGTGAGGAAAAGAACAATGATCCGTCTTAGGCCTGGGTACCAGTGGCCTAAAAGAGGAGACTGCATCCAAAGGTGGAAACATTCGCATTTAACTTCTGATGTTCTTAAGGATCGCAGTACAAGATCATTGTGAATCCACGGCCTAGAAAATGTGCCAATATTGAGAGTCGGTAGAGACAGTGAGGGGAGGACATCACACCCGGGTGACGGCAGGAGAGCCCACTGGGCTTGATCATCAGCGGTAAAGACTTCATCCTGCTCAGTAGTCTGTAGCATGATACTCATCGGTGGCTTGGCAAAATTAAAAATTTCTCTTTGAGACTTGGAGATTGGTTGTGAACGTTCAAAACTAAGATTTAAAAATACAGAATGCCAAAGATCTTTGAGTACGCTAAGGAAAACTAAGATGTCAACTGGCATTATATAAAAAAAAGGGGGATTAAAATAAGCTTAGGAAATTCTGTATTAAACAAGTCCAAAGCCTTCTTTACTCTAGGACATTGTGGGCCTTTAAACTACTAACATATCGTATGAACTTTCAATTCATACAGAAAATGACTGAAAATAGATATATGTATTCTTGTCAGCATATATTATATTGATATCATATATACATTGATATCATGTATACATATCATGTATACATATGGAGACTGTGTGTGTGTGTGTGTGTGTGTGTGTGTGTATCTCCAAGAAAATCTTAGTGAATGATAAATATGGAATTTGTTATGAAAGAGGGTGTAGCATTTCACAAAGTTTGGAATCCTAGAGACGAATCACGAATTAGAGGGTATAGAATTAATTCTAGAGGGTATAGAATTAATTCTAATCACGAATTAGAGGGTATAGAAAGCTGGAAAAAAAAAGAAAACTGGAATTTTCCAGTTTCTTTTTACGTGTTAAAAAAAAAAAATCCCTAAAGTTAAATGATTTATCCAAGGATTTTCAGCTACTTGGTAGCACAGCTGAGAATCAGGTTCTCCTATAGCATATTGATTTTTAAGTTGTATTCAAAATTTAATTTAGTTTAGTATTTAGTAAGCAGCTAACATGTGCCTCATAAGATATCAGAGAAGTCTGTGCCACGGTCATTAGATTTACAACGTTTACGATCTCCTTTTTTTTAGACAGGCTGGCTTCCAGAAGCAAGAAGGCTCACAGATTTCAAGCAACTTGACTATATATCTTGCAAGTCAGAGCCCAAGAATTTGGCCCAAAGCCCACACATTACTTTATTCTACACCAAGGTGCAAATGGTCAGGATTTTGCCTTAGGCATCGGTGCATTTGGAATAACTAGAACAGCATCAGGCATCTTACTGAAGTTCAGTTAGAATTTAAATTAATAATGAAGTGAATCCAGGGGTGCCTGGGTGACTCAGCCGGTTAAGTGTCCCACCTCAACTCAGGTCATGATCTCACAGTTCGTGGGTTGGAGCCCCGCATCGGGCTCTGTGCTGACCGCTTGTTCAGAGCCTGGAGCCTGCTTCGGATTCTGCGTCTCCCTCTGTTGCCCCCTCCCCCGCTTGCATTCTGTCTCTCAAATAAATGAACATTAAAAAAGAGAAGAAGAAGAAGAAAGGAAAGGAAGGAGATGCTGAAAGGAGATGAAGCACATTGCCTTATCTAGAAATTGCCTAATGACAGTAGAATGCTTAGGCTTCTGTGGGCAACACACACACACACACACACACACACACACGCACGCACTCAGATGCTCAAACAATTCAATTGAGCCGTGCAAATAACACTGAACCTGAATCTGGAGAAAACCACGTATGAAGCTTAAACGAAACTAAACGTTCCTTGCATTTCCTTTCTATTCGATTCGTGTTTGGCTTCCGTGGGAAGCTAAACTAAGTGGTGGAAGGAAATGCTATTCTCCTACCTGATCCATTTCAGCTGAATTGGCTGAAAAAGTTCATATTCGGTATGATATGAAGAAAGTCACTGCTGCTTGTCTAAGCAGTAGAAGCTACATCTGTAGAATTTCTTTCCAGTAAAATTGGGTAGTTAGAGAATTCTGTCCAACAGTGATTAATATGCATACAAATTATGTGTTACATGATGTGAAAGAGAGAAGAATCATAGCTGCCCAACGGTTTCTCACCTCTCCTGCAAAATGGCTGCATAGAAATCCATCTGACTGGCTCGGTTGGGAACCTCTCTCCCTATTTAAGGAGCTCATCTCCTCTCAAAATCTGTGAAACCGGCCTCACAAAGGCATTCCTGTGGGGATTCCTTTGCCCCTTTTCTTCTTCCTCAGGTGACAGGGATGTATCTAATGGCAGCCTGTGCTTCATTGCCCATTACTGACAGGCTGGGAGCTTGTCACTGCCCAGAGTGACAACTGATCGGTCCCTCCATTCACCCTAGTATGAACAACCAGATTAAATTTATATACTCCTTCACCCTGTGGAGGGGTGTCCTGACATCCAGGGGAAATTGAGGGTAAGGAGGTCACTGCTGCTTTATCTGAGGCCCAAAGTCTTTGCTCGATGCTGTTTGACATTATCCCGGATACATTTTTAAATCGGTAATAGGAGCGAAGAGTTGTAATTGGTTTAAGGTACCCAGAGACTTCCGAGCAGGCAGGATCTAAGTCATTGCCCCTGTAAATGACCGACAGCCGAAGTAGGGAGACGAGAAAATGAAGCTCTCTGTACTGGCCAGCGGAAACATCTTCTGCCATTGAGGGAGACGCAGGCTTCCGAGTGCGGGGACCCCCTTGGAGAAGATCAGCCTTGCCTCCCCTGCACCCCAAGCCTGCCAACACCCAAAGAAGCTTGCCTCCTTTTAATCTGCTTCAGCCCCCACTCTCCTCCCGCCCGGGGACTAATCTGCAAAATCACCCTTCCTTTTCTTCCTTTGTCGTAAAAGTAGTTTCTCCTCTACAGCCTGAAGAGTCTGGAGCCCGAGCTATGCTACGTTCAGCAGGTTTCAAATACATGCTGCGTGTAACACATTTAGCTTCCTCCCAGCCTGGCTGCCCTTCAGCTTGGAAAGTCTGTTTTCTCTTCTTAGTGTTGTTAGCCACCGAAAGTCAGCCACCCTCTTTTCTCAAAGGCTTTCTTACACCACCCCTGTTCTTTTTAAAAAAAAAAAAAATAAGGCTGTTTGTGGGTTGCTTCTGTTGTGTTAGACAACAAGACATCTAAAATCACGTAAAGGGGGGGGCACCTGAGTGGCTCATTTTGTCCAGCGTCCGACTGCTTTCGGCTCAGGTCACGATTCCGGGTTCACGGGTTCAAGCCCTGCATCCAGCTCTGTGCTGACAAGGCAGAGCCTGCTTGGGATTCTCTCTCTCTCTCTCTCTCTCTCTCTCTCTCTCAAAATAAATAAATAAACCTTAAAAAGTCATCCAAAGGATTTTTCTTCCTTATTCTAGACCCTGCAATCTTCAGAACCTCTTTTCTAAAGACTGCATCCCATTGGCAATCTGTCCTTCTCCAAATCTTGCCTTTGCCTTAAAATACTAATTCCTTTCAGTTCTTAGGTATTTTTCTCCTAGGTTCCCCCCTTCTTTCCCTCTCTCTTTCTTCCTCTCCCTCCCCACCTTATACACACACACACGCACACACACACACACACTCCTCCCATCCTTTCCTTTACTCTCTGCTGTGGACAAGAAAGATACTATAAACATTCCAAGGATGATTTGAACTTACTGTCAAGAGGATGGACATGAGCCGTCTTGAACCCAGGAAGCATATGAGCTGTATAGTCAATAAAATGCACTAAATGAATTGCTTTGGGTTTTCTTCCTTCTATGAGAAAGTCTTAATTACTCAGTGGCACGAGTCCAACTCTTGGTCTTTTAGCAAAGAGTTGGAGGCAGGCAAAAAGAGAGAATTCGTCTCCAAGGGCTAGAATCCCAAGACCTCCGTCGTCTATCCCTTCTGCCTTTGCTCTAGGTGCTCCCCATATGTGGGGGGCCAGGCCCCGGTGCCAGGCTGAGACCGGGTCGAGCAATGTTCCCCGTTGACTCAAGCCAACCCGGTGGATCCCCCTCCCATTCATGTGGGAGGCCGGGCCCCGGCGCCAGGCTGAGACCGGGTCAAGCAACGTTCCCTGTTGACTCAAGCCAACCCGGTGGTTCCCCCTCCCATTCCCCCATTTTCAAGGGCATACAAAAGCCTTGTCAAGGCTGAGAAAGTTAATTCCTGAAGACTGTGGTCTGCAGGTGTTGGCAGTAATGCTACCTCCCTTTTTCTACCCCGAGTCAGATAGAAACAAACATGGGAATTGTGTTTTGCTAGCAATCTTATCAACAAGGTCTTGTGACCCGTCTAGAAAATGCACAAGAAACACAGAACTAAATGTTTTGGTGGGCAGCAATTATGTGAAACCTGTTTATTCTTAGAATGACCTAACCCATAAGAGTCTGGTTATAAAAGATTGTGTACAGCAACAATAAAGCCGTCACTTGGGCCATCAGCCCAGGGGACCCTCCTGTTCCCAAACTTTCTCTTCTCTCTTTTTTTCTTGCATTCCCCTACCCTCAGGACCCTGACCTCGGTGTTTGTCGTGCCGGCCGCGACACCCACATATCCCTGACCCATGACAAATCGGTTCTTAAAAGTACCTGTGGTCACTACATACACACATGAGAATCCTCGCCTGGAATAAGGGCAGCTTTCACTCCAGGTTTGCTCCCAGGCCACGTAAGTGGGTCATTTGCAAGTAGATCTTGGTCACCCTATTGCAGGGCATGATACGGCACCTGAGCCACTTATTCAAACCCTCTTCTGAAACTACACTCAGCACCTTTTCTCATACTCCTGATTTCTGGCACCCATATGTGTCATTCTCAGAACCAACGCACTTCCAGATACTCCCCTGGCTCCTGACCTTGATGACCCTTGACATTCTTCTTACCCAGCCTACACAGCCATTCACAGGTGACCACCAGAACTGTTTAGGCTGGTCTTCAGAGAAGGCACCACCCCACCACTCCTCCTGCATACACGAATGGGAACCTGACAGTGTTCACATCATTTGAGTGTTGTTAAACACATGCTTTGATTTTTACAAACACGGGGAACTCTTATATATGGTCTAGTTTGGTTTTATAAATTATTGCTTGCTTACTCATGATGATGGGTTTCCCAAACCAGGTATCTCCTTCAATGTAGTTCTATGGTTTGGGTATTTTTACTGCCTCTTACCGAAGTTGTCCTTCGGAGAGCTGTAGAAGAGGCCCGGAGACTTCCTCAAGGACACTGCTATGAAAGATGATACAAATGAGAGACAGAGAGGGAAAAAAAAAAAGCAAAATTCCCCATGAGGAGCCGATGCTTTTTAGCTGATGGCTTCGTCGTCATATTTCCATTTAATTTTGAACTTCCGTAAAGATGCCATAAGTGATTTGGACTTGCCTTCAAGAGAACAGGCACGTGGTATCTTGAACCCATGGAGTAAATGTGCCGTGAAATCAATAAAACACATTAAATGAATTGCTTCTACTCTTCCCCCCTCATGAGAAAGTCTTAATTCCTTTTGCGGCACACTGCACAGTCCCAGCCGTTGGTATTAAAGAAAGGGAAATAGGGAGGAAAGAAAATGGAATTGGTTACTGAAAGATTACCAGAAACCGGACCTCCATTCAGCCCGTTCTATAAGTGGGGGGCTTTTTCCCCCTCTCTGAGCAGTAGAAGATGCTTTCACTGTGTGCGCGTGGTGAACTGTCGTGCCTACGGAGTGCACATCAGAAGTAATGATTAATACCCCTTCTGCATTTAAGTGTCTTCTCTCTTGCAAAGGCTCACTGTCGGCTGCACAGTTGTTCAGGTCAGGAGTTAGAGCATCCGGGGGTGGCGGGGGGTGGTGTTGGAAGGAGGGTTCTCCCAATGGAAAAGCACTTTGCTAGATAATCATCAGAGAACAGTGAGAGCTCACAGGAGTCATGCGACAGGAGCCCGGGGAGACGGGGACTCAAGGGGATGGGCAGACATGAGTTGCTACCAAACTACGGACGAACAACTGGCTTCGTCAGCAGAAGGGGCACCGCGCAGACGTCAGTTAGCTCAAAATAATGTGAACCGTCATAACGTTACTATTAAAAGCCACCTTGTATCAAACACTATATTAGTTAACATGTCTTATTTCATTAGTTTTGTCAGGCTCGTGCTTTTATTCACTAGCCCCATCTCACAGATAAGAAAACAGACGCCCAGAGTGACATTCCCTCTGTCACGTGGCTGACTCAGTGGCAAATAAAGATTCAAACCAAGGCAAGCGTCCCCCAGAGTCTGTGGTTTTAAACTCTGCATGATACTGGCACGAACCGGAAAGGGTCCTTTCCTTGTTTTCCTTCTGGAACTTCAATCTTTGTTAGCATATGGTTACAAAGTGGTCTGGTAAATTCCATGAATATTGAATGATCGAGACAGCTCTTCTGTTTAATGGGATTTCTCAAGTGAGCACACATCCTAAAGAGACAGAAACCAAGGGGAATACAGTCAGCATGCTGGAGGATACAAGAGGAGCGTCAGAGGCTGAGGGCCCAGCCCACTCCTGCCCCACAGAGGGGAATTAGGAGAATTCTTTTTTTTTTTTTTTTTTAAATGATTGTGTCTCCATTTCAAGTCCTCCAGAGATATTTTTTTTTAATTTTTTTTTATTAAGTTTATTTATTTTTGGGACAGAGAGAGACAGAGCACGAACGGGGGAGGGGCAGAGAGAGAGGGAGACACAGAATCGGAAACAGGCTCCAGGCTCTGAGCCATCAGCCCAGAGCCTGACGCGGGGCTCGAACTCACGGACCGCGAGATCATGACCTGGCTGAAGTCGGACACTTAACCGACTGCGCCACCCAGGCACCCCAAGGAGAATTCTAAGTAAAGACCCCTTGACTCCCTCTGGCATTGATGGAAAGATGCCAGTTAGTCTGGGACTGACGTGTTGTTCTGACCAGAAATTTCTAAAAATGCCAGTAATGCAGGCGGGCAGGGGGTAGGCACCAGCAAGGGGGAGCTGATTGCTGGAATTCCGTAATTAATTGTTTGGCATTTGGAGTAGTGTAACATGAAGTTTCCATCCAGCCTTTGCTCTCTAGGGAGGTGTCAGTGCTTAAGAATTCATAGGATGCAAGAGTTAAAGAACCATAAAAATCATCTAGCTCACACACCCCCCCCACCCAATTAACAGGTGAGGAAATGCAGACCCCAAGAGGGGACATGAGAAGCCCAAGGCCACAAAGCTAGTTAGTGGCAGAGCGGGGCAAGACCCCAGAATGTCTGATTTCTACTCAGTGCCCTTTCCACTCCACCTCTATATTGCAATGGCGCATAAGAGAACTCCCCAGAAGCCTAGTCACCAAATAGCAGGTGCAGAGTTTCATTAAAGCAGTGGAAAGCAGAGAGGTCAAAGGAATAAAAACAACATCCCACCCAATTATTTTAATGATGAAAAATTTCTAAACAACAGGGGGGCGGGGAACCCATCTGCCAAACAGATTAAGAAAACAGCCATTAATTGGATTCCCAGCTTTGACACTTCACAAATGTGGAGACTCTTAACAGTTTAAGACTGTCGTTGGCGTTAGAAGTTCTATCTGGACATCACTGATCCCCACCTGCTTGTGGACAGATGATGGACCTGAGTCCGAGAGAGGGAGCAAATTATCCAAATAACTCAGTTAGTCTGTGGTAGAGCTGGGACAAGGAACTTGGGCCTCGGGCTACCTAACACTCAAGTAACCCCTTACATATGTCACAGTTTCCCTGCATGAGCTGGGAGAGAAGGTTTGGGAGGTCAAGGAGAGATCATCGGGATCAGCCGCACGTACTTTCCTTAATGAATGGCTTGAAATTATCCTTCCTCCAAAGTAGTGTTTGAAGGGTAAAGTACAAGGTTGAAACTCTAAACGTGAACTTCCAGGAAGGAAAGAACTTCTCATTCGTGGCCTGAGAGCCAAGGCAGAATGGACTTTATGTGAAATCCCCTTGGCAGGATCTCCCCCGTAGATGGCAACCTGGAAAGGTTCCTAAAAGGAATAGAGATACAGTCAATTTTCTGGAGCCTATGAACAAGGGGTCGTGTTAGGCCTGTGCACGTAAGAACTATAACCAACATCTCTGAAGCAGCTCGCAATCCACTTAGCCAAAGACAGGCAGCCCTTTGGGAGGGAGTAATGGACTCAACCCGGGAGAGCCAAGGAAGGCAAGACAGAGGAGGTGATGTTTGGGCAGGAGTTTGTTTAATAGATGTGAGCAAGGGGGCATTCCAGATAGAAGGAACATAGAGAAGCCCTGAAAGTGTCCTAAATTCATGTCATGTTCAAAATTGTCTTCGATAAATCCACCCAGGAGGTAAAAGACACAAATCACCGTCCCTTATTTGGACAGAAAAACCAAAACACGGTATTTCACCTGGGCCCATGAAACTGGCATCTGTGATTGGCATGGTAATCCAGACCCATAATTGTGTGTGACTGGCAGTTTGACCTTTCTCCAGAGGCCCTCCGCAATTGCTCTGCAACCCGAGTTGCCTTAGCATCAGAGGAGGCCATGACTTACTCTTATAAATCTCAACAGACTCGTGGGGGAAATCCTAGTCCCCAAAAGCCAATTCTTCAATGTCAGGATCATGTTTTAGCATCAACTTGCCCTACGTCACAAGACACCGCCGCCTCTATTCATGTCAAATGCGATGTGACTCGGCCGAGCTGCTGTTTAAAGAACGTAGTCAAAAGTCTCGAGTCCGAAATTGTCTTCTGAATCACCCACCCTCTGCGAACCAATCCTTGTGCCCTATCCCACACATCTGGCAACACTTTGATCCCTCTGGGGTCCTTAGCCTGCCCTGAATATGCTCACAATCAAGAACAGGGGTAACTACCGGAGGGAGTTCTTTCATTCCTCTTTATTGTATCCTCTTTTGAAGAGACAACTCCTAGCAGGAAAGGGATTTGAACAAGGAAGTTATGTATTCTTTTCCCCCAGGAGGAAATATGAAGGAGAGAGAGAGAAATTTAATGAGGGATCCTGCTCATCTCCACTTGTAACTTGCCATCTTTGCCCAGTGAATGTGCATACCGCAAGCGGCATAGCTCAGGAAAAGTTGGGTGAGGGCATGAAGGAAACCCTACCGAGAGGTCAGTGACAACCATCACGCGTTGACTCTCTTCCTCCTCCTCCTCCATCTTATGCCCCTTTCCCTCTTGTGGCCAACTTACTCTGATTTGCAAAAACAGTTACTACGTGTGGCTTCCTAGTGATTTCTTAGCATGCAACGACTCATAGTGGTTGTCTTTGAGGGATAAAATGGAGGGCTGGAGTAGGACACCCAAACTGAGAGACTGGAAGGGGGAAGGGGACTCGGGGAGTTACTCTGTGTTCTAGACACATAGTCTAGATAATGGGATAATTCTGGTCCCAGTCTGAGCCTCTGGGCGAATTCTTTTTTCCTTTTATTTACTGAGATTGGAATGGGTTTCCAAACTACTCTTTCTGGCCCTGGGGGTGTATCTCAGGCTAAAGAAAGATCTAAGAGAAAGCTATAGAAATGCCAATTGTATCCTCGCGTTTTTTGGCATCAAATGGACAGCCTGGAGGAATATGGAGTAGCCCAGACCCTGGCACATCTCCTGTCAGCTTTGGAGAAGACCAGCAAAAATATGCGCAGGGTCAATTTCATGGGTTATGCTTTCTGATCCAATGGGTCAAATATTTGATGGGAGAATAAAATGCTGCTCATGGCATACAGTGATTTATTCATGAAGAACATGTCTCTTGGCGGTGGGAGTAGACGCAGCCCAGGAAGTCTTAGAACCATTTTGGTAAAAAGTCCCCAAGATGACTGTGTTGTGTTTCTTCATATCAATGGCAAACAGAGAAAAAGCCCAAGTATAACATGGCTGATTGTGTGGTTGAGAAGAAATGGAGAGGTTTGTTAACTGACTTCTAGTAAAGGATAAAGAAATGAAAAGAAAGCCCTACCTTAACCGCTGGAAAAATTGCCCAAAGTTTACTGCTTTGTGGACGTTAGCACGAATGGCTCTATTACCCGATTCAAGAGTTGCTCTTTGAGGGAGAGGGAGAGGTTCAATCTATTCCCTTTTCCTTCTCTCTCTTTGTCTCAGGCTGTCTTCACAGCTGGACTATGTCCTCACAAGAGAAGTTCCCGGAAGAGAAGTGACTCATTTTCTTTCACCCAGCCAGCTTCTTCTGTCAATTATTCCTTAGCTCAAGTGAAGAAGTCTTTGCTACCTGCTTAATTTAAATGTGTCTGGGGACACATTTGCCTATTTCTGCTTTCATGCAATCTTTTCCTTTTTTTTTTTCCAGAGGAATTATTGATATTTGCAAAAGAAAAGGAAAAAACACGTAAGACATCTCTTTGACACCTGTGAATTCTAACAGAAGCATGACCTCTGAAACAGCTCCATGGTTTTCTTGGTTCAGGAGCGTGTTCACAAAGGCAGGCAGGTCACACGGACCTGCCTGCAGCAAGCTGTGGGATGCTGCTTTTCTTGACTGACATTCAAAAATGGATTCATGGCTCTAAACACCCAGCCCGTTACCAGTCATGTCAACTCAAACGTTCCATTTATGTAGCAGCTACATAAAACTCTAGGGCGAGGATCTTTTAAAAGTAACAGCCATTGGGGCACCTGGGTGGCTCAGTTGGTTAAGTGTCTGACTTTTGGTTTCCACTCAAGTCATGATCTCATGGTTCCTGGGATCTATCCCCACACCAGGCTCTGTGCTGACAGCATGGAGCCCTCTTGGGGTTCTTTCTCTACCCCTCCCCAACTCATGCTTGAGTGTTCACTCTCTCTCTCTCTCTCTCTCTCTCTCTGTCACTCAAAATAAATGAATAAGCATTAAGGGGGCGCCTGGGTGGCGCAGTCGGTTAAGCGTCCGACTTCAGCCAGGTCACGATCTCGCGGTCCGTGAGTTCGAGCCCCGCGTCAGGCTCTGGGCTGATGGCTCAGAGCCTGGAGCCTGTTTCCGATTCTGTGTCTCCCTCTCTCTCTGCCCCTCCCCCGTTCATGCTCTGTCTCTCTCTGTCCCAAAAATAAATAAACGTTGAAAAAAAAATTTATAAAAAAAAATAAATGAATAAGCATTAAAAAAGTAACTTTCATTATTCATCTTCATAATATGTGCTATTGAATATTTAGGATATACAGCTATTAATATCTATTTTGTATGAGATGATCATATTATATTTATGGGAAAAAAGAAAAGAATAATTAAAATTCTATATTTAAGATCTAGCCATTATTTTTTATTTTGGTATATTAACATTCTAGATTTTTTTGTATGTATTTATATGCATAAAGTTAGCTCTTAAATTAAAAAAAATATTATTTTTTATTTTGGTGTATTAACATTCTAGATTTTTTTTGTATGTATTTATATACATAAAGTTAGCTCTTATTTAAAAAAACATTATTTTTTATTTTGGCGTATTAACATTCTAGATTTTTTTGTATGTATTTATATACATAAAGTTAGCTCTTAAATTAAAAAAATATTATTTTTTATATTGGCGTATTAACATTCTAGATTTTTTTGTATGTATTTATATGCATAAAGTTAGCTCTTAAATTAAAAAAAATATTATTTTTTATTTTGGTGTATTAACATTCTAGATTTTTTTGTATGTATTTATATACATAAAGTTAGCTCTTATTTAAAAAAACATTATTTTTTATTTTGGCGTATTAACATTCTAGATTTTTTTTGTATGTATTTATATACATAAAGTTAGCTCTTAAATTAAAAAAAATATTATTTTTTATATTGGCGTATTAACATTCTAGATTTTTTTGTATGTATTTATATGCATAAAGTTAGCTCTTAAATTAAAAAAAATTATTTTTTATTTTGGTGTATTAACATTCTAGATTTTTTTGTATGTATTTATATACATAAAGTTAGCTCTTATTTAAAAAAACATTATTTTTTATTTTGGCGTATTAACATTCTAGATTTTTTTTGTATGTATTTATATACATAAAGTTAGCTCTTAAATTAAAAAAAATATTATTTTTTATATTGGCGTATTAACATTCTAGATTTTTTTGTATGTGTATTTATATGCATAAAGTTAGCTCTTAAATTAAAAAAAATTATTTTTTATTTTGGTGTATTAACATTCTAGATTTTTTTGTATGTATTTATATACATAAAGTTAGCTCTTAAATTAAAAAAATATTATTTTTTATTTTGGTGTATTAACATTCTAGATTTTTTGTATATATTTATATACATAAAGTTAGCTCTTAAATTAAAAAATACATCTACAAGAGATGTTGAATCCAATCTATACATATAGTAAATACAAAGTGACTTTAACAGGTTTCTGATTTTCCATTTACTTGGATTTATTTTTTATCATTTTTGTATTTTTTTAACTTTTTTAAAATTTATTTTTGAGAGAGAGAGAGAGTGAGTGGGTGGAGGTCAGGCAGAAAGAGAGGGAGACACTGAATCCAAAACAGGCTCCAGGCTCTGAGCTGTCAGCCCAGAACCTGACGTGGGGCTCGAATCCACGAGCCGTGAGATCATGACCTGAACCGAAGTCAGACGCTTAACCGACTGAGCCGCTCAGACGCCCCTACTTTTATCATTATTAACAAAAATACTGCTTTATTTTACACACCATTTTAACATTTAAAATGTTTTCATATATATTATCACATCTGATTTTTATACTACCTGTAAGCGGCAGATTAGATATTAGGTATTATTCTGAAAAGATATATACTATGGAAAAACAATAGTCAAACAGCAAAATGAAGTTTGGGGTCGAGAAGGTAAATCCCACAGGACAATGTAAAGTCAGCAGCTAGAGAGGTCGGCAGACTGGGAGCCTCGAGAGGTCCCACAGAGGACATTTGTCTTATCCAAAATTCGCTGTCCCAAATCCACAGGACATATCCCCTCAGTACTTAATGCTGGATTAATCTGATTCAGGGGAACTACCTTATACAAAGTCCTTAGACTCATATCTAGAATTTCAATCATAATTTCTTCATTTATCATAAGAAATAATATTTGGGTGGGCTATATGTTCACCCTGGCTGATCAATACAACCATTCCCTATGAGCTAGAGATATTAGAAGCCAAATTTTTTTTTAAAGTGATGGGGCGCCTGGGTGGCTCAGTCGGTTAAGCATCCGACTTCAGCCAGGTCACGATCTCGTGGTCCGTGAGTTCGAGCCCCGCGTCGGGCTCTGGGCTGATGGCTCAGAGCCTGGAGCCTGCTTCCGATTCTGTGTCTCCCTCTCTCTCTGCCCCTCCCCCGTTCATGCTCTGTCTCTCTCTGTCTCAAAAATAAATAAAACTTAAATAAATAAATAAAAGTGAGCTTGAAGAGCACTGACTGACAATAACTGTCAGTTCTGTGATTCAAATGTTAACCACATACTGTCACCCTCTCTCAACGCCCACTGGCCGTCCCCCACCCCCCAGGCACAGAGGGCTGTTCTCATCCTTGTTCATTTCACCTGCCTTATTTTGTTCTCCACACTAACCTGTCTTCTACTCCTACCCCCTTACTCCAAACAGGCTAAAATGGATATACTCTATGTCCGTTTACCGTACTATCCTCACACCCCGGCCTGCTGCCTTAGGATTACAGCTAGATCGCACTGACCTGGTACAGAGTATTCTCAAAATTATAACTACAAATGTTCCCACAGCTTTTGGGTTCACTTTCACAGGTAGTTCATCTTCTACCAAAAGTATGGATCTTGTTAGCTTAGACCGTTAACTTAGACTCTACTTTAGTCCCCGTGCTTTTCTTGGAACTGGCATGCTCCCACCTCGAGCCTTGTGCATTTGCTGGTTCCCTGTGCCCCTAGAGACTCTTCCCCCACCTCCTTCAGGTCCGGATGCAATGTCATCTTCTCCTGAGGGGCCCTTGGATGCACCCCTTGTGTGCGATATCCCCCTTCTTTATTTTTCTCATTAGAATCAATGTATATGCCATGAACGTTATTTATTTCTTTATCTTGTTTGTAGCCAGTCGACATCCACTAGAACGTAAGCTACCTGAAGGAAGGAGTTTTTGAATTGGTCACTGCTATATCCCCATCCGCTAGAATGATGCCCAGGGCAAAATAGGTTGATGAATATATATTTGTGAAAGCAATGAATGAGTGGCTCTCAACCCTGGCTGACATTGGTATCAGCTGGGGAACTTTAGAGATATTTTGATCCCACCCTCCCAGATGTACTAATTTAACTTGTCTGAGATGGGGCTCCGGCATTGGCATTTAAGAAATAAATAAATAAATAAACTCACTAGACGAATTTAACGTGCAGCAGAGTCAAAGACCATTCATTTAAACCCTCAGGATACAAATTTACCTCCAACTTTTGCAGGAAGCATACACCATTACCTCCAACAACACTGAACCACACACTCCGTATCTTTTGATCCCTCTTCATGCCTGACCCCGCAAAGAACATAGAACAAAATTTGGAGCTGTGCATTTTATTCCAAGAGTCACCTGTGCATACGATATAGCGGACTGAAGCAAAAGCATGGAAAAGATGGACATTTTCCAGAAATCTTTGATCCTGTTACGAATGACCAACACTTATATGTAGGGAATTTCAAAGAGAGGGAGTGAAATTCCCTCGGGCTAGCAATATTTCATAAACCTGAGGCTCTACCTGGAGATACGCAGGCTCATAAAAAAATAATAAAGCCGCATTTGTAGACTGGGTAAACAAAATGAAATTTTATAACCTCTTGTTTCTGAAATGTAGGCCTCCTACTGCCCTCCCCCCACCCCCAGAGGACCCTCCTCGCGGTTCCAACTGATGTGGAACTCATTTAGCCATGATTGCTGTGTAGCCTGGTGCTTGAGAAGGAGCTTGAATATGCACCAAGAAGTAATTCTGATCCTCACCCGTGCCTCCCTCTGGATGGAGAACATCATTTCTTGGCCACCCCCTGCTGAGCAGAATCCATGAGCTAAAATTGGGGTTAAAGGAGCCAACATGTGGCGCCTTCCTTTTGTTCGTCAGTTACTTGCTCTCAGAGATCTGACGATGTCATCAGCGCAATTTCGTTCTTGGCACGTGAAAGAGGCAAAAGGAGGCACGGGGGACTCTACCAAGGTAGTAATTTTCTGGGTGATCATCCTAATGTCTTCATCCGGAGTGCCATTGTATGAGTAAGTTAATTAGGGAAGTTAATTTTCACAAATGGCACAAAAATGCCCCATGTGTTGGCAATCCTACTTTGCGCCAACGCCTGGCTCAAGGTAACCAAAAAAGATAAGTGGATGCTACGTGTCCATTACTGAAGCCCAGCTTGGACCAGGAAGAACCACATCTGCCAACTTGGCGGATGTGACCAGGGTTCGGAGTTCTCTGGGTCGTGGGAGGGAAATTCTCACTCTGCCACTGGCAACCAAACAGTATGGCGGACTTATTTCATAGATCTGTCAGCCCATGAAGGGCCAAGTGAAGCAGGTCCCCATGGGGGTGACCTGACAGAGAAGCTCGGCATGTCGGTAAGCCTAGTCTGGCTGCCTAGATTCTTCGTGGAGCAGTGATTTTCTCTCTTGAGTGCTCTGAGGCTGGAGTGACAGGAGCCACACGCGGCAGCAAATAGAGTCCTTGGGAGCGCTAGCTTTTCATTCTTGCAATGTGGTGACTCTGGAATTGGACCAGATGGTGACAAAGCTATCTTTTCTCTCCAGGAGAAAATATGTTTCCCTCACGTGGAGGTAGAGAAGAAAAGAAGAGAGGGAAAAGCTCCTCCCCGCTGTCCGTGAAGTGGGGATGCAACTCCCCCATCAAGCAGGAGGAGAGAGAGAGGCCGGTGAGCAGGTGCCCATTTTCGGGGCTGGTGAGAGTCCAACCAGCTATGGGCTGAAAGATGGAAAGCCGGAACTCACGTCGAGCACGGAACATTTGTTTGGGGGATTCTCCGTCGATCGTCTGGTGTATCCCATTCTGGAAGGGAGTCCTTCATGGTCAGAAAGGAGCAGGCTGAGTCCCTGTCTCGATCCCCAGTGAGTTCTATCACCTTGTGTGAATCTCCACCTTGTTGAGCCACTTTCCTTATTTTGGAAATTAAAGCATTAACACCCTCCTCGCCTACCAGCAGGCAGATGACATCAAATAGTTTATGCTCAGCCCCTTGCACATAGTAGGTATCAATAAATAACACTTCCTTTTTACAGCATCTGAGCTGAAATACATTTCACCTTTCCTAAGGGGCATGCTTCATGTTTCCCTCCTAATGAATTAGTAGAATGACGAATCCCCAGGCTGTCCCTAGATTTGGACCGACTTTGCACTTCTGTCACATCTCAAAGGGTAATTGTCTTGACTTTGAGACAAAAAAAAGGAGACAGACAAATCTATTAATCATGAGAACGAACTGGTAGAGAGCTCGCAGGATAGATTTTCCTAAGATTGCCAAAGAATCTCATGAAGAATAATCTATTCCACCTTGTGCAGGAAAAAAAAAATGTGCACCCTAGAACACATGACTGGCACCTGTCTGAAAACATGTTGGAGGACACGAGGGGAAGAGTGTGGCAGAGTTAAGTAAGTGCCAGATATATCTTGTCAAGCACTGCTTTCTCGAACACTCGGGTGCTCTGTGAAGTGTTGGAAATAGCAGGTCCCCACCGCTCCAGCACCCACACTTCCGACCGGCCCAAAGTGTTCCCTTCCTCCCCCACCATTTGGGGACTCAACCCCACCACCTTGAAAAAGACAAACAGAGAAATGTATCTGGGACAGATACCCTGGAAATACATGTTCTTCTATCCTGGGAGAAGATAAGCTTTGAAAGTGGGACAAAGGCAGGAACCAAAAGTATACCTGCTCATGCCAAACATTCTTGAAAAAGCTCCAGGTAAGCTTGGGAGAGGGCGGTTTTCCTTGCCTTGCTTCAACTCTCTGCACCTTATTTCCCTAAATATTTTCTGCCTTGAGAATGGGAAGTGGGAGAAGGGGAAGTGGTTCCGTACATGTGGATGCTTTAACATGGAATATTTTCAAGGTCTCCAGAAGGTCTTGACCCCACAATCATGAGATGTGACATTAGGGGGATTTTCTTTTTCTTTTTCTTTTCTTTAACTCTTTCTTTCTTTCTTTCTTTCTTTCTTTCTTTCTTTCTTTCTTCTTTCTTCCTTCCTTCCTTTCTTTCTTTCTTTCTTTCTTTCTTTCTTTCTTTCTTTCTTTCTTCTTTTCTTTCTTTCTTTCTTCTTTCTTCCTTTCTTTCTTTCTTCCTTCCTTTCTTTCTTTCTTTCTTTCTTTCTTTCTTTCTTTCTTTTTCTTTCTTCTTTCTTCCTTCCTTTCTTTCTTTCTTTCTTTCTTTCTTTCTTTCTTTCTTCTTTTCTTTCTTTATTTTTGAGAGACAGAGCATGAGGGGGAGAGGGGCAGAGAGAGAGAGAGACACAGAATCCGAAGCAGATTCCAGGCTCCGAAATGTCAACACAGAGACCAAGGCGGGGGTCGAACCCACTAACAGTGAGATCATGACCTGAACCAAAGTCGGATGCCCAACTCACTGAGCCCAACTGACTGAGCTCTAGCAGAGTTTTCTTTTGAGTTAAGCACTGCTCTCTCACTGGGTCTTCTTTAAACATGCCAACATTCCTGTAAAACATGCAATTAAAATCTTATGAAAGAGGAAATGCAAAAAGGATCTATTCCATGTCTTCTCTGTCGTAAGGACTTCACACAGATTATTTATTTTTACCTTAATGCCAGTCCTGTGGAAGATAATGTTTTCTCCACTTAATACAGTGGATGTTTAGGTGAATAAACATTTGCTAACTTGCCCAAGATTTCCAAGCCCACAGTGATGAAGGCAACATCCAAACCAGCTGTGTTAAAAAAAAATTACGTTTTTTAAAATTATTCAACTAAATTTTCCAACGGGTTTTATACTTGCTCACCTATTAGCATTAGCAAAAACTTCAACTTTGGTTGAATGTTGAACAAATACATACAATTAGGCATTATGTAAAGCTAAGTGCTTATCTACCGAGTAAAAACTCAACTGGTACAACAATGTTAGACTACACTTGCAAAGATTTCTGTATTTTCCTCTTCTTATATTGTTTAGTGAAATAGGAAATTAAAATGCTTCCCAGGGAGCCCGGGGAGCTCAGTCGGTTCAGTGTCCAACTCTTGGTTTCAGCTCAGGTCATGATCTTGCAGTCATGAGATCGAGCCCCACGTCAGACTCTATGCTGAGCGTGAAGCCTGCTTCGGATTCTCTCTCTCTCCCTCTCTCTGGCCCTCCCCCACTCTCAAAATAAATAAATAAATGTTTTAAAAAAATGTTACACTAGTAAGGACAGGCTCGAAGATTTAGGTCCGAGAATGTTCATCCCAGTACTGTTTCTGATAATAAAGATTGAGAACTATCTAGAAGGCTGTCAACAGAGAATTGTTGATTAACGTGATGTATTTTTATAATGGAATATACCCATCTGATTCTCAGAAACAACACTCGTACTGAAACAAAAAGGTGTTTAAAATATTTTTAAGAATAACTAGTGGGGCACCTGGGTGGCTCGGCCGTTGGTTAGGTGTCGACTTCGGCTCAGGTCGTGATCTCACAGTTTGTGAGTTTGAGCCCCGCATCGGGCTCTCTGCTGTCAGCACAGAGCCCGCTTCAGATCCTCTGTCCCCCCGCTACCTCCCCTCCCCCAAAAATAAATAAATTTTTTTAAAAGAAAAATAAGTGATCTTATATTTGATTTCATTTGTTTTCTTTATGTACTGTTCTATTTTGCTTCCATTAGAATCCTTCCTGACAACTTACTAGTTATGTGTTTGAAAGTTACTTAAACACTTCAGGCCTCAGTTCATCATCCATAAGATAGAGAATGCTGATGATACCCATACCATAGGGGGGTGAAGAATAAATGAATAAAACGCTTTGAACGTTTACAGGCATGTGGTAGTCAATATATACTCATTGTTGATGTTGTTGATATTAACAAGAGACACATTACTATTATATCAAGCCATCAACGGTTATCTCTGGAAGGTGGGATTCTGGGGGCCTTAGTTTCTTTTCTTGAAAAAACATATAGGTGTCGTTCAAATTTTCTATGATAAACATGTTGTGTGCAAATGAAAAGTAAATTCTAGTGACAGTTTTAAAATAATAAACCTTGTAACGAAAAATAAGATAATGCAACTCTGTTTGATAGTCTTCCATGGAAAGGGAGGAAGAAAGAACAATTTCATTTTTTTCTGCTTTAAATAATTCTCCTCCTACTAGAGTGTCGGCAGTGTTGCGTTATTCAACCATGGATCTGTAGATATGCTCTTGATGGTCCAAAAGTTTTCTTACAAGATATTTTAATTTGATTTCTAATTTCAAAGATAATCCCCCAAACTATATTTGGATGGCCACATCAATCTAAATACTGACAAGTGATTTCAGCACACTGTGTCTTTGTCTCAGGTAAAAAAAAAAAAAAAATAGCCTTGATAATGATGATGCCATTTTGTTAAATAAGGCACCAGTGACCTGACACCACACTGTGGGAATAAAGGCTTTGCTGTTCCGTGTAAGGAACAGAAGAGACTGGTGTGAGAAACGAATCACACCAAGCTCAGAAACTCAGAAGAACTTGACTCATAGCCATCCCATAACTGTGATGCAATTTGGTTTGAGAAGTACCATATATAACAATAAATTCACACTGTTAATTTGAACTTTACAGTGTTTATACGGTTATTTATATTTAATTGCATAAATTTGTTGAGTTTTACAGTGATTTAAGAACCTTAAGCTTTTATTAGGAGTTTCTACTTAGTTTTATGTTTATACGCTTAAGTGGCATAATAAAAATAAAGTAAACATGGGGTGTTTATGAGAATTTTTTTCTCTACAAGGGGTTCATACATGAAAGATTGATAAATAGCATACTGTGCAAGCTCTGACTAGAATTTTAATACAATTTAATTTGAATATATATGTATATTTTGTTCTTTTTTAATTTTTAAATTAAGTTTATTTAGTTTTTGAAAGAGACAGCATGAGTGGGGGAGGGGCAGAGGGAGAGGGAGAAAGAGAATCCCAAGCAGGTTCCACGCTGCCAGCGCAGAGCCCAATGTGGGGCTTGAACCCACCATACCGTGAGATCACAACCTGAACAGAAGCCGGGAGTTGGACACTTAATCAACTGAGCCACCCAGGTGCCCCATATATGTATATTTTAGAGAGAGAAAGCACGAACAGGGGAAAGGGGCAGAGGGGGAGAGAGAGAGAGAGAGAGAGAGAGAGAGAGAGAGAGAGAGAGAGAATCATAAGCAGGCTCCCTGCTCAGTAGAGAACCCAACTCGGGGCTCGATACCACAACCCTAGGATCATGACCTGAGCTGAAATCGAGAGTTGGATGCTCAACTGACTGAGCCCCCCAAGTGCTTCTAATTAAAATATGTTTAAAATCCATTTTATATTCCTAACACTAGACTAGCACTCTGAGTAATACAGAAAACATTTACTATGTAATCTTGGAACTTAATGGGTTTACAATGTTTAAGATGCTACCCATGAAAATATTAATAACAAAATAAGATGGCATGTGATTCCACGCGTGGAGTCGTTCAGACAGTAAGTTGCTTAGAGTTTAGCTCAGAAGACAAGCCCCAGAGGGCTGGATCCAAGAGGGAGAGTCTCCTGGGAAAGTGGGAATTTGAATTTCTAGTCTTAAAGGAGGCCCAGAGGGGGATTCCAGCCAGAGAAGTCTCAAGGGGGAAGATGAGGTAGAAATAAAGACGTCACATCTTTTCTGGGTTTGTGAGGGGCTGGAATGGGGGCCTGTGGATGGCCCCGGGACAGGAGATAGAGAGCCATTATACGTTCTTTAATCGGCAAAGTGCTAACAGAGTGATATTTTGAGCAATTCTGAGGCAAGCATTGAAGCGCTCACTACGCGCCATGCCCTGTGCTGAAGCCTAAAAGAGTTGCCTCCATACAAGATGGGCTCTCCCCGCAAGAGAGGGCCCAGCTGTGACAACAATCCTCATCTGAGAATCTGGGCCAGGTCTCACTGCCTGTCACGCTTCGGTCGGACGAAACAAACGGACGGACAAAAAGAGAGGGGAGAGTGTAATAACCAAAATCATGGCTGCCCGCTGAGTGAGTGCTCAGTTGGGTCCAGATCCACACAAGAGTGCTCGTGGCCCTGTACGGCCTCAGGACAGAAGAGTTACACAGGGGCAATGAATATGGCAATGGGGGCCTGGGTGGTTGTCTGATTCCCTCAGGAAGGGCAACACTAAAACAAATACCAGCAGGACACGGGGTGTGTGTGTGTGTGTGTGTGTGTGTGAGAGAGAGAGAGAGAGAGAGAGTTTGCGTGTGAGAGAGAATGTATGGGTGTGTGTGTATGTGTGAGTGTGTGTGTTTGGGGGGCTCAGAAGGCAGGACTATTTGTCTAGCTTGTCCTTGGGGGTCAGCTGGGGTCCTGGATGATTTGCTCCTTATCTGAACAGACTCACTCAGCCACAGCCACATGTTGTGATGCAAAATCACACAGTCAACAGACCCCGGGTCTAAATGCCAACCTTGCCTCTTTCTAGCTCTATGACCTTATGCAACTCACTTAACCTCTCTCTGCCTCAGTTTCCTAGGCTGTAAAATGCAGACCATAATACTGCACAAGACCAGTGAGAGGAAGAAGCAAGGGTGATCTTGCAAACGCATGATGCATGCATCCTTCACCCTCCCGCTGGTGGTTTCTTTTCTCTCGGTCCTGGGGTTGGAGGTAGAGTTGCTGGAGCAAAGAGGAGGGTACCCGCTGCACCATTCATGATCCAACCCCTTGAGAGCAGTGTGCTGGGGTCCTGTGAGGGTCCTGGGGGTAACCACGGGGTTGCCAACAGAGCCACCAGCTGCCACTCACAGAGTCACCGCCCAGACGTGAGGGCCCCAGAGAGAGCTCAGACTCCCTAGGAAGATGGCATGGGACAGGAACAGGGGCGTGCTTGGGGCAGCCGCCCAGAGGAGTCGCTCTGTGCTCCTACGCCCGGCTGTGGCTGTTCTGTCCCTCGCTTCTCTTCCTCACAAGCTAGAGGACTGACAAAAGCACAAACAAGACAGCCTGGGGTCTGGAGCGAGGTAGTAGGGCCACACTCTTGTGACACTTGCCCACAGAGGCGAGTAAAGCAAGAGCCTCCCAGTTGCCCAGAGAAAGGAACTCGTGTGTGTGTGCTGAACCCAGACATCAATCTCTCTGAGGCCCAGGTTAGAACTCCCCTGATGGGAAATCTATTTTCCCACCCTATGCTTTCTCTCCTACAAACAGGAGCTCAGAGCAGACAAGCATTCCTTTGCCCAACTCGCAGCCCCTCCTCCCCCTGACTTTGCCTGTCTACAAAAGGTCATTGATTTTATATTCCGTAGTCCTTCATTTGGCCCATGAATTAGTCTGATAAAAGACTAATTTTCTAGTACCAAAGATAGAGCTTAGAGTGGGTTCTTCTATTTGGAGATAAATGGACTTTTACATACATACATTTGGACGCACAGAATACAATTAAAGCCTAAGAGAGCTTTAACGCCCGCTTCAGTTCTTCTGGAAACCCACTGGAGGAGAAACAGGCAAAACTTCCAACCCACGGAAGTGAGTTAAGACTCTCACTGCTTCAGGGGGACACTTTTCTTTAACACCCCTTCTAATTCACTGTCCTTACCAGGTTCAGGTGGAAAAGTCAGATCAGCCCAAAGGGGACCAAGAGTTTAGAATTTAGAGTTGGTCGGGGGACAGCTTCCCCAGCAAAAGTAACTCACCAATTCTTTCGCAGTCCTAGCTGAGAATAAATCACACGTTAGATTTCAAGCGTAACTTTGGCACCTGAATTCGAACTACAGAATTATGAGAAAGGTGTGTCAGCCACCTTTACAACAGGCCTGCAGACCTCGACCAGAGAGGAGGCACAGGCGACTGGATGAAAAATTAACCTCTTTATCAGGCGGGTTCAACTTCGAGAACCCCAGGCCCCCGTAGGAGGTCGTCACATCCAATCTTTAATTCAGCCAACATTAATTGGACATCTCCTGGTGACTGAGCAGCACTGAGCTATGTGTCACTGTTTAACAGTAACTTAGTTTAGCAATTAGTGTGAAGAAAGCTCGAATCACTCATCCGGCTGTGTTTCACCCATCTTCCTGAACCCCTGTCGACTCAGTATTCTCATCAAGCACTTCTGTTCTTATCTTAAGAAAAGGTGAATAAGTGGCCATCGCCGAGCTCTTCAAGTACCCTATCATCCTATTTTCGTAGGATCTTCTAGAAGAAGAGCCATGAACTTCTCCAGCATATATAGGTACGAGAGGTCTCATCTACTTAGTCAATACCCACATGATACATTTTCTTCCTGCCCCCATGCTGTCTGGGCCGGAAACAGAAGACATGCTTCCTTACCTGCATTGAATGGGCTGGGGAGACAGTAAGTGACAGACCTAAGAAGAAATGGAGGGAATCTCAGCACTACCCGTCTTCCTTCTCCAAGTGAGATCTTTGCTAGCTTGAGTGGAAGGTGAGCGGGGGACAGCTTCTGCTCGCCAAGGGGTGCTGGAAGACCCCAGACGCCACTGGCTGTCTCCCTGTCTTTGTTACACTCCGTTGTGCTGGGCCCCAGAATCAGCACAGATCTAAACCCCTTAGCTTAGCTGTCTTGCCGCCTACATCTCTCAGGGAAGGAGCCCTGGGGTACAGGGGGGAAATGAGCAGAGAGGGAGGTAAAAAGCTGTTTAGAAACATGACTTTGAATATATTAAGCCAGCTTTTCCTGCATGGAAACACTCTGAGAAGGACAGTGATGAGGGCGTGGGGGGAGGGTTGGGGGGTGCTTTATGGAACAAAACACATTGGCCGTGCACTCTGGAAGATCCACACTCTAATTTAGCTAGAAGACTTAATGATTTTAATGATTTGTTGTGATCTCAAAACAACAGTTAAGAGATAAATCTACATCATTAAGACCATTATGGTGTTTTGCTTCATTTAGCAAATGGTGGTGGGTTGAGGGGCTTGGGTTGGGTTTTTGAGGGTGTTTTGCTCTGAAGACACCCACACTGAAATAATAAAAACAAGCTCCTGGGGCCCAGGAGTAATGGGCTCCCAAACCCTTTGTTGGCAGAAATGGAAAGATGTCCTTGAAAACTTAACCCAAAAGTTTGCTTAAATGCCTTTTCTGTGTATTCTGGGCAGAAAGCAAACTAGCACAGAAAATTGGAAGTTGATTGTTTTTCATCTTGGCTTGAGGCCCCAGTCCAGAGGAAAGGGTACGTGGTTCCTAGTGCTTTGATGCTCTGGGGAAAAATCTGATCATGCTCCTAGAATGAAAAGTCGAAGCCCATTCCCATTGTTATGTACAGAGAGAAAGACTGGCATTCACGTTGTTCTTTATACGACAAGAGCCCGGAACCGTCAAAATAACAAAACAGTAAACTTGTCTACTTGGAGTTCTTTATTAACTGCCACTTAAGCGTATCTACAGTACAATGACCATCAAAACTGAAATCATGATTCCAAGGCACTAAATATATTCTGAAATGCTTCCATCAGCAAAAACCCCTGCACACGCAGTCTCTTTTTTGAACTCTTTTGTTTTTTATTCATTTTTTTTTGCCTGAAGATACTGCCTTTCCTATAGCCCTCTCAAGTGGCTTAACTGAGAAAATTCTAGGAAACTCTAGGGCGCCATGCCACTGGTAACGCTGCCTATGGGCAGGCTATCCTCCATTATCATTGCCTCTTCCAGCCCTTTAACCCTTCCACTCACCGAACTCCCTGTAACTCCTCTCTAGCTCTGATGCTCCTACCACGACAATATATCATCCTCTACCCTATTTATCTATAGATCCCCAGATGGATGAACCCTCCTCATGCCTTGATGACTTTCACTCCTGGTTTCCGATATTCTGTGCAATACAATTCCTGTCACAATCCTTCATTATTTCAATATACCTGAAGGTGATCCTTTCAATACCTTGGCTTTTCGGCTCCAGGATGTATTCTCCTCAAATGTCCCAGCCACCCAATCTCATGGCCTTTCCCTAGGCCCTGTCATTACCAACAGCTTCGGCCCCTTCTAAGTGTCAGTCTTAAGCATCCTATTGTCCCACTGGTAGATCTTATCTCTTAATACCTTTCATCTTGCTTACTCCACGTGCTGGCCATTATAGCTTCTTGGATATTCCTTAGACTCAAGAAACATATTTTCTATTAAGGATCTAGACGTTTCTCAGCTCATCTGCCTGGAACATGCTTTTCCCCCAGATATCCTCATTGCTTGTACCGCCAGCTCTTTGGACCTCTCCTCATTCGCCATCAGCAACATTTTTCAATACTCTATTTAAAATAGAAATCCCCATGGGGCACATGGGTGGCTCAGTCGGTTAAGCGGCCGACTTCGGCTCAGGTCGTGATCTCGCGGTCCGTGAGTTCGAGCCCCGCGTCGGGCTCTGTGCTGACAGCTCAGAGCCTGGAGCCTGTTTCAGATTCTGTGTCTCCCTCCCTCTGACCCTCCCCCGTTCATGCTCTGTCTCTCTCTGTCTCAAAAATAAATAAATGTTAAAAAAAATCTTTTTTTAAATAGAAATCCCCCCTTTCCAAGCCCTTCTGATTCCTACAGCTCCAGTTTTCTTCTTAGCACGGATCACCATTTGCTGGCTGTACTGCATATTCTCTTATTGTCCGCCGGCCTCTGCTGGGAGGCAAACTTGGTGAGAACACAAGTTTGTTTTCTCAATGTGTTCTTCTCGGTGCATTTAAGAGTGTCTGGCACCTGATGGGCCCACAAATATTCGTTGCATAAATAAAGATCTGGCTAAGTGAACAAATTAATCAAATAAATATTTATTAAGAATTAATGATGGACCCAGAACTCTGCTACTTTCTATTATAAAAAACAAACAAACCCCCATATATCTATTCCCAGTTCCTTAAGGAACCTATAATTTAGTTAGGTACCAAGAACTATCAAACTATCATCAAACTAAATTCACTGTCTTTTAGCCCACAGGACTATGATGAAGTCAGGTCGGAACTTAGCAAATGGCCCTTCTTACCAAAAAGAACAAAATAAAACCCTCATCTTCCTTCTAGAGTGTCAGAGGAGGTCCGGGGAACACTGAAAGTAAGGCGTGTGCAGATAAAAGCTGTACAGATGGGAGAGAAAAAGAGAGAGAGAATGGAGAGAGTGAGCACATTCCCAAAGGACTACATAGAGCAGGCAGCAGACCCTGTGCACGGCTTGCTGGGGACGTATAAAGCTTCCAGAAACACTTACGCAAGCCAACTCTGGAAACCAACACAGACAGGACTTTGTAGTAAGGGCTCTCCGAGGAAGGCATCGGCCATCGCAACCCCAGATGTGCCAGGACTCATTCTCACTGGGACACAGAGAAAGGTTTTTTAAAAAATAAAATGAACAGGGGCGCCTGGGTGGCTTAGTCGGTTAAGCTTCCGACTTCGGCCCGGGGCATGACCTCACAGTGCGTGAGTTGGAGCCCTGCGTCAGGCTCTGCACTGACAGCTTGGAGCCTGGAGCCTGCTTCGGATTCTGTGTCTCCCTGTCTCTCTGCCCCACCCCAGCTCATGCTTGCACTCTGTCTCTGCCAAAAATAAATAAACTTAAAAAAAAATAAAATAAAATGAACACACATACCCAAGACGGAAAAAGAGGAGCACCCAATTTGTCCAAATTTGAGACTCTTCTCTTGGCCACAAGAGTGAAAGATTCTCAAGTTAATTTGCTTAGAGAGAAGGGACTGAGAGTTATTATTAAATTTACACACTTATAGATTTTATAGGTTTTTTTTTTCCCCCAAGTAATGTCTAGGTTCACTGTGTAGAAATCTCTATATGATTTCATACTAGAGTATAGTAGAGTACAGTTCCACCCATTCTAAGTTGACACTGGGTCCTGCTCTTTCTCTCATGTATTTATTCATTTATTTAAGAGTAATTAATTGAGTCCCTGTCGCTCCCCACGAGCTATTCCTGTCTTCTGCTCTCACGAAGCTTACGTCTGAATGGAAGGAAGCAGACGGCAAATAAATGACCCAACATTGACAAGGTGTATCAGCTCACGGTAAATGCCATGGGAAAAACTCGGAGGGGAAGAGCAGTAAAAGCCAGACGGTTGTCGGATTCAACAGCTCCATCAGAGAAGGTCTCACAGGGTGACACTAGACCAAACCCCAGTGGAGGTTAAGGAAGTGGTTATTTGGAGCTCGGCCAGAGAAGCATTTCGAGCAGAAGGACCCTCGGAGACAAACACTCCGAGGTGGCAACCGGCTGTCTTTAGTCGAGGGACGGCAGAGATGTTCACTTCACGAGAACATCAGGCAGAAAGAGACTGGGAGATGGAATCAGAAAGGTAGCCACGAGCTTCCTCATATAACGTCTTCCAAGCCGTTGAAAGAATTTTCCCTTTCGCTCTGTGTGCCACGGGAAGCCAACGGAGGGCTTTCGAAGAGAGGAGCACCACGATCTGACATACATTCTGGAAGTTTCGTTCCGGGGACCGTGCTGAGAATGTGCTGTGGTCGGGGGCGAAGAGCAAGGGCAGGACGTGGGAGGCCATTACAATTTCGGAGAGAAATGGCGGCAGCTGCAAAGCGGGCGAGAAGTGCCTGCCTTCTAGATAGTGGTCAAGGTTGTCACTACAGATTGACTCGGAGACTGGATACAGCTGGGAGAGAAAGAGAGGAGGGAGGGAGGCACTCAGACACGGAGTTGTCATGTACTGAGATGGAGAAGAACGTAAGAGGAGCAGGTTCGGGGGATGGGGCGAAGCAGGTGATTTGGGTACATGTTGTATTTAGTATGCCGATTGCACCTCTGAGGAGCGACACAAGTCTGAAGTTCTGGGACAAAGAACCAAATTCCCTCCTGTTACTTTTACTATAATGTATGGCAGTTGGCTGGATTCGCGCCGGCTATAATAATCAACATTCTGAATTCCAGCTTGGGCAAAACCAGAGGTACAGCACTTCTTTTTTTTTTTTTTTTTAATTTTTTTAATATTGTATTTATTTTTGAGACAGGCAGACACAGAGTGTGAGCGGGGGTTGGGGGACCCAGAGAGAGGGAGACACAGAATCGGAAGCAGGCTCCAGGCTCTGGGCCGTCAGCACAGAGCCCCACGTGGGGCTCGAACTCACGAGCCGCGAGATCATGACCGGAGCCCAAGTCGGACGCTTAACCGACCGAGCCACCCAGGCGCCCCCAGAAACACGGCACTTCTTAAACTATTTTCTCTTAAGGTTTATTTCTGGCGGGGTGTGGTCCATAGGGCAAAGATTCAGTACTAAACTGTGGGACACTGAATGTAAATGCTCAACAAGGGAAGAGCAGAGCCAAGAAAAGCCGCAAAGGGCTGGAAAGGACAGGTGGTTTGGAAAACGTCATCAGGGGCGTGGCTTAAATTTCCCAGCAAGGGATGAGGAAGAACAAGGTGCGAATGTCCCGGGCGAACTTCTGCCCCCAAATCTGTTCTGAGATGACGGGAGAGGAGAGTTTGAGAACCTGACTCCACGAGCAAGACAAAGCCAGAAAACCAGGTATTTGTCAGCTGCCGGTCAGCGTCTATCAAAGCTCGAAATGAGCCAGCACATCTGCACCTGAGAGTGACCCAAGCAAGAAAGAACGTCCGTGTGTGTGAGGCCAGAAGAGTGGTGTATCAGCATTTTGCAGTGTATACACTCTGAGTCTTTAAAGCAGAGTCATTAAAGGATATTAGATAGTTCATGGAATTTCCAGAAAAAAACAGAGAACCAGCGTCAGAAGCAGCATCTGCAGGAACAATATACCACCAGAATCAGCATGCGAGTGATCCCGCTCCGGCAAAGCAGAGGCGCCGGGCTTGGACCCCCAGGACCACTGAGCTGCATGCACCTGCTGTGTGCCACCACACCGACCGGGACACATATGGCAGAGAGCGCCTCCTTCCCCGCACATTTTCTTCTGAATCCAGGACTCCCAGGGATCTCTGACCACGGGCCTATATCAAGGGGATGCAGGGGAGACCGGAAAACCAAGTTCGGACTTCGACGTTGCAGATGGGAGGTGGGAAATATAAAGAAAAAAAAAAAACAACCCTGTGCATAGATGCTGAACATTCATAGAAACTATAAATGTCCAAAGAAGGGGGCAAAATCAACCCCATCACGCCCCTGGCTGTGGGAGGACATGCGGAAGGGCAAAAAAGGAGGAAGCAGTTCTGTCACCTGAATTTAGGCTTGGCGTGCACAGACACATCAGATCAAGAGGGTAATGTGGGGAGACAGGACATCAGGGACATCTGGCCGGTTCCTTGTCTCCCTTAAACTGCTCCCATAAGGATCAGGATGATAGCCAGTCCATCAAGATGAGAAAAGTGCGGTCCAGGAGCTGTAAGACCTGAGGTTGGGATTTCCTCGGCCTCTCTCCGTCCAGATGGACCGAACACAGTCACCTTTCCTCCCGATTTTGCAAGTTGGAGGCTTGAGAGGAAAACCGCGGGTGTTATAGACCAAATAAAGAAGATTAATTTTTCCAAGTTGTCATGAGGGTTGATTTCACAGCTCTATCCGCCTGACCGAAGAAGGAAGCTTGTGCCCATCACTTTCAAAAATCGTAACAAAGAAATCATCACAGACAGGATGGGGGAAGGGAAGTCATGGATCAGAGAGCACGCCTCTGTTAACACGGTCCGAATCTCTGGTTCCCTGAGAGGGGTAGGAACACAGGCTGGGTCTCTGCAGCTAAAAGCCTGGCAAGAGATGACAGAGAAAGCGGCCCAGGTCTGGGAGGTGGTTCTGCGGCTCTGTGATGAACTAGGCCAGAGGGATCCTCTGGGACAGGAGACAAGCGACTCCGGAAAGAGGAGGAGTGATGCCGAGGTGAGCAGGGTAGCAAAGACGTGGTCAGATCAGGAAGCGGTTGAAGCGGAGGAGTTGCGGAGATCCTTGAAGGCCAGGGAGAGGAAATTAGACTTGATGCCCGAGGAAACAGGGAGTGACCCGAGTTGTCGTATCAGAAGAGAACCAGGGGAGCATAAACATTAACAAAGATCCGGCTACCGCGGACTGGAGAGAGGAAAATGCAGAACGTAGAAATCGCCGGAATCCTAGGGAGGCTCAGGAGACCTGTGTAGGGTGGACACGGTGCAGGGGAGGGGGGGGGACGGGGAAAGAGGGGACATACACCATTCAAAAAATAATGCAAAGTAGGTAGGAGGGTGAGTAGAAAATGGCTCCAGGAATTTCAGATGCAAAACAGATGAACATAAGGGAAGGGAAGGTAAAATAATATAAAAACAGAGAAGGAGACAACCCGTTAAGAGTGTTAAATACAGAGAACAAACTGAGGGTTGCTGGAGGGGTGTTGGGTGGGGGGAAGAACTAGAGGGAAAAGGGGCATTAAGGAGGACACTTGTCGGGATGAACACTGGGTGTAATATGTAAATGATGAGCTACTAAATTCTACTCCTGAAATCATTATGATACTATACGTTAACTAATATGGATTTAAATGAAATAAATAAATAAAATCTAAAAAAATTAAAAAATTAAAAAAAATTTTTTAAAGAAGCAAATGGACTAGAATAGAACTATTTCAGAACCCCAAGTAAATGCATTTTAATACTTTGTGGGGAAGAAGAAAGGAAAGAAAGAACATGGCTCCAGGAATTTAAGAGCCCTCCAGAGACAGGAAGTTGGAGAAGGGCCTGATGCTTTTCCCCCTAGAAGATGATAGGTAGTGTTGAGTCTGAAGTGGTCAAACACCAAGTTTTCCTTGCAATATAAATGTGTTCAGCATGCATGGATGGAGTCCAGGGTTGCATATGGCATCACAAGCAGACCACCATGGTCCCCAGACTCGCTAGATTATGGATTCTTTTTTTTTAATTTTTTTTTAACATTTATTTATTTTTGAGAGACAGAGAGACAGAGCACGAGCGAGGGAGGGGCAGAGCGGGAGGGAGATACAGAATCCAAAGCAGGCTCCGGGTTCTGAGCTGTCAGCACAGAGCCTGATGCGGGGCTCCAACCCACGAACCATGAGATCATGACCTGAGCCGAAGTCGGTCTCCCAACCAGGTGCCACGCTAGATTACAGATTCTGTACCACCCTTCTTCCTCCATACTCACCGGCTCCCTGGGGCATTTTTCCCCTCCTTTCTTCCTTGTGGAATTATTTATGGATAAGAATCTGGCAAAACTATTAAAATGGTTTCAAGGCATGAAGACCCAGAGACTCCTTGCCCCAAATCACACAGGAAATATGTGAGGGAGAACTATCACAACCAGAGTCCCGTGACCTTGTATAACCTTCTTCTATGAGATTGCTTGGCAGTCAACAAAATATGTTTATTATCTACACAGCAGTAAGAGATGTGGAGAGAATATGTGCTTTTGGTCCATTTCTGTGTGCATGAAATACTTCTGACCAGAAGTAGGGTCACCACTAAAAAGAGTCCCAGAATGATGACAAAGCTAGGTCAATGAAGCATGGATTTAATTGTCTGTATTTTGCTAAATGCACATTTTGCTTCTGGAATTACTGTGGTCTCTTCATTTACAGGGTCAGAATTGTTCGCTGGAATAAGTGATAGAGCCTCCCAGTCCCTATTCCCTGATATGTCATATGGTCATCACCCACTGCGGCACAATCGTCCTCAAAGAGGCCAGCATTGTGTTCACTTGCCTTTAGCTGTCAGTTAGTCATGGACAGAGATTCCAAATTCATTGTGAACACAAAGCCCTCTGTGCAAGGCGGTCTGGGCTTGGTTTGCACGCCATCAATGGTCTCCATTTCCCAGTTTGCCTGGACTGTGGTAAGTGTTCAATAAATGTTTGTTGAACAGAAGAAGAGGGTCCCGTGTGGCAGGTATTGGGCTGAGGACATTACACACCTATTTGAACTGAATCTTTATGAAGAATCACTGAAGATAGGTGTTGGTTTCCAAATGTGTTAGTTGAGAAGATCAAGACCCGGAATGATTGCCTAGCTTGGCGACAGTCCTGTTCATAAATAAGCTGGCATTTGTCTACTCCAAAGACGCCAACTTTCTAACCATCCCCAGTCACCTCCCAGGCTCCCAATCAGATTCCCCTTTATCCAACGGATGTAGATAAGAGTGTATCTGATGCTTTCTTTTCTTGATGGAGGTTTAGAAAAGTTGCAAGTCTGTGTTCAAAAATACCCTTGTGTACAAATAGAAAGAAACGCAATGTGGTCCTTGAGCTGATCCACATCATGGCTGGTCAAGAAATAATTTCCTCTGAAAACTTGAAGATGCTTGTATTTGAACAGTTGTTTGACGACTGGGGGATGAGCAGTTGACCAGTAGTTGACCTAACTGGAGGGTTAAGATCGAAACAAAATCACCCAAACATCCTGATACTGGATCTTTCTGATTTAATCTTAAAGTCTGCAAGTTGAAAAGAGAAAAAAATAAGGCTTTCCATCCATTAGCCAAGGTTACCTGAAACAGATCCCAGATAGATGTTTTGAAGAGAGAGTCTATCAGACTTCCGATTCAATTCTCAATAACTTCCTCATGATCTTTTTTTGAAAAAAATATTTTAAAGTCATTTGTGTAGCATTCCAGCACCAAAGAAGCTTTGCACAAAAGCAGGCTAAAAAACACCCCAAATCCAACCACTTCAGTAAATACAGCTATTTTCATGTATTTCTGTTAGAACTTGTCCATTCAAAACATAATTTTATATAATTTAAAGCAAGGCACAGGCACAATTCCATTGTTTAACATAAAATTACATAATAAATATTTTGTATGCTGACAAATAAACCCCACATCTATCATTTTAATCCCCGTGTAATATAGTTTTATATTGTATGATACTGTCATTATTTAACCATTCTTATACTGTTCAAATTGTTTCCAATTTCCCACTATTATAAATAATGCTACAATGTATTATCTTCATGTAATGACACTTTGCCTCTTTAAGACGATTTACTTAAGGTATATTCCCACAGGTGGGATTCCAGAGTCTATTTGGTATACGTATGTCGGAGCTTTTTATTCACCTGAGGTATTACCTTCTAAAACTATCCTACTGATGTAATATTGCCGTCGTTTGAATGCATGTAATAAGTTCACCACTATCTCACCATGACTGACTGTTTTCTTTTGTTCAAATCTGGTTGGTATAAAACTTCTTTCCATTTTTCAACTTTCGGTCCATCCATGTGGACCTGAATTCTGACCGCATGTTTCCCTGTAACTTCTGTCTTCTCTCTCTTTTCCTTACTAATCCATAATTTTGCCTGAGTTCCTACAAGGTTGGTAGGTAGGCGTCGTACTAGAGGCATAGAAATAGAACCGCAGAGAAAACAGGTTTTATGCTCTCAAGTACCTTTCAGCCTAGGTGGAAAACCAAATGAGAAAAAAAAAAAGGGGGGGGGTGGGGAATTATAACACCACATGCAAAGGCTTTATTGGAAATAGGTTCAGGCACTAAGGAAGGAAAGCGAAGGGAAGGGCCAAACCGAATACCTGAAAGAAAGAGAAGGCTTCCAGGAAGATGTAGCATCAAATTGAAACTTGCTGGACAATTCGGAGTTAAAAAAAGATGGAGTATGGAGGGTGTGATGGGGGGTCTGAAAGGAGTGTCCCGGGTAGAAGCAAATAACAGAGACACGGGCTCAGAAGTAAGAGAGAACGTGCCCAAGTGCAGAAAGAATAGCTGAAGGCAGAGCTCCCCAGCATCAGATGTGGGAGAGTGGAGCCCCAGGTCCGTCGCCCGCCTCCCAACCTACCCTCCTGATGCCCTCTCTGTCTCAGCGGCCACTCTGCCTCGCTGTTCATTTTCTCCCCACACCGCAGCCTCTGCCACCTCCTACGTGTACTCACAGATGGGGAAGTGGAAAACCTGTTTCTCCCGGGTTGATATGGAGTGACGAGCTGGGGAGTGTATGGCCGGGCATGGTTTTCTTTGCGCGTTGGGACAGGAAAAGGGTATGCGTCGATAAGCTGTGCTGGGCACCTGGCAAACCCAGGGGTGGCTATAGTCTGTCTTGTGTCTTATGGTCTGTCATTGCTTCGGACGTCCCTCCGAAATTGCCAGGGTGGTTGCCCACCGTCAGATTGCGCCGCAGCCCTCTTCGTGACGTCTCTTCGCGACAAAGGGAAGGATTAGCCAGAGACGGAGCGAGAGAAATGGATTAACGGTGCCGGGGACGTTAAGCGCGCACTCGGTGAGAGTCACGTCGCCACTGAATTGGAAGTTCTGGCTCAGCACAGCTGGCACAGTGATGCTCCTTTATGACCCAAAGCAAACAACCCATGAAGGAATGTTTTCACTTGCTTTGGGGAACCCTCATCCCCCTGCTTTTCCTCTCACCCGTCTAGGAACATCACCGCCTCTCGTACTGCCTTCGGGCTACCCTAAAGCTTCAAGGGTTGACCTTACCTTTTAATAAAGGCACAAGATGGTTGCATTCCTTGGGGACCCACCCCCGGGCCGCCACAAACCCACAGTTTCATCAAGCCCCGAGACATCAGGAGAGCAGGTAACACATCAAGCTTCAGGGCAAACGAGGATTGACTGAACCCTGGCATGACAGCGGCTAAGTGGGCATAAAGGTAGACGAGTGTGGGCCCTGGCTGGCCCGCATTCTTCTGCTGCCCCTCACAGTTTCGGGAGGTTCTACCAGGGCAAGGGTTGTCATGAGTGGGTGACGTCACACACCGCGATTTCCCATCCCGCCCTCGATTGGCTGCGGGCCCAGAGCAGCCAACCTTTCCAGGTGCCCTCCCCCATCTCAAGCTCCTTCTCCAACTAGCAAAGGGGTTTCGAAAGGCCGTGGAACGGACATCGCCTTTTGTTCGTTTTTTGGAACGCACGTGTTTACGTGTTTAAACGCACGTAATACGTGTTACCAGTGAAGGGGTACTTTATGCGAGTTGTGTCTCGAAACTCCGCATTCCATCAGCTTCCCCCAAAATGTGTACCACTCTATGCCCAACCTATCCCCCTTAAGATTCACCCCCTTTTGAAATGCTTCCTTTTCTCCAGATCTGATTGATCAGGTGTTTTAGTGCACGTAACACCGTCCTTCCACTGCAGCGCTGACCCCCTTTCTCTGTGGACGTATTTACGTGTCTATCTTTCCTACTGAACTATAAGCTGCCCGTGGCAGGCTGTGTTTTCTGAGATGGCCACAAAAATATCTCCCGGCATACATATTTTTGTACCATGTGACCTTGGCCAACTTTTCCTCAAGGAATGGGATCCGCGTTCATTTCCCCAGAATCTATTTCGGCTGTGAGTTGCTGGTAACCAACAGAATGCGTTGCGAGTGATGTGACCTCACTTCTAAGGAAAGGTCAGAAAAAGCAACCCAGCCTCTGCTTCTCACTAGGACACTGTCCTTTGGAGTCCTATCAGAAGTCCAGCTGCCCCAAGACCGCCTGGTAGTGAAAGCATCAACAGTCCCCTCGGTCTCAGCCCCCCGGAAGGATCTCCTGCCAGATGCACCTTCAGTTCGCGTCTGCCTTCAGCCATCTGGTCACACCCCGCCTTGAATTTTGTCATCTGAGGCCACAGACATGGTGGAATAGGGTCACGCTATTCCCTCCATGACTTCTCAAAACCTGCTCGCTTGAATCTGTGAGCGACACACGCAAAGCTTGGGAGTTACCGTCATGAAGCACTCGGTAGCTGGAACACCACGAAGGATCGGAACTCTACCCGTCATGTTTATATTCTCAAAGTGTTCAATATATGTTGATCGTGTACACGAATGCCTGTGGTTTTTGTTTTGTGTTTTTAAGCATGCCCAATCATGAAGCAAGATGTGATAGGTGCCAAGAGTGAGCCTCCCAACACAAAACAGCTCCTAAGATGCTGAGCCCTGGGGAAAAATAAAAATAAAAGCGAAAATATTATCAGAATTCAGCGAACATATCTGCCTTCTGCCAGTCAGAAATGGGCCCTGCTTTAGGGTGATACGGATTTGCGAGCTGGATAAAAATGCTAATTGCTGATATTTAATGATTTGTAGATTCCTTACTTTGCAGTTTGTTTTATGATTTCTTTAATTTGGGTTGAGACCGCAAAGGAGCAGAGCAAAGATCAGGTATGGCACGTTTCTTACCTCTCTTGGATAGGTTCCCAGGGGTTCAGACTGAAATGGCTCAAGGTCTTTTCCTATGTAAAAAAATTTGAACCAGATGGCTAAACGTTTGATATTCTCTGATTGAACAACTAAAACATAGGTAATCTTTTTTTTTTTTTTTAAGAAAAAAAGAGAGATGGAGAGAAGAAGAAAGGAAGAGAAGAAAGGGCCCCGTTTAACTGTATTCGTTTATGAGTACATCCTGGTGAAGGGATGGGGTGGGAGGACGAAGGAGAAGAAAGAGAATGAAAAACAAAATCAACAACCACAAGCATTGTTAAGGGCACAGTTTCGTTTTTGTTGTTTTTTTTTTCCTTATTCCCCCCTGGGCTAATTAGACACTGGAGTGTATCTAGTGGGAATAGGCCAGGAGACACTGTTGCACTTGGGATTCTGAGCTGGACCACTGTTCTTACGTCAACCTTCGTAACTGGGCCTGTCAGTTCTGTGATGTTGGGGAACTATCCCTCTAGGTGGAACCAATGTTGTTTAATTTGCTGCATGAAAGTTTTGTTAAATAAATCATACATTCATGGAGCTGAGGAAATTAACAAGAAACTTTGCCTGGGAGGCTAGACATATTGTACAGAACTTCAAATAACCTGAAGCACGCTTTGCAATTCAGAAGATGTATATGTGCCTGGGTGTGCGAAGGCAACACTATTTTATTTATAAATATACACCCAGTGGTACTGTATACAGATATCTGTGGGCATATCAATCCCAGATTTGTCACTTAATACTTGTTCATAATTGGGTGTGTTACTTAACCTCCCTGTGCCTGGGTTTCATCCCTAAACATGGAGATTAACATACTATCTCATAATATTATTATGGTGATTAAGACAACACATACTAACCAGTTAGAACAGACCTTCCAGGTAAGAAGGTGTTCTTTCCATGTGTCTTTGTATGTTGCAAAAATCTGTGTCTTTTGGGTTTGTTAGCTTTTGTCATGAAGGTATTTTAAATTCTGATGTAATTATCCGGCTTCTTTATGATTTGTGTTTTTCCCATGTATCCAAACATTATCTTTCTTCACAGAATCATAAAGTTGTCCTCCTATATAATGTTTTAAACCATTTTAACAAGTTTAGATCTTTAATCTACCTGACATTTATTTTATATAGAGGCAATGCTCTAATTCTCTTTATTTACATGCAAATAACTAGTTATTCCAATAAATTCTGATCTTTCTGGCCACCTGTATCATAAACCAAATGCCCATGTAAGCTAGAGTTTATTCCTAAATTCTTAAGTCTGTGTAATTAATCTGTTTTTAAGTCTGCCTAATATCATAACGCTTAACCACTATAGATTTAAACTAATTTTTGACATCCAGGAGAGCAAATTTTCTTATCATATGGTCCCTCCTCTTCCTGAACATTTACTCAGACACTGGAATTTTATTTTTTTTTAATATTTTTTAATGTTTATTTATTTTTGAGAGAGAGAGAGAGAGAGAGAGAGAGAGAGCGTGAGAGGGGGGAGGGGCAAAAAGAGAGGAAGACACAGAATCCGAAGCAGGCTCCAGGCTCTGAACCATCAGCACAGAGCCCAATGTGGGGCTCGAACTCACAGACCACGAGATCATGACCTGAGCCAAAGTCGGACTCTCAACCGACTGAGCCACTCAGGCATCCCTAGATACAGGAATTTTAAAATAAGTTCATCGAATTTATTTAACAATCTATTGGGGTTTTTATTGACATTTTCTTGAATTTTTAGATCAATTGGGGAATAGTTTACAGTATTTGTTTATGAGGTTGAACTTGTATATGAATAAACATGTATTTCTTGACCTTGTATGGTTTTATAATTTTCTTCTATAAAAGTATTAAATACCAGTTGCTTGATTTTTCCCCAAGTACTATGTAAATTTGAATAAAATTATAAATGCAATCTTTCTAAAATAACTTTTTCTATTTTTAAATTACTATTAAATAAAGCCTCACATTGTAATCATTTTTGTATGTTGATCCTATTTCCATTAAACTTCCCCAATTTTTTAATTCTAAATGGTTTGTGGATTCTTTTGCATTTTGTATGCAAACAATGACATTATGTGCAAATAACAATTGTGCCTCTTTCTTTTCAGTAATTATATAATTTAATTCTTTTTATTGCATTTTTGAATTGGCTAGAGCTTCCAGTAACTGCTATATAAAAACTCAGTGAAGAGTTCCTTGTCTTGAGTTTAATGTGAATGCTTCTAAAATCTGACTCTAAATAAAGTATGGCATTTGTCACGGGTTTGGGATAAATGCGCTTTATCAGGTTAAGAAAATTTCTATTATTAATGTACTTTTTGTTCCTTTAATTTATGAATAGGTACTGACTATATCCATTGAGATATCACTTTTTTTTCCCTTTGTTTGGTTAATGCATTAAATTATGCAAATAGATTTCTTCTTACTTATTTATTTTATTTATTTCTAATGTTGATGCATCTGTTTCCTTGGGATAACCACTGTTTTATCATGATGTTCTTAAATACAATTCTCGATTTTCTAATATGTTATCATGATTTGCTCATCTATGACATAGTAGGATTGGACAATAAATTTCATTACTTATACTCTTTGTGCCTAATTCTGATATCACATGATAGATAATTTGCTGTCTTTATCCATTCACTAGAACAAGTTGTATAAGATAAGGATTATGAATTATAATTTTTGATAAAATTTCTTCATAAAATTGTCTGGACTTGATGTCTTTTGTAGAGAGAAATTTTTATCACCCATTCAATTATTTTTTGCCATAGATGATTACTTGTCCAGCAAATGTTTGGGAAAGTCCAATTGTATTCATTTTATCATACGGTACTAAGAAAAAATATTTTGTATGGTATCACTTTTTGGTAGTTTTTGAGATTGTAGACTCACATATGATCAACTTTTTAAAATAATACATGTGTGCTTATGAATCAGATGTGCTCCCTATTCCTTGACATAAGATTATAGCTGTGTTATGTTATGCCATGTCATGTCACGTCATGCTATGTTACGTTATGTGTATTGCATTATATTACATTGCACATGTTACGTGAGAGAGAACAACTGTATTGTTCAAACTTGCATCCTTACGAACATTGACTTCTGGGTCCGTCAACTACTAAAATAAGTGTTAAAACTGTTACCCAAGTATTATGTTTCTAGATTTCTTCTTGTAATTCTACCAGCGTTTGCTAAAATATGCACAAGTGTATCACCTGGTTGCTGCGAATATATTCCTTCTTCTCTCACTGTTCAGCAAAACTAGTATCTACCCTTGCCAAGATGGGGGTTCATTTTACTTGCTGGTACTTCGGCATGAGCTTCCAAATTGCACGGGCAGCATCCCTATCAAGCTCGCACCTATCAAAGCTGGCAGCCTTTCGTATCATCCGGTGTGTCTCCCCAGATAGGGTTCCTAGGCATGAAATATGCTGCCTCCAGAACTCAAAGAGGCACACCAGCCATTTTGCCTCTTTCTTCACACTGAGAATTTCCGATAATTGGTTCTTTATGGTGGGGGGAGGGACGGGGGATTCTCATCATGCCATGAACACCAGACACCTAATATTTTACTGATGTGGCAGACCCTGGATCTTCATACGGTTTATCTCCAACTCTCTGGAACCCATGCTTCTCGGCAAAGCCTCCAACTAGCCTCTGCCGTTTGCTCGTCTGGTTCCATTAGCACGATATTATCGATATCATACACAAACGTGATATGACTCTGTGTGGCTATCCCAAGAGTCTGCAATAGCTTCAGACTATCTCGACAAAGGCCCAAAACGTTACCACAGCCCGAGAGCAAACCTGTAATTCATGTATCCTGTTGTACTTTTTAAATAAATACAAATTCTTTCTTTTCCTAAGGGTGGAAAAGAATGTGTTTCCCAGATCAATGGCTGCATGCCATATATGTGATGCCATGTTAAGGTGTTCTAGCAAAGACACCACACCTTGCATTGGGTCTAATGTCTGGCTGTGTTTGCAATAATCCGCTGTAATCCACTGTAATCCACTTCAGGATATGTGTTGCTTTCACAGTGTCCAGATTGCTGAATAATATGGAGACCAATGGGAATCATCCTTCCTACATCCCTTAATGTATATTAAAGGTGGTAATAATTTCAGCCATTCATATTGGACTATGATTTTTTTTAAATTTATGATCTTGAAATTATTATTTTAATTTATTATCTTTTTTCATTTGTTATCTAGATGGGGTAGTTTCATAGGCTTCTACTTTGCTTTTCCTTATCCTATAGACCAAGGACCCAATATAGGGGTTCTGATAACCTCCGAATAGATCTATCACAATTATAATTTGAGATCTGGGGAAACAACCACTGACTGAGTTCACAGATACTTGGTTCATCCACTGTGAGCTTGCCTACACCATTCCATGCCCCAGTCTATCAGAGGGACCATAATGATACCTTGGCATCTATATCAACTTGAACCTTGTATCCAATATTCTTCAAAATGTTTGGATATTCCTTCTTCCTAGTCATCCAATAAATGACAGCAGGTCCCTTTGGGAAAGCTCGGAGGAGGTCATTGTCACGTGTATTTGCCACAATATTGCAGGAGCCTTCTCTGAACCAGTGTCTTCTGTAGCCAATGGGCCTGGGCCTGAAAACTGGATATTGGACAGAGGGTGTATTTACTGAAATGATTGCCCTTGGTCTTCTGATGATCACCCTCAATCTCTTTTTATTTTACAGATAGAATAGTACTCATGTTGGTGACCATCTACTTTGCCCCTAGCGAGGCCACATTCTTTTCACTCTTGCCGTACTTTCTGAAAGCCAGCCTTCTGGTTCCCTTCCAACGGTGCCATTTATTGCACAAACTGTGCTCACTTGGCTTCTGAGTGTAAAACGCTGCCACCTGGCCTCTAGTTTTGCAGTCAGAGCATCCTAGGTTCTCCTTTGCTCTGTGTTAATGAGTCTCTTCAGTAACGGCTTCTTGTACCATCAGACGACTTATGGAAGAGAATCGCTGTGGAGCTTCCTACCGATGCTGTTTTTTCCCGCCAACACATTCCTCACTTTTCTGGTAAATGATGTCTTTTATTAGCCCTCACGTGAGATAGAGTCATCTAATAGGTTTTCTGATCTTACCTCATGTATCCGCTCTGACTTGTCCGCCCCTCTGAGGCTTTTCGTTTTTTTCCACCTCCTATCATGACCATTCTGGCTTCTCTTCTTGAGTCAATGTAGAGTAGCCCTTTTTCCTTGTGTCTAGCAGCCGGCATGGCTGCGTGTTCACAGTTTCTCCTGAGGTCAGATACTCTGCCTCGCTGCAAGCCCAAAAGGGATACATTTGATATCGATATGGTTTCTTTCGTCCAAATTAGTGTTTGGTTTTGGTTTTTTGCTGGCTTCGGCGTTTGTTGGTTTGGTTTGGGTCTAGCAGCCTCAAAATGCAGTTCCAAGTATATCTTCCCCACTCCTTTGCTACGAGGTCCTGAATTTCCTTTGGGGGTTAGTTCCTTTTCCTAGTAGGCCCAAGTATATCCTAACCTAGGATGGCCAGGTTAGGTTTTGATGTACGTAATCTTGGTTGTTGGCCTACTGACCCAGAGGGCAGATGGAGCTAGAACCTAGGGGCAGGGAAGCGGCTACATAGGTCCTCTTTATCATCTTCAAGTAAGGGAGCGTACTAGCTCTGTACAAGGAAGGGCCACAGAGCCTGCCACGTTCAGCTATGTCTGGGGATTCGAGATTTTCAGATGCAACAACCTGGATGCCACATGCCAAATGTCCCAACTAGATCCCTGACCTTGGCATAGCAGACTTGCTTGGGTTAGGAATTTCAACCTCTTTAGAGCTGGACAACTATTACAATTGAGTTCTGCGTCTGGGTTCTTAAATTTCTCTGCCATCCTGCTATAGGAGATGAGAGGCTCCTTGTATGCTACCAAGGAGTCTCTCTACCTTTTACTCTCAGCTTTTAATTGCTAATTAATCACTCTTAGCTTTTTTGCTTTTTTTTTTCCAGACCAGTCAATGAAACAATAGCAACAGCCACGAAATTCTTTTTTCCTTGAGGTTATGATTTCTCCCATGTTTTTCCAAACCCCATATTTCCCACCAATTACTATGTCTATCATTATTATTCTTTCTTTTGATTAGTATTTGCCTGGTTTATCTTTCCTGACTTCTAAGTTTTTGTATGCCATTATATTTTAGGAATTCCTGCATACAGCAGAAATTTTTTTATTTCCAATTTCCAATCTGCCTCTTGTTAGTAAATACAGTTGATCCTTGAACAGCCTGGGAGTTAGGAGGTTCTGATCCCCTGCATCATTGAAAATCTTTTGACTCCCCAAAAACTTAACTGCTGATAACCTACTATTGATCAGCAGCCTTACTGATAAGAGTCAATTCTTTTGTATGTTATATGAATTATATACTATATTATTACAATAAAGTAAGCTAGAGAAAAAATGTTATTAAGGAAATCATAAAAAGGAAAAATATATTTATAGTGCTGTACTATAAAAATTCCACATATGAGTGCACCCATGCAATTCAAATCTGTATTGCTCAAGGGTCAGCTTTAATCCTTTCAGATTCACAGTAATTTCTGCTATATGTGTCCCTAAGTATCCTATCTCATTGACGTTTCTCTCTTTTGGCCGCATTTTCCTTATTTCCTTTCTCACCTTCCACTGGTTTTTGAGACTAAACACGCTATTTCCTTTCTCCCACCTTGTTTTTTTCTGTATTTACCTTTAGAATGTTAATGCACAAAGAGCCAAATCTAAGACTAATCGATACCTCTATCATGCTACTCAACAAAATGAGGAATGTAAGAGTGCTATAACTCTGGATGTCCCCCTCGTCTCATCCATGATTGTTTTTTTAAATTTTTTTTTCAACGTTTATTTATTTTGGGAAAGAGAGAGACAGAGCATGAACGGGGGAGGGGCAGAAAGAGAGGGAGACACAGAATCGGAAACAGGCTCCAGGCTCTGAGCCATCGGCCCAGAGCCCGACGCGGGGCTCGAACTCACGGACCACGAGATCGTGACCTGGCTGAAGTCGGACGCTTAACCGACTGCACCACCCAGGCGCCCCTCATCCATGATTGTTGTATCACAGCTTGGTTCCACTTTGGTGTGATAGCACCCTTGCACCCTTGGGTGCATATTTGGTCATTTACCCCCCCCCCCCGACATATGCCATTCTACCACTACGGCTTCGAGTTTCCTTTTCATTTCTAGGACTTTGTAATTCTTTCCCCTTCTGGATTTCAATTTCAGCTATGTACTCTAAGGGAAAATTTGTGCTCTATCTTATTCAGCATTTTTGTGTATTTGGAGCAGGATGAGAAGTTGCCCATTTCTGCTTAGTTCACCATATTGGCTGAAAGTTTCCTTTTATTAATCTCTACTGCTTTTCAATCCTTGAAAGCTACCCCACGTGCGGAAGATCATCAAGGCCACTCGTTCAGTCAATAGTTATTTATTGAACACCTGCTAAGGGCTGATGTTAAATTGCGGAGTCAGAAAAACTTGCTTAGTATGCCTGGAAATGTTTATTCTGTGGTTGAAAGGGTATGAGAGGGTGTGCTTTCCCCAGGGGGGCTCTTGTAATCCTGTCTTTTAGTTACACGTTCCTGGGGACAAATGCTCTCCTAAAATGAGGTAGACGGACTGACTAAGAACTTCCACTCTGCTACAAGTGATAGCAGAATGTTGATTCTCTGAAGTAACAGGCCTCAGGGAAAGTCTGTGTAATTGAGATTCACCAAGAAATTGAAAATTCATTTCAGCCAAGAGATTCCACCTCAGTTTTCACCACCCTTCCCTCTCCCCTACCATCTAACGTACCAAGCCTTTCAGCAGGGTCTCTTTCTCTCTCTTTCTCTCTGGGAGAGCTCGAGGGAACAGAGAAATGGTTAGGCAGTGGCAGTGTCGGGAGAAGCTTGGAGTTCTGGACAATCCACATGAAACCCAATGACCAGCCACAGTTTTTGAAAAGGTTCATCCCCCTACAGCTTTGGTATAGGGGCCCCATATACTCTTCAGGGATCTGTGCTTCGCCCACTAGGAAGTCAGCTCAAATGCGATTTTGCCTTCATTTTATCTTTCTCATTGTTCACGGTGTTTATTTGCCTGTCCCTCCCAGAAGCCTTCAACCGCTGCGTAAGAACATGCAGGCGATCGTGTGTCTTGAGTCATGGGCTCAGCCTCTCTGGGAGGTGCAGCAAAGCAACAGAAAATCAAGGAGAGTCAGTCTCCCAAGATCTCCTCTCTCCACATCTGCCTCCGGAAACACTTGACCATCATCAGACTCCTGGAGCTGGCTCGCTGGCTTCCTGGGGATCCCTGTCAGGTCCCAGGCGGTAAATACCATCCACTCCTTGTTAGAATTCTGCTCTGTCTGAGCGGGTCTCGGAAGTAGCCTCTGAGAGCGTGTTTTCCGTCAGCCCTTGACACTTCTGACTCCTTTACAGAGACCCAGTAATTGGGACCTCCTGTGTCTTGAGCTACAAACACTTCCCCACTTACTCTACACAGGTTTTCTTTCTTTTTTTTTTTTTTTTTTCTTTTCCAAAACACAAGTTTGTGCCTGAACTCCTCTTTCTCCACACCCAAGACAGGCATCAAAAAAATCATCAAATATTGCTTCTGGTCCTGGGCTCGACAACAAAAGTCCCTATTTTCACGGGTCCCGGGTCCCGGTGGCCTAAGAGCTTTAGGTTTCTAGTCTCTTACTTGACACTGTTTTGAAACTACACATTTAGAAATATAGAATGAAATGTCATTGTAACTCTGCTTTTGCACTCTCATTTGTTTGATATTGTGATTAACAGTGATGATGATAAGGATGTAATAGTAATGAAATAATAAAAGCTACATACTAAATATATGCGTATCTGGCCCTTTCAAGATGCTTCCCATGTATCTATTGTCTACACTCAGTCTCACAGGGACCCTATGAAGTAATTACTTTTCACTTTTTTATTTTATTATTTTTTTATTTTTTTTTTCAACGTTTATTTATTTTTGGGACACAGAGAGACAGAGCATGAACGGGGGAGGGGCAGAGAGAGAGGGAGACACAGAATCGGAAACAGGCTCCAGGCTCCGAGCCGTCAGCCCAGAGCCTGACGCGGGGCTCGAACTCACGGACCGCAAGATCGTGACCTGGCTGAAGTCGGACGCTTAACCGACTGCGCCACCCAGGCGCCCCAACTTTTCACTTTTTTAAAGGTGGGGAAAAAGAGGCTTAGGACGGTGAATTGCTTTCCCACAAGCCACATAGGCAGTAAGTTGTGATCCCCCAAACCACCGTATTTTGCCACCTTCCGAATACCAACAAATGTTTCTTGAGGTCAGACTCAGTAAAGGAGTCACCACAATTAGTGAGACCAGTTGATGGCCGGCAAGGAGTTGGCACAAAAATACACCCTTGAGTCTTAGGAGAAGTTAACCAGGCAAAAGTTGTCAATGTGTTCCATGGAAAAGTCTGAATGGCTGGAGATTTGGCTGGAGGGATATTTAGCAGCAAAATAACGAAGGGTCTTCTATGACATCTTGGTCCTCTAGGAGTCTTCGAATATGATCAAAGTCTAAGAGTTGTTCTGATTTGCATCCTACAGACGATTCCAGAGTGAATGCCATGTACCCTGATATCCTTCTGATCCCGAAATCGCTCTAATTGCAGTAGCAGAAAAGTCGGAAGTCTCACCCTGAGATTGTATGTCACTCTCCTGGAGGCTGGAAGACTGGGGATGGCTCCTTGTCTTTCGTGGGATATAGAATGACAGCGAGACCAGAGTTCTAGACTTGAACCGAAATAGAGGACTGTTCATTCCACAGACTTAGAAAAAAAAAAAAAAGTTACAATGTATTCTGCTCTATGACAGTTGCTCAGGACACTAAATCAAATAGGATTGAAAGCTACCATTTAAGCAGTTTAAAGATTAATAAAAGATGCAAATATATAAAAGAACAGATAGACCACTGTGTGACCATGGTCACTGATGAGAAATAAGCTTCCATAGTATAGGAACACAGAGGGAAACAGCAGACTCTGGGGAGGGGGGCTTCCAGAATGGGCCGGGTTCCGACTCTGCTACTGATTATTAGTTCTGTGACTTTAGGCAAGAAATGTAATTTCTTGGGGCCTCATTGCCTCTATCAGCAAAATGAGAAAATTGGACGATATCCAAGTAAACTCTCAGCCTTGAAATTAAGTGATTACAAATGCAATCATTTTATGATACTAATGACTTAAAAATACTTGATTTACAAAATTCAGCACATAGAAACGTAAGCTAAGCATGAATTTCTTCTGCCTAACTCTGGAGGCCCCCTCTGGGGGCCAACTGTCTTTAGTATATTTGCGAAAAATGCTCTCAAAAGATGCTGGTCCCAAATTTGGTTCTGGTCCCAAATTTTAAGTTGCAGTGTCCTTGTGCGGCCCACAGAAGTACAACTCAAGGCTTTTAAGTAGAAGCTCTGGAGACCAACTAGTTTTGTGACCATGAGAAAATGAGGTTTCTGTGCTTTGGTTTTTCAATCTGTAAAATGGGGGGTAACAATTGGATATGCCTTTTTTCTTTTGTTTGGAGCAATAAACTAGTTAATGCCTGCAACGTGCTTAGAGTAATATCTGGCATATGATAGACATTCAATAAATATGAGTTAATCAACCTGTTATAAAGCTCAGTGGTTTTTCCATCTTTTTTAAGGCATGACTACTGCCTGTGGAAACAAAAAAGTTACGCCATTAAAGTTGTGCATTATAAACCCTATGGCAACCACTAAAAGCATTTTATTTTATTTTTATTTTTTATTTTTTTCAACGTTTATTTATTTTTGGAACAGAGAGAGACAGAGCATGAACGGGGGAGGGGCAGAGAGAGAGGGAGACACAGAATCGGAAACAGGCTCCAGGCTCCGAGCCATCAGCCCAGAGCCCAACGCGGGGCTCGAACTCACAGACAGTGAGATCGTGACCTGGCTGAAGTTGGACGCTTAACCGATGGCGCCACCCAGGCGCCCCTGAAAGCATTTTAAAGTGGTATAAATAATAAGTCAATGGAGTAAATAAAATGAACTCATAAAAATAATTAACCCAAGAGAAGGCAGATGAAGAAGAAAAAAGAAATAAAGAACAGATGGGAGAAATGAAAAGCAGCTATTAAGATCGTAGATTTTAATCCAACCATATTAATAATCACATTAAATATGAATGCTTGAATGCACTAGTTAAAAAAGACTATTAGATTAGATCCGAAAGCAAGCCCCAACTCTATGCTTTTCTCAAGAAACCAACTTCAAATATAAATGTAAATATAAATATGCATGCAGTATAATTATCAGTATAATATGAATTCGTAGTAAAAATGAAAATATACCCTGTAAATATCAGCCCAAAAGAAATCTGCAATGACTATTTTTATATAAAACAAAATAGACTTCAGGAAAAGGAATATTGTCAGAGATAAAGAGAGACATTATATAATAATAAAGGAATAAATGTTCAAGAAGATATAACAACTTTAAACATGTATGCCCATAACACTGGAGCTTTAAAATGCATGAAACAGAGAAGCCTGGATGGTTCAGTTGGTTGAGCCGACTCTTGATTTCGGCTCAGGTCATTATCCTAGGGTCATGGAATGGAGCTCCCCATCGGGATTGGTGCTGAGCATGGAACCTGCTTGGGATTCTCTCTGTCTCTCCTCCTGCCCTTCTCTCCAGCTTGTATGCACTCTCTCCCTATGAATGAATGAATGAATGAATGAATGAATGAAACATGAAATAAAAGCCAAATAGAACTAAAAGGCAATACTGAGTTAATACTGAGTTGAAGTTTCAGGAACAGAGAGTTCGTCTAGAGCCAAAGCACTAGGAATTGGAGAGAAAAATGTGACACCAAGACGTATCTAAATTAATGTTACCTTGGTCAAAGTTGTAATTTATTTTTTTGTTTGTTTTTGTGATATTTATTTTTATTTTGCTTTATAATTGTTTTACGATGGTAAAAAAAAAACATAAAATTTACCATCGTAACCATTTTTAACTATACGTATATTAATTACATGCCTATTGTTACGCAATGGATCTCTAGAATTTTTTCATTTTGCCAGACTGAACACCTCCCCTTTCCACCTCCTCCCAGCTTCTGACAGCTACAATTCTACTAAGAGTTTGACTACGTTAGATACGTCCTATAAATAGAATCATGTAATGTTTGTCTTTTCCTGACAGGCTTATTTCATTCAATATAGGTCTTTCTCTGTAGTAGACGACAAGATTTCCTTCTTTTTTAAGGCTGAATAATATTCCATTGTAAGTATATGCCACATTTGCTTCATTCATCCATTCAACAATGAACACGGAAGTTGTCTCCACTTCTTGGCTCTTGTGAATAACACTGCCTTGAGAATGGCACGTGCAAATATCGCTTTAAAATTTTTTCTATACCTCTGGGTAAATACCCAGAAGTGGGATTGCTGAAGCAAATGGCAGTTCTATTTCTAATTTTTTGAGAAGCCTCCATATGCTTTTCCCTAGTGGCTGTATCATTTTACATCCCCACCAACAGCGCACAAGAGTTTCAGAGTTGTAATTTGGACCAACTCTGAGCTCCAAAGAACATAGCATGAGTGCTCTCTTTGCTTTGTGATAAGATGTCCTGTTCTTGTCCTAGGCCCTGGGGAGAAACGGTGGCTCAGATATTTAGGAATTTTCAGCCTGGGTTCGCAGACTCTTGCAGACTAGGCTTCCATTTCCACCCCTCCAGCCCCACTGCTGTAGCAACACCTGTGTCTGCTTTACACGGTGGGCTTCTGCAGAACCATTTATTTTTAAAAGAAGACGTCTACTGAAAACAAATATATCCATAGCTATCTATATAAATATATATCTAGAAAGAGATAGATGGATACACAGATATGTAGCTATACATAGACATCCAGAGAGAAGGGGAGAAAAAGAGAAAGACGTGGTAGGTTGCTTCTAAAATGACTTGGAATGATCCCTGCCCCCTGCAATTCATGTTCTTATGTAATCCTCTGTGTATGGACTGGACCTAGCCTTCCTTCTGAAAAACTGAATATAGAAAATTGATGAGATGACAGCTCCAGATTAGCTTTTAAAAAAACTGTGACTTCCGGGGCACCTGGGTGGCTCAGTTGGTTGAGCGCCCGACTTCGGCTCAGGTCACGATCTCACAGTTTCTGAGTCCAAGCTTCACGTCGGGCTCTGCTGACAGCTCGGAGCCTGGAGCCTGCTTTGGATTCTGTGTCTCCCCCTCTCTCTGTCCCTCCCCTGCTCATGCTCTGTGTGTGTGTCTCTCTCTCTCTCAATAAATAAACATTAAAAAATTTTTTTTAATTAAAAAGAAAAGGAAAAAAAAACCTGTGACTTCCTCTTGCCTGTATTTCCTCTGTGGCTCTTCTCGCTTATTGACTCTCACTGAAGGCAGCTGTCATGTTGTGAGCTATCTTATGGAAAGACCCACCCCCCATGGCAAGGAATTTAGGAAGGCCTCCAGCCAGCAGCCATCAAAGAACTGAGGTGCTTAATGCAACCACCCATGAGAACCCGACTCTTGCCAGCAACCACGTGAGTGAGCTGAGAAGCAGATGCCTCCCCAGTCAAACTCACAGATGAGACTACAGCCCAGCTGATGCCGTGACTGCAAATTTTCAGGAGTCTTGAGCCACAGGAGACCTTGTGCTCGGATTCCTGACTCACAGGAACTATGAAATAATACAGGCTTGTTTTAATCTACTACGTTTTGGGATACTTTATTAAATAGCGATATAGATAAATTAATACAGTAACCTGTAAATTACATGACCTAATATATATATGTTATTAATATATGACCCAATATATATTAATATATATTAATAGTACTATATTAATATATTATTAATTATTTAATTATTGTATATTAATATATATTAATATATGACCTAATGTATATATGTATATACATATATATACATATTAATGAAATATTACAGGTTAGCCTGGGAACCTGGAATCCTGTCATAATGTTGTTCTTGTGGGGAAATATGCAAGTATGCTCTGAATTCTACAAACTTTTCCTTGTAAACAATTAAAACATTAAAATACAATGCATTTGTAAGTTGAGGGCTTTCTATATTTACAATATATGCTTTTAAAAAATTTAATTGAGGGATGCCTAGGTGACTCATCCAGTTAAGCATCTGACTCTTGGTTTCGGCTCAGGTCATGATCTCACCATTTGTGAACTTAGGTGTTGTGCTGATAGTGCAGAGTCGGCTTGGGATTCTCTCTCTGCCCCTCCTCTGCTTGTGTGCTCTCTCTCTCTCTCTCTCTCACACACACACACACATGCAATAAATATATAAACATTAAAAAATAAATAAATAATTGATTTTTTAAATTCAATTCTATTGAATTGATATTTTCATTAATCTTCATAAGATGTAAGTTGAAGGATTATATGTCATTTGATATCCTTTTTGTATTTTTTTCCGCATTTTTCAATTTTTCCCCAATAACTATATCCCACGTGTTTTCCCCCTGGTAGATGCATACAAAACACTCATTAGGCCTTTCCTCTTCCAGGTCAGGATGTAGCCCCTTTCGTTGACTCCATCCTTTTTGGAGTGACTAACACTGATCACGTTTTATCATAATTTATCTTTTTAACTTGTCTTCCCCACTGGGTTGCATGTTAATCATTTCCACATGCTCTGGGTCTAGCTAAGTGCTCTCACACAGAGTAGGTGCTCAATAATCACTGGTGAAGGGCACGTGGGTGGCTCAGTCAGTTGCACATCCAATTTCGGCTCAGGTCATAATCTCACGGTTCGGGAGTTCGAGCCCCACATTGGGCTCGCTGCTGTCACCACAGAGCCTGCATTGGGCCCTCTGTCCCCCTCAGTCTGCTCCTCCCCCACTTGCACACACATGCTCTCTCTTTCTGTCCCTCAAAAATAAATAAAAACATTAAAAAAATAATAACTGGTTATTTATTTTTTTAATTTTTTTTTCAACGTTTATTTATTTTTGGGACAGAGAGAGACAGAGCATGAACAGGGGAGGGGCAGAGAGAGAGGGAGACACAGAATCGGAAACAGGATCCAGGCTCTGAGCCATCAGCCCAGAGCCTGACGCGGGGCTCGAACTCCGGGACCGTGAGATCGTGACCTGGCTGAAGTCGGACGCTTAACCGACTGCGCCACCCAGGCGCCCCGATAACTGGTTATTTAAATGGCTGTTAAAAATAATAAAAATAAATAAAATAAAATAAGGAAAACGAAGACTGGTATATGCTGGTATATATATAGAGAGAGAGAGAGAGAGAGACACAAATAAATAAATGGCTATTGGTATGACAGAGACTGCATTAAAAGAAAAAGGATGATCTCTTAAAAAGAAAATCTGATTTATCATCCTTGCTTCCACCCTTCCAGAAGTTCCCATTGATCACAGGAAAAAGATTGAAACCTCTATGGCCTGGCCTCTGCCTATATCCAGAGTGTCTCATCTGTTTGAAATCCGCTCCCCGCACACCTGCATTCTACCCACACGGGCCATCTCCCACTCATCTGCCATATTCTCTCCCAATCGTTTTGCATATGCCGTGCTTTGGGCCAGGAATGGGATTTTCCCCCACCTTCTGGAATTTTATTTTGTAGTATGCATGACTATTGTAATTTTGCTCTGACTTGCGCTGTAATTCATCGGTCTGTCTGCCGTCCAACAGAAGACTTCACGAGGGGAGAGGGTGGCCTGTCTCGGCCCACCAGCACTCATGAGTGATTGGATGTCTTTCAACCACAGGAGTCTGTCTGGTAACTACATTTCCCGGCCGTACGATGAAAGGCTCCATTCTCCATTATAGGAGTTAACGTGTAAGTAAGCTGGCAGGAAAGGTATTTCAGGACGAGAAGGTGGGGTCTGAAGGTAAATATGATTAAGCTAATTTAGGGTCACCAGGAAGGAACGAGGCCTTGGAATCTACCAATCACACACCACCATCACCCCCCCAGGCTCTAACTCGGGAAGAGAAAAGAAGACACGTTGGCCGGTAGATGAACCTACCTTCGTAAAATAATTTTGAATCATATTAGCTAAAATACGCGGAGTGTTAAGCACCATTCTAAGTACGTTACACGTATCATCTCGACCCTCAGCACAATCTTTTGAGACCATAGCCATTACCTGAATTTTGCAAATGAGACACACAGAAGGCACGTAGAGGTTAAGGTAGCACAACTAGAACGTGGCAGACCAGGAATTCAGATTTGCACAGTCCAGTTTAGCGTCCATACTCCTAAGTCATGCAAGACACTGGCTGTCTTCTCTTGGGAGGGAAAGAGACTGAAGGTCCAGCAGGTTTCTTCCAAGAACTAGAGACAATCTGTGACGAAAGATTAAGATTTCCCATCCACTTTCCCACCTGAACCTATTCCTCTCCTGCATCCACCTACTTCCAGATGTATATTTTATTTTCACTGTCAGAGAACACCCTGCATTGTGGGGCCAAATCACCTAGATTAGAATCCCAGTGGGTGCCTGGGTGGCTCAGTCGGTTAAGCACTTCGGCTCAGTTCACGATCTCACCATTCATAGGTTCGAGCCCCGCGTCCGGATCTATGCTGACGGCTCGGAGCCTGGAGCCTGCTTCAGATTCTGTGTCTCCCTCTCTCTCTCTGCCCCTCCCCCACGCATGTTCTGTCTCTCTCAAAAATAAAATAAACATTAACATTAAAAAAAAAAATCCCAGTTCTACCACTTATAGGCTGTGTAAACTTGGCAAAGTTACCTGAACTCTCTGAGACTCAGCTAGCGTCCTGGAAAATGAGATTAATATCTGTGTAGCGGTGTGGGGAATATTAAATTAATTAATGCACATAAAGTTTTTAGTGCAGCAGCTTCCTCATAATAAGCACTGGATTAGCTGCAGCTATTACGATTGGACAAGCACTCATCTGGTTTGTAACTCATTGTATATTGTACAATATTGTATACAATACAATACAATACAATACAATATTGTATATTGTAACATATTATATACAATACAATACAATACAATACAATATTGTATATTGTAACTTGGCAATATCACACTGTTGGGAGCCTAACTCTTTCATGATCACAGGAAACACCGTGAAATAACACAGGTGCGTTTATTAACAAAAATTATTTTCACTCCAAGCCATTGGGTTCACATGTGCTTCAGTCAGCTGGATCACCCAGGAAGGGTATGCCACTCCGAAATATGACACTCTGACAGAAGGATTATTTTGACAGGAGAGCAATTGAGAAAACAGACACGGGGAGAACTCTCTACCCGGAAGGACAGGAGGATTCTTAATCACTGGAGGCAATTCGAAACTCTTATCAGCCCGGAGAAGGCATAAGAGACATCTCCATAACAGTTCTTACCTAAACAACACTTACCTTCAGTGGTTTCTCCCTGGATGTTTCCCTTTCCAGTTTGCTACCCCAGAAGCCTAAGGCTTCTTTACTCCTGTCACTTCTTCACCAAGGCACTGTTCTTTTAGACATGCTATGTGAGCCCAAGTTCTAACCACCCTTAGAGTTACCCGTCACTGGGTTTCTCCCGTACCTGTGCAGGTTGATAAACTTTTGGTTTTTTCTTCGTAGTCTGTCTTTTGTCAGTCTAATCTGCAGGGCCCCAGTTAGATAACCTAAGAGGGTAGAGGAAAAGGCTTTCTCCTCCCCCGCAGAACAAATCCACAACCCTGGTCTCGCTGCAACTTTTATTTTTATTTCTAGAAGTACATTGGGGGTCTAGAAGTACAATGATTGTTCTGATCACCAGTGTGGAGTGCTGCAATCCAGATGCCTGAGTTCTCATTTCTCGACCTCTGCCGGCTAGGGATGTTGCCTGGGCCAGTCCCTTTCTGTCCATCATTGCCAATTTCTGATGTGCGAACCCTTCCTGGAGCCAGGGCGCAGCATCAGAGAAAGGTTGTGGAACTTATTACTATGTGTAAAGTACCTTGCAATCCCTGACTGAAAGAAGCTATAGAAACGCAGAGAATTCCATATGATTTTATCTGCAGAGTAAGTTCAGGTCAGAACATCAGGCAGGATTTCAGCCATATCTCTTCCTTCCTTTGCTATTGTGGATTAAAGCCAGTCCATTTTAATGTTCCTAAAATGTAATTTTTTTTTTCTGGGAATAGCTAGACATGCTATGCTGAGAAAGATTTAATTCACTGCGTTGTCACGGGGATGATGATGTGGGTTCAATTTTGAACGTTAGGAGAAAGCCATAGGCCACTAAACTCTCCCACTGTTGCAATCCTCACAATACAATATAATTAAGGCGAAGCAGAAGGGCACCTAAGCATAATGTTAGGATGCCGGACAGTGTGAGAGTGGGGTCAGAGAAGGTTGAACTTGGCAGAACGGCTTCCTGGTGCGGGGCGTTATCAGGCCAGAATGAATGAGGAAGAAGAGAGACACAATCAGCCAGAGGACTGCAGAGTGTGGTTAACTGCTGGAGGGCAATTCTGAACAAACCACAAGTATTAAAAAAAAAAAAAAAAAAAAAAAAACGAGGACACCCTGGGATTAATTGTCATTCCACTAGCCTGTGAGGCAACTGATACCAAATATAATTGAATTACTTTGTAATTATTGCTTTTGGAGTATTTAACCTAAGCTAGGTTATGGAGATAGATTTTTTTTTTCTCTCTCTCTCTCTTGCTTTGCACTGCAAATGGTTTTGCATTACGGAGATTTTTCCCGCTGTACTGTATTATCTTGTGCAAACTATTCTGGTTTGTTTTCCCCCTCTTCCTTGCCAATGGGGTTGTTTACTTATCGGAATTAAAGTCAGAAGTGAGCGTCTCTTGCCAGCAGGACAGAATTTCTAATAAATATGTAAATAACACCTCTCTCAGCTCTGGCTGCGGGCTCTGCTCTCACATGGCCCGCCCGGGCCACAGTCTGGGGCTCGGGCAGCCTTGGAGAAGACGAAAGATTTTCGTCAATCTGCAGATCAGAAAGAAATGAAAATAAATCCAACCTGAGAGGGCAAAGGAACAAAGGTGAGGCAGTGGGAAAGGGCGTCTGTCCTTGTGGTTGCAGAAATGGGTCATTTTCTTTCGCCTGTGGGTGGAGGCATCTGCAGGTTGACATGGCCTGTCATAAGAAAGGGACTCGGAACATTAAGGAGGGGCTTAGGGTGGAGAGAAATAGATGTCTCCTCTGCAAGCAGGCCATGATCATTTGAGTGACACTGGTGGCAATATTGTCGTCAATCACTGGCTACACCTGTCTTATGTCCCAAGTCCATGCCGGGAGGAATTAACACCTGGTACCTACCTTGCATCTTGAACTCAAAAATATTTTGAGGACACTGAATAGGATTATCCCTCTGCTAAAAAGGAAATAAAACCAAACTTCTGCAGAAGTCAAGGACTCACCACTGACTGACACTCAACAGCATTAGCTCTGGAACCAGAATGGAAAGGATTGAATTTTACTTTGCCACTTACTAGCTCTGTGCCTCAGGCTCCTCGTGTGCAAAAAAAAAAAAAAGAATATTCACTCAACAAGTATTCATTGAGTGCCTACTCTATACCAAGGGAGTTCTATATGGAGATATAGTAGAAATCAAAACAGAGGCTCTGCTGTCTGGAATGTCGGCTCTAATTTATAATAGTGGCACCTACCTCAGTGAGTCGTGAGCACTAAATGAATTAATAAATCCCTGGTATAGAGTAGATTCTCAATAAATGTGAACTAAATTTAAATTTATCATTTCAAGTCATCCAGAAAGGCAGACTACAGGTTAGCATCCTGCTGGGCCCAGCCCTAGTCACGAGGTAATGTCCACTCTCCCATTACCTAGGGCGACAGCCAGATTGTGGGAAGACCCTTGGCGAAGTTCCCAAAGATCTGGATACACTTGGATGTGGTCAGCAGGCTCCAAGAGAGAAAGTGTCCTGGTTGGGGGCCATCCAAGTGATGCACTGGGAAGGTGCGTAACATGCAGAGATATGCTATGCAGAGCCACTTGATTTCCTGACCCCGTTTCCTCTTCCTCCTGGGACCAGCCTCAAAGCTTTGGTAGAGTATCTGCTCTTCGTGAAAGTGCCTTGGCTGCAGTTACAGGCCCAAAAGGGATCCTCTTGAAGGAGACGTGGCCTCAGTTAAATGACACGATCGGATTTTTTTCTCTCTCTCTTCATTCCATTTCTTCATGAAATTAAGCAGAATGGGGGAGGCATGTCTTTCTGGATCTTTTGCCAGCTCAATGGGTTTTGCAAAATGACTTCCCGGCCAGGAAATCCAGGGGTTGAAGGGAGCAGTGTATGCGAGCTTTGTCATTGTAGCATGCTTGGGTGAGTCCTTTTCCATGATAAAGGGAAGAATTAATTCGAGCCATAAATTATGGATTACTAATCATTGCGCATTCTAATGAAAAAGACAGGCAGCTAGGTTTGGGTTTTCTGAGGGCCACATGTGTTTGCATACTTCAGCATAGTTTCTCTGGGGCTCCTTGACTTTCCCTTCTTCTTCTCTCAAGGCGTCTGACCTGAGCGACATCCTAGAGGCATTATCGGCTTATCCACTAGAAAACCAAGAGTGCGTTAGCTTTGGAAGCCTCGAGGAGTAAATATTGTTAGAAAGTGCTGGAATCACCAAGCAGATTTGCTGCTCCCTTTTGGATTGAGGCCATAGCTCGAGAAACACAATTTGGTTGAATATTTAAACAGCAGCCTCCAAGTGTCATGAAACCATGGAAGCAGACCCCCAACACTACCACGATTGCTACTGCCCTCCCCCCCGCCCCAAAAGGAAAATAATTTCACTTTCGTATTGGGCAAGAAGATGAATTTCAGAACGAAATTTCTAACATCATAGACGGGGAAGCAGCTATTAAAATGATATTTGCATAGAGTTTTTAATGATATGGAAAGAATCTTATAACCTGAAGCACAAAAGTGGAATAGAAAATTACATCAATATACAGAACAATCTTAATAAGGTTTAAAGAGCACTGGGGGGGAATGTTTGAAAGAAATAAGCCAAAATTTCAGTACGGTAACATTAAAGGTGATTTTTTCCCCCCCCCCCCGCTCTTTAAAAACTGTACACAGTTTCCAAGTTTGTAAAACATAAGCATGTGTTACATTTAAAAACAATTTGAGAGTATGATTTTTTTTTTTTGAGCCATGCACGTCACAGCTCCGAATCAGCTGTAACAATCAAATTGATGAAAGGCCACTCTCCCCGTCCTCAAATGGTGCACTTTGACGTTGTTCAGGGTGGAGGTAATGAGAGGCTTAGGAGAAGCCACTGTCCTCTCGCTGCACTCTCTTTGTTGTCCCCCGCCTCTGGGAGAGTTCTGTCTGTCTGGGGACCCATGCTAGTGCTTCCAGCTTAGAACTGGTGATCGGTGAGTGTTTTTTGAAAAGATCATCCTGGGGGCGCCTGGGTGGCTCAGTTGGGTAAGTGACCGACTTCAGCTCAGGTCATGGACACAGACAACAGCAGTGTGTTGAACGGGCCGATTTATTGCAGTAAAACGTGGCATTATATATGCTAGTGATTTTCTTGTAACATACATCACCTATGTCTTTCTAACATTACCCAATTTTAAAATTGTTCCTTTGTATAATCACCCAATAAGGAATAACATGACTGTTTTGTCATAACGTTCCCTCCTGCCCTTTGCTTATTGATCAATTTCTTTTATTGTTTTTATTATGTATCTATGTTTATCTATAATTTATAAAGTATTTGCTTTGCCTCATGAAAGGTCATTTATCTCTCAACACCTCAAGTGGAACAGTTACAGGGACATGACCTCTTCGTTGTTTCCCTGAACCATTTGTGGTTTTGAAGAACAAAAGTGTTCGCCTGGGTCCGAGGTGCCAGAAAGGGGGCCAAGAGGGCCTTAGAAACCCACACCTTCTACATTCTCAGAGAGACAATGCACCTAAGAACCAATTCTGTAGCTTAACTGACTAGGTTCAATCATCATCTGGAATGCCTCCTGGGGGCCAGGAGGTCCTAGGGGTCAGAGTGACCTGTGTCCATAGATACACTCCTTAGTTACCGGAGTGGGGCTTTCAGATCCATATGTCTCTCCTTCGTTGGCCATCTTTGCTGGCAAATGCATGAGGCTATCTTTCTTGCAAGTAGAAGAGTCTCCATGGGGAATGGCAAGGGCTAAACGCAAGGCCACACAATTTCTTGCGGAACCTTATTTTCTTCCCTAATGGTTCTTTTCCCAGGGGGCCTGCCGAGGACAATTCCCCAACAGACGATACCCCAGGTACTTATAAGGCCAAATTACCTAAAAGTGGGAGTACAAGAAGCTTCACTGTCGGCGAGCCGCCCTGCAGTCACCAATCCGTCCACAGCCCGGGCCCTGCCACTCAGGCTGAGATAGCTCGGCTTCCGACAGGTGGGAAGAGGGAGTAGACCGTTATTGCATAACAGATTGGCCCCAACATAGCGGCTTAAAATAGAAACATTTATTATCTCAATTTCTAAGAAATCAGAAATTTGGGAAAAGCTGGAGGATTTTAGTTCAGGGTGTTGCAGTCAAGATGGTAGTCAGGGCTGCATTCATCTGAAGGCTTGCCTGGGGCTGGAGAGTCTACTTACAAACTATCTCATGTGGCGGATGGCTGGAGGTCTCACTTTCTTACCACGTGGACTTCTCCGTGAGGGGCCTTACAGCGCTCTTCCCCGGCATGAGTAATCCAAGCAAGAGACAGAAAGAAGGAACTGACGTGCTTTTTATGACCTAGCCTCTGAAGTCACACACTGTCATTTCTCTCTCTATTCTACGTCAGTGAGTTGCTAAGTCCAACCCACACTTACAGTAGAATCAGGCTCCACTTTGGAAGGATGTGTCAAATAATTTGTGGACATATTTTAAACCACTGTGGGAGGGAGTGCTAGGTCATGAGCTTCGTTCTTGACATACTACGTTTGAAGGGCCATCAAGAAATTCAGATCTCAAGTAGTGTAGATATGGATCTATCCCCCACTGCATCCCATTCCCCCCAAAATTTGGGCTGGTGATACAAAAATTGTGAAACTTCTAGATTTACATACTAATGGAAACTTTGGATGTGATTTTCTTAAGAAAAAAGGGTAGAGTAAGATAAAAAAAATGATCAAAGGTGAAGGAATTGGAACACTTAATGTCTGTGTAGAGAAAAATGAATTTGCAAAGGAGACAGAGAACAAAACACACACACACACACACACACACACACACACACACAAAGCAGAGAGCAGGTGGGGGGGGGGTGGTGTGTGAGGAAAACCAGAAAGTCAAGCAAATGATACTATGAAAGTACCAGAACTGATTAGGAGCTAATTTGATGGCTATGAAGCTGGAGGCCAGACTAGAGTAGATGGCTAAATGTAGGCACCAATTACATATATATTTTTTTATATTTTTGTTTTGAATTCAATTTAGTCTTACAAAAAAGTTGCAAATTTCCACATACCCTCCCTCCAGCTTCCCCTATTGTTAACTGTTTATATAACTGCAGTACAATTATTAACTCCAGAAAGTTAACCCTGGGTTCAATAATATTAACTAAACTGTAGATCGTATACAAATTTTCCCAATGGTGTTGGCAAGAATACTACAGAAATGATTCCATGATCTCCTCAAGGGCCCCGTTTTGTTGATACGTCTTATAATATTAACCTTGATCACCTGGTCAAGATGGTGTGCTGCTAGATTTTTCCTCTGTAGAGTGACCTTTTTTTCCCCTTTGCAATTACCAAACATCTGTAGGAGATTACATAGAGATTGTGAAAATGCCTTGTTTTTCCTCAGACTTCTTCCCACTATTTTTAGCATCAATTAGTGGATCTTGTTCACAACAATTATTACTTTGGTGTTTGCCTAATGGTGCTTTTCTATTTTATTTCCTTCTACATGTATTCATTGAATTTTTGTTATGAGAAAGAGCTGTCGGTTTTCCCCAGCTATTTATTTATTCAAATATTTATGTCACTATGACTTATGGATATTGATTTTATCCTATTGGTTAAAATCCAACACTGTCATTATTTATTTTCATGCTGAAATATTTCCGACTTTGGTCATTAGGAGATCTTTCGAGTTGTTTTCACTATCTTTTATGAAAAGTCTCCTTTCTTATTTGAGCACTTCTTACTTTGTGGCTTCCAAGATGCCCAAGCTCAGATTTTTTTCTTTTCCTGCCCCAGACCTGGTATCAAACATTTCTCAGAGAATGGTGTTTAGAAAAGATCTGATCAGTAGTGTGCTCATGGCGATTGGAGTGTCTTTGCTTCTAGAATTTCTCAGTGGATGAAACAGAAAATATGCATGTATGTATGCTAAACCACATAGACACAAGCATCTGTATTTATCTGTGTGTGTGTGCATATGGATGTGGGTTGATATATGTGTGTGTATATATGTATATATACTTGTATATATATATATATATGTATATGTACTATATATATAGTACATATATACTATATACTACATATATAGTATATATATATACTATATATATAGTATATACTATATATATACTATATATATAGTATATATATACTCTATAGTATATATAGTATATATATACTCTATAGTATATATATAGTATATATATACTCTATAGTATATATATACTATATATACTATATATATACCATATATATATAGAATATATATATATACTATATATATATATATATACTATATATATACTATATATATACTATATATATATATATACTATATAGTATATATATATAGTATATATATACTATATATATATACTATGTGTATATATACTATATATACTATATATACTATGTATAGTATATATATACTATATGTATACTATATATATACATAGTATATATAGTATATGTATAGTATATATATATAATAGTATATATATTGTATATATATATACACTATATATATATAGTATGTATAGTATACATGTATAGTATACTATAGTATACTATGTATAGTATATATATACTATATGTATACTATATATATATACAGAGTATATATACTATATATATAGTATATATATATACTATATATAATATATATACAGTATATATATACTATATATAATATATATACAGTATGTATAGTATACATGTATAGTATATATATATAGTATATATAGTATACTATAGTATACTATGTATATATACTATATGTATACTATATATATATGTATACTATATATAGTATATATATATATACTATATGTATACTATATATATACTATGTATATATATACTATATATATACTATATGTATACTATGTATATATATACTATATACTATGTATATGTATAGTATATATATACTATATGTATACTATATATATATGTATACTATATATATATATAGTATATATACTATATATAGTATATATAGTATATATACTCTGTATATATATGTATATACTATATATATATACTCTGTATACTATATATATATACTATATATATATATACTATATATATATACTATATATATATACCATATATATACTATATATATATACTATATATATATATACCATATATATATAGTATATATATGTACTATATATATATACTATATATATATACTATATATATACTATATATATATACTATATATATACTATATATATATATATATATATACTATATATACTATATATATATACTATATATACTATATATACTATATATATATATATATACTATATATATATATATACTATATATATACTATATATATACTATATATATATATATACTATATACTATATATATATATATATACTATATATACTATATATATATACTATATATACTTATATATACTATATATATATATATATATATACTATATATATATATATACTATATATATACTATATATATACTATATATATATATTATATATACTTATATATATATATTATATATATATATATACTATATATATATATATATATACTATATATATATATAGTATATATATATACTATAATATATATATATACTATATATATATACTATATAGTATATATATATACTATATATAATATATATATAGTATATATATATATATATAGTATATATATAGTATATATATAGTATATATATATATATAGTATATATATATATAATAGTATATATATAGTATATATATATATATAGTATATATATATATACTATATATACTATATACTATATATATATATATATATATACTATATATATATACTATATAGTATATATATACTATATATATACTATATATATAGTAAATATATATATAGTATACATATAGTATATATATATACTATGTGTATATATAGTATATATACTATATATACTATGTATATATATATATATACTATATGTATACTATTAATATACATAGTATATATAGTATATGTATAGTATATATATATAGTATATATATAGTATATATATATACACTATATATATATAGTATGTATAGTATACATGTATAGTATACTATAGTATACTATGTATAGTATATATATACTATATGTATACTATATATATATATATATACAGAGTATATATACTATATATATAGTATATATATACTATATATAATATATATACAGTATCTATAGTATACATGTATAGTATATATATATATAGTATATATAGTATACTATAGTATACTATGTATAGTATATATATACTATATGTATACTATATATATATGTATACTATATATATAGTATATATATGCTATATATGTATACTATATATATACTATGTATATAGATACTATATGTATACTATGTATATATATACTATATACTATGTATATGTATAGTATATATATACTATATGTATACTATATATATATGTATACTATATATATATAGTATATATACTATATATATAGTATATATACTATATATACTCTGTATATATATGTATACTATATATATATATACTCTGTATACTATATATATATATATACTATATATATATATACTATATATACTCTGTATATATATACTATATATACTATATATATACTATATATACTATATATAGTATATATATACTATATATACTATATACTACTATATAGTATATATATATACTATATATACTATATACTACTATATAGTATATATATATAATACATATATACTATATACTACTATATATATATAGTATATATATATATTTACACATACAAACCATGGGTTTATACTGATTACTGATTTCAATTCATTTCCACGGAGTTTATTTTCGTTTTCTCCCTTTATTTGTAACTTCTTTCTCCAATGGCAAGCAAGCTGGCTCTCATTTATTCTGCATGTTTACTTCTGTCATTGATTCTGGTGTACTCCTAAAGTTGTTTTAGAATCATTAAATTCTCATATCCCAATAAGAAACAAATTAGCTGATGAAATTCAGCATTTATGCACAGTTCTTTCTGCCTGTAGTCGTACAATATCCAGTCAAGATACTGCTTACCCACGTTATTTCTTTTCTTCTCTGCTCTCTTCAGTGCACTTTTGTTATGCATTTTGCTATAGACTTTATAGAATTAAGTTAATTCGTTAGTTTTGTGTGTGTTCTATTTTGGGTCCCTCATCCCCATCCTGGTTGGTCCGTTTATTTGGATGAAATTTTAAGGGTGTATGAAGCATTAGTATGATTTTAAGAGCCAGAAGTTATGCTTAGAGAAGTAAATTCCTTTGTCACTCCTGTAACCCCAATCCCACTTTTAAAAAAATGTCCCCCCCCCACAAAAATATCCCTTCGTTTCGCCCATTCCCCATTGCCTCTCCCTTCTACCGAGTAGTCAATTTCCTTAATTTGTGAATTATCTTTCTTTTATTTCTTTTGCACAAATGAGTAGACGCGTGCATTTACTTATATCGTCTTCTTTCCTACAGAAAGGTAGCATACCGTACATTTTCTTTTACGCTTTACTTTGTTACTTACCAGCATGCCCTGGAACTCATTTCATATCACCCTATAGAGATCTTTCGCATTTTTTTTATGGCCATGTTAGCTCTTCATGTGTGGATGTAAGAGAGTTTATACAACCACTACTCTATGACTGGACGCTTGGGTCATTTTCAATATTTTGTAGTCGCCAACAATGGTACAGTGAATAGCCTTCTGCATGTGTATTTTTCTATTAATAGAGGTTAATTCCTAGCCATGGGAATGTAGGCCAGAAAGCAAGTGCCTTTGTAGCTTTGTTAGCTGCATGTTAGCTAAATTTTAGCCAATGTTACAATTTAGCTAAAATTTTCCTCCAGAGACAATGAGAGTGCCTGTTTTCCTATAGTTTCACTAGCAGAATGTGTTGTCTTTTTTTTTTCTTTTTAATTTTTATTAGTCTGTGCCTGGTGAGAAATAACATCTCCGAGTTGTTTTAATGCGTATGTCATTTATTGTGAGCACGCTTGAACATTTTTTCATTTTTTTTTAATTTTTTTTTTCAACATTTATTTATTATTGGGACAGAGAGAGACAGAGCACGAACAGGGGAGGGGCAGAGAGAGAGGGAGACACAGAATCGGAAACAGGCTCCAGGCTCTGAGCCATCAGCCCAGAGCCTGACGCGGGGCTCGAACTCACGGACCGCGAGATCGTGACCTGGCTGAAGTCGGACGCTTAACCGACTGCGCCACCCAGACACCCCACATTTTTTCATTTTTTGAAGACCTTTTGTGTAAATCACCGTTGTGTGCCTTTTTTTCCATTTCTCTATCAAGTTTTCGGTCCTTTTCTCTTCAATTTTAAAAATTATTTATTTATGGGGATATTATCTCCTTGTCTGTGTTATCTGTCGCAAATATTTTTGCCCAAGCTAACAGTTTGCTTATGGTATGTTTTGTGATGCGAACTTGAAAAATAAAAAATCAGTCTTTCCTTTTGTTGCCTCTGGATTTAGTCACTCATTGCAAATCTATTGATTTAAATCATTCCTCTATCCCCAATCCAAGCTAAAGTTTCCCATTAAACACTCTTAACCATCCAAAGAAGAAATAATCTATATTTAGTTCTTAGAATCCTTCTCCCACCTTTTCTAGAATAAACTAGAAGTGTCCTGGTCTCTACACAGAAGATTCATCAGTTTGCTCACTTCTACTTAACCATTTCTCATCTGCTAACTAACTTTGGATTTCTGATCAGATAGATTGCATGGCTCTGTTTCATATGTGGTTTCATCTGTGACTTAGGGATATACTGCCCCTGGAAGGACAGAAATCTCTTAGCAGTTAGCTGCCACCTATCTACCTAAGAGTTGGCAAACAAACATTTAACACAAATTATAGCCCATAGATTCCACGTACAGTGAAATCTTGGCTTGTGAGCACAATTCGTTCCGCAAACATGCTTGTAATCCAAAGCACTTGTATATCAAAGCGAATTTCCCCCACGGGGTGCCTGGGTGGCTCAGTCGGTTGAGCGTCCGACTTCGGCTCAGGTCATGATCTCACGGTCTGTGAGTTCGAGCCCCGCCTCGGGCTCTGTGCTGATGGCTCAGAGCCTGGAGCCTGCTTCGGATTCTGTGTCTCCCTCTCTCTCTGACCCTCCCCTGCTCATGCTCTGTCTCTCTCTCTCCGTCAAAAATAAATAAAACATTTAAAAAAATTTTTTGTTTTTAAATTAAAGAAAAAAAGCGAATTTCCCCATAAGAAATAATGGAAACTCAGATGCTTCTTCCCCCAACCCAAAAATATTCATGTAAAAATGATTAAAATGCCATAATATAACAAAATAATAAAGAAAATACAAAATATAAAGAAAAATAAACAAATTGACCTACACTTATCCTTGAAAAGTTTTGCGGCTGGTATGAGGGAGACAAGAGAGAGGAGGGTTATTACGTAGGACAACTTTCACTATCACTAACGGATGTTGACTAGAGTATTAATAAACTCTTGCCATATACTGTATTTAATGTAACTTGCAATAAGACCGAAAAGGAAAGGGTCTATAGCTGCAGGCAGCCTGGCCTAGAATGAAGCAAAGCACTGTCCATAGGTGCTTTGAAATGACAAAGATACAATAGCGTCAGTTGTGGGCACCTTCCAGCATTCTGAAACATCCCTGATTTCTGCCAAACGCCGTGGCCTGAGACCGAGCATCCAAGCATGGGAGAGGATCACCCACCATCCCGCAGCACGAGGGAGAGAAACACCATTGACTCGCTTGCGATCACGTGATGTTCATCTTCACGTGCCACTCGTGTTGCAAGGTACCACTGGTTTATCAGGTTAATATTTGTTATAAATGTTTGCTTCTTTTGCAGAACACTCGCAGAGCAAGTTACTTGCAATCCAAGGTTTTACCAGATGTGTATAGGCACATGTTACAGAAGACTGGAGTGTGAATAACAGTCCATGAATTCCAGCATCTGTGATTCTGCTTACAAATGAGCTCTGTGTCAGGTGCTGTGGGTGTAGAAGAGAACTACAACACATAGCTTCTGTACTTATGGAACTCACAATTTCCTCCAAATGCTGATGTGAACACCTATCAAAGAGGTAGATTGCAATAGACCACTGTCCATGAACAAGAGCTTGCCTGTAGGTTGCAAAGCAATAACTCGGGGCATAGTGGACATTAATGGAAAGAAAGGAAAAAAATCACTCGGGTCTGAAGTCATGTGGTGAATCTTGACATGAAACTTGAGGGGTGGGTAGGATTTGCTTGGGTGATGAAAAAAGAGAACATTCACTCATTTCACTCAAATGTGCTGAGCTGAGCACCTGCTATGTGGAAAAGAGTAAATACGAGCTCCATCTAAAGCATAGAAATGAGGGGCGCCTGATGGCTCAGTCGGTTGAGCGTCCAACTTCAGCTCAGGTCATGATCACACAGTTTGTGGGTTCGAGCCCCACGTCGGGCTCTGTGCTGACAGCTCAGAGCCTGCTTCAGATTCTGTGTCTCCCTCTCTCTCTGCCCCTCCCCCTCACGCTCTCTCTCTCTCTCTCTCTCTCCCTCAAAAATAAATAAATAAAAGTGCAAAAATGTTACAGCCCAGCTTCCTTTTTAGAGAGTATGCACACATCCACATGCTACAAGATTTCATCCTCATTTTAATTTCAAAGTACTTTTTTTGCTGAAAACCTTTGGATGAGATTTACCCAAAAATATTCTCTAAAATGTTAGAGATGGTCTGATCTGATGTACTTGCGAAATGTATGGAAAGTAATTCCTTTCAATTTTTCACTCATCAAAGACGCTTTCAGGTTTGTTCCCCACCCCTCTCCCTTTTCCTCCCTTTTAACAAATAACACGGTAAGAGTGAGTATTATAATTCCCATTTCACTGTTGAAAGAACCTAGATGTACGAAGCCCAAATATTCTTTAACAGAAAAGATGAGGGGAGGATCCGGGGGGCCCGAGTCGCAAACTCCTAGGTCATGTGAGTTTACCTTTTCTCAGCTGGAGGAGGGGATTGTGGAACAGAGAGTCGTCGAGGGTCTGGACAATAAATCCCAAGCGCGAGCTATGGGGTCTGTAGACCTACTGGCATGGTTCCTCACACCTACTGTGGTGTGAACAAGTCCCTTTATATTCCTTCCTATAATCTCAGCCTCTTCATCTGAAAACTGAGGGGTTTGGACTAAACATTCCCTAAAGTTTAGTACTAAGGGTCTCTGCTTCGAAGTGTCTAGCCGGCTCATGCTTGGCCATCAGATTGTTCAGCAGGGTCCACATATGAGAAGGCACTTGGCCCGTTGACCTCCGGAAGCATCTCTCACCTCCACACCTGTGCAGAGAAGTCCCCCACAAGAACGTTGCATTCACAGCACTCCAGGGGCCTTTGATGTAGGAACTGGAGGGTTGTGCGCAGCGGGAGGAAGGGTAGGAGAGCAGCAGAGGAAAGAATTTCAGGGAAGAACTTGCCTCTGATGTAGATAGCTTAGATTAGAGAATTTTGTACTCGAGTAGCAGGAAATGTTATAAAAGAATCACTGGCGAGAGGGAGGTCTCCTAGCCCCCGCTCTGAGCAGCACGGTGAAAAATGAAGTCGCAAAAGCCAAATTTACAGATCATCTAGGGAAGCTGAAATCCAGCGGTAGGATATTAAACACAAAAGAGCTGAAGTTAACATGAGGCGTTATTGGTTTGGGGAGATGGGCTATTTCCCCAAGGTCCATAATTAGAACCGGGAACCTTTTGCATGTAATTAAGAGTAAGAGATTGGTTTAACAACCCCAGCTGAGCAAGTCTGAAACATTTTTTTTTTTTTTCCAACTGGCATTTGGGATTAGGATTTTTTTTTTCCTTGCACTTGTAAAATGTGAGAGTTTCCTGACTATTTAGGAAATTGAGGCTAATTCTACTTCCACAAGCACTTTTGTTGCTAATAATAATAGGGTATGTTTTGCATATGTGATGTGAAATCAACAAGGTGCCCTACAGAAGCAAGATGGCCTTTGAGGCACTTTCTCCCCCTCAAGGAAGCTGTCACTGAGCAGCTGATTAATTACTGTAATAATCATAATTTTTAAAAATTAAAAAAATCCCTCTTCCCATTCATTAAGTACCCTGCAGATAGGTGCCAGAGGTAATTATTGTCTAGAAGTACTTCCGAATTATCTTTTCTAATCCAGCTATGCTGACATTTTTGAGAGAGAAAAAAAGTGTTTTGTCTTTCCTCTTATGAACGGGGTGACATTTGAATATGCAAACAGTGTCACAGTCTGCCCTGTGGATGTTTTCTGGAGGTATGATTTATGAGGCCAGCCTATTGTATTTGTTATCACACGATGAAAAAGGTCATTAGACAAAGGAGCTCTACCTACTGGGGTCTATGGCTCATTGTGATATTTTAATTGTGCACTTGCGCTGACTTCCAGGCACGCCTCACGGGGTGAGCTGTGTGGACAGTAGTTTGCCTACGCTTTGCACACACTCTCTACTGTTTGTGGACTGGTTTGTGCCGACTTTCAGTCACTCCCGGGAGAGATTACAGGTCGGGAGGGGCAGAAGGCCAGGGGGGAGAGAGAATCTTAAGCAGGTTCCACGCGCAGGGCTCCATTCCACCACCGTGAGATCACGACCTGAGCCAAAATCGAGAGTCTGACACTTAAGTGACTGAGCCACCCAGGAGCAACTAAAAATCTCATCCTAGTCAGGGTTTAACTTCCTCCCCCTCAAAATAATTGTTTCTGAAGTATGTCACGGAGTCTCAACTAGAGATCGTAAAGCCGAGCTGTCTGTTGGCCATTCATCGTTTAGGGAGACTGACTAGGTGCAATGCTTTCTCATGGGCTCGGTGATGTTGCATCATTCTATCTTGGACTTGGCAAGACCTCAGATGGCCTCTTCTGTAGTCTCTTTCCCCAATATGGCATCCTCTCTCACAGTCCCAGAGTGGTCAATCTCTGCTGAAACATCTCCAGTGACTAGGGACTCGTTTCCTTGTCTACAAGAAGCCCTGTCCATTTTTAGACAGTCCTGAAACTATAATTTTACTTTTCAATGCACTGAAACCTGCCTCCATGTCATTTTTGTCAGTTTTGTCCTAGCTACATCCTCTAGATGGAAGAATCTGTCTCCCATATGGTAACGAAACTCAAAGAAACTACGCCACAAATCTGTCCATCTCTTGGTTAAAGGTTCTCTCACCTAACATTGGTTTTGCATCTTCTCTTAATGTCTTTTTTTCTTATAATTTTTTTAACATTTATTCATTTTTGAGAGACAGAGACAGAGCGTTGAGCAGGGGAGGGGCAGAGAGAGAAGGAGACACAGAATCCGAAGCAGGCTCCAGGCTCTGAGTTGTCAGCACAGAGCCCGACGCGGGGCTCGAACTCATGGACCGAGAGATCATGACCTGAGCAGAAGTCGGATGCTCAACCGACTGAGCCACCCAGGTGCCCCCTGTCTTAATGTCTTAATATATGGGTAATATTTATTTTTTTAACCACAGCAGTAGGCATAATGGACCAGCGTCATATGAGTGCACTTGCTATTACACATACTTCTTAACATTCTAGATATAATTTTGCCCTTTTATCTCCCACAAAAGTTTATTAAAAAGCCAAAAAGTGACACTATTATAAAAATAACCTTGAATATATGTGTGTGTATTACGGGGATCTTAGCTGCAAGTAATAAAAAATCCAACAACTTAAATTGGTTTACACACTAAGAAAATACGTTGATTCATATAAAAGTGGTGTAGGCGTAGGGTGGGGACCTCACGATTGATGGATTTGGTAGCCCAGTGATTTCCTCAAGGACTCTGGTTCTTTCCAGATCTCTGTGTGGCCATCCACACAGGTAACTTTAATTCCAATTTCTCCCACACTTGCAAAGTAGCGAGCACGGCTCTTTGCTTTCTTGACCATGTCTGACAAAAGAGAGACTGGCCTCTCATCTCTCTCAAAGAACTAGAAAAAAACTCATCCATCACTTTTTCATGTACCACCCTTGACCAGAAATGGCTCACATACGTATCCATAGACCTATCACTGGTAAAACTGGTCCCAGAACCAGGCTTAGACTCATCAGAGTCCACCCTCAGAGCTGGGCATGGGCTTTGCCCTGGGTCCCATGAGGATGTGTACCATGATACGTGACACCGGGATTTTTGAATAGGAAACCAGCATGACGTTGTGGACTGCTGTAATGAAAAGCTAACTATTCACAAAGTTCAATGTCTTGTAACTACAAGGAATTTTTTGGGTGTATCTCTTGGGTTGATTATTTGCTGCCTTTCGTGTCCATTCTTACTCCTCTTTGAGTTCCTTTATAATGCAGTGGTAGGAAATAAGCCTCTACCCTACCTTTCTAAGACTTATTTCCCCGGTGGCTTACACTTAGACTCTGTCAGTGTAGACTACAGTTAGACTCTGAGGGACTGGGGGAGACTGGAAGGCAGAATCTATTATGGATCTGTCAGCGTCTGTACACAGAAGCATCTGTAGATGTGGGTGTGTGGGGACCCCTAGGTTCAGATAGAATGATCCCAGCAACAACGGCAATAGCAAAAGACGGGCCGCCTCCATATCGTGGCCTCCATAGCATCCCATTAGTTAGCTGACGGTTTTCTTCTTTTTTCTCAATGGGTCCTGAAAAAAGTTTATGGATGATTTACACACTGTCTGTTCTATTTATGTCTGTTATGTTACTCTATACTTACTAGGATATAGCTTAAGGAAGAAGATTGATTCATCACCCAACATAAATTCAGGGTCTTTCAAGGAAGATTTTGTTTACAAAAGAGAGGTCTCCTCCACTGGAGTTAATAATCTGTACGTCCGCATTTATCTTCACTCTTTTTGGTAGTGGGAGGACATTTTTCTCCCAGGGCAGTGAATCTCCAGTTGCGTCTTTCTGCTGAGCCATAATCAATTGCGAGGTGTAGCCAACCAGGAAGCCAGTTTGGATATTTAAAACAGCAGGAATTCAATACAGGCCATTGGTGACAAAATTATTGGAATGCTTTAATCCTCAGAGAAGATCTGGCACAAGGAACTTTGGTGCCTTTTCTGAACTAGTTATATCGTCTTTAAGCATCAAGGGACCAGGTGCTGACGTTCCCATAGAAAATCCTGTCGAAGAGGGCAAGTTCTACATACATACAGAGTCTTACCTTGATACAAGTTGGGGGGACGTCCATGCTTTGGGGGCCCTGCAAAGTGGCACCAGAGGTCCTAACCACAGCAGCAGTATCAGAGAACTCTCCAGCAGCCTCAATAACCAGCATGTCCAACTCTGGGTGACCCCATGTTCTGTTCTACTCCGCCAGCTCAAGGAGTGGTAAGAGTTCCCTGCTGTTACTCATCGTTAGGTAATCTCTTTCTCACTCTTCTTGCGTCTTTAATTCTCCCCGGAATTTTGTAACAAAGTCCCTGAATTTAAATCCCCTTTCCTAGAAGAACCCTGGACTAGTTTCGGCTTTCCTGCCTGGATGCTAACTGGTCCAAACTGGTCATTATTCAGTGAGTCGCAGTGGGATCCGCAGCCCTGGAAATCAGTTTCCTTATCACAAAACATGCTTGAAATTTAAGGCCTAAATTTCCTACTTGACAGAAAGCAATGACTTGTAACTTTTGCCCATATCACTTCAGTTTTATCTGGGTTAACTTTGGGTAGTGGTGGTTTTTTTCTTTTTCTTTTTGATTGTATGGAACAGAAGTTCACTGAAACACCTTAAGATAGTAAGCAAGGGATTTGTGCTAGTTATATTTATAAACGTGGGCTAGATCTGAAATGGGTTCTGTCATTCTATCAGAAGCAAGGTGATTCTCGGAGTCAATTCCTCTCTTTCTTGTTCAAAGGCCACATGACTACTCTGTCATACCTTTTTTTTTTTTAACCGACTGAACCACCCAGGTGCCCCAATAAGGCGCCTTTTATTTTTTTTTTCAATATATGAAATTTATTGTCGAATTGGTTTCCATACAACACCCAGTGCTCATCCCAAAAGGTGCCCTCCTCAATCCCCATCACCCACCTTCCCCTCCCTCCCAACCCCCATCAACCCTCAGTTTGTTCTCAGTTTTTTTTAAAAAAATTTTTTTTCAACGTTTATTTATTTTTGGGACAGAGAGAGACACAGCATGAACGGGGGAGGGGCAGAGAGAGAGGGAGACACAGAATCAGAAACAGGCTCCAGGCTCTGAGCCATCAGCCCAGAGCCTGACGCGGGGCTCGAACTCATGGACCGCGAGATCGTGACCTGGCTGAAGTCGGACGCTTAACCGACTGCGCCACCCAGGCGCCCCTGTTCTCAGTTTTTAAGAGTCTCTTATGCTTTGGCTCTCTCCCACTCTAACCTCCTTTTAGTCATACCTTTTTCTTCTGTACGTTTGCTCCCTTTCCTGCTACTGACTTGCTCATTGTTTATGCAACTCTTTCTACTTTTTCTTACCTCATGACTTCTCCATACTTTTTTTTGTTTCTGCTTCCTCATAGTTTAGGTCCCATCTGGCTCCTGTAACTCCCACTCTGTTGGATCCCATATTTCTCAATTCAAAACCTGGAAGAAGTGAATCTCATTGGCCCAGCCCCTCTCTATGCCAAGCAATACTAGAGGCCTTTTATTATGCTGGATACTGGCTGCCCTTGAGCCAGAGTCTACCTGCGGCCCAAGCAACTATCCCCTGGAATAGGAGAAGGGGTATAATTACGTGACCTAAATAAAGCCCAATGGCTCCTTTCTCATTGAGGGGGTGGAAATAATGTGGACATGCCCAAGGTAGGCCTCAAAGCATATGCAACACGACCTTTCATGCCACACACAGCCACACAGAACTCAAGTTGAATGTTATGAATTCGTCATTTTTTTTTCCTTTAGGGCTGACATGGTGACATGTATAAAATCTTTCTAAAATGGAGGCACGTAGCACTTATTGCCTCTGAGACATTAAACATGTTAGGAAATGTCCTGGACCTCATATCTCGGCAAACATGACCTTGGTGGCAGGTATTAGAAGATATTAGGCAGTGTGGACTAGTAAGGACAAACAAACAAACAAAGTGAGTCATGCAAATCTGGAGTTCAAAGTAATAAAATACTATTTTAAAAAATAATCTTGATGTAGTGTGTGTGTGTGTGTGTGTGTGTGTGTGCGTGTGCGTGTGTGTTGTGTGTGTGTGTGTGTGTGTATATATATATATATATATACATATATATATATATATATATATATATAATGGGATATTACTCAGTCACAAAAAAGAATGAAATCTTGCCATTTGCAATGATGTGGATGGAGCTAGAGAGTATTACATTAACCGAAACAAGTCAGTCAGAGAAAGGCAAACACCATATGATTTCACTTATGTGTAGAGTTTAAGAAACAAAACAAATGAACATAGGAAAACCAAGAAACAGACTCTTAACTATAGAGAACAGACTGATGGTTACCAGGGGGGAGAGGAGGGGGAGGGGTTAAATGGGCGATAGGGATTAAGGAGGGCACTGGGTATTGTAGGTAAGTGTTAAATCACTAAATTCTACACCCAAAATTATTACACTGTATGTTAACTAACTAGAATTTAAATTAAAACCCTCAAAAAACTTGTATGTTAAGCCACCAAAATATATAGCTGTTGTATATTGATTCTCAAATCTTTTTTTTTAATATGAAATTTATTGTCAAATTGGTTTCCATACAACACCCAGTGCTGATCACAACAGGTGCCCTCCTCAATGCCCGTCACCCACTTTCCCCTCCCTCCCACCCATCCCCCATCAACTCTCAGTTTATTCTCAGTTTTTAAGAGTCTCTTATGGTTTGGCTCCCTCCCTTTCTATGTTTTTTTCCTTCCCCTTCTCCATGGTCTTCTGTTAAGTTTCTCATGATCCACATAAGAGTGAAAACATATGGTATCTGTCTTTCTCTGTATGACTTATTTCACCTAGCATAACACTCTCCAGTTCCATCCACGTTGCTACAAAAGGCCACATTTCATTCTTTCTCATTGCCAATTAGTATTCCATTGTGTATATAAAACACAACTTCTTACCCATTCATCAGGTGATGGACATTTAGGCTCTTTCCATAATTTGGCTAGAGGAGAAAGCAGGAAAAAAAACCTCTCTGACCTCAGCCGCAGCAATTTCTTACTTGACACATCTCCAAAGACAAGGGAATTAAAAGCAAAAATGAACTATTGGGACCTCATGAAGATAAAAAGCTTCTGCACAGCAAAGGAAACAACGAAACTAAAAGGCAACTGACGGAATGGGAAAAGATATTTGCAAATGACATATCGGACAAAGGGCTCGTATCCAAAATCTGTAAACAACTCACCAAACTCCACACCCGAAAACAAACAATCCAGTGAAGAAATGGGCAGAAGGCATGAATAGACACTTCTCTAAAGAAGACATCCAGACGGCCAGCAGGCACGTGAAAAGATGCTCAACGTCACTCCTCATCAGGGAAATACAAATCAAAACCACACTCAGATATCACCTCACGCCAGTCAGAGTGGCTAAAATGAACAAATCAGGAGACTCTAGATGCTGGCGAGGATGTGGAGAAACGGGAACCCTCTTGCACTGGTGGTGGGAATGCCAACTGGTGCAGCCGCTCTGGAAAACAGTGTGGAGGTTCCTCAAAAAAATTAAAAATAGATCTACCCTACGATCCTCAAATCTTAATTTAGAGGAGACACATTTAATATGAATAATACCTTTTTGCGTTGAGAAAACGGTCACATGTTGGATGAGCTTTTAAACATGAACAGCAGCATACACAGAAGATATAGAGATCCTTAAAACCTCTTAAAAGAGGCTTTGCCAAAAGAAAACAACTACAAATTTATTCGGTCGTATATTTTTAAAAGTTCCAAAAGATCAAAAGAAATCTCGATGTGCAGGATTGTATGTAGTCGGCTCAGCGGACCACCTCTACCTCTCCTCCCCGTCTTTCCTTCTACCACCTTGTCATTTCTTTCAGCTTCCTGCCCTTGATCTGTATCCGTGTCTATAACCGCCTTCTTTTCTCATATCCGTTATTAGTTCCCTCCGGCGTCGCTCCCACGTAGCCACTCCAGCCTTCTGCACTGCCTTAGACCTTTCCCCCTCTTTTCCTTTGATTTCAGTTTTTCTGCACTCGGCCCCACCCAGTGGCAGGTTTGTGATACAAAAGTATTAGCCGATGGTTCAGAGACCGAGAGTCGCTCCCGTGAACGTGAACGTGGAGACCATCAATCTGGCGCAGGTTCATGTAGAGGTTACAGCTTCTGGGCTCGGTCAGAGGAGAACTTTTTAAAGATGCCGATTGACACTCCAAACCTAAAAGCCACAATCCTATTCGGGGCCTGGGCTCCGTTTCTTGGGTTGATTCAGGGGAATTTTGTTTTGTTCTTCTTCTCTGTTCTTTCCATTACAATTTCACTTACACAAATAAATATGTCAAAACTCCAAAGTAAAGATCTCTAGGCTATTTTCCAATTCCACCATGCCTCTTTCCCTCCAACTCGAGGCTACCACCCGTTTTTTGTTTTTTTTTAATTCTAATTTCTTCCCCTGCTCAGAAGAATAAAGGGCCTTTGTTCGCTTTCAATATGTTTCTTTGATTTTAATCAATATTTGATTTTTTTCTTCTCACTTGCCTTCATCCCTCTCCCTGAACATTGACACATCCTGCTCATTATCTCCTTTTTTTTTTTTTTTTTAAATCTGAAGAGAAAAGGTGGCTGTTTTTGCAAGCAATGTAAGTCCAACTTCCTGGTCATTCAATTGAGATCAATTTCCGCCTGGGAGACTGAACATACTACATCCATGAGGCGTGCCACACCTGTCAATAGGAATGACATCAGCGATCTGTAAAGCAGCAAATAGCCAGCCCACGGACCAATGCCATAGACAGGCCCTCTGGGAGGCCAGGCCTTACCTGCCTCAGTCTTCCTTCCAAGGATGCAGGCTATTTACACATTCCACAGGCCCCAGAAATTATTCCCATGATCCAAACATAAAAATTCATTAAGTAAACAAAACACAATGACCCCTGCCCAGAAAAGGAATTTCACAGGAGTGACATTGTGTTTTGTCGTTGTACACTAACTGTGTCATTCCTAGGGTGGCAGGTTGGAGCAAAAGGAAAGAAGGGAGGAAGAATGACCAGCGTGTGGACGAGATTTGGGCAAAGAGCTTCTTCATGAAGAGCAGAAAGCTTGGGCAGTGCCATTGGCAGGGTAGAGATGTGGGGTCGGGCAGACTTGATTTCTGGTATGTCCCCCTTAGAAACCTCTTGCTTGGGGCTCCTTGGACAAGCCACTTGAATAAGAAGCAAAGATCAAGCACTTAGAAACATGTGATTATATACAAAGACCTCATTTTTATTTATCTCTTCATTCAGGTATCATTTGTGAGCCTGCTATGCGACAGACAATGTCTTAGACACTGGAGATAAAGCAATGAACAAAATAGAGATGTTCTCTTCCCTCGTGGCAATTATAGTTGGCCCTTGAACAATGTGGGGATTAGGGGAGCCTACTCCCCAACCCCCCACAATCAGAAATCCAAATACAACTTTTGACCCCCAAAAGACTGAACTGCTAATAGCCTACTGTTGACTGGGAGCCTTAGCAATACCGCGAACAGTTGATTAACACATTTTTATATGTATTGTATGCTGCATTATTACAATAAAGTAATTAGAGAAAAGGTTATTAAGAAAATCCTAAGAAAAAATACACTTAGTACTGCTGTATTTATCAAAAAAAAAAAACAAAAAAAAAGAACAAAAAACAATCTGCATGGAAGTGGAGCTGTGCCATTCAAACCCATGTTGTTCAAGGGTCAACTGAATACTCTAGTGAAGAAGACAGATAATAAATAAAAAATCATACAAATATAGTTTCACACATGTTCCATGAAAGGGGAAAAATAAGAGTAGGCAGAGGGTGCCAAGTTTGGAATGGTTACTTGAGACAAAGGTCTCAAGAAATGCTCCGTGGCAGGTGTCACAGGCATAAAGAATGGAGGGAGCCAAGCACTTGTCTAGGGAAAGAGCATTTCATAAACAGGACTAGAAGGGGCGTACGGCAGAAACATGCTTGTTGTGTGCAGGGACTGCAAGAAATAAGTATGAATGAGCAAGGAAAAGAGTGAAAAATATGGTAAAAAGTTTAGGGAACAGGGGCGCCTGGGTGAGTCAGTCAGTTAAGCATCCGACTCTTGATTTTGACTCGGGCCATGATCTCACAGTTTATGAGACTGAGCCCCACGCCAGGCTCTGTGCAGACGGTGAGAGCCTGCTTGGGATTCTCTCCCTCTCCCTCTGTCCCTACCCCTGCTTGTGCTCTTAATCTCTCTCTCTCTCTCTCTCTCTCTCTCTCAAAATTAATAAATAAACATTAAAAAAAAAAAAGCTTAGGTAACAAATGAGGCAGGGGTCTTACAGGCTCTGACAAAGAGTTTGGATTTTATCCTGATGGTATTGAGAAACCATAATATGTCAGCATGGAAGCATGGAGGTAATAATCCTGGTGATCACGGAGTCTCACGTGCCAGACCTCGTTCCATTTCTGTAAAAGGGAGCCACATGGCATCCCTTTCCCCTGGATTTTTGGATAATTAAATGATATTACATGCAAAGTATTTGAAATGGTGCTCAATATGAGTATTACAGTTATTATTATGGTCATCAGGGACCAGGTTACATGTGCTCCCAATTTCAACCCCATTTTGTCCCCCAAGTACATTTCAGATACAAATATGTTCAGGAGAATTATGTTCACATCAATCCACTTTGGTGAGAAAGTATTTTTTCCAGCGAACTCCATTAAAGCCAATTTAATTCCTTGATCAATGTTCCATATTGCACAATTTAATCATTTGTAATTTTTTCCCACTTTCATTAGCGTTCTTTCTTTTCCATTTCAATTTTACGGCAAGGCTGAAATATCTCTGAAGTTTGAACAATGGAGCCAAATGGTGGTTTCAATTTGATATGGTTAAAATATCCTACAACTTAAGAAGCCTGAGGGTCAAGGAAGTTAACGGATTTTTCCAAAGGCATACAGCTAGTAATCAACAGAGATGAGATCCCAACCTAAGTCTAACCCTGGTACCATTATCTCTCACCCTGGTACTTTTCGAGAAAAGAAGGAGGGAAAGAAAGAAAATAATACTCATACCTACCCACAAGGGTTAACATGAGGTTTAACTGACATAATATATGAGAAAGCACTTTTGTAAACTGTGAAGCACCATGTTATTGCCAGTAATAACAATTAAAATAAAATCATTTCTGGTTCTCGAAAAGCCCGGTGAATAAGTTTATTCCCAGCTGAGTGCATTCAGCTAGATTGGGGAGTTTCACTTCCTAAAGGTTTTCACTTGTCAAATTCATCACAGACCCACTTCAGCATGTCCTGAGAGCTTCTACCAAGGAGGAGGATAGACCTGGGAATCTGTCTGGCTCGGCCCGAGATGGGTTTAAAAACAACTGACTACAGTGGCAGGGACGGTCTTTGAGAGGATCTGGAGATCTAAAACAACTTCAATTAATACCTTAAAGCCCCATTGGGGCCCATTGTCTGTTAAAGAGGTTCTAATTCAAAGAATTCAGCATCGTGAAGTTAAGAAGATGGTAGTTCTTGACATAAGGACCATTCAACAGTCCTTCTTTGAGTACTTAATATCTTCAGGCACTGTGAGAGAGGCCAATGGTATAAGAAGACCCTCAGCCTCAAGCAGCTTCCTAGGAGAGAGAGTCATGCTAAAAAAAACCAAGCATGATAGAGGATCAAAGCCACGGTGGAAGCATGGAGAAGGAACATCTACCCCAATATGAGAAGACGTCCTGTAGGAAGTAAAACCTTGATGATAAGTTTCAAGGAAAAATAAGAGTAGTCAGGCAGACCAGGCAGCGAGTACATTCCAAGGGAAATAAATTATACGTGCCAAGGGATAGTGATGAAAGAGAATGGTGCCACCAAGGGAGCATAGGCCGTGGCTTTAGTGCAGAGGGAATAAGGCAGGGAATGGCTCGAAGGTAAAGAGACCGAAGAGGTGAGGCAGACAATGGTTTGAGTACTGAGGCCACTGACAAGTCGGAGAATGGCTCAGATGCAGAGGGAGGAGGCCGGTGAGGCAAGGAAGAGGCTGAATGCAGGTCCCTACAGGGCAGGGTGGAGGCCGCAGAGAAGCAGACTCAGGTCTCAGTGAAACAGACCGGCAGGGAACAGGCCTAGTCAAAATCTACCGCAGACACTGAATGATGAGACGGTGACCAAGATGCGTCGATGAGATAAGGATGGGTTAGTTAGACAAAGTTGATGTTGCAATTGCTCCTGGACTAACAAAAAGACCAAATCCATTCCTTGACACTGGTGAAATGAGCCTAGAGCTGCCAGCTGTTCCTGGAGGCCATTGTCTTGGGCACGGCCTCTCCGGGTGTGGTCTAGAACTAAGAGGGACTGGGGCTGCAGGTAACAGACTCCTTGAAACACAGCTGGAGTGGGGCTGGGACATTTGGGGGCTGGCAGAGTTTACACCCAGTAGTGCGGGGGGCTCCTGGAGATACGGATTTTTGCTGAGCATCTACATTTACTAAACGCCTTTGAGTACATATTCACTTGGAGTCTGTGAAGTGGCTGTTACTATTCCTGTTCTATCTATGAGAAAACTGAGGCACTGTAGCTGTCTTGAAGTGAATTCAATGTGGCTCCTAGAAATACGTGTCCGTGTCCTACACCTCAGACTCTGTGAACATTACCTTAGATGGAAAAGGAGTCAATATTATCTTCCATGGGAAAAGATGAGTTTATGGTAAGGACCTTGAGAGGGTAAGCTTAATTCTGGATTATCCCAATGGGTCCTAAATGCAAGCACTTGTATCCTTATAAGATAGACATACAGAGGAGAATGCATGCAAAGAGGAAGAGGTAATGTGACCACGGAGTCAGGGATTGGAGTGATATGGCCACAGGCTCAGGAAGGCCAAGCAGCCACCAGAAGTTGGAGGAGGCAAAGGACGCATGCTCCCCCAGATCCTGTAGAAGGTGAAGCTCTGCCGACCCATCGATTTCAAACTTTGAGCCTCCAGAACCGTGAGAGAATCAATTTCTGTTGTTTCACCCCACTAAGATTGTCATAATATGTGACCAGGGCCGCAAGAAGACCGTGCATTGCTCAAGATCCCGGTCGAGAAGGCAAGCCAGCATTCAAAGCTAAGCCCCTCAAACTCCAAAGCTCTTGCTTTCTCTCCAACCTCACTACCTCTCGACGGCACTAAAGTGACTCAAAATTTCTACACAACAAAAGGGAAAACGGTGCGTGTAGAAGCAAAATCTTGTGGTGAATGAGTAGCAGAGCCGATGCCTGTCGCGCTGGACTTTGCCACCAAGAGGGGGAGCGGCAACTCGGCAGCAAACTAGCAGGGAGAACTGAGGCAGGAGGTTTGGAGATGCTGTGGCTTGGAGGTCAACCCAGACTAAGCGGCTAAGGTGGGAAGAAGGTCGAGGAAGCAGGTCAAGTATGCCAGAGCTGGGAGACCACGAGACGGCCGGAAGTCATCTTATCAAATCTTTATCAGTTGACAGGCAAAATCCACATGTGCTCAGGATTCCAGAAACACGTAAAATACATCGGAGGTGACATGAGGGTAGAAAAAAATTAGCTATTTGCTTTTTTCCTTCCAAATATCAAAACAATCACCATTGGTAAAATCAGAACTTTGTTCGGCTTCCTAACAAAGCTACATTGTGTTGTTTTTTTTGTTTTGTTTTGTTTTTAATTTTTTTAACGTTTTATTTATTTTTGAGAGAGGGAGAGACAGAGCATGAACAGGGGAGGGTCAGAGAGAGGGAGACACAGAATCTGAAACAGGCTCCAGGCTCTGAGCTGTCAGCACAGAGCCCGACGCGGGGCTCGAACTCACGGACCGCGAGATCATGACCTGAGCCGAAGTCGGCCGCTTAACGGACTGAGCCACCCAGGCGCCCCCATTGTGTTTATTTTAATGATGTATGACTGTAAGACATTCATGCCTTTCAGTAGCAACCCATTCCTGTATCACAACTGTGGAAGGGAGAACCATAAACTGGTACCAACGCCCAGGTCTTCACCACAAGGAGGCTCAGAGGACGGAGGAAGGAGCATGTGTTGTGGGTCCTGGGAATAAGCAAGGCAGGGAGGTGGAGGAGAAGTCTGTGCCCACACTCGTGATGCGTACCCGAGTGTAGTCTGAACGAGGCTGAGATTAGCAGGGTAGAATGGCTCACATGGGGACCTGAGGTCGCAGTTATGCCGGAGCGAGTTCGTGAAGCCGGGAATATTCATCCCTAGAGCTGCCGTAACAAAAAACCACAGACTGGTGGCTTAGACAACCAAAATTCATCTTCTTGCCGTTCCGGAGGCTAGAAGTTCAAGATCAAGGTGCTGACCGGTGGGTTTCCTCTAAGGCCCCTCTCCTTGGCTTACAGATGGCTGCTCATTTAATGCTTCGTCCTTACCTGGTCACCCCTCTGTGCGTGAGCAGCCTCTTCTTATAAAGACACCGGTCAAATTGGATTAGGGCCTCCCCCAACCCCCTAATTTTAATTTAAAGGCCCTGTCTTCAAATAGAGTCACATTCTGAGGTACTGGGGGTTAGAGCTTCCACAGACAAATTTGAAGGGCAAGACGAGATTCATCCTATAACCTCAAGAAACAGAGATCATTGTGGCTTGACAAACCGGACAGCAGGAGCAGGAGGTCATGACACGTGAGCAGAAGGAAGTCTGAACGCGTTCTGAGAGCGAGAAAGATAGCGTAGCAGAGAATATCCAAAACCCAGGTTTTACGTGCTCTTAACAAAAGTCGACTAATGTGAATGTGTTTCTTTAAAGGATACGAGGTTAACAAAAACAGTGGACATAGTACCCCTGTACAAACGCTCTCAATTTATAAATGGCTTTGGTAATAATAGTGAAAATCACAAACCTTGAGTACTTACCACGTACGAGGCACTGTGCAAGGTACCCCATGTATATTCACTCTTTAACCCTCTGAGGTTGGGATTAGACACACGAAAAATGGAAGAATGGATCGGAAAGCCTTAACCATTGGCACTATATATTTGCTAAGCTTCGCTGTGATCGTTTTGATCAAGGAGTTAGAAGCCATGATTTCATATGTCATTTTAGACACAAAAGAAGTAAGGCACAGAGAGGTGAAGGAACTCACCCAGGATCACACAGCAAAAAGAGGTGGGGTTGTTATTTGAATTCAGGCAGCTCAGCCCCCAGAACTGCTGAATTCAAGGACTACACAACACTGACAGGCTGCTGTGCCAGAGAAGCTTTGGTATCGGTGAGATCTGGGTTCCAATCCCAGCTCTGGCACTCATCAGTAGTTTGGTCTTGAGCCAATTGTTTAACTTCCGTGAGCTTGAGTTTCTTCCCTACGTCATGGGAATAACACCTCCCTTTCGAGGCTATTGTGAGGAATGTATAAAAAAGTAATCACAAATAAAGTAACGTAGCGATATGACATGCCAAGAACATTCTGAGCACTGCGCACGCGACCTCAATTAGTCCTTCTGTCAACCTCATGAAGTGGTGTAAAATTATTATCTGCACTTCGAAAAGGAGGAAACTGAGGTGGATAGAGCTGAACTAACAGAATAAATGACAGAGCTGGGGGCATCATAAACCCCAAATTCTCACTCCAAGTCTCCTCGCGTTAGACAAAGGAAGAGGTCAGCAAGTAGTAGTTACTACCACCACCGCCAGGATTATTCTATTACTTTTATTATTCTATTACTATGATATTATTGTGAAGTTCAAACACAGGTGACTTGAAGACACAGAAATACTAACTTGCCCCGAGGATTCAATCTACGGTCGGGGGTAGATTGAAACATGGGGACTCGTATTTTCAGATAGCTGTTCGCCATTTGCACAGAGGAGGATCTGAATGCTCTGCTGCGGAGAATGAAGACACGGACCCAAAGATGGGGTCCGTCAACCTTGCTTCTGTTGCTAGAGTAACTCACGTCTGGTTCCAGACGTGCACAACCCAGCGAGGAAGAGAAAAGTGCTCTGTCCAAGGAGGTGTGGGTGATGTGCCTACGGGTTCTTGTCTATGCTCATCCCGAGCGCCTTCCCCATCCTCCTTCTAACCGCATCTGATGCGACCCCGGAAAGGTGTCCTGTTAAATACCATCTATCCCCCTGGTCACATTTCCAGGACAGTTTAGCGCCCCTTATAAACGTGTTGCCTTGCCAGCTACGCAGCTGCCCTCCCCTTGGTACTCCCCGTAGCTGATGAAACATATCCTCAGCCTAGGCCTCCAGGTAGAACCAGAATGTGTCTACAACAAGGAACAGGAAGGACCGCATTCAAGCCTCCCTACTCTAGGCACATAGCCTATCCTTCGGTGGGAGTAACTCTCTTATCTCTAGGGAGGTTAGATAATTCATCCCATTAGATAGAAGAACCCAGCGGCAAAGCTTTGGAGGTTGGGTAACAGCAGGTGAAGAGGGCAAAATGGAGGATTGGATTGGAAAGTCCTAAGGACTGGCAATATATATTTGTTAACATTAGCTGCGATCATTTTGATCAAGGAGTTTGAAGCCATTATTTCCTACGTCATGGAGGGTTTGCAAAATCTTCGCGTCTCAGCTGAACATGCCATAAATTAAAGATCCCTTTTACTTCCAGGCATTCAGAAATTAATTCTCATGTGCCCAAGTATTTTCATGTGTATGCTACAGTATAAAATAAAAACTTGATTTTTACTAATTTAACTTATCTGGCTTGGTAGGACCAATTTTTCTATTAATGAACACTAGGCTACGTCCTCCTTGGGGGCAAGGAATGCATTAAATTCTCTGTATCCCGAGGGACCCACACCCAGTAGATGCACATTAAATGTTCACTGGATGAAAGGAGAAATGATTTGGTCGTTTATTTTATATGTACTGTGTTCCAAAGTGGTCGGATGGTAATCCTTATAAAATATTGCTATGCAGACTTTTCACAAAGTCATATTCCGCCCTAAGCGACATCCCATCCTTTCAGTGTTTCCAAACAGTAAACTTGCATAGAATATATATAGCAGCTTCAAATTTAGCAATTGAATTCCCTTTTATTTCCACGGTATCCTTCGCGGTCTAAGGAATTTAGTGACTGAAGCCGCGAGGATCCCCAAATTGACCCCGTTTTTAGCCCCTCATCGGCGAAATGAGCATCTTCAGCGTGTTCCCTGCCATGTAAAGTCCTGCTCCGTGGCCCGGCCCGCCCAGCACTGCTCCTCAGGAAAGGGTTAAGGCAGCATTTGTTCTCAGAGCGTTTTGTTTTCCCCGAGACCTCCATTACTGCTATAAATTTTTCAGTGTGGCTTTTATGTAAATGTGGCAAGAAAGGCAAGACAGAAAAAAATTTATTTGTAGGCTTTAGGGGGAAAAATAAGGAATCTGACAACGTTTATTGAAAATAAATGAATATGGAATGTGGAATGGAGGCCAAAGAAGAGCTGAATATTTTGTCTTAAGTACTGCAGGAACAAACCCCTAGAGTAGCAGAAAGAGGCAGAGGACAGCTGTTGTGGGCAACCAGGCTTGCTCTACGTCTCCCTAGCTCCAGCTTCCTGCACTCAAAGAAATCCTGGATCCCGCTAAAAACCAGATCCCGGGCTGGTGGTCAGAAGAGCCTGAACTTGAGTCCTCCTTCCCACCATCCTGCTGTGTGTCCCCAAGCGGGCTGCTTAATGCCTCTGCTGCCTCCTCCATCTCCGTCTGCCACAGAGACATTTTTGCAACCTACCCCACTTCTGACAGGTTGCTGTTTTCCATATTCTCAATGAGGTTCTTGGAGAGAGGGAACTAGGTATTATTCATATCTGTGCACCCAGGGACTTCACACGTAGCAGGCCATTAATACATTATGTCATGTGAAGGAATTTATCAAGAACCTTTGTGGACGAGGTGCTTTATCAAGCACACTGTGTCTTAAAATATAGGTTTTATTATTATTCAGGTATAGTGAGGCCAACAGATTGGAGGGTTGTCATTGAAAACGTAATTTGTTACTCACAGATCCCAGGGGGGACGGAGGACGGAGGCTCAAACCATGGCGGGGGAGGCCACAGGGGAGGAACCAAGATCAAGAGGCAGAGGAAGGAGGGGAAAGCATAGGCAAGAGCCTTTATTCTTGTTTCCACAGGAAAGAATGGACAAGGCAGGGTAAGCAGGATTCAGATTGACTAGTTCAAATAATTTCAGAGGTTCTGGATCACAAGGGCTGTCTCTCCTAGTCTGGCATCTGGCCCTGGAGTGATTAGGCCAGACGAACAGTAGTGTGGAAGGTGAGAGGCTGGTAAAGGAAGTGGTTAGGGGTATGGCTCTGAATTGGTTGGTTTGCCTATGGAAGGTGGTAGGAACTATCTAACCCTGACAGGGACAATCCCTCCACGGTCAGCAAGGCTTTAACCAAGATGTTAAAGGATCAGACAGTAAAAGATACGGTTACTATATTCATTCTGTATATTGTATATATTCTTTTAAGGTAAATATTAAATATACTTTATTATACATTTGCATATGAAGAACGTATAGCTCAAAATGATGCTGCAACTGAGCCATGGTCACATATTAAGTGGGAGGGCCAGGATTCGTAACTATGTTTGAACACAAAGCAGGTGTTTTTCTAACTCTCACATGCTGCCTCCAGTGTTTCCTGCTATCAGGTTGGATTGCTAAATATCTCTCCTAGCTACTTGCCCAGGGTTAAAAGACACACACACACACACACACACACACACACACACACACACATACAGATCCCACATGTTCATACTCAATCACAAACCAGTCTAGAATTTCTAGACCAGCAAGAGAGTTAGGGCAATAACCCAAACTTTAGACTTGATGGAAGAAAAAAGACTTGCAAGGGAGTGGGGACATTTAGTTTTTAACTCTGTCGCCCAATAAGTTGTGAGACCTTAAAATGTCATTTGGGCCAGAGATGCTGAGCACAATCCCTTACAAACAGTGGGCGGTCAATAAATATTTGCCAAATTGATTTAAGTCTCGGTTTTCTTACCTGTGATAAAAAAGGAGTTAAAGCAGGTGAGTTTCGAGCTAATTTACATTATTAAAAATAATGATCCTTGGGCATGTTCTAGTGGCTGAAAAGGCTAACATGTAGATTACCTGAAAGATTTGAGCAAGAAGTCAGTGAGCTCTGCTAAGTTATTCCCCTCTCCCTGCTCCTAGAGCCACAAGATTTAGTCAGGTTGGGTTCCCCAGGCCAGAGTTCATGACTGCAGATGCACCAGACAACCCCGGGCTGGGTTACGGAGTGAACCACTTGGGCAGGTGGGCGTCCGGTGGTGCAGTCTCACCCTGCGTCCGAAGGCCTGCTTCTGTAAGAAACACTGTTACAGAAGTGATTACAGGAAGTCATTTGGCACTGAGCGGTCCCGTTGAGTCATCCCTCTTGTTCTTGAACAAGACTGGATTTTTCCTCCTTTTAATTAAAAAGAGAAACTGGAATCCCAGAAATAACATCACCGGTGACGCAAAGAAAGGAAGGCACAAAGGGGGAAGAAACAGCAATAACCCAACCCTAACATAACTCGTCCTTCTTAAACTGCCCCCCCCCTCCCAGGCCCTGTCCTCTGTTTAGCACCTCAGATACTGTTGCCCGGCAGTCTCTGAGTGTGCCCTGCCCTTGGTGAGGCTGGGATAGGAAGGGGTGAGACACATTCTGCATCATGGAGCGGAGAAGAGAGATACTTTGTTCACATCCCATACTCACAGAAGTAGCAGACAGACAAGGCCATTGATCATTTGTGCCGGAACTTTGGCAATCTTGGCTACATCGTTAGAATGGCTGTGGAGACAGAACAAAGAAGTGAAAGACTGAGTTTGGAAGTTTAAATACTGTTTAGGAGTCAACATGACATAATCCAGTGGGCAAAGCCCTAGAGGCTTCTCCTAATTTTACCTTCGCTTTTAGAGTATGACTTTGGGCCAAAACCTTCACCACTCTGAGCTTTGTTTTTCTTACCCATGACAAAGAAGGTCAACTCTGATTCTTTGTTTGTTTGTTCAACAGATACTCTTTGATCGTCTACTGCATGCAAGGCACTGGGCTAACTTCTTCCTTTGGGGAAGTCATGGCCTTGAGGGCAGGGGGTATATTCAATGAGATCTTCTGCACTTTCCAGACACAGACCAAAGCTGCTGTCTCCAAGGAATTTGGATGATTCTGAGTCCCTTCCAGATTTCGTGGTCTGTTATTTGTGCGGAAGGTGACTTTGTTAATTCTCTTGGGCTCCTTGCAATGTTTTGGAATAGCCACTTATCAGATCACTTAATCTTTTTAAAGAAATTAAGATGTCTAATAATAGAATCGTTGGTAGAATTTCAATACATAAAACAGTCAAAAGTGAGGCTGCCCTGGTTGGAGTTGAGACGGAATGCCTGTAGCTTCCTGCTTGGGCTGCCCCTCCCCTCCCTGGGTCACCTTCCTCTTTTTCCTCTTGCACTGTAGAAAACCACTACTTTATTACATTTCAAAGAGACTTGTAAATTGAAAAAAGTTTCCAAAAATAAGTAGGGCCTGGACCCCTGAAGAAGAATGAGTTAGAGCAGAGCACATTGCTTTCAGTCTGTGTCCCTATCTTCCGTTTCTCTGGTATATTGGTGGAGGCCATACCGTGTGTAGACTGTGGTTCGCAGAACCTCAAGTGAGCCAAAGCCCCAAGAACCAAATGATAGAAGATCACTAGCGGATCTCTCCGTGAGCCTTGGGCAATAGCCTAGACATTCTCCCAATTTAACACTTGACTCCCACATGATGAGAGCAAAGCCACAAAATGAAACCCCAACCTTAGTTTTATTGAAAAGACAGCCAGGGACATATTTACTGGGGTAGCTTGGAAGTATGATAATAAATACGTTTCCTACACTCTGCGTTCTCTATGGGCAGGATTAATGTCGACTTCATCATTGTAAGCCCCACAGCTCCCAAGACGGTTATAGGTAGTAAATAAATACGTAATAGATATTATTGGTGGGATAAAGGAATACAGTAGCTAATTGATAATGTATGTGCTGTTGTCTTAAAACATATTACAGAAAATCAGCAGGTACAGGTGGTATCGACCCATAGGTTTAGAAGACAATGCATTGTAAAATCATAATATTGGCACTGTGACATATTTACCTTGAAATGCCAGCATTTTCCATAGTACCTAGCGCACAGTAGGCTGTTTTAGATAGGCTGCTGTGGTGGTCTTTAATGACACTCTCTGAATTCTGCCTATGCAGCTTCTTGACACATCATAGCGTTGTCTTTTCTGGCCTTGATTGGGGCCATATGGCCAAGTCTGACGTGTATGACTGTCCGGGTGTTTGTTTAATGGCTAATGAAAGACTCTTCAGGATTCTTTTCTCTCTTTCAGAGTGACCAGCATGATCCAGACAGTGGTTGCTCCATGATGCTGGCCCCCAGAGAAAGAGTGACAAAGTAAGAACAAGATGGCAGAATAACCCTTAGAAAACCCTCAATGATTAACTCACATGATGAAGAAATAAACATTTATAGTTTAGACCACTGAGTTAAAAAAAAATCATAACCTAGCTTATCCTAATTGATATAGCCAGGCTATAGTAACAGATAGATCCCAATACTTAATGGCTTAATAGCTTAGAAATTTATTTTTTTGCTCACTAATTATGCCAGATTGGCGAGATAAAGGGCACACTGGTCCACACCGTTATTCATGACCCAGGATGATGGTTACTCTGCCTTATTAAACACATAGTTTCAAGGGGCCTCTCCATCCCAGTCATACCATATTAGAGTCTAACCACATGGTCACATCTAATTGCAAAAGAGGCAGGAAAATGTATAGCGATGCCCAGGAATAAGAAGGGGACTTGGGTAAACAGTGAGTAGTCCCTGCCGCATGGGTACTCAATATGTATTTGTTGCAAGATGGATGTATGATCTCGTAATTTGTATTTATGCAAGACGCATAAATGCAAAAGAACGTCTAGATTGATAAGAGGATCTTTTGAGTTTGCAAATCAGTGAATCATTTGATCTGAGCAGGTATGTATAAAACTACTGATGATATCATAGAGCCCTTCCCTGTATAGAGTCAAAATTCCCTAACCGAGGGTATGCGTTTCTACTTTTCCGAATCCCCATTCACATTTCCATGAATGCCTTATCACCTAGAGGGATATTCAAAATCGTTAACAACTTACATGGCGTGGGCTCCGACCAGTCAGAATAGACTTTTCCCGATCAGTCAGTATGGGCGTCAATCATAAACAGATGGTGGACCAGTCATTTCAGGGGAACATGCAATTTATCTCTGACTCTAGCCAAAGTGACTATATTGTCGAAACCAAAGGTCAGGGTTGGAGCATGTGGTCTAATAAGTGACAGGGTCTGAAGATGAAATCATACAGGTATTAAATTTGTTCTATTAAGACGAAAGAAATACAGTTACAAAAAATTAACTGTTCAGAAAAATCCAAGATAAACTCGTCATGTTAATATTGGGAATTAGAGGGGCGCCTGGGTGGCGCAGTCGGTTAAGCGTCCGACTTCAGCCAGGTCACGATCTCGCGGTCCGGGAGTTCCAGCCCCGCGTCAGGCTCTGAGCTGATGGCTCAGAGCCTGGAGCCTGTTTCCGATTCTGTGTCTCCCTCTCTCTCTGCCCCTCCCCCGTTCATGCTCTGTCTCTCTCTGTCCCAAAAATAAATAAACGTTAAAAAAAATATATTGGGAATTAGAATCCTTATAACTCTCCAAACACACACCATGTCATAAGGAAGTTGTCAGCAAAAGGTTGGTGGGGGGGCAGTCAGAGAAGACTTCATAGGACAGGTGGCATTTGAGCTAATTTGGAAAGAAAAGTCCTATTTTGACAATCAGAGATTGGTGATATTGGGAAAGACTTTCTAACCAGAAAGTCTATATACAGGCCCGTGTATATAACACTTTGTTTTTGCCTTTCTTACAGCACTTACTCTAGTCTATCTTATATTCAACTTCTGTGGTTATTTGTCTTATCCTCCCTCTCTGCTAGATTGTGATGTCCTTAAGGGCAGGGAGCAACACTACTCTCTCCATCTTGTTTGTTTTCTGCAAGGATCTAAAAATTATAGGTGTCCAGTAAGTGTCTGTTGACTGGATAACAGAGGATAGAATCATTGAACAGTGAACGAAGCGAATTTAAAATATAGTGGCACAGTATTGGTGGGGGGGGGGGGGGAAATCGTACCTCGGAAACCTATACTTTCAGAAGTCAACCTTAGAGATTCACGCACTTAAGGAAGATGCAAACCCTTAAAAAATGAGATCCTAGCTTTTAAAGATAACCATTATCTGGGGCGCCTAGGTGGCTCGGTCAGTTAAGCGTCTGACTCTTGATCTCAGCTCAGCTCAGGATCTCACAGGTTGTAAGTTCAAGCCCTGCCTCGGGCTCTGCACTGACAGCACAGAGCCTGCTTGGGATTCTGTCTCTCACTCTCAGTTTGCTATCTCTCTGTCTCTCTTTCTCTGTCAAGATAAACAAATAAACTTTAAAAATAAATAAATAGCTGCTATCCAAGTAAACTCTTCTCCACCACCTACATCTACTTCCTAACCTTGGTTGCTAGTTGGTTTACATCAGCCTTGGGCTTTTGTCTTTCTCAGACTTTAGCCAACGTTATTTGCCCCATTCGCTAAACTCACTCCCTTTCTCTGTCCTCTACAAACTCTAGCATCACTGTTTTGCCTTTTCTTTTCCTTGTTCTTCTTTTTATCTGGTCTTTCTATTGAGCAATGTATTTCTGGCTACCACTAGTAGCTAGACCTACTCTTCAGCCCACTTGGCCCAGCTACCTGATCCTTGTGGTGTTTCTGAATGAAGAAATTGAACTTGGTAAAAATAAAATTAAGAGATGCAATTATTTGCACTTGCAAAAAGCCTTTGATTAAATTATATGCTAAGTGATTTTTTTTTTTTCTAAAAACACATAATTAAAGAGATCCTTTTTCTTCGTAGCTAAAGAATTGGCATAGATCCAGGAATGAAAGGATTGGAGTAAATGAGGATTCTGTGATGAAATGTTAATAGTAGGATCACCAAGATATTAGACTCTTGATCACTCTTATTTAAAAGTTTAGCTAATGAAGTAGGAGGATGACTATCTGGTGAAATCCCCAAGTTTGCAGATAACAGAGAATTTCTTCACATGGGGAAAAGAAAACTCCTGTGATGTACTTCCGAAAAACGTCAGGAAAAACCCAAATGAAGGTCACAAGGCGGAGGTATATTTCCACATGAGCAAGACTAAGACAATGACTTTGAAAAAAAAAAAAAAGATGGTCTAAACTCAAAGGACACTGGGCTCTGAGTGATCATTAGAACTTGATAAGGGGACTCAGGAGACATTGGAACCATTCCCTGAAGAGAGCCTTTGGCCTTCAGGGACAAGAAGATATTGTAATAAGGCAGAAAACATTGCCGCTGCCTTGTACGAGCCATAAATCTTCCACTCTTGGAATCCTGCATTCAGCTCAGGCTGTCCAACCTGTCCTCATTTCATAAAAGATGAAATAATACTGCAAAGCTCCAGAGAAAACAACTAAAATTATCAACAGGATGCAAGATATGGAAATGAATCAGAAAGATTAGAACCATCTGGAAAGAAAAAAAAAGTTGAGAGGGGATGTGTTGGCGAATCCTTTAAAAGAGTACAGAGTGTGAAAAAACTGTGTCACATGAAGCATCCACCGACTATACTGCGTGTATGTATGAAGTAGGAGCTAACTCTCGAATCTTTAAAAAATAATAATAATATCGGAACCAGTAAAAGACTCGGTGTTTGTCCGTATCTGATTCCTCGTTGTTTCTTTTCCTAAAGCTTTGTGGAGCACCTACTAGGTGCCAAGCACTCAACCAGGCCCTCGGAATACCTGGATAAATAGAATGTGACTCTGTCCTTGATGGAAAATTTAACAGAAGAGGGACAGCTTTAGAAAAATAGGCATGATTGCATTGAGGTGACATTTGATCTGAGCTTTGAAGAATGAGTAAGATTATGTCATCAGACAAGGTGAAAAAGATCATTTCAGACGCAGAAAAAAAGCATAAGGAAACACAGGGATGTGAAAATAAGTGGTCTCTTACAGGAAGTGGGAAGGCCTAGTGGCAAATCCGCAACTCGGTCTCCAACTCAGGGAGCCACTGGAAGCAACACCAAGGGTTATGTGAGTGACAGAGCCACTGGAGTTGTTAAGCAGGGAAACGACACAATCAGACTCACGTCTCAGAAGTGCAGTTCAGCGGGTGTTACTCCGTGGACGTGATGGAGCCTCGGAAAGAAATATGCAAGTTCAAAAGCTTTGATGAAATAATCCATAGGAAAGTAAAATAATGCGGGGGTATCCCAAATCTTTTGAGGTTGACATCACCAGGATGCTAGGACAGACTGACAAATGTCATGGTTTTATCCCTGCCGAGCCCCACCCAGGGCCTGACCAATACTGAATGTACAGTTGTCTACACCTTGATCGCCTAAAACAAAGTCAGTCTGGGCTGTGTGTGTGTCCATGAGTATAACAGGAGACTAAAGGCCCTCTTACAAAGAGAAGCATCGCCCTCTTTTGACACTGAACTCTTGGGAACCCGAGCGACTTTTGCCCTGCCAGACAACGTCACCTGTGAGATCTCACGTGGACGTACAGCTGCTGTCCAACCTGTTAAAAGTGCAGCAAATAGCAGGACAGCAGAGTCATGGTTCCTGAAAACACACCTACTAAATGACAAACAGGCTGGTACAAGGGTACAGAGGAAAACCCTCTGGCAACTAACTCAGGACCATTTTTACAAATGCAGAACACACCCACGTGTCTGGAATGGAATGGAATGGATCCTAACGACAACTGGGTTGTTGCTAATGTTTGCCGGAATGGGTGGTGCATCTACCTGGGTGGAATGGTAGCTGGAGAGATCCAAAGGATTTCCACCTGCTGAAGGAGAGATTTGCCTGTAAGGGTTTTCATACTCAGATGGGGGTCGGAAGAGAGCCGGCAGAAGTGAGAGTGTCTACGAGGACAACTTAGAAGAGGAGCTTCAGCCAAGATCAATGATGAATCATGGAGCCCGTGAGTCAGATCCAGACGAAACCAGTAGGAAACGGTTCCCAAAGGAAAAGATGATTTGTTTGGGACTAACCTGTCTTGTGACAGTGTTTTTCTGTTCGTGACTTACACAATGCTTTCACATAGTGTTTTTCATCCTGGTGCTCTTATGTTATTATAACCCCCACTTTACCGATAGGTCAACTTGAAACTCCATGAGGTCGATGACTCGGCCAAGTTTGCACAGCTCATTAGCAGCAGAGCTGGAACTAAGGAGCAGAACTTCTGAGTCCCGACTTGGCGCCCTTCCCTCCGCACTGCCCTCACTGTTGTATGAGATGTCTCTGATTCCTCACGTCACTGGGCACTCAAGATGACAGGCCTGGTCGTACAGCCCTGCGAATATGCCTCAGTATGAATAAGGGAATGGTAATAGAAGGAGTTTCCTATTCCTTGGCTGAGAGCTGATGGAGAACCTTTGAAGGTTCTCAGGGGGAAACATCAGAGCCAGACCAGAAGCCTCAAAGCACCTTGAAATTCCTAAAGGATAAAAATATTTAATATTCTTTCTTTGGCCTGGAAATTATAGGCATAGACCTACGGTTGCCTCATTTTGACAAAGCACACTGCTAATCTCAGAGCACATTTATTAGTTACCCTCCTACTACCCCCAAGTGATAAGGAAAGAACATTGTATCGGCAGGGAAATCAGAGCGAACAGGCGGAGTAGGTGATCCAGCATCACCTAGAAGTTCTTTGCCAGAGATAAGCCTGCATCACTTAATATCCCATAATACCTGGATCTCTGTCCCTAGCTTCTGGTCTATGTCACTTGGATGCTAAGTACCATTCTGGAATACCGTACCTATCACTGAAGGCTTGCAGATGGAGAACTAAATAAGTACCCAAATGACGAAGGGTGTCAGATGATGGCCTCTTTAGAAACCCAGGGGGTAGACCTACAAATGGTGACTAATGAATATAAAAATCAATTTTTATCAGCAGATAAATTTTAGCAGGGTTAGGCACTAATATCATTGTAAGGAAAAGCAGCACTAATTTCCTTTTATTTGGCTGTAATAGACTCAATGACACCAACTATCCTACCATGGGGCATCCTTTACCGCAGAGCAGTTCTCCACGTTGAGAAAGGGGACATTTAGAAGCCACTTTGAAGAGGCACTGCTCTGTCTATACATTCGTACTTAGAGCTTTCAGTGCATTTAAATTGCTTTCTGCAGCAGTCGAAGGAATCAATAGCTCTTAGACTCTTTAAGGGACGAATAATATACAAGACGGACATTTTAAGCTCTTTAGAAAATATATTCATGAGGTCATCCAGTTTCCCCTGGTACCCAACTTTGCTGGTGACATTTATTAATGTTTTTGCAGCAAACAGGAGGTGGAGTTCTCCAAAGGCTCTCATCTCTGTTCTTCCAGAAAACATTGATTTTCTTTTTTTACAAGAATCAGGGAGAGGGGAAGGGGTAAAAAAAAAAAAATACGCAAAGCAAAAAAAAAAAAAGAAATCTCACAAAAGAATAACTTAGCTCGAAGCTGGCTTGACAAAGTAATTCTATCTAAATAGCCTTGTGCCACTTGATAGAGACAATTTCTCCTGATTTTCTCTTTGAACAATTTCATAGTCTTCATGACAGACACGCTTTGAGAATATTATGCTCTTAATGGGAATTCAGGACTTTCTACTGAATCTTCCTACGAGTGAGAGAAGACAGCTTTACATTACTGTGGATTTGGAAAGCTCTCTTAAATTCTAATTAATTAAGGTTAATTAATAAGACGTTTGATAAAAACACTGCGAGATGCCAGACTGGGGAAAAAATAACTACTTGGTCATGGCTGCTTGAAAGAAAATGTTGGAATGCATTCGGAAGATTAGTCTGACTCAGAACGGCCTGGAAGGGCTTGGGGATGTGACGGAGTTTGAGAGAAACCGGGTACTAGAATTTCTTCCTCCGAAAAAAGGGGGAAAATTCATTCCACTGATGCTCTTTTGTTAAGTTGACGTGATGTCAGACTTCGGACAAAGACTAAATGGCTATGCAGGTGTTCGATCACCCATGCATATTTGAGACAGTGCCTGACACTGGCGGGGTTGAGGAGATAACGGTGAGGCCCTATTCTCACCTTCAGTCCTGAGCTGGATTGTAACAGGTGACTCACAGGGTATTTTGCAGCCCACAAAGTGTTTCTTCTTATTCGTTGTGAGCATTTGGAAACGAGTAAATTTCACATGCAAATCCAGCTATTTCAAGTTTCTCTTGAAAAATGGTCACACTCGACAACACCAGGCAGGATTCCTGAATCTCCTGGAGCTCAGCGGTGATGTGCTCTTTAACTTGATAGGCTGCCGTCCCCCTGCCCCTCGACTCATAGGTTACCCACTGCCCTTTCCTGTGACTTTCCATTGACTTTGTCAGTTACTACAGACACACAGAGCACGGGAAAATACACGCATCCAATGCACAAAGTGAGGATGGAAAGAGACACGTGTCTGAACACCTGGGAATCCTTGGCTAAGCTACTGGGGCTGCTCTATACACTCCCCACATTTCGTCTGGTCTTTTTCCTACCTTGCTTCAGCACTGTTGAAGACCTTCTTTCTCCTGAAGGATCTCATACACCCCAAAACCATTTCAAATCATCACTCGTTATTGGTCATAACACTCCAGCTAAAGTTCTCCTGGGCTCTGACCCTGGAAGACCCCCCACTCCCGCCATCACCTCTGGAGAAAAGACAATGCTCTCCCACCCACAAGTATACACTTGTGTTAGCCAATGGTCAGTGGGGGGGGGGGGTTGGGGGGAGGCTGAGCGGTGTTCCCTGGGTACTCAGCCAGTCTTCTGCTCTTTGTCTAGCTGGCTATTCTTATCCACTAGGCTTCAGCTCAAATGTCAGCTTCCAGGAGAATCCATCATGACTACCCTGCTCAAAGACACACTTGCTTTGGGCTGTGAGTCTAAAGTATCACAGAGAGAGAGAACATAGGAGAACCTGAGGCATCAGAGAACTGGCTGCTACCCAAGACCTCAGGATTTCCTGAACAAGAAAAGACTATGGGGAAATGGGGAGGGAGGCCGGCTCAGGGCTGTAAGAAAGTATGGTTTATGGGGGCGCCTGGATGGTTCTGTCAGTTAAGTGTCCAACTTTGGCTCAGGTCATGATCACACAGTTCGTGAGTTTGAGCCCCCCTGCGCTGACAGCTCAAAGCTGGAGCCTGCTCTTCATTCTGTGTCTCCCTCTCTCTCTGTCCCCCTCCCCTGCTTGTGCTCGCGTGCTCTCTCTCTCTCAAAATTAAATAAACATTAAGAAATAATTTAAAACAAATAAAATAAAAAGAAAGAAGGGTTTATAACTGCTTCTTAGAAAGGAGGAATCTGTGACAGATCCCTGCTGTGCAAAGAAGACCCATAGGTATAGAGGAAGGATTCAGATAGCATCAAACAAAGAAGCCAGCCCTCCTTGGGGGCCACATTGAAGCTCCACTTGGGTGGGTCCCATTGTCTCCTTCCTGCCTTTAAGGCCCTTTCTCTTTGATGCCATTCCATTGGCCTGAGGGCAAGTTGGAACAAAGACTTCTTTCTCGAAAGGACAATTTTTGTTTAATTGACTGCTCATTGGAGTCTCCTGTGTTCTTTGCTAATTTCCTCCAGAATAATCCGATATTTTTTGTTTCTTGGGCATCGCTTGTATACTTCTTCAAAAATAGAACAAAACAAAAATCCTTGCTTTTCCAAATCGCCACCCAAATCCAATACATGTAGACCCTTCCCCAACTGTTAGATTCACACAACATAAGGAACAATTCGTTGAAAGGATTGTGGAACCGGAGGTGAGTCAGCAAACATAGGCAACTGGTGGATATGAAGCCATGTGCTATATACACTGTTGGGAATTCAGAAACTATTCAACGTGCCCTTCCTGCAGAGAGCTTAGAGTCTAATTACACTCCAAAACATAAATACGATTGCAATACAAGGGGTAACATGTGGCTGTATCCGTGGGCTATGAGACAAATCACAGAAACACAAATACTATGAACATTTGAAGGAAAGAGATCTTAGGGCAGGAGAGGCGATACCAAAAGGCAAGAGTGGAGAGGGCTATTGAAATATGAGGAGCATTTTCATGAGTTTCAAGTACAGGAAAATACAAAAAGAGATGACATTGTGTGGGGGCGGGGGTGGGGGGCAGGGGGTGGGGCCAGCGGAGAGTTAAAGGAAAGACCCGCAATGCACCCAGGCTGTAGATCCATGCCTCTTCCCAAGAGTGTCCCCAGGAGGCCCTGCTTCTGCCTGCTCATTACCATCCCCTGAAGTACTCCATTATTTTATTAGTTCCCCCTATAAATTATTTATCTGAGAGATTGCTGATGCCGACCAGCTCTGATAAGTAATGTCTTCTATGGGAAATGCTGCTGGAGGGACAAGGGTCTCCCGTGGCTGCCAAAACATCGAAAATCAATTTTCATTCCTTTCTGTGTGTGCGTGTATGCGTGTGTGTGTGTGTGTGTGTGTGTGTGTGTGAAGATCTTGGAGAATGGGGGTTGTTCAGGTGATGGCTGCCCTTTCTAGTGGGTCTCCATCCGATCTACAAATTAGATTTTGGGGGGCAATATCAGGGAGGTTGCCTGGGGACACTACTCCTGGTGGTGTTTGTTATAATGCAACTCATAATAACTTGACTGGGAGCCGCACATTAAAAGGTCATCTCATTTTATCTCCAGTATGCTTCCTTGGGAAAAAAAAAAGTCACTTCACAAACACATTTAGAGAACAATTTGTTAGTGTATTTACCTTCTCCTTGTCATTCAGGCCGAGCTTAGCCGTCGGAAAGATCATCACCTTCCAGACTGTTTCAAAAAGCTCATAAAAGCTTTGCCCAATTACTTTTGCTTCTTTTACCAACAAATGGCTCTCTTAACTGCTCAACTGCTGGTAGTTCCACTGGTGTTCTACGGGGCTGCTCTCTCTCAAAGGCTACCAATAATAGCCAGTAGCATGCCCCTTTTAAGGAAAGCTGAGCTGTAAGAGTTAAAAATTTACAAAGCAGACAGATCACTTGGAATTAAACGAACTAGAGAAGGGGCTTTGATTCACTTTACACAACTGCTCTTTGTGCTCTCTCAAATTTGACACGACTTATAAAATTAAACATGAGTCACCTTCTCCTGGGTAAAGGTAGAGATGTCACATAGGCTTTACCAACCTAATGGCAACTGTGCCCTGTAGGAAGAACAGTTAATGTCAACACAGGCGCGGCACTTGACCCTGTTAGAATGGAGTTTTGGTTCACATTTTTTCAGTAATCGTATATCCTTGAGCCTTCAGTGGCCTGGTCTCATCTGATATATCTGATACACACACACACACACACACACACACACACACACACACACACCTATGATTTGCCAAAAGGTCTGGACAATTCTAAACAGACTTCTGAATTCCACTTTACCTCACCAAATTTGGTGGAGAGACTACTGAATGCTTAGCATGAAAATACCTAAAAATGCTCTCGAAGCTTCCATGAGACAGGTGTGACTGTCTTTCTGAAGCTTTTCCATAGACGATGGGCAAGCTTTCAGCTCAAGATTCTTAGCCCACCTGCATGAGCTTGGATTCTCTCCCGTGTCTTACAGACCATCTTATCCTGGAGGTGATCTGGGAGGTCTACATTCAACTTGCCTCTCTCATTCCAGAAGGAGGCAGTCTTTCTCACCCTCTGGGCCTGGGGGTGCCCAGATCCAAGGAGAATCCTGGCCACCAGTGTGATAGCCCGAGGCACCCCTCAGAGGCGATCACTTCGAACGGAACGTGCCATGGTGGTTACTTCCTTCATCCCTCCCCATATGCATCTTGAAAGTAAAAATTGCCGTTCTATCAGTGAGGCTTGCTTTTGGCTTCAACAGACAAATTCACAAAAGCGGTTGAGGGGTTGCTTTTTCTGGTGCAAAAGGAAGTCCAGAGGTAGGCTGGTGACGATTAGCGCAGGAGCTCAAAGACACCGGCAGAGACCGGCTGCCTTGTGCTTCTGCTCAGCCTGCCCGGTGATCATCTGTCATCCTCGTGGTCACATGAGGTCACACGGTCACAGTGTCCTGGCTTCAATTCTAGAAGACGGTAGAAGAACAAATAAGGGAGGAAATGTGAGAATGAGATGAATCTGTACCCCTCCCGGGACCCTTCCAGAAGGTGACTTCGATTCACATCTCCCTGGCCAGCACTGTTCCCTTCAGCCATCCCCTACATGCAAGCAGGGGCTGGGAAACAACTAGGCTCCCCGCCACCCTATACGGAGTCAGAGTTGAATTATTAAGAAAAGAGGGATCATATACAGACGATCTGCAGCATCAGCTACAAGGAGTAAGAATCCTTTGCTTTCTTTAGACCCAAACTACAGCATGAAAATTAATATATATTACAGGGGCTACAAATGGAAAACATTCATGTTTCTTATAAGGACAACCAGAAACTTCCACTGCCTTGTTTTTCCTTTGCTGGCCTTGCAAATTTCTTACGGTTGGTATTTACTGTGGCCAAATCTAATTCATTCACTTATGAAGCGATCTCAGGCACCAGCAGAAGTCATAAACTATTCATCCCCGGAATGTTTATATTTGAGAAGGTCACAGTATTGAGTGTGTGTGTACCCCAAGGCCCCCTGTCTCCGTCTGGGCCCCTTGTGGCCTGGGCCTGCTATTTTCCTTTAAACAGTGAAATGAGATGTACACAGCTCAAAATACATATTGTGTTTTCCCACAAGCTCCAGAAAGCTTCCAGCGAAAGAGGTTCGGACCCTCTCCGACTCCTGCCTTTCCTCTCCGTCTCTTTTGCTATCCCTACCGCTTTTTGACCCGGAGGCAAGTATCTGGTGACTGAAACGGCTTTACTTTGCTTCATGGCTCCTTCCCCACTCTGGATATCTCTGGAATCTTAACCTCAAAATGCAGAAGAGGTGAGATTTCAGCTCCTCGGTCTTTCATTCTGAAACCCCAGATTAAAAAAGGGAGACTCAAGGAAAGAAATGCTGGCTTCCTGGGGAGGAGTGGCCCCAGATTCCCCTCTACACCACAACCCCTTTGCTCGGCTGCTTTTTGGAACGATCTCGCGGCTGAGCTAAGTATGGGATCCAGAGCCTCCAGGGAAAGGAACGATTACATTGAAACGGCACGGACTGGGCTTGGGGTTGAGATCGCCCATGAGGCAGAAATATAAAGAGAGCTAAATAAGAATGGGCCCCCCCAGTAAGTTTGGCTTAGTGTTGAGTCTGGGTCCCACTGTTGCTGCCTGGCTGGTGGCCATCCCTCCCTGCTTTCCTTAATGCCCCCACTTGCTTGTTAGTTACTAGAATCCTGGGATGCAGTTCTCTCCTCCTATGATGCTGCTATCACTTCTAGCCTCCAAGTCTCCAGGGAGAGAGATGCTAGGAAGGCCTCTCCTCACTGCACAGAAGCCCACACGTTGTGTCCATTCCGCCCTTAACACTATGCTCCGTGGTGAAACAAACCTGCCATTGAGGGCTCATGAGGATAATATCAGGGCAACATCCGACATTCTAGAACCCCCTCCTTTGCAAGGGGGCCATTGCCCCCCCCCCAAATTGGCCAGGTCTGCAGAAGCCACAGCCAAATTATACTCATCTGATCCATCCTCCCTTCTATCTTCAAGCAAACAACCCACCAGAACTCTCCTCCGGAGGAAATCTACCCCATCGCTCTCCCCCCAATCGCAACACATCAAAACAATCCCTCCAGCCCATGAGAGAATGCACTTCTTTATTATGTAGTCTTATACAGTCCACTTAACTTCCCCTTTTCAGACAAGACCCAAGGCTGTGCCTTTTATGACCAATTTTTTTTTAAAAAAATTAAAATGGGTTTCTAAACAAAAGAATAAATTTTACCCTGAGGTAAATTCTGTGACTCCCCTAGAATGAAAAAAAAAAAAGTACATCTATATTTAGTTCCTTGTTTAATAGTAAGTTCTCCTTCACTGCGTCTGCCTGGGAGCGTTAGCTGTGTATTCAAAGCTCCAGATTCCAATTCAAGTGCTGTCACGAGCTGTGTGATTTCGGACAAAGGCTCCTATTTCTCTGGCTCTCAGTTCCTGCGAATAAAAGACTCGGGAAGGACTAAATGATCTCTCCAAGACTTCTTCTAGCATTAAAATTCAAAAATTTCATTCAAAACTAAATATTTGAGAAATCCAAAAAACATTAGGAATTCATATGTCTCAAGGAATATTCCTGGCTTGGGAATAAGGCTAAATGTGCCTACGATTCCCCTCAGGCAGAAGGGCAGGATTAGAGGGTTCCAACTCAATCGAACACAAAGCTATTTCGGCAACCATGGGTTCCAGCTGAGAAGCCCAGCAAGCAGGCTTCTAATAGCCTCCACTGACCCCATGGAGAGGTGACTTTGCTCCCTGGGGGTGATATTGGAGAGCTGATGCCTTACAGGCAGCACAAGCAGGAATTTTATTATTATTGGTTTTGCAATTTGTTCCCATTTTGCTGTCATTTGCCTTAGTGGCCGTGGATCTCTACATTAAGATTTCGATTCCATTCCCCCCGGGCTCCCGTGTTTTATGGAGATCGCTCGTGTTTGCTGTCTTTATTGCGGTTGGTGTACTGGCTGCTGTGTTGAGCATAATCAAATGTCATTTATGAAGTCCTCCTGCCACTGGAGGACTGAGGGAGAGCTGTGTGGCCCGTGCCTGAACAACTGAAAGAGACAGGCAGCCTCGGAAGCGCGCTTCTAGGTGTTGATAAATTACCGGGCTGAGGCTTGATTATTCCTGACCCTGGCTCGCCGGTTCTAAGTTACAGGTCACTTACGTCGGCTCCAATGAGTTTCTTCCAGATGGGAGTGCCGGGGGCTGCCTGACAACAGAGCCAAGGTCCTCTTCCCGAGTCTCTTGCCGGCAATAAGCAGGCTGCGGGAGGCAACACAGGTAGCAGAAAAAGCAGTGGAGGGACTGCAATCCCGGACAAGGTTCTAAACCTGGCTCACCCATTCTTTCACTGTGTGGCCTCAACAAAGTCATTTCTAGGGCTCGGCTTACTCTCTGTAGGGCCAGAATTTCATTAAAGGATCGCTAAGGATCCTTTGACTCCGAATCATTCTTTGTCACTTTGATGCAGTATTTCGCCCAGGCCCTCCTCTGCGTGCTTGATTCCTGACTCGTGCCCACGCTCTATTTTCTGAAGCGCACTTTCTGATAATGTTCTCAGGGACTCTGTCTTTCCAGTATCGGATCCCCGAATGCTTGCTACCCACTCAGTACCCTTTCTTCCCAGCTCCTTCCCCTCTGGCTTCTGGTGCTACCATTCCCCCTAATGTTCTTCCTAAGATCACTAATGGCTTCCATACCGAAAGAATCCAATGCGCACATGTTAGTTCCTGTTCTTCCCGGATATCTCAGCAAATTTCAAGGCGTTTGGCCACCCTTTCTTTCTTGACATGCTTGCTTTGATAATGTCTCACGTTTCTGGTTTTCTTGTAACCTCGCGGGCTCCTCCTCCTTTATGCAACCTCTAAGTGACAAGCGCATGCCACCAACTCCCACATTTTAATCTCTTCTCTTTATTTATAGTTCTCTTCCGAGTTACGGAACCTTCCAGACAACTGTTGGGTTAGCATCTCTGTTTAGAGGTTCCGTGGACTCCTCAAATTCAGTGTCTTGACACTCGAATTTCTTATCCACCTCCTGTTACCAGACCCCCGAGACCAGGTTCTTGAGTCTCAGTGTCATAGAAACGAACACGGGACTCGGAAGAAAGAAAACAGGTGGAATTTTATTATTATCGGTTTTGCAATTTGTTCCCATTTTGCTGTCATTTGCCTTATGACAAGCAAATGTCACAGGGATAGCTTGTATACAAGGGAGCCAACAAGAAAGAAGAATATCACTCTCTGAAAGGGTAGCATGCAAAGCTAATAAGGGTACTTTTCCAAAGGGTGAAGGACTGGGAGTAGAGAAGCATCCTTTGGTCCCACAGTCATTATTTTGTGGTCATTACTTTTTAGTGAACATAAGACAATCCCAGGATGCCTTTCTTCACGGTCAACATTCTTTAGGGCTTCCGGAAAACAAAAATACTTACGCAAGCAGGCTTTAAATTGTTACTTCTAATTTTGCTCAGGCAACCGTTACCCGATAACGGCTGTTCTCTCTCTTCCATTCTCTTTCTCAGGAGGAGGAATTTGTCTTCAAGCATATGGAAACTTTTAACCCTCAGACCAGTGGCTTTACAGGAGTTAAGTCCCTCTGACTTTCCCTATACTGTCTCACTCCTGCCTACCATTGGCTCCTATTTCTATGGCTTCTCTGTTCACCTCTCACCTGTGCCAGAAATCTGGGCATTGCCCTAAACACTTCCCTTTACTTCATCCAATTGAAGTCCAAGTCCTTTTGTGTATACCTCCAACATATATCCCGAATAAGCCGTCTTCTGTCCATTTGTCTTCATGTCCAGACCTGGTCCGAAGTACATTTCTTCCAGATTATCACAAAAGTGTTCTTCCAGGTTTAGTCCCAGTCCGAATTCATTCTCTTTGCAGTAGTTCATGTGATCATTTCTAAGCACAAATCTTATTCCGTTCCTCCCCCATTTGAAATCCTTTGATGGGTTTCCAAAATGTTTCATGTGGCTTCCAAGGTGCTGATGACTGGGCGCCTAAGGAAACATGGACCCTGGTCTTCCTGTAATTCTTCAAACTTGTTATGATAGCTATAGCCTCGCAGACTTGTAAAGACAACCTTCCCTCTCTTAGGAACACTCTTCTCAAAATTTTCACCGGGCCACCTCTACCTCCTAATGACTTTTCCTTAAAAACTCTCCATCTAAATCAGGTGTTTCTCTGATTTGGTCTTATAACATCCAATAGTGTCCCTCAATACAGTTACCACTATTTTAAATTATGCATCATTTTGTTTAATTAATCAATATCCGTCTCCCTATCTGGACTGTAAGCTCCATAAACGTAGTGGCTATGTATGTTTTCTACTTTTTTCAGTCTCTAATGTCTTTTTCAAAAGCTATTATACACTAAAGCCTCAATAAATGTTGAATAAATGAACAGATCCTAATTTCTGTTCATTGCTTCACTAGCCATCTGCTTGCTGAGACTCAGAACCTCATATCCTAGTTTTTGACATAGAACACACTTGACCTCTTTGGAGCAGGATGTTAAATTGAAGTTTTACATGAGTTACAATTATATTGGACACCAGGTTTGGATACACAATCAAGATGCAAATTTTCAGAGGAAATGATAAGAACCAGTGTCCGTGGTTCTTGGACCTCCTTGCCCACATTGAGGGTATATATTAAAGGACAAGAGAATGTAAATGCAGATTTTTTTAATGAGACTCTCTTTGGAGATAGCGGTGCTATGAGTATCTGCTTTTGACCTTCACCTCATGTCAAGAGAGAGGGATTCAATGTAAACTCTCAATGGGTCTGATACGTGATCTTGTGCTTGGATGTGGGAGAAGGGTGCCACCATGGGCTGGTATCTTAATCCCATTCTGGAAATCCCGAGAGCTAAAGATACGCTGACTAGAGGCTTTGGTGGTGGAACAAAGGAGGGTTTCTGCCCTTGTTGACTCTTCACCCAGCCAGCAAGAAATAAAAGTTGGCACGTCAAAACATACCAAAGAGAGAGCCAGAATTAGAGTTTTTGAGTTGTTTTTCAAAATAGCCCACCTGAGGGGCTCCTGGGTGGCTCAGTTAGTTAAGAGTCTGACTCTCAATTTTGGCTCAGGTCAGGATTTCATGGTTCATGAGATCGAGCCCTGCACTGAGCTCCATGCTGGGTGTGGAGACTGCTTAAGATTCTCTCTCTCTCTCTCTCTCTCTGTGTGTGTGTGTCTCTCTCTTTCACTAACATTAATGGAATCACTGCTATCTATTGGCTCAATGGAATCTTTTTCTGCATGGGGGCCACTGTATACACTCACACAGATGTCAACTACAGTACAGTATTAATTAACTCTTGTCATATACTGTATTTAATGTAACTGGCAATTAGGCAGCAGAGGAAAGGGTCTATATCCGCAGGCAGCCTGACCCAGAATGAAGCAAAGCAGTCTTAAGCTTACTCCTGCATGGAAAAGCAAAGGACTGTCCATAGGTGCTTCGAAGTGACAGAAGATACACTCGTGCCAGTTGTGGGCACCTTCCAACGTTCTAGAAAATCACTGATTTCTGCCAAACACCACAGCCTGAGACCAAGCATCTGAGCATGGGAGACGATCACCCACAATCCCACAGAGAGAGAGAGAGAGAGAGAGAGAGAGAGAGAGGAGAAGAGCCATCGGCTTAGTTGTGATCATGTGACATTTGGCATCATGTACTACTCCTATTGCAAAGACATGAGTCGTGTATCAAGTTGAATTTCATTAGAAATGCTTGCTCATCTTGCAGAACACTCACAGAACAAGTTACTCGCAGTCCAAGGCTTTGCTGCAAAAACAAACAAACAAAATAACAAAATAGTTTCAGTAATCAAGTTGGGCCAGAGAACAATATACCCGATTAAGGAACTGAAGGTGAGAGACTGCCAGCGATATGATTTCTCCAAAGAACTTAGGAAGAACCTCATGAAAGAGACAGAAACATCTACCTCGTAGGCCTGACGGTGCCAATAATCAAGAGTTTTCTGCTCCCCTTATCTCTCCTCACGCCTCTGCCATCCCCACCCCCATAGTGCACATTCCTCTCTACCCTGGAAGTTCAGATAAAATATACAGAAAAAACTGACCACCACTTCTTTCCCCAAGGCAGAGGTCTCCACCTGCAACATGGTCCTAGCAAGGAAATGAAGGAGGAAAACATAACATTTTGATGAAGTTGGAAGCTTTGGTTATTATACAGGAAATGACATGTTTATTGCCAAACTGAGTTTGTGTTTGCCATTTTAAATAAGCATAGGTCTTTGCCTTTACTGGAGGTAGCCAGAAACATTGTGAGGTTCTCCCTACTTTGTGTCCATAGAAAGGAAGGACTTCTCCCACTGAGCAGGTATAAAAAAGCAGTGGGGAATAAATATAAAAGTGCTTTCTGATCAAATCCCACGAGTCCTGCTTATTTATAGAAATAACTACATCTATAATGCTGTGAGTAAATAACCCTTTTGAAGACACATAAAAGGAGTATTTTATCCTTATGGTAGGCTTACAATATTTGAAGTGTATTAGGCTAACTGCAGCAGCAAATAACCTTTCAAACATGTATAGCACAAGCACGATAAAAGCTTATTTTTTTGCTGGTAGGGTAAACAGTTGGCCATTACTCAAGGACCCAGACCGATGAAGGTTCTGCCATTTTCCACACTTGGGTGTTGTTCTTTGGAGGTATTCTCATGCCTGCCACCTGGAAGAAGAAATGCACGAGATGTGCCCATGGGGAGTTGTCACGGGCCAAGTCTGGGGGTGGCAACGATCACTTCCCTGTCACATTCTACAACCGGACTTCTGTCACACAGAGGCGGCTACGAGCAGGAGAAGCTGGTGTCACTGTCTGTCCAGGAAGAAGAGAAAAGCACGGACTTCAGGAAGGGGGTAGCAGTTTCTTCTGCGTGGAGCATTCTAACACGGTAATCATGTTACGCGGATGCACACAGTGCTCATCGGCCTATGGACATAAGTGAGGACCCGTTACTATTGACGTCGAACAAAACCGGGCACGTCTCAGAGTGCTGCGGGCTGAGTTGCAGACCACCGCAAGAAAATTAATACCACAGTAAAGCAAGTCAAATGATTTTTTTGGTTTCTCCCTGCGCATAAAAGCCACGTTTGCCCTATGTTGTTGTCTCGTGAGTGCGCAGTAGCATTAGGTCTTAAAAAATAACAACAACAATGTATATACCTTAAGGAAAAAAAAATACTCTATTGCTGAAAAATGCTAACCATCACCTGAGCTTTCAGTAAGTCTTTTTGCTGGTGGACAGTCTTGCCTCAATGCTGACGGCTGCTGACCGGTCAGGGTGGTGGGTGCTGACGGCTGGGGTGGCCGTGGCAATTTCTTGAAATAAGACACCAGTGACGCTTGCCACATCGGTTGACTCTTCCTTTCACGAACAATCTCTCTGTAGCGTGTGATGCTGTTTGATAGCATTTGACCCCCAGTAGGATTGCTTTCAAAATTGGACTCAAGCCTCTCACACCCTGCTGCTGTTTCATCAACAAAGTTTATGTGATAGTCTAGATCCTTTGTTGTCATTTCAACAAGTGTCACGTCTTCACCAGTAGGTTCCTTTCCAAGAGACCGCTCTCTTTGCTCATCCATTCAAGTTTGATCCTGATATCACAGCAATTCAGGCACAGCTTCTGGCTCCACTGTTTCCACCACATCTGCAGTGACTTCCTCCCCTGAAGTCTTGAACCCCTCAGAAGCATCCGTGAAGGTCAGGATCCACTTTCGAACTCCTAGTACTGTTGATATTTGGACCTGTTATCATGAATCAAATGTTCTTAATGGCATCGAGAACGATGAATCCTTTTTTTTTTTAATGTTTATTTATCTTTGAGAGAGAGAGAGACAGAGTACAAGCAGGGTAGGGGCAGAAAGAGAGGGAGACGCTGAATCCAAAGCAGGCTCGGGCTCTGAGCCCGACAGGGGCTCAAACTCCATGAGCTCATGACCTGAGCCAAAGTCAGATGCTTAACCAACTGAGCCACCCAGGCACCGCTAGAATGATGAATCCTTTACAGAAGGTTCTCAATTTTCTTTGCCCAGACCCATCAAAGGAATCACTACTTATGCAGCAATAGCCTTACAAAATGCATGTCTTAAATAATAAGACTTACAAGTCAAAATTACTCCTTGATCCATGGACTGCAGAATGGATGTTGTGTTAGCAGGCGTGAAAACAACATTAATCTCATTGGACATCTCTACCACAGCTCTTGGGTGAGCAGGTGCATTGCCAATGAGCAGTAATCTTTGGAAGGGAATCTTTTTTTTTTTTTTTTTCTGAGCAGTAGGTCTCAACAGTGGACTTAAAATAATCAGTAAATCATTTTGTAAACAGATGTGTTGTCATCCAGGCCTTGTTTTCCCATTTATAGAACATGAGCAGAATACACTTAGCATAATTCTTTAGGGCCTGAGGATTCTTGGAAGGGTAACCGAGCATTGGTTTAAACTTAAGGTCACCAGCTGCATAGCTCCTGACAAGAGAATTCGCCTATCCTTTGAAGAGTTGAAGCCAGGCATTGACTTCTCTCTAGCTATGCAAGTCCTAGACGGCATCTCCTTGGAGATCTCTATCTCTATCTCCCATAGAGAGCAGTTTCATTTACACTGAAAATCTGTTGTTCAGTGTAGCCAACTTCATGAATTACCTTAGCTAGATCTTCTGGATCACCTGCTGCGGCTTCTACGCCAGCACTGGCTGCTTCGCCTTGCACTTTTATGTTAGGGAGACGCCTTCTTTCCTTAAGACCTCTGCTACCTTCCAACTTTGATCTTCTGCAGCTTTCTCACCTCCCTCAGCCTGTGTAGAATTGAAGATACTGAGGGCCCGGCTCTGGATTAGGCTTTGGCTTAAGTTGGGTGGTGGCTGGTTTTGTCTCCTTTCCAGGACACTCAAACTTTCTCCATATCAGCAATAAGGGTGTTTCCCTTTCTTCTCATTCATGTGTTCACTGGAGCAGCACTTTTCATTTCCTTCAAGAACTTTTCCTTTGTGTTCACAAATTGGCTAACTGGCACAAGAGGCCTCCCTTTCAGCCTATCTCAGCTTTCAACATGCCTTTCTCACTGAGCTTAGTCACGTCTAGCTTTTGATTCAAAATGAAGGACCCGAGTCTCTCCCTTCCACTAGAACACTGAGAGGCCATTGTACAGTTATTAACTGGCCTAATTTCAATACTGTTGTGTCTCAGGGACTAGGGAGGCTGAGGAGAGGGAAAGAGTTGGGAAAACAGCCAATCAGTAGAGCAATCAGAACCCACAAGACATCTCTCCACTAAGTCTGTAGGCACAATAGGTCGGCACACTTATATGGGCACAGTTCATGGTGCCCCAAAGCAATCCCAATAGTAACATCAAACATCATCGATCACAGGCACGTGGGTGACTCAGCCGGTCAAGCGTCCACCTTCGGCTCAGGGCACGATCTCATGCTTCGTGAGTTGAAGCCTCACATCAGGATCTCTGCTGTCAGCGCTGAGCCCGCGTCGGATCCTCTGTCTCCCTCTCTCCCTGCTCCTTGTCCCCCTCAAAAATAAATAAAATCATTTATAAACCATCTTGTTCTCTCTCTCTCTCTCTCTCTCTATATATATATATATATATATATGTAAAGAAATACTGATCACAGATCACCAAACAAAAATAATACAAAAATTAGAAGGGCACCTGGCTGACTCAGTCAGTAGCAGTAAAGCATGCGACTCTTGATCTCAGGGTGGTGAGTATGAGTTCCACATTGATGGGATAGCTCACTAAAAAACAAAACAAAACAAAACAAAACAAAAACCAGTGTCTGCAAAAGTGCAATAATACAAAATGCAATAAAATGAAGTCTGCCTTGCTGAGAACTTTCTACATGCCTGTCACTGCTCTAAGCACTTCAAATGTATCTGCTAATTTCAACTTCAATAAGACCCATTTACCAGATAAGAAAATCAAGGCACTGAACGGCCAATTAACTTGCAGCATTGCGGGGCTAGTGAATACAGAGCAGGATACAGAGCCACTCAATCTGGCTCCAGAGCCGTCCTGCTGACCCTCTGTGCTCTCCACGCTGCCCTCCCCCGCTGCCAGTGTGCTCTAAAGAAACAATGAAATCTGTGATAAGGTTGCCTTAGTCTGCCGGAGCTGCCATAACAGAATATCTTAGACCGGGGGGCTTAAACAGCAGACATTTATTTTCTCACAGTTCAGAAAGCTGGAAAGTCCAAGATCAAGTTTCCGACAGAGTTCAGTTACTGGTGAGAGTTCTCTTCCTGGCTTTGTCCATGGCCACCTTCTCAGTGTCCTCACATGGTGGGAGAGGGCGCGAGCAAGCCCTCTGGCGTCCCCCCTTCTGTTGTAAAGACACCAGTTCTGTCGATCAAGGTTCCAGATCTGTCCAGATCTGTCCAGATCTGTCAGATCAGAGCCCATTTAGCCTTGATTGCCCCCTTCTAGGCCTTCTCTCCAAAAGAGTCACATGGGTGGGGGTTAGAGCCTCGACATATGAACCTGAGGGGGACACATCCAGGCCACAGCAGGTGCCCTCTCCTGGTGCTTCCCAAACCGAAAACCACAGAGGTGCCCGATACCCAGAAACAAGAAGAGAGCTTTCTCCAAAATTCTGTCTTCTCCTTTACCACCCGGATCCTAAGCACCAATCCTCATGCTTAGAATTTCACAAAGCTTCCCAGGAGAGCTAGTTAAGACTAGAACTACTAGTCTTGTTGTTCCCTCTCTCCTGCAAATCGATTTCAGCTCTTCATCTCAGTCCACAATAGAAAAATAAGAATGCCTCCCGCTTCCTTTTCCTTTTCCCCTGCCTTTTCCCAGCCTGAGTTTCAGTGTGGCTAAGCTGGTTGCTCAGCCACAAGAGATTCTGGGGGAAGCACCCTTTGCGTAGAGCCAAGCTGACCTGTAGAACCGGGTGGAGCCAGGGACACGGCTTGTCAATCATCCCCGTGTTGCAAATTGGCTGAGAGCAGGATTCATCCCTCTGAGAGGAAATTGGGATTTACTAACTGGGTGACCCAAAGCAGAAAGAGACAGGCTATCTCACACCATCAGATGAAGCTGTCATGATGCAGACAGGCTTCAGGGAAAGTGGTGTGTGTTATCTAGGCCACTTGGCCATTACGTATGACAACTGCCTGTCCTGAATTTTCTAGGTCAGTCCCGATTCCAAATATTCTATCACCTTGTCAGACCATATACTCCAATTTTGCATTTGGAAACTGTGGCCACCAAATCTTCAAGACAGTAGGTCAGCATATTAGCTTAGGGGATAGAACAGACCTTAATAATATTGACGAATATGTTTCAGAAAAACAAAACGTTTCCAGGGACAACACGGGAGCTTATAGACCGAAGGCATAGAGGCCTCTAGAAAGAGGAGAATAATGACACGGGGGCCGGTGTAAGAGTCTCTACTGCCCTGAGAGACATTTGTACATTCAGATGGATGAGACCCTCTTCCATGAGGTAGATGAGGAGGGAGGGATCCATGATAAGACAGTCGCAGAGCGTGCACGTGAGCAACCCCCAAACTCTCAACCCCACCCTGCCAGGCCAGAGAGGATGACCAGGGGCTCAGCAAGGAACCTGGGCTTCAATGCAGGTTTGGGGAAGAAGACTGGAGACTCCATCACAACCCAAAATTACACTCGCTGAAATCTACCAAGGCCAGAGATCTGAACATCATGATTCAATATCTACCCCCAGAGAGGGGTGAATAGACATAAAGAAACTCATCTCTAAGCACTACGAAATGTGTGCCACGATTTGCTGGCTAAATGTATATAAAATTACGCTCAGATGTCTGCATTCTGCAAAATGTCTCTGTACTTGTGGGTGGCACCCGGTTTTATTTTTCTAATTGCTGTCCCTTTTTAAACTTCCAAACCTTATTTTCCCTGAAAAAGAGGAGATTGTATTTTTCTTCCCCTTGTCAAAACAGAGAGAGGGCTTGGGTTTCTATAAAAGAGAGTCTATGGTATGGCAGTGAGTTTGATAAGCCCAGGGAATTAGAGGATGCAATATAGCTTAGATGGATCAGGTGTGTGTGTGTGTGTGCACATGCGTGTGTCTTACATGCCTGTTGTAAGGAGGAACACGGAATACGTGTGGAAAAAGATCAAGGACGTTGGGGATGTGATCCCCTTCCGGTTCCAGTCTGAGGGTGTGTAAGTTCCGTCCGGATCTCCTACCTGCTCCTCTGAGTAATGAATCTCAAAGTCATGGTGAAGGGAAGCAATCTACTAAAATCAGCAGTCCTTGGACGCATCTATTCTGTCTTCAGGTAAATATAAAACTCCACTTCTAGTAGGACATGGCCATTTTTTGTCGGTTAAAATTTCCATCGGAAGGAAAACCAACCACAACGTCAAAGCCTTAATTTCTGAATAAGAAAGTACTTAGTGCGGTCTACTGCCAGTACTTTTGACTTACGCAAAACCCTTCTATACCCAGGGCCGCTGAGAAGCTATAGGGAGCTTTTGTGCAAATTAGAAAAAATGTGCTTCTTCTGGGGGCACAGCTCCAGGCCAGGACTCCAGGCTCGGGAAGAACGTGCCAGATGGCAGGGCCACCTTCTCCAGTGCCTCTTGTACAGCCACGTGCTTGCAGCTCTGGCCAGGCCCCCTCTGCATCAGTCTCACGGTGGCAGAGATTGTCAACTGGTCACAATCCACACCTTAGGTATTCGCAAGAACATTCCGCAAATCTGAAATAAACGTTAGACGGGATCTGAGAACCACCTCCACAGAGGTCTATGCTCCACAGAGAAAGCACCTGCAGAGTGGACTGTCTCACACAAGGGTCGATTGTTTTCTAAGACCTCAGAGCCTTGATGATTTTTGATGCTTTTAGAGTTACCACGAGCATGCCATTTAACAGGGACGCCTGCTCCCGTAGGGGATCTCAAAGACGAATAGGGTAAATTCGTGCCCTCTAGATTTAGAGCAGTTTTTTCAGGGTGATAAGGCAATAAAAATGCAAAGGTGTGTAAGACTCCAGATGAGGGGAATGGAAATCTGTGACAGAAGTTCAGAGAGGGGAGAGAAGCAACATTTTAGGCCAGAGAACTCACAGAAGGCTTTTAGATACAGCAATTGGACAAGGGGAGGGAAAGAATGATTTGTGACGAAGAAGCAAAAACTCTCTGGTTACAGGTGTGGGGGCTGCAGAGGGCAAATAGGATGGATATGAACGAAGCCTAGAGGTCTAAAGAGAAGACCTGGGACCACGTCCGTGTTCTTAGTGGGGAAAATGTGAATATTACATATGTATACCTGGGAAGTAAACATTTCAAAGACAGCACTTATTTAGAAAGTCAGTCTGATGAACTAAAAAAATCAGAGACTGAGCGATAAAACAAACACCAGTTGAAAGCCTGGCTCCATTCCTGATTAATTACATAACCATAGACCATAACCTCTCTAAAACCCCATTTCCTTATTTATAAAAATAGAAATAAAAATGCCAGGTCTCCAAGATAATTATAGGAATTGAATGCAGTAAGGACACATGTATCTGTCATGTGGTAGGGATTCAATCGCCAGGCACTCTCAGGGCTATGACAGCTTCAAAATCCTGTAAATATGAGTGACAGAAGGTCAAATAATCCATTTTGCCTTGACTTCTGAGACTATTGCAAAAATTGCTAGCGTGTATATGCACCAACAATAACCAATTATAAACTGTGATGGTAAGATGATCCCTTGTCAGGGTTCTTGGTTATAAATAACAGAAACGAATTCTGGTTATCTTAGGCAGAAACAAAGTTTATCGGAAGGGTATTAAGTAGGTCACCGAATTGATTGGGAGAAAGTTCAGGCAGAAATCAAGAACAGGCAATGCATAGCCAAGATCATACCAAAGGCAATTTGCATGGCAGCACGTTACCACCGGACACCCACCGCCATGCTGCTGGTCTCCTCGGTCCCAGCACCCTCACCTCCAAGCCACGAACCCTCTTCACTCTTGCCTCTGAGAAGCTACTACATGGAAAGTATCTCTCACTGATCCTCTCCACGCTACTCTTAAGGTTTAAAGTCCCTGGTAGTAGCATTTCACCGACCAAGATTAAGTTATGTGTTCATTCTGTAGCCGCCAGAGGAGGGAAGATAAAATATCCCCTCTACTTTACCTTCTGTAGTAAGAGGCAGGTAGAACCAGAGCAACTCCTTTCCTTCACCAGAGATCCCCCTCCAAAAAGAAAATGAGTGTGGAATGGCAAAGTAGCAGATAACCAACACACAATAGCAAAAAAAAAAAAAAAAAAAAAAAAAACCTTTAAACACATGTGTACATATCTAACAAGAAATGCACAAGACCTATAGAAGAAAATTATCAAACTTTCCCCCAAAGAAAGCAAAAAGCAATATAAAATAAATGGTGAGGCATAGCGTTTCTGAATGAAAAGTGTTAACATGGTAAGGATGTCAGTTCTCACCAGATCTGCGAATAGACTTGAATTCTGATCAGAAATGCAAGAGTTTTTGTTTATTTTAGAGTTTGACAGGTGGTTCTAACACACACACACACACACACACACACACACACACACTATATATATATATATATTATATATATATTATATATATATATTATATATATACATATACACATAATATATATATTATACATATACCTATGATATATATTATATATACATATACACATAATATATATTATATATACATATTATATTTTACATAATATATATTATATATACATATTATATTATACATAATATATGTTTGAAACAGAAAAACAAGGGGGTTATCCAACATACTAGCTATCAAAATATGCCATAAACCTATATGGTAGAGTACAGCGTTGACCCAGGAATAGACATATAGATCAATAGAGCAAAAAAGAACTCAGAAAAAGCCACTGTATAAGCAGACACGTAGAGACATGTAGTATAGAAAAGGAGGTATTGCAATTCAGTAGGGAATTAGGGGTCAAAGAAAAGAGATAAATATAATAGGAGATGTGTTAATTAACCAAATGGTGGGAAACCTTTCACAATGTATGCGGGCAGAAAATTACAGCAGTGAACGCTTTGAAAATCTTACAATTTTATCTGCTTTTACCTCAATAAAGCTAAAAAAATTAATTAAATTAAATTACAAAAAAGTTCCTGTCCTTTCTGCAAAAGGACACGATTGGAAATACGGCAGGCTTTGTGGGACATAAAAGCTCAGCTGTGACACTGCAATGTGAAAGCAGCCATAGACAAAACAAAACAAATGACGGTAGCTGTGTTCCAATAAAACTTTATTTAAAAAAAAAAAAGTAAGAGCCCCTAGGTGTCTCAGTCGGTTAAGGCGCAGACTCTTGATTTCAGCTCAGGTCATGACCTCATGGTTTGTGAGTCTGAGCCCAGTTGCGTGCAGGTGGTGTGGCACCTGCTTGGGATTCTCTCTCTCTCTGCGTCTCCCCAGTGTTCTCTCTCTCGCTCAAATATAAATGAATAAGACTTTACAAAAAGGATACTAAGCAGAATTCAATGCTTTATATAAACTAGATAAACAGTGTTGAAATCTATGGCTATTTCTTAAAAAAATGAATCTAGACCCTCACACATGCACAAAAATAAAAGCCATTTAAATCAAAGATTTAATGTAATAAGTGTAAACATTAAAACTATAAAAGTATCCAAAATATAGACGATGTAAAAAGATGAAAGAATTTATAGACGGGAATACATAAACTTTAAAACTTCTATCCTCAAAAGACTATAAGTAAAGTTAGAACAGCAGGAGCCTGGGAGAAAATATTTGCAATGATCACATAAAACAAAGGATTAATATACAAAATGTAAAAATTACACCTACAAATTAATAAGAAAAAGATAAATAGATCAATAAAAATGTAAAGACTATGAACAGGTAATTCACCAGGAGAAATTAAATAGCCAATAAAGATAAGAAAAGCTTCTCCACGTTACCAGTAATAAGGGTGAGGGGAAAAATATATTTTTTTCATCTCAGATTAGCAAAAATAGCACACATAATATTAGTGTAGGCAAGGACACACAAAAATGGGCTGTTGGTGAGAAAACGAATTGATAAACTAATTTCTAAAAGCCAGTAAGTAGTATCTAATAAAGATTGAAAATGTATACCCTTTGATATGGTAACGTCACCTCCAAGGGCTAAAGAAATACTTGCATTGTGTGCGAAGACTTCTTTTGTAGAAGTTGTTAACTGAAGTTGGCTTGCATCGGTAAAGAAATTAAAACATCAATTGCAGATCAAAAGTAAACTAAGAATAAGACGGACCTCCAAAAGCTGATAAGGGGTACAAATTTCAGAGAAAATAGCAAGATGGACCCCCTACAAATAAATATATCACCTAGCTTGGCCCCATATATGTATTTTAAACTATGTGTATGGATATACAGAGCAAGATCCAATTTTTTAAATAGGTCTGAAGAAAACCCTTCAGTAATGGTTACCTTCGGGAAGGGGAAGGGCCTGGGAGATAAGTGTTAACGCTTTAATCTATAAGTGTCTGCCAGGTTCTAGCCTTTTCTAAGACGTACTGCAGCTTCCTGGAGCAGGGACAAGATCTATCTCCATCCAGCCGACAGATGTGCCCGCAAGTGCCCTGCCTTGTCACCTTCTTAGCTTCCCCTTCCTCACGTGAGCCAGCTGTGCCTTTTCTCCCCTGTGTCCACTCATACGTGCTTTAATAAAAGCATTTTCATCTTCTAATTGTACCGATCGCAGTTGTAGGTTGAACTGTGTCGCCCAAGAAGCTCTGTTCAAGTCCTATCCTTCCTACCCATGAACGTGACTTTTCTTGCAAATAGGGTCGTTGCCATTTCCATCAAGTTAAAACGCGGTCGTACAGAATTAAGTTGGGCTCCAACCCGGAGACTGGTGTCTTTGCAACAGAAAGCAGATACTCTTCAGAGCGTGTAAATCTTTTGCCTTCTACAAGAGAAAGGAGAGGGAGAGCTGGCCACACAGACACTCAGAGAAGAAACAGGTGGAGGAGAGAGGCCACGTGAGGACGCGGCAGAGGTGGGAGCGACGCAGCCGAGAGCCAACGAAGGCTGAAGATGGCAGGCAGACAACAGACACCAGGAGAGGGGCACAGGGAGATTCTCCCTCAGAGCTTCCAGAAGGAACCAACCTTGACTTCAGACTTCCGGTTTCCAGAATAAGACTGAATTGCCATTGTTTTATTTATTTATTTATTTATTTAGAAAGACTTTCTTTTTTTTTTTTAATTTTTTTTTTCAACGTTTATTTATTTTTGGGACAGAGAGAGACAGAGCATGAATGGGGGAGGGGCAGAGAGAGAGGGAGACACAGAATCGGAAATAGGCTCCAGGCTCCAAGCCATCAGCCCAGAGCCCGATGCGGGGCTCGAACTCACGGACCGCGAGATCGTGACCTGGCTGAAGTCGGACGCTTAACCGACTGCGCCACCCAGGCGCCCCAATTGTTTTATTTTTTTAATGTTTGTTCAATTTTGAGAGAGAGAGAGAGCATGTGTGCCAGTGAGGGAGGGGCAGAGAGAGGGGGACAGAGGATCCGAAGAGGGGTCCGTGTTACGAGCAGACAGCCAGACGCAGGGCTTGAACTCATCAACCATGCTATCGTGACCTGAGCGGAGGTCAGACACAACCAACTGAGCTACCCAGGTGCCCCTAAATCACCACGGTTTTAAGCCACCTGGTTTGTGGTAACTTGGTTGAGCAGCCCCCGGAGACTAACAAAACAGTACATAGCAAAAGTTAGGTTCTTCGACCCGCCAACCACAGGGTGCGTATATACGTGCGCGTGCACACACGTGTGTGAAAGGAACAGCAACCAAACGTTGTCTGACAATTGACAAAATGGAAGGGCTGGGATCCCCTCTCACGGGTAGAGTTCATACCCAGCCTGGATGACCACCAGTTGGGATATCGCATGCGACGCTCCCGCGCTGAAGGGTGGTCTACGTGACTTCCTCGTGTTCGTAAACACAAGGAGTCCCTGAGCGTCCAAGGCAAAGCAGGGTCAGGCGTAAGCACCAGGATTTGGAGCCAGAAAAGTCTGAATTAGCCTCCCGGTTTCACTACAGACCAGCTACTTGAACAAACTTCCTAATGGCTAATGGCCAAAAACAGTAAGTCTTCTGTGCTGAGTCAGCATTCCTAGATGGAAGGTATTGACACCAGCTGCTAATTTAAGGAGAAATCTCTTCGAAGGATATTGGGTAGCGCACGGAAAGCACCTGCCGTCTTTCGAAACTAGTTATCGTTGCGGTGGTCGCAGCCCCTTGATGTTAACTAAAAAATGTTCTGTTTTGTTTTGTTTTGCTTTTTGGCAGCTCCTGTTTTTTTCCTTCTCAGCACGTGAAGTGAATACGTCTGATTGGTGGGCCCTAGGTCATGGGCCCCGTGCCCCAGCTGCTAGGGAGGCTGAGACCGTAGCTATAATAATGGCAGCTCTCATTTACTGAGCATTTACTACGTGCAGGCACCCTTCTGTCTTTCCATTCATTAACTCGCTTAATCTTCACGGGACTTTGTGAAGTCTGTATGTCGTCCCCACTTTCACTGGCCAGGAACCCGGGGTGCAGTAGAGCCGAGGAACATTCAGAGCCGGAATTGCAGACTAACGTGCGTCACTCCCGAGCCCATAATCTTCGGGAATATTCTTCTCTGCTCTTCACCTGGAGCTTCCAACTTCTGTAGTGATGATCACCGTCCACCTCAAAGAGCAAGTGGTTTTTCAAGCAGAAGAAGGGGATACATATTCCGAATGGTCAAATTAAAAACAAAAAAACCCCAGAGATAACTGTTCATTATAACCTACAAATTACCTCACAGAGCTGCTGCATGTATTAAAAGAGGATTCTGCATCCATGATTTTTATTTATTTGATTTACTTATTGTTTTTATTTATTTTATTTTTTATTTTTTTAATTTATTTTTGAGAGGGAGGGAAAGACCGAGCATGAGCAGGGGAGAGGCAGAGAGAGAGGGAGATACAGAATCCGAAGCAGGCTCCAGGCTCCGAGCTGTCAGCACAGAGCCTGACATGGGGCTTGAACCCACGAACGGTAAAATCATGACCTAAGCAGAAGTCGGAGGCTTTACCACGTCAGGCACCACCCTGAGCCACCCAGGTGCCCCAACTTTTTTTTTTCAAATCTGATCTTCCAGCCCACGATGCCCAATATCTTCCATGAATTTCTGTTATTCTTATCATTGTAACTCACAGTTTCATTCCAGGTTGCACGCCAACTTCTATTGTTGCGTAATTGTTTCCTGTTGCTTCCTCTTCAAAATGTGTTGCACAAATGGCATTTCAGAACATACAGTGTTTTTTGGAAAGCGGATCGATTTTATAAATAAGAGTAGTTGTTAGCAGCCTTTTACACACACACACACACACACACACACACACACACACACACTGCTTAACTGGCATGATGCTCTGGTGGGCAGACCAGGTGGGGCAGTAGCAATTTTTTTGGCTGTCAGAGAGAACCCTCAGCTGCCTCAGGTGAAGTCCTGATGGTTTTCCCAAAATGGCCTATTCTTTCTCCTTTTATCTTCACGTGGGATCTGAAGGATGTTCTGGACGCCCTGTCCCCTGGGGCAGCTGCTTAGAGGCTTTTACCAGCATCATCCTCCATTTTGCCTTCTTATTCCCCATATTTATCTCCAAGTTAGTCAACCAGCAAAAAAGTTCTTTTGGTCCTTTCTCTCAGATGAGATGCTTAGGGTAGAGGATTCTTAGAGATTCTTTATGCGTCTTGGTCACTCCACATTATCTTGTAACTTTTACAGTTTCACTAAGAGGGAAAAAAAGAAGAAAAAGAAGAAGAAGAAACTTTCCTGTGCCTTCATCTTTAGTCTCAAAGGTCCTTTCTGTTCATCTCTGCTCAAATTTGTGTTTCGACCACGTCAACTCACATTTACTTTTATTCTATAACAGATAGTAGTGAGCTCTCCAAAGGCTCTGCATTCATTTTTCATATTCAGAAAAACATCCATCATTTTTACATACCATTAAATAATTGACAGAGTGAATTCTCATACATAGGAACTACCCTTGATACATGGTGACCTTAACCCTTTTACAGGTCAGAAAAACGAGGCTCAGAAAACGGAGTTACCAGCTCGAGGTCACACAGCCGGAACACGGTCGGGCGAGATGAAGACGTTGAATAGCCTTCCGTCCTCCAGCGTGCCGCAGAAGCTTCCTGGTGTTGTGGGAGAGGTAGGCTCATCTTCCAGACCGCCGTCCGCTGTGTGGCCAGTATTCAGGCGACACTACAATTGGGTCTTCCGAAGCACGCATTGGCACCGTTACAACCTCAAGGTCTACTGTCTCCGCTGGGCCCCCGGCACTGCCCAGGAACCCTGGTATGGCCTCGTCGCTTCTGCGCCTCGTTATCCCAAATGCTCGGTTGATGACTCAAATAAGACTTGCCTGTTATCATGAGGGAGATAACGCCATTTCCAGGAGTCACCGGCAGCCACTCCATCAGCTTCCCCCCCTGCCACCTGCACTCTTACCTCTATCTGCACCTACTCCTTCCTCTTCCTTCTGGTCTGCCATCTAAGAATGGTTTCTCCAGTCATGTTTTAGATCCCATCCCCTTGTACGTCCTCATGGGTGCAGCCGCATCCTTTATCTCTCCTTGTAAGGGGTCTTCCTTCGGAGAAAATAAACCCCATCAGGCCTCTCCCATTAAAACAACAACACGATGAAACAACACGGATCAAAACTATAGCCACTTGCCCAACCTTCCTACCTCCCTCCTTCCTTTCACTATCTTCTTGAAAGCATGATCTACATCAGTTGTTTCTAATTTCTTATGATTTATCATTTATCATTTCTCCCACTCATGGTTCATCTCCTTGAAATACGATCTGTTGTAGGACAAAAGCTTCCCATGTCGTTAAACAATTCAAATGATCCCCATCTTTGTCTTCTAAAGCTCTTGACCACGTAGAATTCTGCCTTATTAAAACTGTCTCCTCTTCTGGCCTCTCTTGAAACAACCTTCCTACAGCTTTCTTTCTAACTTTCTGGCCACTCCTTGGACTCCACCCTTTGTTCTTCCCAGCCTTTAGGTTCCCCTTGAGCGATCTTGCCCATAGCCGTCTATGAACGATGAATCCAAAAGCTGCATTTTCGGTTGAAATGTATTCCCTGAGACCCAGATAGCCAACTGCTACGTTGGTATCTCCACGTGCACATTCTTCCAACCACACATTCAAAATCTCCTAAGATGATTTAATGACTTTGCCTTAAGCTAATGTCCTTGCCACGTGCTACTCTTATTTATTATATCCTCTATTTCAGCGAATGATACCAACATACAAATAATTGCCCAAGGCAGAGTCCTTGACTCCTCCCTTCTTTCCTTCCCCACTTACAAACAGTTCAAGTCTTTTACATCCTACATCTTAAATATATATTTAATATATATGCCTTCCTATCTCTAGTAACTGTTACCACTTCATTCTGGATCCCATCTGGATTACAGCAATAGCCTCCTAATTCATCTTCCAGCCTCTAGTCTGGCCCTTTGCCAGCACATTCTCCTCCCTGCAGACAGAATCATCTGTCCAAAATGTAAATCTGACCCTACCACTCGTCTCTATTAAAATCATTCAATAGCTCCCCTTAGTTTTCAAGGTAAAGTTCAAACTCCTTAGCTTAGCACATAAAACTCTTTGTGATCCTGTCCCTGAATAACTCTCTAGCTTCTTCCCTCCCTGCCCCCACTCCTCTACCTTCCACGACCTTTACTCCAACAATAATATTGAAGTACGTGAAATCCCCTAAACCCACCACGCTATTTAATGCTTCCATGCCAGTGTAGTGCATCATACAATCCCTGCTCTGAACAAATGCCCCACTCACCTTGCCTTCATCTCTAATTTATCTAATTCATTCATGTCAAAATTCAGCTCAGTGGCCTATCTGCCAGGTTGTCCTACCTGACGATATAAGGTAAAATCAACCCTTACAAGCTGTTATTGAGTATGTTCCTGGGACACACTCAATACGAGAGTATCGAGAGGTTCTTTTGTGCAATTCGTCAACATCATAGCGTGCCTTCATACGTTCTTTTTTTTCCTTTTGTGGATCCTGAACCTAACGGCATATGCAGTGTACCCTAAGGCGTACCCTGGGTGAGTCTCTCTATGGATCTACATTTGCATGGCATGAATTTCCTCTGCTTATTCTCTCCTGAAAATACAGATTTGCCAGGATAAGAGTCAGAGCCCTTGAAAATGATATTCCAATTTGGTAAAGAGACAACCAACGCGGAATAGGGGAGGCTTAGTGACCGGGCTCTCCTATCACCTTCTCACGCATGCTGAGACTCTTGACGGCATGGGTTTGGGGAATCCGGGCAACGTGGGGACAGTAAAGCCCCTCGATAAAAGCACAACATGCCAACCAGCTGCAAATCCTACCTGTAATTTCTTCTCTTCCCTCTTCGATCCCAGGGAAATATGTCAGTGGATGCTGTCAGATAAGAACAAGCCATTGATCTATAGGGCGTGAGGCAAGGCTAGAATATCGATGCTGCACGTTCTTTCTAGTATAAGCTGCTCCTTAGTAAGTGAGATGCCTTGGAAATCGGGGACTTTGGGACTAATAAATATCTAGAAGGAGTTAAAATCACTGCCATGCACTACCTCCACTCTGGAGGACAGTGCCCTCAGAGCCAACAGTAATTTGGGCCCAGGAATTGACATTTATTTATTCCCTCACCTCGACTTTCATTGTTTTCTTGAGTGTGGTTTTTTAATTTTCCCTCGGTGTGCGGTTGCATTTGGGAGACCCATTGGGTGGTGAAAGAAAACCAGACAAAGATTTGAAAGGCCTGGATTCTGCCGCCAGGTGATTGACTAAATATGCCCTTCCCCTCTCTCTTGGTATTAGCTTCCCCGTAAGTAACCTGACAATTTAGACCAGATCGTGAATTCGTCAACTGAGCCCCATGGATGGGATCCAGGGCTCTGTTAACCCAAGAAATTAGATGTAAGATTTGATACATATGTACATTCTTCCTAGGAGGAAGAAGTTTGGCTTTTGTTAGATTCCCCGGGAGGCCTTGGCTTCCCAAATAGACAAAATTGAGGGTTGTACTTGACCTCAACATTCGTACTTCTTTGGGGAGACACATTTTTTGACACTGGGGAAACCGCTGAGGTTAAAAGAGAGAAGCTGAACTTGACAGAAAGACAGACTTGGGTTCAAATCCTGACTATTCCACTTATTTTGCGTGTGCCCGTGGGTGAGTCACTTTACCTCCATGACTCCGGATCTACAAAATGACAACGATAATATCTATGTCACAGGTTGTAAAAATTAAGAGAAATGGGTCGTATGGAAAAATTGGGGCTAGCATGCCAGAACTCTTCAAGGAATGCTTGTTCAATGAGTGTCTAGAGACCCAGAACCCTGAGGGCCACTTCTTCTCCGCCCTCAGCAATATTGCCATCCAGACTGTTGTTTTCTCAGGTGTGCCCACGGACTGACAAAGTCTTCATGTTTGTGTTTTCCCTTAAAGATGAGACATGAGGGGCGCCTGGGTGGCTCAGCCGGTTGAGCGTCCGACTTCAGCTCAGGTCACGATCTCGCGGTCCGTGAGTTCGAGCCCTGCGTCGGGCTCTGGGCTGATGGCTCAGAGCCTGGAGCCTGCTTCCGATTCTGTGTCTCCCTCTCTCTCTGCCCCTCCCCCGTTCATGCTCTGTCTCTCTCTGTCCCAAAAATAAATAAACATGAAAAAAAATTTTTTTTAAATAAAAAAAGATGAGACATGAAAGAGGCCTATCTGATTAACGTGTTGCTACACAAATGGGAATCCACTGGAACTAAGAACCATTCCCAGTCTTCCAAGAAAAGGTAAGAGTCCAGCTAGTGTGGCCTAAGCTTTGATCTGAATGAAAACAGAAAGACTCTTGAGACCTTTATTCTGATACCATATTTGTCCACAAAACCTGGCAATCCCAGGGAACGACTCGGGCCAAGTATCTCAGGTCGTGGAGGGTGGAGAGAGCAGCGGAGAAGAAGGCTAGGGCCGGCCAGAAAGTGGTTGCCCCGCCCACAAGCACCATGAAAGATCCGGCAGACCTGAACATGCAGAATCAGCTCATAGTGTCCCATCGCCACCTCGTGGACCCATGTCACCAAAAGACTGGCTGCTTTACTGGCTACACCTTCTTACAGCCCCTTCAATTTGTGTGCCTTCTGTGGCATTTTTCTCCTTCAGAGAGGGTCTTAATGTTCAGCAAAGCTTTATTCAATAAAAATCCTCCCACGGTCCAAGGGACTTACATATATATTTTTTTTTAATTTTTTTTTCAACGTTTATTTATTTTTGGGACAGAGAGAGACAGAGCATGAACGGGGGAGGGGCAGAGAGAGAGGGAGACACAGAATCGGAAACAGGCTCCAGGCTCCGAGCCATCAGCCCAGAGCCTGACGCGGGGCTCGAACTCACGGACCGCAAGATCGTGACCTGGCTGAAGTCGGACGCTTAACCGACTGCGCCACCCAGGCGCCCCTCATATATATATTTTTAAACCATATCCACCTTCAAGGCATTATTATCTTCATTTTATTTTTTAATTTTTTTTTAATTTTTTTAACGTTTATTTATTTTTGAGACAGAGAGAGACAGAGCATGAACGGGGGAGGGTCAGAGAGAGGGAGACACAGAATCTGAAACAGGCTCCAGGCTCTGAGCTGTCAGCACCGAGCCCGACGCGGGGCTCGAACTCACGGACCGCGAGATCATGACCGGAGCTGAAGTCGGATGCTTAACCGACTGAGCCACCCAGGCGCCCCTATTATCTTCATTTTACAGAAGAAGTTCTATTTTAAGTTCGTGAAGTTGTAAGAGACAGAATGGGTTTCAATCCAGAAGTCTCTGGTTTGAAAGTTTCTAAACTAAACCCTGAGCCTTCCAGACACAATGATAAAAGAGATAATGGTTCTTGCTCTCACGGGACAATGGGAGACAGGCGTGTAAACGGAGGACTTGAAGAGAGTCCTAGGTGCTCTCTAGGTTGGAGGCAAGCACAGAAAGCTGCAAGAGCAAAGAAGTTCAACCACGTAGAACTGGTGGAAAGACAACGTACATGTGATGTGTGAAGTTCAGGAAAGACGTTTTCGGAGAGTTGAGTCTTCGAGGATGGAGAGGGATAAGTCCAAAGGAGGCAAGCCATTCCACGCAGAAGAATGAGGGAATAAAATGAGCAAGAGGCAAGAGTAAAACAACAGGAAACTCAAAAGCGTGCCTCACTGCAGTGTAAGTATTACTGGGAGTGTGAGTTGCAAAACACCTCGCGTTCTCTTAGCGGCCCCGAGAGCTGGGAGGCTTTCCATCTGCCACGAATGAACTTGTGATCTTAGCTCTGGTGCTCCGGAAAGAGATAAGGGCTTTGGGGACCCCAGAAACTGGTTTTTCTCTCCTCTTTTCTAACCCAGACATCCCAATCTCAGCGCAAAAGGTTACAATTTCCCTGGGAAGAAATTGTGCTGACCCGGGGTTTTCGCAAAGAGTGTGGTATTTCTGCTTGGCTGCCCTGCCTGCTGAAACACTGCTAAAATAGCTGGTGAGCAAGACATCCCCAAAGCGAGCAGCTGCACGTGAGGGCCGTGCAGAAGTTTGCCTCTGGTTTATCTACTTCAATCGGGAAAAGAAAAAAAAAAAAAAAAAAAAAAAAAGAAAGAAAAAAGTGACTACTCTCTGAGAAGCTGTAAATGTTCCAGGGTCTCATGGCATTTATTTGGTTTGGCACCTCAGCTCCACCAATGTCCACTTTCTCCTTGAGCTCCAAACGGGAGGAGGGTGCACAGCACAGTTGAAAACATAAGCAAATAGGGGCTCGAGGACCAAAACAAAAGAGTCCAGAAATATGAGTTCATTTTGGCCTTCTAAGCCACCGGTTGGATTGGCTAAGGATCTCCATTTTTCACTCACCCCTTTCTCAAGCAGGAAAATACTTCCTCACTCATTTGTGAACTTAGTTGGCTTAACTGTCTTTGAAGTATTTGATTGCCGAAGTTTTTCAGTAAGGATAATACGTAGATCAGGTCCTTGTCTTCTCGGAGCTGTGGAAATTAAACCTGACCTTGGGGCGCCTGGGTGGCTCACTCGGTTAAGCGTCCAATTCTTTTTTTTTTTTTTTTAATTTTTTTTTTAACGTTTATTTATTTTGGGGGCAGAGGGAGACAGAGCATGAACAGGGGAGGGGCAGAGAGAGAGGGAGACACAGAATCGGAAACAGGCTCCAGGCTCCGAACCATCAGCCCAGAGCCCGACGCGGGGCTCGAACTCACGGACCGTGAGATCGTGACCTGGCTGAAGTCGGACGCCTAACCGACTGCGCCACCCAGGCGCCCCTAAGCGTCCAATTCTTGATCTTGGCTCAGGTCACCATCTCACCGTCCGTGAGATGAATACCCCACATCGTGGGGGTCCTGCGCTGACACAGTAGAGCCTGCTGGCGATCCTCTCTCTCCTTTTCTCTCTGCCCCTCCCCTGCTCACACACTCGGTCTCTCTCACTCTCTCTCAAAAGAAATAAACTTCTAAAAATAAAAATTAAAAAAAAACCTGACCCTAACATCAGGCTTCTGATCTATCCAGTGCTTGAATCGAGAAAGCCAAATAAGCCAAAGTAAGTATTTCCCACTGTATTTTCTTACCTTTGGACACGCGGGAAAGAGGTGCCCTTTTCCCAACCTATATTTGCTCAGGGTATATATATTTAGAGTTTAATCCCTTGGACTTAGCAAAATCCAAAAAGCCCCTGGGTGGCTCAGTCGGTTAAGCGTCCGACTTCGGCTCAGGTCATGATCTCGCGGTCCGTGAGTCCGAGCCCCACGTCGGGCTCGGTGCCGACAGCTCAGAGCCTGGAGCCTGCTTCCGATTCTGTGTCTCCCTCTCTCTCTGCCCCTCCCCTGCTCATGCTCTGTCTCTCCCTCTGTCTCAGAAATAAATAAACGCTAAAAAAATTTTTTTAAAAAAATGAAAACTCTTATAAAGAGGGGAAAATAAATTATTAACCCCTTAGTTGATTATTTTACTCACTCTTTTCCCCACCCCCACCACCCGCAGCAGACACACACCACTGACGGCACAGAGTACCTCCTGGTATGAAAGGGAACATTTTTTTTTTTTTAAAGTAATTTGGGAGTTTGGGGTATGTCCAAATGAGGAGCCCATCACGAAGAGCACAGAAAAATAACCGCCGACTCATATGAAGCACCTTTTATGGCACACACAATGAGGTTGGTGAGTCTATATAAAGGATTTCATTTCTTCCTCCAGAGCCGCCCTATGAAGCCAACGAGGAACGAGGTACTTAGCTGTCGGGAGATAGGACGCGGCAGAAAATGAAACACCTTCCTTCATTCACCAGAAGAGGATCCGCTCTGCCCGGAGGTGCCCGGTTCCATTTTGAGTTACAGAAGGGGAAGAGAGAAAAGGAAAAGTTACAAAGGGGGAAAGACCAGACTGAGATGAAATGACAGGGAAGCTGAAACCACAAAGTATGTTTTAGCTAAATGCTCTTCCTCCAGTCAAACAAAGGAGCATAGGTTTAGTATTTAATCCATTCACTCACTCCGTGATAATTCAGTTGACATATACACAGTATATCGTCAATACAAGATGTCTGACACCTCTATTTCCCCCTTTGGAATATCTCACAGTATCTTCAATAATCCCAGCACCCTGTTAAGTGGGTTTATAGGGATGAACCAAGAGTTCCATGGCGTTATTCGTGCTACGTTGTTCCAAGTGATCGAACCAAGCATGGGTATTTGTGCTCAAGTTGCCATCTGGCCAGCGGCCTATGATGTAACCCCACATGAGAATTCAGCCCCATCAGGACACGGAAAGCCTAAGCCGACAATTGAGAAGGGCAGAAAAGGAGACACCCGTCGAAAGAAGGCAGTAAGCAGGAGCGATGATGTAGCAAAACCATAAATAAACAGAAGCCATGCGTAAGACAGGAAACAGGGTCAAGCCAGAGAAGGGAAATGAACGGAAGCGAAGACAGAGGAGCGAAGTCATACATTGTGACTGTAATGGCAGAGCAGTTGAGTAGGTAGCAAGGGCTACCTAAAATATAACACCTGGTTGTCATAACTACGGTCTATTCCTGAACTACGTTCTCATTCCCCTTGTTGTTCAGCTGACTGGTCTCCAGGTTTTTCTGTCTTCCTAGCTTTCTTAGTGCCATGACTACACATCTGTAAATGACAGCAATCCGACATGGCAAAGGTCTGTTTTTCTTGTGTCCAAAGGAGCCAAATAGCACAATCTGTAAGACAGAAGAAAGCATCCTAGGTACATATATAAATAAGATTAGGCCTAACTTAAAGCAATTCACTAATAGATCAGAAATAGATTCATAGGTAAGTGGGCTCCATTCTTTAATAAGACAATTAGGACCTAATAAAGAAAGAGAAAAAATTCTAATTTAAAAGTGATAAGTGTTTAAATTCTTCAAAAAGAGTGGATGAATCTCTCATTAGGAATAATGACCCTCTAGCCCATCTTTTGTTTAATTCTAAAGTAAGAAAGAACATACTAAGCCTGAGCCTCATTCACTAATTTATTCCTCTATTTCCACCCAGTGCTGACACAGGAAGGATTGAGATTCTTTAAAATGAAAACATTAACAGGGGCGCCTGGGAGGCTCAGTCGATTGAGCATCCAACTCTTGATTTTGGTTCAGGTCATGATTCCGGAGTTGTGGGCTCGAAGCCCATGTCAGGCTCTGTGCTGGGTGTGGAGGCTGCTTAAGACTTTCTCTCTCTCTCCCTCTGCCCCTCTCTCCCACTTGCACACCACCTCTCTCTCTCTCTCTCTCTCTCTCTCTCTCTGTCTAAAAAACAAACAAAAACAACAACAAAAACCTCATTGATTAGAACAGACCCAGAAATGACAATTGATAGAATTAGTGAACCAAGATGTCGAAATAGTTACCATAGATGTGTTTCATATGCTCAAAGTGGCAAAGGACAATATGAGCATGGTGAGGGGAGACATGGAAGGTATTTTATAGGAAGGAAGGAAGGAAGGAAGGAAGGAAGGAAGGAAGGAAGGAAGGAAAAGGAAGGAAGGAAAAAGGAAGGAAGGAACTTTTGGAGATAACAAATGCAGTACTGAAATGAAAAAGACTTTAGGTGAAATCACTGGCAGACTAGATGGAACAAAAGTTTAAGAAATTAGTGAACTTACAGAACTGAAAGAATAGACAAATTCACAATTAGTGTTGGTGATGCCAACACTCCTTTCTCAGTAATTGATAAAATAACCAGCCACACACACATGTAAGGGTATAGAACACTTCAGCAACATCAACGAACATGACGTAACTGATATTTCTTTATTTTTTATTTTCTGTTTTTTATTTTTTGAGAAGGCGGGGGAGAGGGAGAGGGAGAGGGAGAGAATCTCAAGCAGGCTCCACACTCGGCATGGAGCCCAACACGGGGCTCGATCCCAGGACCATGTGATCATGACCCGAGCTGAAATCAAGAGTCAGACGCTTAACCAACCAGGCCACCTAGGTGCCCCTTAACTGATATTTCCATCAATTACATTTATAGAATATTCTACCTGATGGTTGCAGAATCCTCCTTTTCTTATGTACACGTGAGAAATGCACCAGATACACCATATTTTGAGCCATACAACATGCATTAATGCATTTAAAAAAATTAAAATCATATATTCCCTGACAGCAGAAAGAAAATGGAATGAATGATCAAGAGCCATCTAGAAAACTCTAAAATATTTGAAAACAAAAAAATACAGTTCGAGATAACATGAAATATATATAACAATGTATTTTGAAATGTGTGTAAATGAAAGTGAAGTCGCTGAAGTTGTAGGTAAATCTTTATAGAAAAGAAAAAAGTCTCAAATCAATTATATAAATTTCTTTTTTTTTTATGTTATGTATTTATTTTTGAGAGAGAGAGAGTGAGGGAAAGGCAGATAGAGAGGAAGAGAGAGAGAGAGAACCTATTTGGGAGAAGGTTCCACGTTGTCAGCACACAGCCTGACATGGGCCTCGAAGCCGCAAACCATGAGGTCATGGCCTGAGCCGAAATCAAAATCAGATGCTTAACCGACTGAGCCACCCAGGTGCCCCAATTGTATAAATTTCTACCTTAAAAAGCTAGGCAAAGACGAGGGCATTAAACCCAAAGTAGCAGAGGAGTAACGATTAAAACGATGAAAACAGAAATAGGTGAACTTGAAAACAGGACAGCAGTAGAGAAAAATCAAAGAATTATAAGCTAGTTCTTTAAAAAGATCAATAAGATTGATGCACCTAAGTCTTGAACTGTCCAATACAGTTTCCACTGATCACATGGGGCTATCGAGCAATTAAAATGCAGTTAATATAAAATAAAACATGTTGTGAAGTGTAAAGCACATACAGGAGTTTCAAGACTTTAGAAAAATAAAATAGGAGAAAAGAATTTTTAATGTTTATTTATTTTTGAGAGAGAGAGAGAGAGAGAGAGAGAGAGGGCGACAGCGTGAGCAGGGGAGGGGCAGAGACAAGAGGGAGACACAGAATCCGAAGCGGGCTCCAGGCTCTGAGCGGTCAGCACAGAGCCCCATCCGGGGCTTGAACTCACGAACTGCCTAACGGCTGAGCCGCGCAGGTGCCCCAGCAGAAAAATTTTATTACCTTAGGTAAACAAAGATATCTGGGGACACAAAAAGCACAACCCCAAAAAAAGAAGAAAAAAAGTGATATAATAGGTAATATCAAAGTCTTTAAAAATCTGCTCTTCTGAAACAATTGCTAAAAACATATAAAGGTAAACGGCAGAGCGGGAGAAATGGTTGCAACATAACTGATAAAAGACTTGAATCCAAAGCATATAACGAACTCTGACAATTGTTAGAACACAATAAAAGGCAAGCAACACAATTTTAAAAAGGGCAGAGCATCTGAAGTCCCCTTCGCCAAAAGACACGCGAATGCCTTCTCGGCATGTTAAAAGAGCCTCAGTATCACCAGTGAACAGAGAGGTGTTAGTTAAAACCACCGGGAAATAAAAATACCAGGCCACACGCGCTGAAGTGGTCGCTTTGAAAAGACCGGACGGTAAAAGCCCGGCCGGAGGATGGGACGCAACTAAAATTTCCCTACATTCTGGTGGCCACGTCGGGAACCCCTTTGACAACGTCTTGTAAAATGAAGCGCACGTTTACCAACACGGCAACCATTCCACCCCTAGATTCGGACAAAAGAAAGATAGGTGCACGAGAAGACCTGTATGTGAATGTTTCAAGCAGCCGCTCTCCAGGCAAAGCTCCCCGGGGAAGACGCCGGTGGTAGTCGAGCGCGTTAGGTTTCTAACCCACTGCGGTGAGTGATAACTGTGAGCGCACGTGCGGTGGGGAACCTCGCAGAATCTCAGTAAGAGGGGGGGAGAAGGCGACTGTGATAGGATTCGGACTCTGGTTGGGAGATTTGAGAGGCAGCAGGAGGACGTGGGGGTTGACGCTAGATTGAAGGTGGCAAAGGGAAGATCATTCTCTGATCGGGCATCTGGATAATAAATCGATAGGGAGAGCAGGTGGGCATAGAGCTATGGTTACTAAAGAAGCAGCAGTCATTCGTTTGTCCAAGAAAGGAAACGTGGTGAATTTGGAGGTAGAAAATAAGAACATTTTTGTCTCTGCGTACACAAAATCATGAAGTAGACTTGCTTTGTCTCGTGGTATCATGTCCTCAGAGTCACCTTGTCTGAAATTTTTATTTTGTGAGACTGTTTACGTCCTATAGGAAAACAACATGACCTAGCTGTGAGTGCCAGGCCAGCTCTCAAGTGTCCGAGGAGGCCCGTTTTTGTTTGTTTCTCAGTCAAAAACTGGAAACAATCCAAGTGTCCATCCATTGATGAATAAACAAATTGTGGGTTATCTATATAATTTAGTACTCTTCCACAATTTAAAAAGTGAACGTCTATTGTATGCAACGGCATGGGTAAATCTCAGAAGTAAAAGAAGCCAGACATTAATGTCTATTTACTATATGACTCCGCTTACATGAAATTCTAGAAAAGGCAAAACAGTAGTGGCCAAGAGCTAATCACTTGACAGATGCTAGGGACAGATGCAGGTATTTACCTCCAAAGAGCAGGAAGAAACTTTGAGGGTATGGTCTATATGATGATTGTAAAGGTGGTGTTGACTATAAACATCGGTCAAACTTTATTGAATTTTACTCTTAAAATTGAGGATTTTCATTAAATGTGAAATTTACCTCTATAATACTGATTTCTAAAAAAAATTTTTTTTAACGTTTATTCATTTTTGAGAGACAGAGAGCAAGTGAGGTTGGGGCAGAGAGAGAGGGGGACAGAATTCAAAGCAGGCTCCAGGCTCCAAGTTGCCAGCACAGAGCCTGACGAGGGGCTCAAACTCACAAGCCACAAGATCATGACCTGAGCCGAAGTCAGACGCTTAACCGACTGAGCCACCCGGGCGCCCCTATAATACTGATTTTTTTTAATCTTTACACTCCTTGTGGATAAAAATGGTTCAGTTCTTAGATGCACACTAGCCTATCTTCTCTGTCTAGAGTCAAATGAAAGTATTTCCATTCCCTCAGATTAGTTAACTTCCCCCAAGAGTAGACAAAAGATTTCTAAACCGGGGGTGATGGGGGGACGGTTGATTTCTTAGTGAATCACCCCAATTAGCCACTGGTCAAGGGACACCTGGCTACTTTCCTTTCCCCAGAATTGACTCTGTTGATGGGCCCAACCTCCCTATCTTCAGCCACAGTGAGACCTGGAGATATAAAGGTCAGCAAACAAAACACTGGCAAATCACTTCCTCTCTCTCTCGACTTCAGTTCCCTATACCAAGGGAGAGGGGTGGAAATAAGGATTTCTCAGGGCACTTGTAGCTTAGAAATATTTACTGTATGAGCTACATTTACAAGGCTCGATTTAGGTTAAAGATCTCCTCTGATAGTATGTGTTTGTGCGTGTTATACACATGTTGTTAGTAATGTGGGCTGGAATGAACAGGTACAGGAGAGCAGTCAATGCTACTGCGTTGGTGGATTGTTTCATCTAGCTAAAATAGCAGCACTCTGAATGATTTATGAGCAGTCTTGAGAGTGTGTAATGCTTATTAACTTAATAAAAACGGTTATTGCGTATAATAATGGAAACTACCTAACAAAAATAAGACAAAAATATCCTTAAAGTAATCATTTGTTGTCAGCTCCAGTTCCTCTTACATTAATTCTTCCAAAGTCTGTTGAGTTTCTAACACCAGAGCTACCCTTTGGCCCCACAAGAAGGACCTGTCCCATGGGCCCCACACTTTAGAGGGTCCCTCTCTGTCTTACTCCTCCAACTGCTTCCCACCTCGTGGAGTCGAGAGGACGTGTCTACCCAGAGCGTGTGTGCCTCTGAAGCCCATCTATCTTGACCACACTCAGAGTACTCAGGCTCCTTCACCAATTCCCTACTCAGTCAGCCTAGAGTTCGCTTTTAGGACCTACGTAAGCCTTTTCCCCAGATCTTCTGTTTACCCATGCCTCAAGTTGAGGAAAAAAGAGAGGTTTGGTGGTGAAGATTGGACACGGCGTGGGTGTGCAGACTATGACATTCACATGAAGGCTCGTGAAGGCCTTAGCAGCGTAAATCAGAGCCAGCGGTGGAAAGCAAAAGAAGGCCACGCACATCAAAGGCCAGGCCTTCCCATGTCCTTGTGCCACCATGTTCAAAAACAGAATCCTGAAGGGTTGAAGAATTCTAAATGTAAACCTGGTCTTCAGGTTATTACTTAGATATAATTGTCAATGTCAACACTCAGAGCCCATTGAACAATTTGTTGACTTGACGTAGAATGTTCCAGTATAGAGGCATGTGAGCCTCCATTTGGTACTTTCGCCCTGGGGTCCTGAAAACATTGGTATCTTGAACCCGCAGAGAGGTTGAGGAGTGTTTATTCACTATAAGGCAACTTCCTTCAGACTGTGCTAACATAGAAATATCTGAAGGTATACCATCTGGGTTCAGTGATACCTGCCCTATTCTTGGCTGGGAGCATCTAGACCATCATCCTCAATCCTCTGAATCCCTCCCATCGATCATTCCACTTAATTTAAAACAAAACCAATAAATGGAAGGATTCTCATTTTAAACTTTGATTGGTGGTATATTTAATATATATTGACCTTAATTTGCTATCACAGAGATTAGTTTAGGAGAAAGCCAAGTCTAGCATGAAGAATGGGAGGTATTTTAAAATGAGTTAAAAAAAAAAACTATTTAAAGTAATTTTGAGCTATACCAGTGAAATTGCTAGCCAGGGAAGGGGGTGAATCAAACAGAAAATAAGCAGATAATGAAGTACTTGGAGAGCGTAGGGGACACATTACCCAGAAATAGGGGGGAAAAATGGGAAAAAGTAATGGCAAGGTCTGTTCAGCTATGTAAGGCCAGCCTTGATGAGTTTTCAGGCTTTCTATTGGAGGTGCATGTGGCAGAGGGTGGGGGGGAGGGCTGTCCCTACACACGGGAGGAGGGTGGCTTCTTTTGTTAATACTTATCATGGAACAAATGAACTGTTACTCCTTACAGGGCAAAAGTCCCCTTACGTAGCTCTTTGTTTTTGCAGAAAAGGACCCATCAGTTATCCTCCATGGTAATCAGATCTTTGTCTAGCTGCCTCAGTGGGGAAAGCCAAAATCTCAGAGGACACTCCGTCTCCCTAGAACTTCTGGTATCATCAATCTGCCTTCAGAATCCTGCAAGGTGAGGAAGGGCATATGGAAAAGTCTTTCCAGACTTTATGACTCACTGAGAGTTTATGATTAACTGTGGGATTGACAGGTGTCCATAATACCCAGGAATCTTGACATTTTCTTGTCAAAATAGACGTGTTGGAAGGGTATGTGGATTTAAGAGACGTGTCCACGTGGTGTCTCCTTATCTCACAGGAGGAGTCATTTATATGATCTATGGTTGGGTGTCTAAAGTTCTTAACCCAGGAGACAAAGACCCACTCAGATTCTACAAACCTAAACCAAAAGCCTGCAGGTTGGGGCAGGCCCCTGGCTGGGGAAGGCCAGAGAAAGCAGACATAAAGCCTCAAGAGCTGAGAAATCCCGTGCTCCCCCGAGCTCACGGAGCACTTAAAAAACCATGCCACGTCGCATTTAAAACAACTTTAATTTGACGAGTATAAGATTCTGTGAAATAGTTATTTATTCACTTAACTGGTGGGTATATACAGCAAGAAAGAACCGGGCTAGAATCAGGAGATTCAGCCCCATGCAGCTGAGCAAGTCACTTTCCTTCCTCATACCCCACCCGTCTACATTAGCACTGGCTAATGTTAGGGGACCCTGAAACGGGTACCAGCATCCGAAACATGAGAGGAACAAGAGTAGATGTTGACAACTACAACGTATGCTACAGTAGAAATCTCTAAAATTATCTTAAAGGACCTCTGATTTCCAGGGTGGTGTAAATTCAAAAGATGAACAACGGAAGCACAGAACGTAGGGAAACAGAGCCATCCATGTGAGCGCTGCCCAGGGGAGAAAGGGCTCTGGATGGTTACATGAAGGTTTGATCCCTGGTAGTCATACTCCTGTTACGAACATGGAGGGAGACGCTAGACGATATTAAACATTTAAGCCAGACGCATGTTTCCTCATTCTGAGGCTAGCCTCCACACAACACATCTGATTACGCTCGGCCTCCTACATGGCTCGTCCAACAAGAGAGACTATGCTTGCCGGAGAAGGCAAGTGAGGCATCAACTTCGATTGTTCTAGTTCTAACTGGGCCCTACGAAAATTATTTTATGGGTTAGGCTCTTGTGAATTTATTCTGACTCCACACACTTACTCTTGGGGTATCCTTGAGCAAACTGCCTTCCTCTCAACCTCAGTTTCCTCCCGTATAAAATGGCAAATGCAGCCTCTCCGTCCTCCCGAGGTTGTTGCGAGGGCTTCGTGATTCCAGCGTATAAAAGCACTCAACACAGTCCTGGTCACATAGTGCTGTCCAGTAAATACCAGCTGGGACGTCACTACATCCTCTTCCCTCACTCTTTCTCTTCTGCCTGCTTTTTATCTCTCCACCCACCTACCCCCATCTACTCACTCATCTACCCAGCCAGCCAGCCACTCACTCCGTCACTGAACAGTCATTTGCCATCTAGCAAGATGTATTCAGGGACTAGTCACTGGGCGGGATGCTGAAGTACAAAGACGAATAGTACCCAGATTATCTCCCCAAGGGCTCATTCTCTCCTCGGCACTGGGCTCCGCCACCTCTTAACATGATGAAGGACACAGGACAGGTGCGGTTGTATTGAACGTTCTTATATCAGTGTCAATGCTGAGTATCAGTCTCCTTGTTGAACTCCAGGAAACCGACAAATATGAACCCAAACCCATACAGCTGAGGGGTAGTCTCTAGACTTGGATGAACTTAACCGGTCTTATTCGGTCTCCTAACCGTCAAGCCTCCCTTGGTGACATCCCTCTGCGTCTCACTTCACTATGATTTCCCTCTTATGACTTTCACATTATGTGATATGATGATTCAAGATGTTTTTCACGTAATAACATCTAGATTATCAGAATGTGTGATGCTGGTACCCTCGGGCCAGAATGTCCAAATCCTATGTGCAACATTTACCTGGGTCTCATGATACACTGTATTATTCCCCTTGAGTAAATTTGCCCTTACTACTATTTTCATCCTTCCTTCTCCAGGTAGCCAGAAACCATAAAACAGCATCTATTCACTTAAAGGGATTGTGGTGACTGAGTTAGCACATTTGCCTTCCTGCATCAATATGAACATACTGGGAAGTCCTTGAAGAAGATTGCTCTGGTGGCCATAACCTTTACTCTTGTTCCTAGACTCTCCGAAAGACAGAGTGTGAAGGGTTTTCTTGCAACTCTAAATGGCTTTGAGAAACCCAGAGAAGGAAATTCTCTGTTTCTATGGAGAGCCAGGGTGACGTGACAGATAATTAGCAGGACGACCTGCTTCTCTGAAATGGGAAGCTTAGCCGTAGCAAGGACTTAAAGCCCCCAGCCCTTCTTATATCCCCAGTGAATTCCTTCTCTGCAAACAGCCGGCGCTGCGGGCTGACAGTGACTTTCACCTTGAATCCTTCAAAGTCACCTTTCTTTGAAAATCCCTTCGCTAGGAAGCAGAACAGCAAGAGGGTGTGTTGAGGTGGAAGTGAGCTGAACCCCAGAAGAACTGGCCTGCCCAACAGAATCACGCTTTGAATACGGATGCACCCCACATAAGGATCTCTTGATGTGCACCTTCTCATGTTCCCATTTAAAACACGGTCTGAGAGGGTGGAGAATTCCCCAGATGGCCTATTTGAGAAGTTTAGGTCGAAGCAGAGAAAATGCTTCTCCTCCTAGTACGTTGGGCTAAATTCTTTCTGTGTTGACGTGCAATGATATTTTGCGGAAGAGGAAAATGGAAAAAGGTGATACGCAAAGGAGTAGCTTAGCAAAGAGGCAAGTTAATGTATTTCACGAGACTTGAGCTGATCGCTACCAAATTCCAAGGGTGTTATAATTTATAATCCATAAATGCTCCTTTGAACAGCTGTAGAAGCTTCTTTTTAAAACGTGCCTCTCAGTAAATTAGCACATACAGGAAATCTTCCTTTAGCTTCCTTTTCCAGGAAGTGCTAATTTCACTTGAGTTTCCCATAGTTTTTATTTACGTCGTATCCAGTTAGTTACCAGGCTCTTCCCCCAAAATGGAGAGGCAGAAAGCTTCAAGCTTCACAGGAACTTTGCAGAAGAGCCCCAGGGTACCTTTGGAGAGGGGAGCCCGGAGACCCACGGGGACGGAGAGGCAGAGAGGCACCGGCATCTGCAACTAGCTGGCCCTGGTGTCGCTTCCCGAAATTGAGTCCAAGCAGATTCTCTCGACCGGTTCACAGTCCCGTCTTCTTCCTTGTCCAGCCTCCGTCCAGAAGCGACAAACAGGAGATTGTCAGCGTGTCAGCTCCTGTCGCAGTCTGCTTTAGAACATCTCACGCCACCAAGAGAGCACGGGGCCACTGTAGTTCAGATGGCTAACAGTGACAGGCAGCAAAATCAGGCAAAGAATTGGTGCTATCCAGACATTCATTCGGTAATCGAGCCATAAGCACAGAGGGCTTAGTCTCTGCCAGGCACTGAGCTGAGGGCTATAAAGGGGGCCAGCCCTCACGTTCCTCTGTTCTTCTCCACTCACCTTCTTTTTTTCTTCCTAGTCTCTTATCTCAGTAACCGGCCAGTGTCAAGCATGGACCGAACATGTAATGTACTATCTCACTTGATTGCCCCCAAACCCTATAAATATTATTTTTGCCATCATCATCACCACGGAGAGATTCAGCAACTTGTACAATCGGGTGGAAGAGGTTGGATTTGAACCCAAGGAGTGTGATCCAAAGCGCACGCACTAATATAACTCTACATCTTTCCCACCCATGTACCTGAACTCTGTGGAGCGTGTTGAGCCACGGACAAACCAGAGCACTTTAATTATTCTAGAAGATACAGGTGGGTTGCAAGTATCAGGTTTGGTGGTGATAAACTAGAGGGAAGTTAGCTGAATTGCAGCATGAGAAATATGTTAGCTATCAAGAAGGACTTCTTGAAGGCAAGGCTTCAGTCGCCATTCCATTATCTTCTGGGATCAGAATAAGTTACAAGGAACAGAACATGCATACCTCTGTTTTTGGAGTCGTTTGGGCTGTGTCGAGCAGAAGTTGCCGCCTCCAGGACGTGGAAGGGGTAGAAGGTGGTGCGGTGGACCTTGGACTGAGGCGGGGTGCCAGGTGGCGGGCTGGTGGAATCGGAGGGAGTGGCTTCCCAAATCAGACCCACTCGGGTTGGACTTCCTTCAGGTCACAAATTAGCTGTGTGGCCTCCGATGAGTCGTTTAAGCTTTCCGACCCTCAGTGTCCACATCCTCACGGAGAGTCGATTTGCCTACCAAGGAAAATACGTAGTGGAAAGTGCCTATTTTTCTTGTTGTTTTCTGAAAATAAACATCCTTGGCCTGATTATTAATCATGATCTGAGCTCACTTTATTTTTCTCTACCGATGCCTGAACTATTCTCTCTGCTTTAGTCAAACTGGATATTCAAAGTCTTTCCTATCTTTTTGTCTCATCCAGAATGTCCCTCATTCCACAAAATCCCCTCCTGAAGACTTTTATTGAGATCCTACTATCATTTAATTCCTATATCATCCAAGAAAACTTCTCCCAAATATTCAAATCTATTTCTCCTTTAAACTTGAAAAGCACACAAGTCGCTTTGTAATTGGACCCCTACCACTTCCCCAGTCTCATTTCTTGCTTTGCGCCTCCCAATTTAGGCTTCGGAAACGCCCGTGGTCATAGTTCCAGAAGTCACTGTATTTGCTTATGTGTCTGTGTTTTTTTGGAAATGACACATTTGTCTAAAATGCCGGTCCCCTTAATGGACCCCTACTCATCCTTCAAAATCCTATGGAGATGTCACTTCCTCCGTGTAAAGAATTCCCCGATGCCCTCTCTGTCTGGCCCATCAGAATTCATCACCCGTATTTCTGCATTAATTCAACAACTTGTGCTTTTGTTACTATTGCTTTTATCATATGATATTATAAATCACTAATTTATGTGTGTTCAGATACGAACTCCTTAAGGGTAGGAATTATATGGTATATATTCTACATGTGGAAGCTAGCACAGTGCCTGACATGCAGTAAGAAATTGCTCAAAAATATCGGAAGGGTTGAACTGATTATCACATAGAGTGAGAAACACTATTTTGCTTTTGATTATATATGTTCTCTTGTTCTGTTATTGTGTCTATCGGTTTAGGCTTCTCGGCAGACTGTAAATACTTTGGAGGCAGAAGGGACTTGGTTCACTCTGTGTCTCCTACGGGGCTGAGCTTTGACTAGATAATCATTTATTGGGTGGACAAGACAGTAAAGAAGAGGGTGGGATAGATTTGCACCAAGAAGTGAGTGGCTCCCTGGAGCTCACACGCACGAGGCTGGCAATGACCCTTCCAAACACACGAGAAGATCACGCGGGGCTAACCACACACTCATCCTCCAGAGAGCCTGGAAGTCTTACTTGTAAGGTGGAACTCTTACTCATGGGTGGAACATGAATAGGGAGAAAGTCCAGGTTCTGAAGTTAAGTTCAATGGTTATAAACTCTCCATAGCTCCCTCCCAAAGACCATTGTATAACACTTTCTGGAAAGGTATTTGGCTTTCAGTTATCACACATGTTTTGCAAGGGCTAATAGTTCTGTGGTGGAAAAAGAAGGCAGAAGGAGAAAAAAGAAAAACAAAGAAAAGAGAGAAAGAGAGAGAGACAGAGACAGAGACAGGAGCTGGTTTGAAGGGATTTTATCTAATTTCATTTTAATTAGATCCTTTTTCTAACTGAGTTTCTAATTTTTCAATTAGCAATTAGCAGCTGCAACTCATTCTGAGCATCACGAGGTGCCAAAGACACTAATTACACCACAGGAGTAGGAGGCTGGAAATGAGAAATAAAATTATCCATGAATGTTATTAGAAGAAAGGAATGATTACTCTCCGTAATAATATACTGATGTGAGCCTAATTAGATTGAAGGATTCAGAGGGAAAAAATGAGATTTAAAAATGGATTACATTTAGATGCCTCGAGGTCATAACTTTGCTATAAATATTGCTTTAGAACATCTCACTTGAAAACAGGTTTGCAAGCCTGATAATGCTCATGTCAGGTTGTTCAGCAATGACCCGCATCTCTAGGATACCATAGCCCAAAACATCAATGACTTCTGAAATGCCAATACTCTCCCTGTAAAATGTGTGTCTGAGATTTCAAAAACAAACACTTGCACGCAGGCACATACATAAACAAAATCATAAAAATCGTACCCAGGCCCAGGGAGGTACCAAAGCAGAGATACCATTTTTGGCATTCCGGTTTGGGGGTGGAGTTTTCAGCCATGGAACGGAAAGTTGTCCGGCTGTAGTTTCCAATCTGTTGGTCCAATTCATTTCCCTTCTCCTATGACAGTGTCCAGCCTGTGACTGTGTTCTAGGGAAAAGAGCTGCAAGCTGATGGCTCCTCCGTATCTACAAGCTGCTCGTGTGAAACACATTCCAGTAAAGTAGACTGCAGCTTTCCATCGACAAAGCAGTCGCACAGACCATCCGTATTCTCAGAGAAGTGCTAATTTTCTGGCTCCGGATACGGGGGATCAAAACGATGGTATTGATCCTTAAGAGCGATTCCTAATTAGCTGCAGAGTAATCTCCCAGGCTCCCCAAGGGCCAGGGTGGCCAACCGTGGTGTTAGTGAACCCTGACAGAGCCGCTATCCCTTCCTCCTCTTCAGGTGGCTCACCAGTCCGAGCAAATGTTCTCGCTACCCCTGTGGCCCTAGCTTGCCTCCTCCCAAGAGATAAGAATGCCTCCCCTCCCCCTCACTGCCCTTGACAGAAAAGGTATCAAGCTTTGGAAGGGAAGCAGAAAACTCAATGAGCAAGTTAAGTCTACATACTCACCTCCCCTTCCAGTCAACGGCCTGAAACTGTTGCCTTCATCCCCTGGACCCTTCTCATTTTCCTCCTAGAGTTTCACAGTCCCGATGGCTTTTCCTCTTTCCTAATGGTTTCAAAATGGCTTGACCCCTCTCCTGAGCTCTAGCTCAGGTCTAATGACACTTTACACGGCAGGTCTAATCAGCTCCTTAAAATCAACCTCGGCAGGATGGATCACATTTACTATGCTCTCCATCCCCACCACGAGGTGCCCCTTAACCGGCGTTCTAGATTTCTGTCAATGGCATGACCATCCTCCCAGGAACTCAGACTCCAGCCCTTGAAGTGAGCTGATTCCTCCTTCTGTCCTTTCTCCGTAGCCTCTTCTTTGGCATTTCAATCAGCCCTGTGTATCCCACCTCACTAATTTTCCTGCAATGCCGCTTTTCTCGGATCCAGTGTCCCTGCGTAGGGATCCCTTATTTTTTACCACAACCTCCTAATCACTTCTCCCTGACAAATGCCTTCTACCCTACACTCTCTGTTTCCTCTCTCTGCAACACTGCCTAGATTATGGAATCCCCCACCAGAGCTTATCAGCAGTTGCCTCCGCTTTGGGAAAAAACTTCCAACTCTGAAGCCTCCGTGTTCTAGTTCCCGCCCACATTTTGGTTATAATATTTTCCTCGTCTTATTTCAATATTCTGTGCTACAGGAGACTAATGTATGTGGTCAATGCCTTGCTTGTTCTGTATCCTCTAACTGATACCCCCCATATCTGTTTCCAGAAGGTCAAATCCTACTTATCCGGCAAGATCCAGCTCGAATAGCGATAATATTCCTAATCCTCCTTTGCATGTATATAGGGCTTTTAATTTTCAAGGCAAGTCCACATCCATATGGTTGACTTAAGCCCCACAACAGCTCCCAGGGAGGCAGGATGGAGAGGCATTATTAATCCTCTTCTACAGAGGAGGAAACTGAGACATGGGGCAGGATAAGTGAATTGCATGGTAATCAATGGTAGACCAGATGCAGACCCGCTGATTTTCAGCTGATGCTTTTTCCTTTGAGCGCTGGCAATGCTCAGAGTGTGCTTGCTTTTGCTTTCCAATCACTTGGATGGAGTCTTGCAGTAAAACAACTGCCCTCCTGATGGAACCTGGAAAAATTGATGAGCCCCCACTCCTTGGCCCGCCTATCTGTCTTTATATATCTCACCACATTTGCCACTAATTATATTTCTCTTTATAATCTGCGCTCTCCAGTTAAGTAATGTAATTGATCACTCCTGAAAAATATCACTAATTCCAAAATGGCCCAGAAGTATTTTGTCATGCTGTTTCCTTTTTCATTTCTCCACCCCTGGTGTTATAATTATTACAATGTCACAGGCATCAGGGAAAAAAAGAAAAAAAGAAAAGCACCAATACTGAGAGCCTAGAAATGTAGTGTCTGTATGTGTCAGAGAAAAGGAAGAGTTGGGGGTCAAATTGGGTATTTTATTTTCTTTTTAAGACAGTAAGGGCAAAATTTAATTTAAAATACAAAGTAGCAAAGAGACAGAAGCTTTAATCTGAAGGGTATTTTTTTAAGTTTATTCATCTATTCGAGAGAGAGCAACCTGGGGAGGGCAGAGAGACAGGGAGAAAGAGAAAGAATCCCAGGCAGGCTCCGCACCGTCTGTGCAGAGCCCCACGTGGGGCTCGAACCCACGAACCATGAGATCATGACCTGAGCTGAAGTCAGATGCTTAACCGGCTGAGCCACCCAGATGCCCCTAATCTGAAGCTTCCAAGGGATACAGCATTCACAAAAAAGAGAAAGTGGGGTGTAGGTCTTACTCTGTAGACTAATCGGCTCCCTCACGGCTAACAGGTGGTGACGATTCCGTCAAGGAGCAGAAAGGCAAGCTGGAGGCGGGGTCATGCTAGACTAGGAAGGGAGGAGGGTTCATACTGGAATTTTCCCTGCCCTGACATACAACTTAAGCTACTCTCCTCTTTTGTTTCATTCAGGAAGGCAAAGCCAAAGAAAAACTACCCCCTCAAGCTTGCAAGGAGTGGACGGTGTGGGCATGGCTGACACGGCCATGGCTTAGTTAGAATGAAGAACGATGCTAGCGATTTCTGTGTGCTTGTACTTCTGTGTTGTCCCCCACTCACCTGGGCAGAAAGTTGAGTAGGTGGAAAAGGGAGAGCCAACAGTCGCAATCCTCAGAACCTCTCCTATCCAGGATTTCCTCTTCTTGCCTTAGAGCCTTAGTTTCAGCATCAAAAGCTCCCTTCTGGATCGTCATGTCTTGTTTTTACTGAGCCAACATTTCTTGATCCATATGGGTTGTTTGGTCTCAGGGATGACTAGGGAATCGCACCCAAATCAGCAACATACCCAAAAAGTAGACAGCAGCTTGCATAGGCATCATCTGTTGAGTACCTACTAGGTATCAGATACTGTGCTAGAGACCCACCTGATCTCATTTAATGTTGAGAGCACACAGTAGGACAGATGTTGTTAATCCCATTATCATCGCTGAGGAAACTGAGGATCAAAGTGACTAAGGATCTTGCCAAAACTCCCAGAGCGAATAGAAGATAGATCCAGGTTCTTGTGCCTTTCTTTTGGACGATTCTGCTCCCACTGACCTGCAGAATGTCACCTCGCCCATTCTCCAGAGTAATAGAAAGAGCATGGCTTTAGAGGCATCCAGATCGTGGTTCCAATCGTGGCTCTGCTACTTACACACCCAAGAATACTAATTTCCATGTTAAACAACTATTTTAATTTTTTTTTCAACGTTTTTATTTATTTTTGGGACAGACAGAGACAGAGCATGAACGGGGGAGGGGCAGAGAGAGAGGGAGACACAGAATCGGAAGCAGGCTCCAGGCTCTGAGCCGTCAGCCCAGAGCCCGACGCGGGGCTCGAACTCACGGACCGCGAGATCGTGACCTGGCTGAAGTCGGACGCTTAACCGACTGCGCCACCCAGGCGCCCCTAAACAACTATTTTAAAAACTAAATTAGATGAAATCGTGCCGAGCACATTACCTGGTAAAGATGAAGGGAACTCCTTTATGAGAATTCTTTTACCTTATGTATAAAACACAGAATCATATGAAGGAAAGAACATAAAACCTTACGTTCAAAAAGAAAATTAGGTTTGAATTCGTTAGGCCACTCAGGAGCTGTGTGACTTTACACAAGTCACAACCTGCTTGAACTTGAATTTCCTCCCTTAAAATAAGGATTCTGTTGTTACATATCCTTCAAGGTTGTCATACGAATCACATCAAATATGATACTAGATATGGAAATATTTCTTAAAATATAAAGCATTATACAAATATTTTATTTTATTTTTTTCATTTTCTTTTTTTTTATATATGAAATTTATTGTCAAATTGGTTTCCATACAACACCCAGTGCTCATCCCAAAAGGTGCCCTCCTCACAAATATTTTAAATATTGTATAAATCCCATGTAAACATAGAGATAAGCATATGTATGTATACGTGTATATATATTTGTACATACAGGTACCTGTAAATGTATAGTACATATACGCACGTATATATGTGTATGTATGCATATGTGCATATATAAATTGTGTGTGTGTGTGTGTGTGTGTGTGTGTGTGTGTGTATTGCCTAATATCCTTAAGAGGACCTAATATTTTTCTCCCTTCACACACCAGGACTCAATCCTGTCTATCTTTCTCCAAGTAGGAAAATGCCTTGGAAGCCTCAAGTCACATCAAGAGATGATCACCAGTTAATGCAAAGAAATGACTAAGTGGCACTTCATGTCACTCTTGTTTCTGAGCAGGGATCGGGGAGGAGGAAGTCTTTAATCTTGGGACTTGTGCAGTAACAGGCACAGGGGGAGGCTCTGGGATGTTCCAGGATGAAAAGTTCAGGCAGCATACAAGCAGGGATGATTTTCCAATCAAGAACGGGACAGAGCAAGTCGCATGCACAACAGGAGAGGGACAGCGAGACGGAGGCCATCCTCCCGCTACTGGTTTCCTTTTCTGTTCCGTGTTCTGAAATGTGGAGAGGCCAAAACCCTCCAGAAAGACCATTTCAGCTTCTTGCTGAGAGACAGTGTCCCAGAGGTGGGGATGGTGAGAAGCAGCCTCTACCCTGAATCTCCCTGAATCTCCAACCCTGCTCCCCCCCGTCCTCCTCCTCCCCTCTCTTCTCCCTCCATCCCGCTTTTCATCCCCCTCCTCCTGCTTCCCCCTCCTTCCCTCCCTCCCTTTTTCTCCCCCTCCTTTTCCCCTCCTCCCTTTCCTTCCCCCTCCCCCTCCCAGCCCTCCCCTTCTTCCCCCCTCTTCTCCTCCTCCCTCCTGCTCCCCCTCCTCCTTTTCCTCCTCCCGCTCCTCCTGTTGTCAGTTGCCTAAGGGGAGGAATCTTGGCGGTACATGCTAAATCACCAGGGGTGGACAGGAAAGGCTAAAAGATGGGGGGCGGGGGGGGGGGGGGGAAGGGCAAGAGGAGGCCCGAGGCGTTTCCTTGTCTCATCAGTCTTCCTGGGTCCTGGGCTGAGGCAGACGGCTCGGCTGGGCTTGCTGGACCTGTGACAACGATCCGGGCCCGGAGCTCGGGTGGCAGCTGTCCACGGCAGGCCAGACTTTTGAACATCTCGTCAGAGCCCTCCTTGTCTCACAGCCCCCACCCCGAAGCTAACACCCCTTTGTCTCCAGCTGGTTCTTGGCCCCCTAGTGTTCTCATTTGTGATTTTATTCACCCCCCACCCCCCACCCCCCACCCCCCGAATGGGAGGAGTTGCTCAGAGCTGGGCTCTTGTCCAACTGGTCCAGCTCCATCTTTCTCCTCCCTGGGCAGTTTGCTTCTCTTCGCGAGGGTTCTCGCTGGGTCGGCCTTCCCTCTCTCCATCTGGTGCTGCAGGCCCCCCGCTGCGTGGGGCCTGCGGGCCTTGTGCTGGCCAGGCCGGGCAGCCAGCAAGCAGCAAAGCCTTTACGGCAGTGAACCGGGAATCCAGACTGCTAGCTTTCTCTGCCAGTCTGGGTCAGACAGACAAAACACCTAGAGAGGTCGAAAAACATTCAAGAGAAGAAAAAGCAAACGCACAGCCTGCGACAGCTTTGTCCAGCCAGCACTTTTGCTAGCAATAAATCTGCTTTAAAAATGTATGAGGGAACAGAGAAAGACGCTGGGCGACTCACGTTGCTGGGAACCCGTTTCTCCCACGCTCAGCCATCTCCCCGTATCTGCTCTCCACTCTCCCGGAGAGAGCGGCCAGCCGGGCAAGACCACAGTGCAAAGTCAACCCACCCCAAGTCCCAGCCCAGGTCCGCTGCAGGGCACAGATGGCTGCTGGCGGGGTCCCGGGAGCGAGGCCTCCAGCTGCAGGTGCCCCCTGGGTATGCGGTTTGGCGCTGACCCTTGCAAGGGTGCTTCCGCTGGAAAAATCACAGACCCATCCATCTCCGCGTTGAAGCCCCCGTCTGCCGCAGCTGCAAATGCCTCGTCTTCCCCGATGGCGAGGCTGGTGGCGGGTCCCGGAAGGTGTCCAGAGGGGTCTCGGTCATGCTGCCGGCAAATGACCGCTTACCAAGCAGGAACAGAGCCTGGTATCCGTTCTCTGGGGCTACCTGTGGGGAGGTCAAATGAGGCCGCCTACACATATCCCTGCAATACGGTTCAGGGGCGCGTGGCTGGCTGTGCGGCTGTGGAGCGCCCGGTCCTCACAAGATACAGGAGACATGAAATGGGTGATCCTTGCCACACGCAGCTCTGAATGCAGAGCCCCGGTACTAATTTCCCGGGACCAGACTCCTACGCATCTGCTGTGCCCATTTACCCTTCGGGGTCCCGTGGGCCACACACCGGACCCGCATGGTACTCTCCCCAGGTCCAGAAAACCAAGAGAGCTTCCGCGGCAGGGTCAGAATCCAAGCTTCTCAACCCACCACTGCCATCCCTCAGAGAACAGGGCCCACCACCTTCTCTAGGAGCTTCTGGCTGATTGCTTCCGGAGTCCGAGTCTCAGCGACCACACCCTGCCCTGGCCTGATCCCAAGGTCAGCACGATGTAGCAACCTGGAGGGGAATGTGTGACCCCAAATGGAGTAATGATGTCGCGGCCAATGAATAAACAATCACCGGGGCAATTAGTGCTCACCCCTTTGGAATTTGCATGTCACTTCAGGACAGCCTTGCTCTCCGACCTCGTCAATACATTGATATGTTATAAATAAGTGGTTTTACTGGAGGTGAGACGCAAGCCAGCTGGAAGCTAACTAAGCGTGACCAGGATACACTATTCATCACCACCCAGGAAATGATTTGCTTGTGTTCTGATGGAAAACGGTGCTAGAATCCCAGACCTCACCACCGTCTTCAGCGGCAACAGGGAACCCTGACCCTGTAACGTGCTAAGTAGCGTTCCTATTGGTGACGCTGAGCGAGGCAATGGAATAAAGAAGAAGAGAAGGAGATAGAAGAAGAAAAAGGCAAGCTACGGCCTGGGAACCTGAGATGATGGGGGGAGGGCGGGACATCAGAATAAGAAGACAAAGGAGCAGGAGACAGGAAGGGTATAGGACAGGGTGCAGCGGAGGGCCATTCACTCTGTGTGGCACATTTTTGTCCATTTAATTAATTCAGTACAAACAGGTTCTAGGGAAGGCTCTCTAGAAGTCCCCAGGGATGAGATTCGAAGATGAATGAAATAGATTATTTCTGGTCTCAGATTGCATAAATTATAAATTTATGATTTATAAATGACAAATTATAAATACAGGTACCAATACTACAAGTTGGACGTTGCTAAGTCTAACTTGGAGGTGTCCATTCGTGTCAAAGGAAGAGAGGTCCTTGGCCAGGGGCGGGAAACTTCCTGGAGGAGCTGGAATCTGAGCATCGTCTAAGCTAAGTGAATGCCCTCTTCCCTGGCCCTAGGGAATGTTTCCTTTCCAGGGATTCATGGGAAGAAGATACAATCCTAATCTCAGAAGAAATTGCGATACAGAACAACAGATGAGTTGCTCCCGGACATTTCCAGGTCTAGAGTTTGCCCGCATGATACATCCACAATCATGCATCCCATTCGCTTGCACACAGTCCTCAACATTTGTTTCTGGCCCTCTCCTTCAACTGTCCTAAGGTTTTAGAACATCTCCCTTCTCTGTCAGAGCCCCAGTTTATGTCCGGCACTGCAACAAGATCTTCTGAGAGTCTGTTACAATGCAGACGATAGGCCCCCACCTGAACTAACGGAATCGGGACCACAGTGGGGTGAGCCTGAACTTTCTGTATCTATAACAGGATCTCAGAATGGCTCCAACAGATAGTCGTCTCTGTAAATCACCGGGCCAATGCTTGTGCTATAAGCTTCTTCCACCTGTTACACTGAGAACACTAAAATTTTCTGATTACAATGCAGCAACACGGTGACATCTCCCTTCCGAAAGCCAACACATAATGATGACCGGCAGTGTTACACTTCGTGTATTTCCATTTTTCCAAAGTTTCGGGCCTTCTTGGAGAACAAGTTTGGACCAGGAGTTAGAACTCAGGATTTCTTTGTCCAGCTCGGCTGCAAAGCCACCTGCGACCTGGGTTGGATCTCAGTGCACCAGGTCACCCAATTAGTCTGTACTGGCCACATAAACCCCGGGCTGACAAGTCTCAGGTGAAAGGTTCTTAAGAGTAAGCGTGAAAACCTTGCTTCCCTCTGCGAGGAATTCTCCATCCCCAGGATGTTATTTCTAACCCAGCAACACAAATTAACTAGCTGCCACTAATGACCTCCAGACCAGCACAAACTCATTTCCCCTTGAAATTAACCTTCTATTCTGAATCTAAACAATGTCTAATTAGCCCCAAGCACTGGTGAGCTTACTGGAAGAGAAGACGGTAGGAAATTTAAAACAAGGGGATAGCTCTACTGGTGGAAAAAAAAGAAGAAGAAGAAGAAGAAATAGCAAAAAACCATCTTCCAATTATCCTCCTTCTAACCTCCGCCCCCGGTTCCTTATCCTGCATTTTCATCTGTCTCCCTTTCTATAAACCTTGTAAAGGAGCCTGTGTTTCAGACAAATATTTTCCCCATCTCATTTGACACTGAGGAGGCAGGAAAAATATTGCCCATCACGATAAATATCAGTATAATATTCCAATTTTCCAGCATTTGACAGCAATCAAGGGAAGAGTAATGTGTTCCCCCTGTGACTAAATCATTTAGAGACCAAGGTATTCCGTCTCATTCTCATTAGGAAAAAAAATATTCCAATAATCTCATTATCCCAGTGTGAATAACAGTAAAAAAGCACCAAGACTAATGACTTCTTCCTCGCTTGCCTCTGCAGATACCAGCCGGGCTGTGCTTTTAGGGGGCATGGCGTGGTAATGGGGTCTTCCGCTGCTAAGGCTTTTGCCGCTAGCAAAGGCTTGCCTCACACGTCCCGCTTTGTCTGCAGCAAGGTTTACACACATCTCTGGGCTCCAAAGATTCTTTTTATGTACTTTAAAAAAAAAAAAAAACTAACTCCAATGGAAAAAGAATGTGTCATGGCATGTTAAACTTTATGGAAATTCTTCTGGAGAATAACATAATTTCACGGTGCATTACTCTGAAATGACCTAGTACTTGAACAATTAATTTTTAAGGGGTAGCATTGACTTCCCCTTGCTGTATTTAACCCGTATCTGCAAGAGTCAACAATGCCAAGGGTTGGACAATGAGTTGGGAGAAAGACCCGAGCCTGAAAACTATTCCCTGTCTCCCCTGTTTGCCTTTTACCAAAGAGGGTTCAAAAAGAAAGGAGAAAGGAACGGTTGCTCTAATTAGGGGCCCTCCATAAGCAGCCCAGCCTGGCAGGAAAACAGCACAGTCTAGGAGACATAACCTCTACTGCTTATCTTAGCCACAAATTTAATGTGCAACCTTCAACAAATTTCTTTTTCTCTCTGGGCCTGTGGTGGGAAAGGAGAGATCTTGCTTGTTACATACCTAAAAGGAATTCTGTAGTGGTAAGTGAATAGATTTATCATGTGTCCTCTGACCTCCTTGGAATAAAAGCTCAGAATTTCTCCTAATCTTGTTGTTGTTGTTGTTGTTGTTGTCCTTTCTACACCCTATTTTTCATTCTACCTTCTTTCCTTCCCCACCCCCCCTTCTTACACCCACTCCCCCTCCACATACACACGGATAAGCAGAGAATTGGTATGCAAGGGCATCTTCTTAAGACTCACATGAGACAATTTAAATTCATAGAATAAAGCCATGGAATGGTAGAGTTGGAAAGAATCTTATAAGACCTCCGTATGAGTTCCTTCACCCTGCGAAATAGCAAAGACCCAGAGGAGAGATTTTCCCAAGGTCACACGGTTGCTTATTGGTAAAACCACCTGTTCTTGGTCCAACACTCTGCCCTGTTGACCAAGCTAGTGACACAATTATTGTCTCTGTTATTCCAAGCCCAGAGTTCACGAAGGCAGCCCTGGACTTACATACACAAGCTTCGGAATAAAAGGACTTCAGGGTTTGAAGAAAGCTTTACAAATCACTGAGTTTGACCCACTGGGTGGGTGGCCAGACATCTTGGTTTGCATGGGACTGAGACATGGGGTTTAAAGCCAGGAGAGTCCCAGGCAAACTGGGATCAGCTGTTCACCCTACTTAACCCCCAAATGCTGCTTAAATGTATTCCCCAACCCTCAGCATCCTGGCATGAATCTTCAGCACCAGGACATTTATGACACTGTCATTTAGCCCATTGAATTGGAACTCAACCCAAAACTGGACACCTATATCCTGCCCTTTGGGGTCCCGCTGAACAAGAAAATGGATCTGTAGGCAGCTGCCAACGGCCATCCTCATATACATCATCTCTCCAGGAATTCAAAAAGACATTATTAGGATTAAAAGCTACATGGATACAGCACAGCATTTAAACATGTTTTTTCTCTCTCTCCCTCTGCCAGGCTTTGTTTGATGAAAACAATCTCATCTTTCTTCTTGGCTACTTATAGGAGGCATTACTAAGGAACTGGAGAACAAGGTTTTGCTGTGTTTTGCTGTTTACTTACCTGAGATTCCAATGCCCCTGATCCCATTCTGAGGCAGTATTCCTTTCAGGAGCTGGCCTCGAGGCGATCAGATAGCACGAGGAAACGGATTTTTGAGGCAGTAGAACCAGAGCCTGTGGATTTTTGTAAAATTTCTCTGGGACCCAGATGACTTCTCCAACCGTCTGTATCTGACAGGGCAACAAACCATCCGCCCACCCGCATGAGAATGATTTTCTCTCGTTCTCTGATCGGACAGGTGACCACTGCAACCTCACCCCTTCCTTGGAAATTATCCTGACTGGCCATTAGTTCCGTTCAAGGCATTGGCAATTACCTTCTTCCCATAGGACAGTGGCCATTTGGGTGACTTTCCAGAGCATGAAGACAGATAGCTGAATCCACAAAAAAAGAAAAGAAAAAAAAAATTGCAAGAACACAAAATTTTCGGTTGATCTTTCTCTACTCCCAATCTTCAACCTGTCCCTGCGTGCTTCTCACTATTCCAGGGAGCACTGTCTCTCGGCTTCTCTTCAGCTACCCAAAGTCCCCCCACTTTCCGATTAGGTGTTTTCTTTCTCCTCAATGTCATGTGCTCCATGTAACCACCACCACCACCCCCCCCCCAAAAAAAGGTTTGATTAAAAAGGAAAGGGACACCAGGGTGGCTCAGTTGGTGGAGCGTCTCTTAATTTCGACTCAGGTCGTGATCTTACAGTTCGTGACATGGAGCCCCGTATCGGGCTCTGCACTGACAGCTTGGACCCTGCTTGGGATTCTTTCTCAGCTTTCGCTCTGCCCCTTCCCCCACTCGCTCGCTCTCAAAATAAATACATAAACCTAAACAAAACAAAACAAAAAAGAGAAAACAGGTGCTCTCACTTTGTGATTCTTCAATGTGTTCGTAAGAAAGCAATGTAATGATCTGACTCAAGAAATTTATGCTAAGGTGAGAATATGAGGTTTAACCTTCATAAAGGTTTTGTCTTAAAGCGGGAGCTCATTAACCATAAAGCAAGTTCACTAATGGACGTCCAATATGCATGAGGACAATAGGGGCCTTGCCTCCTCTGGCTAACTGTCCCTCTTTCTGTTTTGCCCCCTTGAAAGCTTCCCATTTATATATTGAGGTGGGATGGAAGCAGGCAATCCATTTGGCTGAGTCTTTAAAAATCATAGTTATGTATGGCCTATTAATTTGGAGAACAACCTTCAGTTTGGATCTGTTCAACATTTCCTCATAATTATATTCGGGTTATGCGTGTTTTGAAGGAACGCCACAGGAGTGATGCTGCGTTCTTCTAAATGAAACATCTCAGGAAACATATAATGTCTCTTTGTTCTATTACTGGTGATGTTAACTTCTATCTCTTGATTAAAATGGAGTCCGCTAAGTGACTCCACCATCAATTACGAAGTATTTGGTGCTTATGAATTAGTAAGTAATTTGTGGGAAGATACGCTGACAGTACATAAATATCTTGCTCTTATTCAAACTTTTACCCACTCATTTTAATGTCTATTAATGCTTCTTGCTTGAATAATTTAATATTATGATAGCACCAAATGGTGACTTTTCTAATGCCTGTACCTACTTCTGCATTTATTAGTGGGCATCCTATCCATAAGGTAGAGCTTTCCCTTCTCTCTCATTCATTCATTCATTCATTCATTCATTCATTTATGTTAATATGGAAACATGAATTCTTATTTTATTCAATGGGTCATAACCTGTTACCACCACTATTTATTTTCATGTCCAAGGGGCCAGATTTGGCTAGCAGGAGTTCACACAAGCAGGCTCTTATACGCTTCCGTTATATCTCCCAACATTCTCTGTGCACTTTCTTGCTTTCTGATGCACGAAATACTTACTTTGAACTTTCCCTGACCTGGTCCAAGAATCAATGATTTCTTCAGAAAGTTCCGGTTTCTTTTAGCGTACAATGGTATTTAGAAAGGAAAATCTAGGTATGTTTATTGTTCTTGTTCAACATCATTGATTCTAGGTCCTCTCAATGGGCAAAACTAAGAAATGTATTTATGTATATACCCACAAACGTCTGCATTTGTTTCTATTTCAATACCTATATGATTATCAATAGATAGATAGATGGATGATAGGTAGATGATTGATAGATAGATAGATAGATAGATAGATAGATGTAAAACCATGAATTCATACCAACACCTTCAATCCTAACCCAATACCAGAGGGTTTATTCGGACCTTCCCTCTTTCTATATTTGTATCTCCTTTGTTTAACAGTCACAAACTCGCTCCCACTGTTCTCAAAATATTTGTTTCCTTTGCTCAATTTCCCTGTGTTTAACCAACATCAGGTTCTCTCCTTGGCCACAGCCACACCGCTTCTAACCACCCAAACTGCCCCACTGGCCCTGGGCCTGCTAGATAACACCCCCCGAAACTGGATTCTTGGCCCTGGTCCCACAGCTTCCACCAGGCAACTAGTCAATTCCTCACACTCAGCCTACATCGTTACAATTTTTGTGCGGACAGCCAATGGTCCATTAGAGATGTTTAAAGAAAATATAAAGATCTTTTATATGTACTCACAGTTTTACCCTTTGTGGTGCTCTGCATTTGTTTGTGAAAAACAAGACTTCTATCTGGTATGAGAATATCCTTTTTCATGTTTGTAGTTGAGGTCTGAAGAGGAATTATTTCTGCTCTTATCTGCCTGGAAAAAGCACAGATAGTCTTACTGTATACAGAATCTGAGGCTGACAGTTTTTATCTTATTTTTTCTTTCAGCACTTTAAAAATGCTCTACGCATTGTCTTCTCCCTTCATTATTTCTGATGTCAGTCATTATTCTTATTGTTCCACACCCCATGTGTCTTTTTTTTTAATCTAGCTGCTTTTAAGGCTTAATTTTTATTTATTTTTTTTTTGAGAGATAGTGTGCACGTGCAGGGGAGAGGCAGAAAGAGAGGGAGAGAGAGAGAATCCCAAGCAGAGCTGGACTCAGGGCTCCAACTCACAAATTGTGAGATCATGACCGGAACCAAAATCAAGAGTCGGACACTTAACCAAGTGAGCCACTCAGGCACCCAAGACTTAACTTTTACATGTAGTATTTATCAAGTTGGTTATGACATATTTCAGAGTTGTGTTTTTCCTTCTTGGGGTTTGCTGAGCTTTTAGGAACTGTGAGTTGATGTCTTTCATCAACTTTGAAAACTTCTGGACCGTTATCCACTCAAATATTTCTTCCGCCTTATTCTCTCCTTCTGAGACTCCCATTGCATATGTTCTTGACCTTTTGGTGTTATTTCACAGGTCTCAGACACTCGGCTTGGTTTTTCTATCGTCTTTTTCTCTGAGATTTTTAGTTTGGATGATTGTATTGACCAATCACAGATACTTCCTCCTGCTGTACCCAGATCGCTAATGGAGCCATTGAATGAATTATTTCCAATATAAACTTCTCATTTCCAATATTTCCGTGTCGTTCTTTTTTATCCGTTTCACCTTTCTGTTAAAATATCTAACATGTTTATAATGATTAATTTAAAGCCCTTATCTGGACTATCTGTGGGTCTCCATTTGGCTCTTCTATAGTAGCTCACACTTTCTTGCCTTTTCTCATGTTCTGTAATTTTTATTGTATACAGAACATCATGAATAAAAGAGCAATAGATTCTAAAGTAAGTACTGTTAATCCCCAGAAAAAGCTATACCTCTTCCAGTGCCAGAGTGTTAGTTTGTGGATAGAATGAACCTGATGCGCTGAGCTGGGTCTGGGCTTTTTTACAACTTGAGTTACGTTCACCCTACCAATTGCTTCAAAGATTGTGAAGGTAGTATTACGTTTTTGGGAATCTATGTACTGGTGATGATCTAAAGGTCTCTCCGAGTACCATTTTTTCAAATTGTGGTATATCCCACTCCCTTACTGCCTGGATGTCAGATTTTGGGGTCACTGGGGAGTTTTGTTTGTTTGTTTGTTTGTTTTGCTTTCCAGTTCTGATGCTGACTCTCTGTACTTTGGAAGAACTATCACTGTCCCTGGCTTTTATTGGGCCAATAAACTGTACACTAAAACCTTAGATTCCGGGTAACTTATTCTGTGAGTATCCTGCCAGGAGAACAAACATTTCTAATAAATTTTAACTTGATAAACGAGTGACGTCTTGCAATAAAGTAGTACGCGAGGCTAAATGTCACACGATCACAACTGAACCAATGGTTCTCTCTCTCACTGCAGGATTGTGGGTGATCGTCACCCATGCTCAGATGATCAGTGTCAGGCCGTGGTGTTTGGCAGAAATCAGTGATTTTTCAGGACAATGGAAGGTGCCCACAGCTGACGCTAGTGTCTTTTTTGTCACTTTAAAGCACCTATAGACAGTCCTTCGTTTTTCCATACAAGAGCAAGTTTAAGAATGTTTGCTTCATTCTAGGTCAGGCTGCCTGCAGATAGAGACCCTTTCCTCTGCTGCCTTATTGTCAGTTACATTAAATACAGTAGATGACAAGAGTTTATTAATACTCTACTGTAGTCAACATCTGTGCGAGCGTATACAATGGCTCCCGTGTAGAGAAAGATTCCACTGAACCAATCAATAGCAGGGATTCCGTTAGAGATAGTGAAAGTCGTCCTACACAATAACCATCCTCCTCTTGTCATTCTCACACCGCCATGAAGGTTTTCAAAGGCAAGTGCAGGTTAATTTGTTAATTTTTCTTCATACTTTGTATTTTCTTTATTATTTTATATTATATTACAGTATTGTTATCACTTTTATATGAATGTTTCTGGTTGTGGAAAGAATCATCTGAGTTTCTGTGTTTCTTATGGGGAAAGTCACTTTGATATACAGGTGCTTTGGATTACGAGCATGTTTCCAGGATGAATTATGCTCACAAACCAAGGCTTTACTGTAATTGGTAAAAGCCCAGTGAAACTTAAAGACATTTCTGTCATTTCTCCTACCTATGCTCTGCTGGCTGCTGCCTTACTCTTAGAAAAGACCCCTTGTACCCAGGGACAAATCTCTCTCAGATCCTTCTGTCCTGCCCCCCAGCTTTCAGCACACTGCCCTGATGTGTTATGGTGGTGTGGAGGAGGTCCATGGAAAAGAGTTGGTGGGTGTATGCAGAATCTTTCCATGACTACAACTCTTCAAAATTCTGGCCTGTCATGCCCTAGTCCATATGCAATCATGAAATGTTCATTAAGAGTCTGGCTTCTCATTATCTTTTTTATGGGGGTGGTTTACTTCCTTAGCCACTGTGTCTCCAGCATCCAACAATTAAAGCATCTGTAAGACTTTTTCCTCTTAGAAAGGACTCATCTCTTTCTGGGTTTAGTTCATTTAAGATTCTTTAAATCCTCAGATCTCAGATGGATTTTTCAAAAATACAGTATAATTTTACAGTTTTTCCAGATTGTCTCATTGTTAGGATGAAAATAACTATCTCCTGCATCAGCCCTATTTTTGATAGCTTATGTTCCCCCTAGTTTCCACAACTCTAATCTTATTGACTTCTCTGGCTTTTAATTCTCTTTCTTTTTCTGAATCGTCTTCAAATCAAGCCTTGAAAAAAAAATACAACATGTGGGATCTATTCAAACTGCAAACTTATTTTGGTATTTTGTTATTTATTTGTGCTCTTTCACTGGGAAATGTCTTTCCCAAGTCTCTGGATGAGGAGAAAAGGAAAGATAGAAGAAAGAGAGAGAGAGAAGAGAGAGAGAGAGAGAGAGAGAGAGAAAGAGAGGAAGGGAAGAAGAAAGAAAGAAAGAAAGAAAGAAAGAAAGAAAGAAAGAAAGAAAAAGAAAAAAGAAAAGAGAAAAAAGAAAAGAAAAGAAAAGAAAAGAAAAGAAAAAAGAAAAGAAAAGAAAAGAAAAGAAAAGAAAAGAAAAGAAAAGAAAAGAAAAGAAAAGAAAAGAAAGAGAGAAAGAAAGAAGGGGTAGTCACTCGGGAAATAAATAAAACCAAAGAATGATTTAAGTCATAGAGTCTCAATTTGGAACTTAAGAATTCCTAGTTAAGTATGTTAATTGGCATTTCGATCTTCATTCAATGATGTAACAGTCCCTTTCCCCCACACACACCCCAAATAGCACAGGATTAACAGCAGGTTGACTGTTTTCAAGAAAGAAGGTGAGGTTCACTTTTTCTCTCTTTCTTTGTCACCTCCTCCTAATTGCTATTTTTAAACTTACCATGGCTTAATTGGGAACAGAATGGAAGAAGGAAGGAAGCAGAATGGAAGGCTCTGCCCTGTCTGGTACTATCTGAAGAAAGAAGGTTCTGTTGTCTCCAGACTTGACAGGAATGTAAACTGACTCTTTCTCTCATGACAAGATTAGTGGGTGTTTTGGAGGCCCACCTACCAAAGCCCCCAACTAGAACTCTTTCGCACATAAGTCTCCTGATAGAGATAACTTTTTAAGTGACACCGTATGACATCTTATCATGACGTCCCTAGGATCATGCACCTTGGACACATCATTAGAAGAAAATGCAATTATTTGTCACAGGCCGGTTCAGCTGGTCCCTCCCTCATGTTCTGATTCTTTTTTTTTTTTTTTTAATGTTTATTTATTTTTGAGACACAGAGAGACAGAGCATGAACAGGGGAGGGGCAGAGAGAGAGGGAGACACAGAATCCGAAGCAGGCTCCAGCTCCGAGCTGTCAGCACAGAGCCCGACGCGGGGCTCGAACCCACAGACCGTGAGATCATGATCTGAGCCGAAGTCGGACGTCAACCGACTGAGCCACCAGGCACCCCTCATGTTCTGACTCTTAAGGCAGTTGCTGGATGCCAGGCAATTGTCCCCTAGACTCCGAATACAAGATTTGCATACCAAACTCTCCAAATGATCTCCTTGGACGTTCTTCCTAACAGACCCCAGTGAGAAATACTAGGAATCTCAGAATAGGCTTTTCTCAAAAAAGTCCTTATCATAAATTCTCCCATCAGCCTCTATAGATTCTTTCTTTATGCTCCTCGCTGACATGAGAGCTAGCAAAATGTTCCGACACCTACTTTTAAATTTCTGCCTAGGGGCGCCTGGGTGGCGCAGTCGGTTAAGCGTCCGACTTCACCCAGGTCACGATCTCGCGGTCCGTGAGTTCGAGCCCCGCGTCAGGCTGTGGGCTGATGGCTCAGAGCCTGGAGCCTGTTTCCGATTCTGTGTCTCCCTCTCTGCCCCTCCCCCGTTCATGCTCTGTCTCTCTCTGTCCCAAAAATAAATAAACGTTGAAAAAAAAAATTAAATTTCTGCCTAGTGATCGGATGCCTCAATTTGTAGTTTTATAACCATGTTTTCTTGTCTCAGTTAAAATTTCCAGTGTAACATCTTGTTCCAGCTTCCTTTCCTCACCCACAGAGTATTGGTATTGCACAGGTTTCTGTCCTTGAGCCAATTATTGCTTCCACTCAACACACGCGTCTTCTCTGAACAGTTTCCCACTCTCGTGGCAACAATTATGGACATGCAAATTCCTTCCCAATCCTTATGTCCAGTTCCATCCCGTCACCTGAGTCTCTGAGTCCTAACTCCAACTACTTACTGAACACTAACACTGCGGAGGCTCAGTGGGAACTTTCCGTTTAATAAGTCCCAAAGCAAACTTAATATTTCTTCATTCGAACTTGCACACGGATGCCTTTAGGTAGGCTCATCTGTCTCCTTGGCACGCCCTTGGCTCCCCCAACATATTTCCATTCTTTCTATGCATTAACAAAGCTACTAAGCTTCTGGCATAGATGTCAACTTCTCATTTCCCACACCCAGAAAAATCGATTGCTTCTTTTCCAGACGCCTCAGATTTGCCTTCCCTCTGTTAGTGGCATTGCCTTCTCTATATTCACACATATACCTGTCTCTGTCTTCATGCCTTGGGGGTTCCTCAAAGGCCAGGACCATGTCGCACTTATCTCTCTATTCTATGTTCTCTAGGGCAGTCCCGGTGCACCGTGGGTTCTCACCAAATGTTTGTTTTATGGTAATGTTGGCTTACGTACATTATATTATTTGATTCTTACAGCATGGCATCAGAGCAAACTTATCAGTATCCCCAGCTCCCGGGCAAGAAAATTATGGTTCAAATATGTTAAGTAACTAGAAACCAGGTCTCCCAGATTCGAAAGAAGTGGAGTCAGCACATTTAAACTATATATTTTACTCACAGCCGAGTATTTCTCTTTTCTGGGGTTTGTTTTCATTCCAACCTTTATGTTTGGCCTTTCAAGCATCCCTAAGATTAGTCAATACCTAACTTCTACAATACATTTTTTAGGTAAAAGACTTATGAGGACTCTCTCTCTCTTCTTCTGCTCCCGCCCAATTCCTTCCAAAGGACAGGCCTGAAATACAGCCATCAATTCATTTGACTAATTGATGTATCATAGGCTTTCTATTGTGTTGCCTCCTGATATCCATATAAACTGTTTATACTACCAATAAATGCCGCCTCTATGCTTCTCTGCCTCCTTTGTTTACACAAACCAGCCATCTTCAACTTGGCCTGCGTTAAAAGGGATTTACAGAGTCATGCATCTCCCCAGGAGCCAGTGGTGGGAGACGCTTGAGACTGTTTTCTCCCAGCCTTGGCCAATGATTCATGGGTAGGTGTTAAAAAAAGAGACTGAGCTTTGTCTTACTGAATTTTTTGATTCCGACAGAGATGTTCCTCAGCTTTGCCAGTTAATAGAGTCGGCACAAGTCCTCGCAGGACCTGAGACAAAGCTTGCGCGCCAGCAACGTATTCTGGGAAGTGATTCCAGGCAACGGTAGTCAGAGAGCAGAGAGCATAAAGCTGAGGACGGATGAGAGCCAGTATGTGAATATGTTATGGTCACGCCTGTGGGAATCCATTTCACTAGGACCCTGTGAGGAGCTGGTATAGAATATACTTCAGGAACATCCCCCTCAGAGAAAGAAGGGGGGAGACTGATCCCAAGCTCCCATTCTCCCATTTCCCACTGGCCAAAGACTGTTTCGTGGAATATCAACCTTTCGCTGACTTCTAAAGTGTGTATGATGCCAATCACTTTCTTCACCGGTCCCGCCGCGGTGTCACACGATCCTGAGGCAGAAGGGAAACAAAGGGATATTCCGGGGCGCCTGTGTGAAGCTGGCTGCCCTGGCAGCGGCTGGGGTAAAGAAGGGGCTGTGCGACCATGACGTGGTGGCCATGAAGAGTCCCATATAACGCGTGTCTAAACTGGACATCCCAGCTCCGGGGTCAGGCTGTGCCAGAGTTTCTTTTAGAAGAAAGTGGAAGACGGAGAAGAGTCAGGATGTAGGTCAGTGAGTGTGCGGGCTCCTCAGAAGCCCTACCGTCAGGCCAGTGCCATTGACAGGAAGAGTCAGAGGGCTCAAAGAGCTGTCATAGGATTGCCAACAAAGCAGACAGATGGCCAGAAAGCTGTACTTTGGATTCAGCAGGTCACTTCCTCCCGGATTCTCTGAGTTCTGCTTTGTCTTCTGCTGCTGGCCTGCGTGCTCCACAGGCCAGGGTCTAGACAGACATCCACGTGCTCCTCAAACGAGCGGAGTGCTCCAGGGATCAGCCCTACTCCATCCCCCGCTGGCTTTCCTCAGCAAAGTCGGCCTATGTAAATTTGAGAAGGCAATATCGTCCTCCATTACCTCTGCCTCCAACTGAGATTCTCGTTTAAATTCTTATCTCTCACCCGCACAGAGGACCAGTGTCTCCTGCTCCTCTCTTTCATTCTTTCCCATCATTGTGGTGTCCTCCCAGTGGTCCCTTGGCTTATTACAGATGACACTCCGGGAGTCGGCCTGCCTCTTTCCCCAACCCCTTTCACAAATTTCCTCATGTGTTGTTTGATCCTATGATGCACAGACCAATGCCCCTAACCCCCAACCCGTTCCCACCTTAAATCCCAGAACCTGTGAATACATTACCTGGCAAAGGGGATTTTGCCAATGTAATCGTTACATTCCTTAAAACAGGGAAATTATCCTGGATTATTTGTGCAGGCCCAATCTGATCACTTGAGTCCTCAAAAGCTAAGACATGTCTCCGGCTAGAGTCGGTCAGAGATGCGACAAAAGGAAACCAGAAAGTTGAGGCAGGAGTGGATTTCTGCGCAAAGGACTGGACCCGTCATTGCCAGCTTTGACGGCGAAGGGGGTCACAAGCCACGGGATGCAGGCAGCCTCTAAAAGCTAAATCCAACAACCAGCAGGAGGTGAGGACTTCAGTCTACAACCACAAGGAAGTGGATTCTTCCAACAACGCAAGTGAGTCTGGACGCAGATTCTTCCCCCAGAGCCTCCGGAAAAGAGCGCGCAGCTCCGCAGACATCTTGATTTTAGATCTACGAGAGCCATTTCTGACTCCTGAACTAAAGATACTGTAAGATGATAAATTTGTGTTATATGAATCAGCTAATTTGTGGTAATTCATTACACCAGCAATAGAAAAACTAGTATTGAGCCTTAAGCGCTTCAAAAGTAACTGCTTTGTTTGTCCTCGATAAGCTGATTGATCTTAAGATGCTTTTACATTGGCTATCTTATCCTTCTCAGGAGAAGGTACATTTTCTTTTCTTTTTTTTCCAATGTGTATTTATTTCTTTTGAGGGAGGGGCGGGGGAGACGGAGAATCCCAAGCAGGCCCTGTTCTGCCGCGTGGAGTCTGACATGGGCTCAGTCTCACCATCATGAAATCATGACCTGAGCCAAAATCAAGACTCCGACACTTAACCAACTGAGCCATCCAAGCACCCCGAGAAATTGCATTTTCAAACTTGGAAGCAATATAGAAAAAATGGAAGATTCTGAGACATGGACACCCATCCCAAAAGAGACCTGCTCTCTACCACCAATCTTGGGATTGACATTATCAACATTAAGATAAAGAGCAACAATCTTTTAAGGATCCCCAGTCCCTGCAAATAACGTTGCCTCAACTGTCCATCTGCCCTCCACCCCATTGTTTGGCCTCCTGAGATATTTGTCACAGAAATGCTCCCGGCAATTGCACACCCGACTCCTTAGGACTCCTCGCATCCTCCTGTCCCAAAGTTTTAGACTGGGTGGGACTGTACTTCCTGCTTCCTGACCTCCTGATTCCCTTGCTCTAGCTTTCCTTCTTCTAAGAGTGCAAGGCACTCCCCTAACAGGTGACAGGGACTGTTCCAAACTCCATTCTGTCGGCAAAGTGGAAAAGGGAAGCTAGGAAGCAATGAGAAATACTAGAATAATGTCCTTCTCCCATCAAAGGACTCCCTATCCAGAGAAGGAGGCAAAAGGGGGAAATTACTCTGTGCTATCCCCTTTGGGTCATTTTATGAAACCCACTAATGTCCCTGTCTGCGATTATGAAGGAAAGAGAAGAGACGGGAAGAAATCATGCATGTGGCAAATACCAGCAAAGCAAAATAAGAACAGTGACAACTAGGCTCTAATTACTCATCCCTTAATGGGTATGATAAAATAACTATCCTCCATATATAATTATATCTGCTTAAATTAACTGTTTCACTGTTGTCACGGAATCTCATGGTGATGGGTATAAGTACCCCTCTGCCAAAACTCTTATTTAATTGTCTTCCCTGGCAAACACCTTTCCCCTGGCACACTTTTCACGGCACTTTAGGTGGTCAGAGTCACTTGGCTCTCTGACATCTCACCTTCCACCCAGATCTTCAAATTGAGTAGTCGTTTTTATCATTTTGCGTGGTTTTCGGTCATGTGTCCTGTCCAAGGTTTCTTCATTTCTCTGATGTGACAGCCTGGTCTTAACTCTGGAGGCCATTTGCATCTGGGTTTCATTTACCCTTTGGATCCATAATTCTAGATTATGGGATTATTTAGATACATCACCTTTCTACAACAGTTCAAACTCTTATCAATTCTGTCTTCTGGTTTCAACCGAAACTGCCTCATATCGTCACCTTGGTCCCTCGGGTAGAATGTGAGCATTTGATCCCATTTTTTCTTTCTGGAAAGGTTTGCTTTATAAAAGGTAAAATGTACAAGATGTAGCCAATGGATGCTAAAATTAATGAGCAAAAGATTATGGAGAAATGGGAAAAGTATCTCCCCCAAAATATATATTAATTATAAACGGAAGATAGCACCTTCCAGGGGAGACACCTGGCAGATATCACCTTAACCAAGTGCTCAAGGTCAACATCACCAGTTATGAGATGCCAACGCCAGGTAGCCCCTGATATGGTGTGCTGAAGAGGGCATATTACATCCATGGTAGTTTTACCAATAATGTATAATTTTAATCAGTCATGAGAAAACAGCAGACAAACCCAAATGAAAAGACATTGTACAAAATACCTGACCAGAGCTCTTCAAAAGTGTCCTGGTCACAAGAGACAAGGAGAAATAGGAACTGTCAAAAACTAGAGAAGACTAAGGAGACAGGAAACTAAATGCAACATGACGTTCTGGATTAGATCTTGGAACAGAAGGAGGAAATTAGTGGAAAAACTGATGAGATCAGTATAAAATTTGTAGCTTAGCTAATAGTATTGTTCCAACACTAACTTCTTAGTTTTGATCACTGGAATATGATTACACGAGATATTAACAGGAGGAGAATCTGGCAAAAAGGTGGAAGAGAATTCTCGGTACTGATGTTGCAACTCTGTAAGTCCAAAGCTAATTCTGCTACAAGTTACCTGTGTGCGACCTGCAAAAATTTTAAACTCTTTGGCTCTCAATTTATTCATCTTGAAAAGAAAACTTTTAGGGCAAATGATTCCCAAGAGTCCAAACTGAAACAAAGAGAGAAGGAATTTAAACAAACAAAACCAAGAAAATAACTGAAGTGTGTGAAATGTGTAAGACAAATCTTCCACGTATAATATTTGTCTTCCAAATAATATACATGATGTAAAATTTCAGCAAGATAATGAGCAAAACTCTTACCCCACTTCGTAAGCACGCTGTATTGTCATTGCTTGTAACTCGGCAAAGAGATTTAGCCCGGAAAGTAAGAAGGCTTTATCTTGGATCCAGACTTTCTAGTCCCCTAATATGGTTCAAAGAGGAGTAGTAAATTAAGAGGTAGTCTGAAAAATAAAACAGAATCAACATCTTACAAGAGACAATTTAGATCTGAGAAAGAGGTAGAGAACTAGAAAGTCAATAGAGTAGAAAATTTAAAAAAAAAAATAAAGGAAGAATAGAAAAGAAAGAAAAGAATAGAAAAATCCCTGATGGAATAAAATCTGAAGGTAGAAGGACTGATTTAGGTATGTGAAGGAGTCCTTCGAAATCCTAGGCCTTCAGGACCTAGTATATCACCTTAACCAGTGGACTAGCCAAGTAGCCAAGTGAGGTCAGGATCACAGGACCTCTTCCCCTACCCTTGGCCAAGATCTGAACCAGTCAAAAGGATTAGACTGCTGGGCTGGATGCATGTCCCTTCCCCGTGTACTTCTGAACAGACTGCAGTAGAGACAAGGCTGGCTTAGATTTTGTTGTAAAAAAAAAAAAAAAAATCTGAGATTAAATCACGTTGGAAATGGGTTTATTGGATTGGTAGAGGAGATATACTGACACATCTGTGAACAAAAGCCCAAAAAAGTAATCAAGGAACAATCTGAGAACATATAAGAGACATCTGCGGCTAGTAATGACAAGCTAGGTTATTTGGACTAATTCTCCAGCAGAAAACAAATAAAATGCTGGATACATTTTTATATATGTTTTCTTCAAAGTATCAAACAGGTGAGTCAGTGACAGCACCCAGATGGTGGAGTAGGTCACCCCAGCCTCTGTCCCCCAACAAAGACCAATCATTAGATAGCCATCCTTGATCAAAAAATAGCTCTGGGAGAGCTCAGGAGTCCAGTGAAGAAGGGAAACAAATAAAATCTGAAAATTCTGCACAAAAAGGGTAGAAAGAGCAGTTTCATTCTGCCTACATCAGTCCATCCCCCAGGCCAGTACTGCTTAGTGCCAAGAGGGAACCTCCCAGGTCCAAAGAATTTCCCTCACCAATAAAGGGAAAGTGGGGTGAGCAACCACCTACCCCAGGCTTTCAGAGCACTTCACAAGAGACCTGCTTCAGTTTCATCCCATCCAGAGATGGATAAAGCTGAAACATCTCAAGAAAGCTAGGAACAAGATAGAAGGGCAGGGACTATGGATTGCCAAGAAGTGGGAGCCAATGCAGTTCTCAGTTGTCTGCTCTACAGGAGACCCCAGCCGCCTTTGCCGTTGAAGACCTCAACAGCTCTTGTTCATGCTGCAATTTCCTCCCCTTTCATCACTGAGGACCCGGTCGTGGGCCCCAGCTCTGCACAGGACCCCAATAGCTTGCACTAATGGCCAGCATCGTCATCCTGGACGCTCTACGGACTTCGCGGCTGAGGTTTTCTCCCCACCTGTTGTCACGTTCCCCCAAACCAGCTGCCCAGATCCCTCCCCTCACCCTCCACTCTCCTGTCCGTGGAGCTCAGGATTCCCACTAGGGCAGCCAGCCCCAGCATCTGCGGCTTGCAGGGCATCAGCCTAGACACTGGCAGCTGACCCCACCGCCATGTGCGCACTCCTGGCTAGCCCCAGCAGCCGCGGGAGTGCACGCGGACACCCAGCCGCAGCTACTCATGGGCCCAAATTCTTGTCACCAGCCAGCACACCTGGGCTGGCTGGCACCTAGCCCCTGCAGCCGTGCACTGCACGTCGCCATCCCGACTCCCTAACACCAGCTCCCTTTGCCACACTCGCCTTTGGTGAGAATCTAAAACAACATGAGTTCATGCTGACAGCCAGGATCCCCACAGCTGCTCGTAAGCCCACAGTTGCCTTGGTCCCCTCCTGCTGCCTCCAGCCCTCACCCTCTGTGTATCTGCAGCTGGGCCCCTGCCACAGGACATGTGCCCACCACCCACCGTACCCACCACTGTTGCTTGCACTGGTCCCTAGCCCCTGGATCTGGAGGTGCTGCTAAGGACCCCCCAAATTCTTACAGCCCCCGTGGAAGCCCTGAAACTCTAGCCAAGAGTCACACAGTTGTTCGCGTTGTGAACCTCAGGGGCCTGAACTGATGAGACATCACACCCCCTCCCACCTGGAGCCACCTTGTGCCCCTGTACTTGGTACCCTGCACCCCTAGACCCCCTCCTACCCCCATAGTTTCAGGTCCTTCTTTACTGAAGTCAGTCCATAAAGTCTGGAAGAGATGACTGCTTCTTCAAATGCAGATACCTTTGCAAGGTTACTGGGATCAAGCAAAACCAGGGAAACTTGAAACCACTAAAGCAGCGCAGTAACCTTCCAGTAACTGACCCCAAGGAAATAGAGAGGCACAAAATACACGAATTCAAAATAGTTTTTCTGAAAGAGGTATCAAAGAGCTGGAAGGGGTTATTACTAGGTTTACAGTGGAGAAAAGGTTGAGAACTCAGAGGAATTAGTTGGGATTCCTTGCTCCTTTTCCCGTGGGGGCATTTGACAATCGAGAGGAAAGGACTGTAAAACTGAGCTCAAGTTTTGCTGGCTGTTCGAGGTAAAAAGGACACACTGAAAACCCAACTCCTGACCAAGGTGGTCAGTACTCTAGAACAATGCGTCCTTTTGCATGTACAAGCAAAGAGCCACCCTCTCAGATTAGGGGCTCCTGAGAAACAGATCATCCACAGCCTGACAAGACAAGTGGGGAAGACAATAAAATGGTGATCAGGGAGAGAAATTTAAAAAAAAAAAAAAAATTTTTTAATTAGCTGTAAACCAAGTTTTGACAATCCGGTAGAAATTGCTCAAATTGTCATAGTCAGGTTGGTCCAAAAATGTCAAGTCTGGTTGTATTATTTACGGATATCTGAAAAAGCAAATCCAAATCAATTCTGGAGGATGGTATCTTTATCCAAGGTCTCCGAGAACCTAAAATGATAATTTTCGAGGGCCATGGGTGGCACAGAAAAGTTACCTGACAAAAGGTAACTGACAAAAGGTAACTGACAAAACTGTTACCTGACAAAAGGTAACAGGAATGAGAACCAACAAATAACAACAAGAAGTACAAACAGAACCCTAAAGACTTCAGATACAGGAACCATCAGAATTATATTTTAAAACCACTATATTTACTGTTTAAAGAAAACGAAAGCGAAGGAGTTCGGAACAAGTATCCCTAAAATGTGCCACTTTTGCATGTGGACTATTTTGAGCTAAAGGCAATCAAGACCCATCAAACTCAAGAAAAACTTATGCCTCTCCCTTAAACTACTTAAAGAATTTAGACAGGGGGCCTGGCTCAGAAAAAGAGTTATTACCAAGAGATGATTTATTTATTTTTTTTTTTTTTAATTTTTTTTTCAACGTTTATTTTATTTTTGGGACAGCGAGAGACAGAGCATGAACGGGGGAGGGGCAGAGAGAGAGGGAGACACAGAATCGGAAACAGGCTCCAGGCTCCGAGCCATCAGCCCAGAGCCCGACGCGGGGCTCGAACTCACGGACCGCGAGATCGTGACCTGGCTGAAGCCGGACGCTTAACCGACTGCGCCACCCAGGCGCCCCAAGAGATGATTTTTTTTTAATCTAAATGTCCTGTTTGGATGGCAGGACGAATGTCTAATTACCAGACATCTGCTTTTCTTATCATCCTGTGAATCATTCTTGTCCCCTTTGAAGTCCCAGGCCTCTAATCCATTCCTTAGCTCAAGATGGCATATGAGCCTCAGTTTCCCAGCTTGTCCTTGCACCTCATTGTGTTTGAGAGGCCCCTGTATGTATGTAATTAAATTTATTTTTCTCTTGTTAATATCTCTTATGTGAATAGAATTATTAGAACAGCCAAAGAACCTAGAAGACTAAAAGAACATTTTTTTCCTCCCCAACAAAAGTTAAATATCTGCTTTAAGGGGGGCGCCTGTGTGGCTCAGTCAGTTAAGCATCCGACTTGAGCTCAGGTCATGATCTCACCACTGCGAGTTCAGTTTGGGCCCCGCGTCGGGCTCTGTGCTGACAGCTCAGAGCCTGGAGCCTGCTTTGGATTCTGTATCTCCCCCTCTCTCTGCCCCTCCCCTGCTCACATTGTGTCTCTCTCTCCTTCAAAAATAAATAAAACATTAAAAAATAAATAAATAAATAAATAAATAAATAAATAAATAAAATAAAACATTAAAAAAATATATCTGCATTTAAAAATGATGGCATTCGGGTGCCTGGCTGGCTCTGTCAGAGGAGCGTGTGACTCTTATTCTTGGGGTCATGAGTCACCCAATGGGCGTAGAGATAACTTAAATAAATGAAACTTAAAAAAAGATAAAAAATAAAAATGAAACAGGAGAAAAGGCATTAAAATGACAGCATTAATAAAATATCTAGTAATAAATTTAGCTAAGGAGGTTAAAGACCTGTACTCTGAAAACTAAAACATATTTGCTGAAACAAATTGAAGACACAAATAAATGGGAAGCTATAACGTGCTCACAGATTAGAGGAACTGATATTGTTAAAATGTCCAGACGACATAAATCAATCTGCAGATTCAATGCAATCCCCGTCAAAATACCAATGGCATTTTTCACAGAACTAGAACAAAGAATCCTAAAATTTCTGTGGAGCCACAAAAGCCTGACTAGCCAAAGTAATAGCCAGGGAAAGGAGAACGACGTTGGTGGTATCATGCTCACTGATCTCAAACTATACTATAATACTATAATAATTAAAACAGTATGGTACTGGCATAAAAATAGGCACATAGATCAATGAAATAGCTATAGAGAGCACAGACTAAACCCACAAACATATGGTCAATTAGTCTATGACAAAGAAGGCTTGAATATACATCGGGAAAAGACTTTATCTCATCAATTACAGTTTGGGTTTTACTACCCCAGTACCGGTTTCTGTAGAGGGTTTTTGTTCCTCTTCTTAGATCCATCAGAGAATTGAGGTCACAGAAGCAAATGGATGTCCCCAGACTTGGACATACAGAGAGGTTGGTATAAAGAATCACGACTTAAAGGAAGAAAAACCTTCTACAGAAACCAGTACTGGGGTAGTAAAACCCAAACTGTAATTGATGAATTGCTGGATGCCCAGAGTGGACAAGTCTGAGAGTTAAAAACTCTAGGGGGCTCAGAATTGGGCACGGGGAGTGCACTGACACTTTTGTGAGTGTTACCACCACCAACTGAACCAAGTTCTCACAGTGGATATTGGAGAAAAATCCCCTGGTGCTACCAGAGGAAAAGGGGAAAAGAAACCATTTCAAACTACACCAGAGCATTATGTTCTTAACAAGAACCGCCTTCAAGAGAAACTATTTTAACAGAGCCTAATCTACTATTTTTTTTTAAATAATCATATACCGAGGGGTGTCTGGATGGCTCAGTCTGGTAAGTGTCTGACTCTTGACTTAAGCTCAGTCATGATCTCACAGTTCATGGGATCAAGCCCTGGGTCAGGCTCCACACTGGACATAGAGAGATTCTCTCTCTCTCTCTTTCTCTCTCTCTCTCTCTCTCTCTCCCTTTATGCCCCTCTCCTCTGCTCCCCTACTCACACACTCTCTCTCTCTCTCTCTCTCAAATAAATAAACATTTAAAATAATCATAATCATATACTGAGCAAAAGGACAGTTAAAAAAAACTTTAAAGAATATGTTTCTGACAACAATGCAATTGAGCTCAAAATCAATAACAAAAAAAAAACTTGATAAATCCCTTTTGGGTAGTTAGGAAATACACTTTCAAATAGGTCAGAGAATAAAGTATAATGGAAGTCCTGAAATATTTTGAACGGAAAAAGTAATGAAATAATGTAAATACTATGACCTGGGATGAAGCTAATGGAATACATGGAAATTTATAGCCGTAATCATTTGTATTAGAAAAATGTAAAGATTGAAAATCAATGAGCTAAGCATCCTTCAAAAGAAATTAGAATAAAAACATCAAAACAAACCCAACTAACATCGAGGGAAAAAACTAATATAAGTAAAAGCTAAAATTTAATTTCAGACAAATATAAAAGAAGAACGAAGCTCTTTATGCACCCTTTTGGAATGATATCCAAGTCATTGCATTAAAAAAGAATTAAAAATAAATGTTGCGTGCAGTCTGCTACCATTTGTGTAAGAGGCACATATTTGTATTGTGAGAATTTTCAGCGCTAATACCCTCTGCCATGTCTAAGTTGTGAATAAAAGAAAAGTTACATTTAAAAATTAAGTTATTAAAATTTTTAAATTAAAAAAAGATGATCAGTTAGAGCTCCCAAGAGAAAAAGAACTAGCGGGAAGGCAGACTGATACACACCTTTCTCAAATCTAAGGGAGATGCCATTGCCTGCTCATTTACTGACTTAAACGACTGAGGGAACAATGCTAGCGGTGATGGATATGGAAGTGAAGGTGGTGGGGGTAGAAATGGTAGCAGCAGTGGTGGCCCCGTGGTGAGCAAGGTGGTGGTAAGAGGCGATGACAGTGGCATTGAGTGTGAAGGTGGAAATGAAAGATATGGGAGAGGGGCACGTGGGTGGCTCGGGGGGTTAGGCGTCCAACTTCAGCTCAGGTCATGATCTCTCGGTTCATGCACTCAAGTCCCTCATCGGGTTCTGTGTTGACAGCTCGGAGCCTGGAGCCTGTTTCGGATTCTGTGTCTCCCTCTCTCTCTGCCCCTCCCCTGCTCTCTCTCTCTCTCTCATAAACGAACTTGAAAAAAAATTGTTTTAAAGAAAGAGCTGGTGGAGGTAGAGGTGATCATAGTGGCATTGGGCATGAAGGTGGAAACAGAGGAGATGGTGGAGGAGGTGATGGTCAAGTTGGTGCTGGAGATAGCGATAGTGTTTAGCATGGGTTGCAATGGCAAAGCTCTTTGAGCTGTTCCAGTAAGACATGAGGGTTCTATTTGCCAAACTTCCCGGGCAGCAGACTAGCCTCATTCATCACTATGAACCCAAAATGAGAGAGCATCTACTACATCACTCCAGTTAAGATCACCACGTGATCTGTCTTCTTTGTGCTCTATTTCAGTGCCTAAAATTTAGTCCCCTCATTAGTTCCCAGCTGATGGCGAATCGATTGTCAAAGGACTGAAGAGTAACTGGTCATGTGGAAGTTGGCCATATAATATAAGGGGTTGGAGAAGAGATGAGCTATAACTTGTGATTGCTACTTGGACCACTGAGTCTAAGAGCAGTTACCAAAAGGGCAGTTATTCAGTTTACGCCTTCAGTAACATCTGGTATGGGTTTGAACAAGGCCAAGTACCTGGCGGCAGAAGGAAACCTGAGAATGAGCCTTTAGAAGTGAAGGGCAGGTCCCTGGGTGATTCTGCAGTGAGGACATGTGACCAAGTTGCTGTGGAGGGAAATAATTAGTAGCCTCAGGAGGAAAGCCAAAAGGCTTGCATAGGCCACAGGAGTTTTACTCTTCCTTCTCCCCATCAGAGGTCCAATGGATTTAGGTCAGAGGTGAGGTGACTGAGTGAACTCCCTTCCCCAGAGAAGAGATTGCCTCCTGAAGAGAAACATTATCCCTGTATCACCAGTTGGCAGCTTCAATTTCTCTCTAATCATGCCCCTTAATTGGCCCAAGCAGAGGGGGCTGATTGCTCAAAGACTTTAAAAATGCTGGATGAAAAGCAGAATCCTTAGAATAACATTTTATCCACATTCAATCAATCATTTTTCCCTCTATACCTCCCACAATCCCACTTAGGCAACAACACAGGAGCTGTCTGATTAACTCACAGGGTTCTACTGCAGGTTCAAAAATTTTTCAAAATCAAATTGTCTTAATTTACTTTTACTTAGAGAGAAAAGCAGAGATTGCATTCTACGTGATGGTATTAAGGGGAGAAATACAGCCAGAAGCACTGAACAAACAATGGGAGGGAAGGAAGGAAGGAAGGAAGGAAGGAAGGAAGGAAGGAAGGAAGGAAATGAGAGAGGGAGGGAGGGAAGGGGAGGGGATGGAGAGGGAGGAAGAGGGAGGAGAGAGAAGAGGGTGGAGGGAGGAAGAGGGTGGAGGGAGGAGTAGGGTGGATGGAGGAGGAGGGTGGAGGGAGGAGGAGGGGGAGGGAGAGTGGGAGGAGGCCAGGAGGGAGGGAGAGAAAAGACACAGAAAGTTAATGTCCCAAAGCCTGGGACTTACTGTCTTAAGAAGTATAGTAGTCTCCATTTATCTGCGGTTTAGTTTTCCAAGGCTGCAGGTTTCCCTGGTCTAAAACCAGATAATCCTCCTTCTGACATATTGTCAGGAGGTCAATACTGGCCTAATTGTACCTCACAATGCCTGTGTCATTCACCTCACTTCATCTCATCACATGGGCATTTTATCATCTCATATCATCACAAGAAGGGTGAGTATGGTACGAAAAGACGTTTTGAGAGAGACCACATTCACATAACCTTTACTACCATATGTTATTATAAGTGTTCTATTTTATTATTAGTTGTTGTCATTAATCTCTTACTGGATCTAATTTATAAATTAAACTTTATCGTATGTATGTATGAATAGCAAAAAACATAATATACATAGGGCTCAGAATTATGCGAAGTTTCACGCATCGCCCCTCACTAAATTGGGGGTCAAATGAGAACCATGTGAAAAAACAAAACTGTAAGAGGTCCTGTCTACACAGAACTAAGTTCCCTCAAACATGAAGGTGAGTGACATTTACCACTCTAAGAGAAATTTGTCATTGTTAACAGCGTTATTGTTATTCCAACTTATTCCAGGTTCCTTCTTTAACATCACAAAACTCCATGAAAGTGACTTCTGTCTCCTTTGGTCCTTCCTGGAGCATTTTGGCTGCCTTTGCATTATAATGCCCAGGTTAACAATACTATAATTTTCCTGCATTGAAGTGTGCCTTCTCCCCACCCCCCAAAATAGACTAGTGTGATTATTGAGTAGGTCTGGGTACTCTGTGCTTCAACTTTTCCTGCTGTAAGTAGACAGCCCTTTTTTATTCTTGCGATAACTGAAACATTTGAACAATCATTGTCCTGCAGAGGAGCTGATCTTGGAGCTAATGTGCTTTGTACCACTCTGTCCCCTTTGGGAGCAAGATCATTTTTAAAATAATGACTTCTCCAGCCGTTTATTACCAGCTTGGAGTCATTTTCACACCTCAGAAGTGAAGGCTTAATGAGCAGAGAAATTAAAGAGTAAAACTCTGCTAGTGTCTTCTTAAATGGTGGCATTTTGGCAGCTCAGGAGATGTGCTTCCAAAGAAGAGCCACATCACGTGCATCTTGTTCTCCAAACGACCTTTAGGTAATGAATCTCAAAGTTTCCTCCTCCCCACCCTACAGCTCCACCCTCTTCCATCCTGGAGGAACCGGCTCACAGGAAGGTCGGGTGGTGAATATCAGAGCGGTGTTGGCATAATGAGTTCATCTGGCACAATGCCAGAAACACAGCAATGGCTCAATAAAATCTTCTCAACTGAGTAAAGACCACGTACTCTCAGACCCTCACCACCACCGCAACTCGCCATCAAAAGTTAAGTTCTTAGGTATCTTTTAGAAACACACTCTAAAACAACAACAAACATGCGTGCGCACACACACACACACACACAAAACCCACACAAAATAAACACACTCTAACACTACTTGTTCTTACATCACTTTCATAACTCTCCCAGTTCGCTGTTCCCCCTTCAGTGGTCTTCAGGATTCTTATGCCAATTATTCGCCCATATTATTAAGATTGTTGTGGTTATAACAGCCAATTATATGTCCATCTTCCCCCTAGCCCTTGAGTCCTACAAGGATAGGCCAAGCAGTGTTCATTTTTACATCCCTAATGTCTACTACAACACGTCACAAAAGTAAGAACTTTGTAAATATTTGGTGAATATCAATGACTGCAAGATTCCGAGGGTGCTTTCCAAATGAATGATAGTGTCAGGGATCATGCTCTTTGATTCAAAAGAAAATAATAAAGACCAGAGGGTGGATGTAAGGGTTGACTGTGCTCTGTACATGAAGGCCACGTTTTGGTTAAAGAAGAAAAAGGTCCACATCCAAGCCCTTGACTAAAACTGCATCGCTGCTCACAATACAGATGCCCTGGGAAGCATTTATGCAAATCTATTAGCTTTTCCCACCTGACCTGCAAAGATCAAAGATCTCATGTCTGAATGGTCTTGCCCTTATAACATCTGTAATCTTCAGAGATCCATTTCTGGCTAAGAACTTTGCTGTGGGGGTATGATCAAATTGCCCAGGATATACGAGTCAAATTAATGAAGTAGTAGAAATCACTCTATATCAGTGACTGCCGAACCAGCAATTGCCTGCCTAATTGCATATTTTGCTTGGTTCGACTTGAGGCTCTGATTGAAATTTGGACCGTTTTTCTCTTTCCACTGATATTGGTGGAGTGCCGGGCTTTGATTTCCAACGCTGTCATTTATTTCCTCTCTGCGATACGGAAAGCCATGGAGGAAACAAGTGCAAAGGAACAGGTTGTTCGGAGGTGAGAAGGAATATTGGTTAAGGAAGAGAAACAGGAATATGAGGGCCCTATCCCCGGCAGGACTCGGGGAGGTTGATCTCTCCAAGAGGATCGGCAGCCAGGGCTATTGATAGACACGAAAAACATTTCCAGCCCATCTACATGGTGTTTGTTGAGTGGGGCTTATTGTCATCAGGGGCAGGAGATTCACCCCTCCTTTGCAGTAAGATATGAGAAATGAGGCTGCTTGCCTTAGAAAAGCCAACGGCATTAAGCTGGTGTTTACTGTTTCATAAAGGAATAGTGGACAAATCACCCAGCTACACCATATTGGGTAGAATTGTTAGTTAAAAGTGACAACCGGGCCTGTAATTTACATCGCACTTTGGAAATTTAAGCCGGGAGGCTCGGAGCTCTCAATCGTGCATTGTAAAGCCTCTTTTGTACTTCTGGCTCATTTTGTGCTGGGAATCATTTAGCCATTGACTTTAACTGCTAATACAGTTCCATCAAATACCAAGTATAAATCAAAATTACTGGATCATTCAAAATCTGTCCTCAGAGTTGTTTATATATATTTTGTCCACCATTACTTCTGTATGGTTACAAGAGAAGCTGCTAAATTATGATATATTGTGCACGCCTTGTTGCCATCTTGCTAGAGCCTCTTGCAAATAAGATGTAATCCATGACAAGTTATTTTTCTAGGTATACAAAACATAAATAATGATAATAAAAAGGGAATCAACGTGTTGAAAGATGAAGAAGAGAGAGAGGAGAGATGTTTCAAATAAATAGCTCTCCCCTTGGTCCTGGCTGCCCGGAACAGGTGGGAAAGACAAAGGAAGAATTTTAAAACTAACTTCGCCACACAAGGGCCCGTCTGTCCCGTGTCTCTTCCAGGCTACTAGCAAATGATGGAAGACTGTCATTGGTCACGTATATAACTTTTTGTTTGAAGCTGGATCTACTAACTCTTAGCCCTATATATACAATCTCCACGCATCATTTGTAAAACCATTCCACTCAAGGAACTATTTGGTGTGTACAAATCATCATGGATGATGGAGGTATCAGTAGAAGAGGCCCAACCTGGTGATCCCAGGTGCACCAATACCCCTACTACGTCAACAGACCTCAGATGATAAAAATCACTGGAGTATTCAATCAGAGCAATTCCGCCATCCCGCGTAAGTCTTGGTTCTTATGGCCTTTTAAACTGGAGTTCGGAGGATAGATGGATAACTAAATTAACATTAGCTTTATTCACAGGGGAGTAAGAACTATTATGGCAGGAAGAAATTGCTAATACCCTAACATTGTCTCTCTGCCTTTCCCTACCTTTACTTCTCAAATTTCTACCAGACGTGCCTGAAGAATTATGAAATCCACCTAGAAATGTTAACGTTGTCTCATTAATTGAAGACTCAACTCCTATCTCTGACTTAAATCATTATTTTCTCCCTTCGTGCTATAGACACATTTTGCAGATCTGTGTGATATCAGGAGGCATAAAGAAAGCAACACATAAAAAAAAAAACCATCTCGAGCTATCTTGGTCATTAATCTTACATTAGCACAGCAAACAAAAAGATTTGGGAGTGGGCATTTATCACATTATACTTTCCCCTGACTAGTATTATAGTTCAAGAATGAAGCTGATAGATGAGACACTAACAGAACTCTCCAACAGCAACATCAACAAGGAACATTAGAATGATAATAACAAGAAATGTTTGGTTTTGTTTTTTTTTTTCAGCTTCCACAACTCAGGAATGTCTGATTTTGAAGGAGGTTTTAGAAACAGTTATGAGTCTTGTAAATTTGGGTTGTCACTGCCGTATCTTCCTAGGCACGGATAATCAGCTTCTATCACAGGATGTTGTCTTTCCACTGCCCCAGATCAAATCAACAAAGCAGCTTAGAAATCTAAAGAGAGAGACAAGCCCTTGCAATTAAAAGTGTTCTGCCCATTTATAGAATCAAATTTTCCAGGAACACAGCTTAGTATAAACCACGTTTCATGAACGTTTCAACATAATATAACGAACACAAGCATTTCAATGAAGCAGATAGCAAAGCAATTTGTACTAGCAGATGGCTCACCCTGGGATCAGAGCAATTATCTCCTTGCTCTACACACAGGGGTAGCCAAAGATTCAACAGTTGACTATTCAAAGCAACTTAGCAGTACACGTGAATTTCTGCCATAGCAAAACGAACAGGGTTTGCGCCCTCCCCATTCCATAAGCAAGTCCTAGAGAAGGTTCTAAAGAATAAAAGATGATTTCTTATCTGTGTACACATGACCATCCCGCTGAGTTATCTCAGGAACTCAGACCCAGAAGACATGAGGGCTCAGATGACAGCTCACCCTTCTCCACTCCAGAAAGATTTATACTTCTTGTAACTGCTGTCTAGGAAAATTACTCTTCTTCCCTCTTTTACCCCTCCGCTATGTCTTCCTGACTCTATGGACAGATCAAATTGCCCTACCGAAAACAAATCAACAATTACCAAAACAAAGTTTGCACTTCATACTTCAAGCGGTAAAATGAATTTGTACAGCATCTTTTGATAGGCAACCATAGAATATGGAATCGGTGTACCCAAACCAGCATTAAAAAAAAAAATGTTTACTGGGGGGAAAATGGCCAAATACTTTGTCTAGATGAAAATACTAGTTCCAGTCACCTGAGTTATGAGTATTTCCATCAGTTCAGTTGAGTTGTGGTACAAACACCGCTAATTTTTTATGCCTGCTTGACTTTGGCAGAAGTAACGATGACATAAATGGAAAAGTAAACGTATTATGTACGGGATCAGTAACTTTTGTGCAACTTGGTAAAACAAAGACTAGAAGTGAAATTAAACAAACAAAAAGCAGTTGGTGGTAGAGAGTTGTATGTGGAGGGAAATCAGGCCAGTATACAAATTTGAGAGTTACAGGGAGACACCCGCCCAGGAAGGACCCGAAACAAAGGGATGGTCACAGAATTTATGACTTGGAGAAAATGAAATAAATTTAAGAAGTTGGTTAGCAGTGGGAAACCAAAGGCACAAGGACCATCTGATGTTGAAGGCTGCCTGGATTACGTATAATTCTTGGAGAATCCAGCCAGAAATAGACATGCTATCTGTCTCCATCCTCTTGGAAACAGAAAGAGGTAGCCTCTGGTCTGGAACAGAGATAAAAGTTAAGGAAGAGGTAGGGGATATACATAGAGGCTACCCCGAAATCCTGAACATTGCCTTCAGCAGAGTCTTTTTGGATTCAATGACTCCTGACATCTATAAATTACTACCAGGTATGACCTTCAGCCCTAAGATGAGCAAAGTAGCTTCATATGCCCCACCATTGACTGAGTAGGGCCTTAAGTATATTCTCTGTTTAGGAGGAAAGCATCAGAGAGATATAAAAGGGAAAATTTATACAAAGACAATGTGGGGCCTGACATGAGAACTCTTGGAGCCTTAGAGACTGAGTTAATTTTGCTGTGTTATTTATAGGATAGTTTCTGAAGCAGTGCCTTACTCTCTGGCTCCTGCCCAGAACAGTCTCAGACTCTGTGAGATCTTCATATGCATTCTGGTTCTGGTGAGAAAAATAAAAACAAGAACAATAACAAAGATTCTTTATTTTATTTTTTAAAAATTGTTTAAAGACACTTAGGCACCAAGCGCCAACCACTAGTCTAGGTACTTTGGAGATACTTAATTTAATCTCCATTACATTCTATGAGAAAGGTCTTACTAGTTTCATTTTCCGTATGAGGAAACTGAGGTCATTATTTTATTCTTTGGGTTTTCTTAAGTTTATTTCTTTATTTTGAGAGAGAGAGAAAGAGAGAGAGAACACGAGTGCGAGCTGGGGAGGGGCAGAGAGAGAGGGAGTGAGAGAGAACCCCAAGCAGGCCGTGCACCATCAGTGCGAGGCTCGAAAGCACGAATCCTGAGACGGTGACCTGAGCCTAAAACCAAGAGTTGGACATTCAGCTGACTGAGCCACCCAGTCACCCCAATTATTTTATTCTTTGGATTCCAGACTAAACTGTTGACTATTCTATATATATATATATTTAATTTGAATTAAGGACCATTTTATCACTATTAGATGACCCACAGAGACCTTTTGCCTTTCACAATTAACTTTTTTGAAGCTATAATAATTTTACCCAAGATTATCAGGACAAGAAAGCACATATTGAGAGGTACATAATGGGATGGGGATGAAGAAACGAAAGAAGAGGGAAGAAAGTTGGCCAAGCACCTCTGGTGGTTATATTTAACTGGTAATGTGGGTTTGAGGCCAGAGAGTAGAAGTTTTTTTTTTTTTTTTACCCTATCTGTTTAATGACAACAATAAAAAACACATCATCAGCAACAACAAAGCATATTTATAGTAGAAGGACTTGCTGTGTGCCATTCATTGTTCTAAGTACTCAGTGTAAATCATTTAATAAATTAACTCATTCACCAGAATTAATGCAGCACTTTCTTACAATTATCATTTCTATTTTCTTTTATCTAGATAGTCACAGCTGTGAAGAATTCCCCATACAATCAAATATCTGTAATTTATTTTTTTAGACAAACATATTAATGGTTGTAGAGATCTGAAATGCAAGTTTCAAACATTTTTTATGTTGTAATTATAGGTTTTACTTTTTCAGCCACTCCAGGAAGAAAAGGCTGTTTTACTGTCTTTTTTCTTTTTTCTGTTGAGGAAAAGATATATGAACCAATTTATAGTACAAGACTAGGAATCTTAAATTTGAAACTGCTGTTTTTTACTTTTAAAATCCATTATTTAGAGAAATCCCTATACCTGTTCTAAAAAGGCTCAGGTGGCCCTGATATAAGCTGAGGTAATACCATCTTATTTAATGATTTCAAAAGCATCAAGCGTTAGGTTTTCTTGCCAACTCACTCACCCTCTTCTTCACAATGATATCAGTAGAAAGTACAACCGATGCAGAACAGCTGGCTCATGAACGTCAGCATCTCCACCATTTCTTGGCACCACTATGAACGTTTTCCCTCTAAGACCAATTCCAACTGGTTAGCACTGTACGACTCTAGGGTCTGAAGTTTTAAATACACTACCTGGTTATCGATTTTTAAATTACATGGTCTCACACAAAAAATGGTGGATAGTTAGGCACTTGCGGTCCAACATTGCCTTAACTTCCATGAGCATAACTTGCAGGTTATGGGACTTTCTCCTAATTAGTTAGCCTTGAAAGAGTCTTTCCTTTTCTAAGTTTTATCCGACAATATAATTTTTTATGGCTGGGTTGTAAAATCTTGGAAAATAAGTTTTTGTAATAGGAAGTGACAAATCCCAGCTCTGTTCAGCCATCTGCCTTTAGTAAATACATGTTCCTTTAGAGAAATCCCTATACCTGTTCTAAAAAGGCTCAGGCCCCTGCAAACTCTGACATTTTCTTCCCATGGCCCAAGGTCAGTCAATCACCAAAGAGAGGGGATGATAATTAAAAAGACACTGTTAGTAAATCATCCCTGTGAAAGTTTTAAATGAAATGCGTGGATCTCTAAGAAATAGCACCACCAGAGTCTTGCTTTCAAACACGCTTTTCTAATATTTACTCCTGTCTTCACTAATAGCCTTCCCACCAGTCATGGGGGGCTCTTTAGTACCATGGACAGGGACACAGACAGGAGGCCAACTTCACGCATATGGCAACATCTAACGTTGAGAGTCTTGAATGACAATTACACGCATTCATCTTAATTTGGGGGGGCCATCTGGTTTGTATGAGCTTCTGGGATTTTAAAACTCATGAAGATCGATATTGGCCAAGATGTTGAACTCTTTAGGCAGACCAAGGGTAACTGTGCCTGTCCAATGGACAAAATATTTTTTTTAATTATGTCACCAAATTTGCTAATATTAATGTTATATTTAATTCAGTAATCTTGCATTTTAGGAGAGGAGTGCCAGGATCCAACAACATTAGATTTCTACTTTGTTCCCTTGGGAAGATTGATGGAGCTCGGGCTGGCATCATTGAGTCTTATTTTCCAACTGGATTTGTTTGTTTCCTTCAGTAAGCTGTTTTGGGTACTATGGAAAGATATTTAGGGAGTGCCATGTTGTAAAGGAGAAGTAGACTTAAAGGGACAGGAGCTGAAATGTGCCAAGTGGGCAAGTTGGAAAATAAAGTGAAGACTCTTAGTTATAAAAGAACTTAGATATGCAGTTCTCAAAAGGAAATTTATATTGAGAGATGGAAAAGATATAAATATAGATATGGATATATTGAGAAAATTATTATCTTTATGTCAAGTAGAAAAACTTAATGGATATGAGGATGAGTCAAGGAAACAGAGTGAAGAGTACACGTTCCGCTTTAGGATTTTATCTCTTTACGTCTATCTATAAAATTTTGTCTCTAATCATCTTCTAATTCTGAGAAATGGATCCCAATTTTATGCTTGTTGGATAGAGATAAGTGAGGTATTGTGGCTTTAAGATATTTATGTGGCAATCACTGTTACTTGTCATCATAAAGTTTAGTGGGCTTTTTTTATTATTATTATTATTCCAAATCCAAAGAACATTCATTCCAATGTTCCTCCCTGGTTCCACCAAGCAAAGCAATTCAGCTGCTTTGCTCACTGCTGAATCTCTAGCACGTGAAAGAGTACCTGGCAGATATTCAATACATATTTGTTAAATGAGTGAGCATTTCTGCCTTTCAAATTTATACTCATTCTTAAAGGATGCATCTTCACTCCTTTCTCTCCACTTTCTCTTACCACTTCCCTCCCTGCTGAGGGTGACATGTCTCTCCCATAGTCCCACGGATGGGCCTCTTCTGTTGCACCTGCATTGTTCTGACTTGAGACACAGTTAAGCTGTGTGGGCTTCTTATAACCTTTATGTGGACACAGTCTACAAGAAAGCAGAGTGTGTAACCTGAACCTAGTGGATACTCAGTGAGTACTTCTTCACGGGAATTAATATTTTAGCCTAAATCCCCGGCAATAACCAGCGAATTCCTGGCGCATGCCCCTCTCCTTGCTTCAGAGCTCTCTTCTAAAGGGGTCCTAGGCTCTACCACCCACTTTTTTGGCATCATCGTCACAGCTAACATTTACTATTGAGCCGTGAGCTGTTTTAATTTTATTATCAAGTTTCATCTTGGCACTAAGCACTGTTATTCTCCCCATTTTACAGCTGACAAAACTAAGCCTGAGCAGAGACAAATGAAACTTGCCCCAGATCACATAGATCGTAATTACCAAACCAGCCATTTTTAGGGGCTGAAACCAGTTTTCTCTGAGGGAACAAAGGCAAAAAAAAAAAAAAGCATCTTTAAATCAATGTCTAACTTAAAAATGAAACCCGTGCCCTTAGACAAACATGTTAGCGTGTTATATTGTCAAGATTCTAAATCAAATGTCTTTCGATTTACTCAATTTCCAAACCCATAGATACACAGGACACTTTGAAACGTATTCAGCCAATTTGACTTATTCTGATAATGCCATCATGCCAAAAAAAAAAAAGATCTAACTGGGTATATGTCTCAATTAAATTGTATTTTTTGTTTATATCATTCTTAGTTTTATTTATTTACACACATGCATTTCACATGACCCAAATAATAATTTTGCCCACGGTCACCGGATATTTGGAATTTACTTTCCAATGGAAGAAAGAACTAAGGGGAAAGAAATCTTCCAGACCATCTGAAATGAGGTCTCTATTTACAAAGTTATGTGGCTGCATAGCTGTTACAGACAGATTTGTATTCAATGTATTTGAAGGCTTACATGTGCTTTTTACTCTGGCCTTTGATCCTTATTCCCCTAAAATGCATGCACTTATTCTCAGCTTACTTTGGGATTTCAATTCTGCCTTGAAGATACTGTCCTGATAGTCTGAATCATTGGTCCTGTTCTCAATAAAGTATAGGAGATGGATAGCTTTAGCACTTCCCTTCAGTCCTTGTAAATCTAATAAATCGTTTCATCCATATTGCCCCTTCTGGAATCCTTCACATTGCCTTGGCTGTGTTTTGCTGCAGATAAGAAAGGGGAATGTTTGCCAACCTTGGTATTGAGACTGAAACAGCTACTCTCATAATTCTACATCTACACAACTTTCTTATTGTTCTACCAGCCACGAGTGGTGGCTTTCCCTAAGTGAAAAACAATGTGGCCAAAGCAATAAAGAGTCAGGTATCATCAGGTCATTTGGGGTTTAAATTAGGCTGAGCCAGGCAACTCTTGGAGGCTCCTGAAGGCTAGAAATGAGCTCCTGGCAATTACTGCCACCAAATGTTCTTTCCAGACACTCAAATGAAGAGCTTGGACAAACTTTCTGAACTTGTCCAATTTCTTTGTTGAAAAACAGGAGAACTGCTTCATCAGAATGAACTTCCTATGAATAATCAAGTTTCTAAAATTAGGAGACACAATATGTTTCAACAGAAAAAAAGAAATCACAGGAATCAGACCCTGAGCAAGAAATATTTTTCTTTGCTTTATCCCAAATCTCACTTATCTTATATTTTGGTGCAGCATATGCTTTGTAAAACTAATTTCTTCCCCCCATCCTCTACACCAGGACTCTGCAGATGTAGAGATGATTTTCCAACCCATGAGCCTGAGTTAGATTATTTTAGACCTAAAGTGGATTTTTTTTAAGGCAGGTGAGAACAAAATAAAAAGAAAAGAAAAGGAAGTTATCTGTTCCCCGGTCCTGAGTGGACTGTAATTATAATGAGATACTTAACAAATTGAATCACGTAAGAAAATTCTATCTTGTCATGACTTTTATTAATAAAACTCTCAACGCTGATAGGATTGCTTTCTTGATACTCTTTTTGAAGGAGTTTGGAGATGCACAAACCTTTCAAAGAGATTTTTTGATGGCCCTTATGCTTACAAAAAAATAAAATAAAATAAAATAAGCCTTACCCGGGTCCACCTGGCACACCCCAAGAGAGACCAGCATCTTTGTGTTGTGCTGAATTATCAGATCACGTGGAACCTTTAAGGAAGCCCAACACACTCACATTTGCCACTTGGTTTCGCCCAGACGACAGTAGGGCAGGCCCAGCTGTTCCCAGCAGCTGTTCCATATAGAAGGGCCTGAGCTGAAATGCCTTCCAGCTGACGATGGTCCCCAGAAGCACTGAAGGACAATCACCATGTCTGGGAATGGAGGCCAGCTCCAAAGGGAGAAAAACCCGAAGCAGAGAAGTAAGGAAACCTCCCTCCCCCATCCTGTCTCTGCCTCTTGTAGAGGAGAAAAAAAAAAAAAAAAAAAAAAACCTCTGTAAACCTGTTCATTCCCAGCCTGCCCTCCCAAGGGCTTCACCTTTATAATGAGCTAGACTAGTGGAGGAGATTCCTTTCCGCTCCAAATGAATTATCATGATAATAGGCATCTAGGCTGCCTATCAAAGATCCCAGAACCAGGGTAGCCGCAAAGTGGAGGGGGTAAAAAAGAGGAAGGGGAGAAATTTACATGCAGAGATAAGCATGGACAGTCATTAAGAGAACAGGCCTTCACTTCAAAAAGACATGAACTCGGCACAGGTCTCCTGCCTGTTAAATATGTACGGCGTGTGCTTATTTGATGATGAAAATCAGACGATGGCTATTTGAATGGAAATGAATTTTAATAAGCATTGGAGGCAGAAGAAGCAGAAACTCTCCATTTTCCCCTCTATCGCCAGGCACCTTCTTGACCATCATCACCACAAAGGAAAGAATGCCCGCATGCTAATCATCCAGGGAAGGACGCTCGCTCTCCCCCTCAGTCTTTGTGGGTGTTCATTAACCTTGTGGGCTCCTCAGCCAGGGGAGTACAGCTGTCCCGGAGACATTTCCATATCCCTTAAGAATAGCAGGATGTCGAGTTAGCCTCGGGGATCCTGCCTATAGAAAAGCAAAGGACTATTAGCGGTTAGCACTTACATTGCTCTATTTAAAAATTTGCAAAATTTTGCACTTACTTTGCACTTTCATAAAATTAAGTGTAATGTGGCTATTTATTACTCATTTTTTATTCTGACAGAGAGACAAAAGAATCGCCCTAGTGTTGTGAATCCTAATCCCCACTGCCTTTCCAAAATGAACACTAAAACAAATACCCTTGGGCTATTTATCTCTTATCGGTATTTAGCATAGCCTCAGAACACAGAAATATTCTGGTGACCTTGGGAGGTTATGAAATCCATCCCCTTACTCCAAGCAAAACCCCTTACAAACCATCCTGGTAATGACAACAGAATCACTTCAAAATACTTTCAAAGAAGTTTGGCGTGGAAATGGTAGAGTTCATCTGGGAACTGTTCTGGTAACTGTTCTTTCCAGACTTTCTCCACGTTAACTCATGTGGTTACTGTTTCTTCCCCCTCTGGGTATAAGTCCTAAGTTTATAAGGTCATTGACCCTAAATTAGACCATGCTCATTAAGCCTGACCTTAAAGGCATCATCATCCCACTTAAACCTTTTGGCAAAAACCTCGGATTGTATTTCCCCACTGTCATTTCCAATGGCTCTTCAAAGTCAGTAAGGCTTATTTCATACTAAACCTGACAAATTGTGCATTTTTAGGACGGAAAAAAAAATATTCCTATTGCCTAGCAATGGAATATCTAATATCTTCGATATCTAGAAGTAAATATTCTCATCAGCAAGAGCTATGGCCTTCCTACAGTCTACACCACTAAAGATGCTCTCCACCCAAGCATTGGAAGAGAATAGGACAGAGGACCTCCTAGCAAGCCTTTCCCTCTCTGAATCCTTGCTCCAAATAAAGCAAGTATTGTATTCTTAAAAGCATTTGCAAATAATGTTTACTGATAGGTGTGCCAACCATACATCTTATATATGAGGATTTGTCTTATGAGGATTAAGACTTAATCGCTAAGATTTTATCATGTAGTCTTCAACATCTTTTTATTTTTTCAACTAAATCTCAATATTGAATGAAGCGGGACAGAGCAAGCACAAAAAGATTCCCACACACAAAAATTAATTGCTCCCTACTCCAAGAAAACTAAAATTAACCTCTGTATTCCTTTCTGCTAGGAAGGTGCATGTAGCAATTGTAACGATGTGTTTCAGGAAGTTGTTCTCTCTCCCCCTTCCTTTTCTTCTGCGCTACTCTTAGCAGACCCGCTCCTGGGGTCCCAGAGTCAGTGGGGGGAGAATAGCTGGGGCTGGGATGGAAAAGGTCTCAAGCCATTTCTCCCCCATTATCACCCGGTTCAGCGGCTCAGACTCTGACAGCCTAACAAGGTGCTAATGGGCCAGGCTTTGGAGCCCAGTTCACAGCAGGTTGTTTCAAATGGGTAGAGGAGGCTGATTTGCATTCAAAATCTTCTGTCTCTCACTTGCTTTTTTCCTTTGGCCCCTTGATTTCTACTCCCCAGACGCTCTTCCAGGGTGACTCAGAATGGAACAAAATCACATCAGTTCAGAATTTGAATTGCCTGAGTTTGGATTTTAAATGTGTCCCATTATTTCATCAAGTTGTGGGGGGGGGGGGGGCCGGGGAGGAGGTAAAGGGAAAGAAAGGAGAGCAAAGAGATTTGAAAATGAAAGGGGGAGATGATGACAGATGGATTCAAATGCTCCTTTTAAGAGGAGAGGAGCAGCTGACGTTGAGGCATGAAATTGAATTAGTACATCTGTGGCTGGATGCGTGTCATTCGGCTTCCTGTTTCCTACTCCAGAGGACTTGGGTTACCTCATGACTAACTGGCTTTCTTTCACAGTGCCATGAAGGCTCCCTGCACACGAGATGGAGGCCCTCGTCATAGAATAGGGCTGCCTGCGGAAAACTTACCCCAGAGGGGCAGGCTTCCCACCTCGCGGTGTCCTACCAGCCCTGGAAGGAGGCGTTGAAACTCCAGTTCCTAAAGTCAAAGGGAGATGGAGGGAAATGAGATAGAAGTTGGCGTGTTTTCCAAGGAGGCAGTGTGGACGAGTGGCCTGCGATGTGCTGGGCAAGCGAGCAATCTGCTTTGGAAACCCCTGCCAGTTGCGGGCTGGAAGTGCTCAGGATGCGTAAATGTTTACAGCCATTTCTACAGACTCACAGGACAGGGCTGTTTCTTCAGGACCAGGCTCCAGGGGTGCTCCCCATAAATAATGCTGCTCAGGCTTCCACGTTCCCTTTGAAAGCTGAGCGGTCCTTAAGCATCAGGGCCACTGCCAGGAAGGTTTATGGCTTTAGTTCAGCTCCTAGCTTTCCAGTTTTCTCCCCTTCGGCTTGCATCTCAATTTCCATTCCCTCCCCCAAAAGCTGAAGATCTAAGCCACTTGTTCCCCCGGAAGGTACCGCCTAGGTCACATGCCTAATTGACAACGCATCACTTTGTAAAAAAAAAGCCAGATGAACAGGGGAGCCGCATTACTCAGAACCAGTTACGTAGAACTTTAAAAACAAAAATGTTGAAAGCAGAAGTTAATTCCTGGATATTTGCAACAGATCCAGTACTCACCCTTGACCACTGCCCATGACAGTATTCTAAGAATGTTGCCCAAACTGTCTCATGAATCTTTGGGCAAGATCACAGAGCTTTTTTTTTTTTTTTTTAAAGGACGTTCTCTAGAGTCAACTTGAATCTATTTTTTAAAAATAAGAAAAATAAGTTACAAGAATAACTTAAAAATATCACTATGACAAGGGCTCCTTTTCCATATAAAAGAGCCACTGAGTTCTCTGTTCACCTGCCAAACTGCTCCATGGATTTTAAGAAATAAAGTTTGGGGCGCCTGGGTGGCGCAGTCGGTTAAGCGCCCGACTTCAGCCAGGTCACGATCTCGCGGTCCGTGAGTTCGAGCCCCGCGTCAGGCTCTGGGCTGATGGCTCGAGCCTGGAGCCTGTTTCCCATTCTGTGTCTCCCTCTCTCTCTGCCCCTCCCCCGTTCATGCTCTGTCTCTCTCTGTTCCAAAAATAAAATAAACGTTGAAAAAAAAATTTTTTTTAAGAAATAAAGTTAAAAACTCTCCACACTTTATCATTCTTCCAGCAACGACAGGGTTTAGAACAAACTGCCCCAAAACATGGTGCCTTTGTGTGTTGAATATTTTAAGCTGAAGGAATTTAAGGAACAGGATTGCAGGGAGGACTTTCTGACCTTCCCCTGAAGCAGGTCATATGATCCTTGTGTGGGAAGTGCCTTCCCTACATCTGGAGGAAGGAAGCATCCAATCTCCAGGACGGAGTGACTCTAAGAAAAATCCAAATAAATGGGCCTTGTGGAGCGTCTCCTTGTTCATTGCTCTCAGCTCATATCCCTTTGTGGTTGCACTTTCTCACTACTGTCCACTCTGCATCAAATCTACTATAAAAATACTACAGGGGCGCCTGGGTGGCGCAGTCGGTTAAGCGTCTGACTTCAGCCAGGTCACGATCTCGCGGTCCGGGAGTTCGAGCCCCGCGTCGGGCTCTGGGCTGATGGCTCAGAGCCTGGAGCCTGTTTCCGATTCTGTGTCTCCCTCTCTCTCTCTGCCCCTCCCCTGTTCATGCTCTGTCTCTCTCTGTCCCAGAAAAAATAAATAAACGTTGAAAAAAAAATACTATAAAAATCGGCGGTTACCAGAGGGGAGGTAAGTGGGGGTATGGGTGAAATCGGTGAAAGGGAGTGAGGCTACACTTATTGTGATGAGCACTGAGTCATCTTTAAATAAATAAGTAAATAAATAACAAAAAATACTAAAATTTGACTGCTTTCAATCATTTTTCCCTTCTCTTTAAAGAGTTTATTTTTCAGTAACCTCTGTACCCAATGTGGAGCTCAAACTCAAAGCCCCAACATCAAGAGCTACGTGCTCTGCTAACTGAGCCAACCAGGAGCCCCTCAATCTTTATTTCCTTATGAAGGCTGTTTTATCATGTAAAACTTATATCAAGCAAATTTGTGTGCTGCTCTCTTGTTAGTCTGTCTTTTGTTACAGAGCTCTAGCCAAGAACCAAGAAGAGTAAGAAGGAAATATTTTCTCCACCCTGAAAGCAAGAAAAAAGAAATAAGGAAAGAGACATGGCCCTTCTGTTGTTGGGGAGCAAGAATATTCAGTCCCCTTCAAGGTCCTTCTCGCTGGACTGAGAGTCACATGGACATGAGAGAGATCAGCCGAAGAAAACCAAGTTTAATGGTGTATATATACGGGGGAAACCACACAGACATGAAAGTTCCAGAAATAGTCAGGTGAAATGAGGTACAGATGTCATTCTGAACCAAGAAGAAGAGGGTAGGGGCCTGGGTCTTCAAAGGGAAGGAATGCAATCTTCAGAAAGAGTGAAAAAAGGTAAACGATAAATGTTTGTTGGGCTACTCGGAAACAATGGGACAAAGAGAGGACTTTGCCATGTTTCTCCCTGACCTGCTGTTTCTTTCCAGACAGACCTTGCTAGGTTCCTCCCTGTCTACCATACGTCATTCACACCATAATGCGGTTATCTGTGGTGATGGCTCTCTATCTAAGTTCTTTTGGGCAGTTGCAGGGGAAGTAAAGAGCCTTTCCTGAATCTACTGGGTTTTGATTGGCTTTTTAACTCCAAATCATCTTCATTCTAAAGTGGCCCATCTCGGGATGCCCTGCTCTTGGTCCCCAGCGGACTCCAGCACTTTGTGCACAAGACTTTCTCCAAGTGGAATCCACCTATCAAGGTGCATAGACTTGGGAGGTGTGTTGCTATGCACATCACCTGCTCAGCTTAGCCCACACCATGTGGTCTCTCTTCAGGCAATTTTCAAGTTGTCTTTTCAGATTTCTTACACTGCAAAGGCACACACAACAAAGATGAGAAACATCTAACACCGGGGTGGGGCGGGGAAGGGGGGGAAGAAGAGAGAGTCCCCTGTAAATCCATCAATGCAAGGTATTCTTCCTGGATCGTCCTTCACCTTACATTTACTTCAATTATGCCACACAGCCCAGGCAAATTCCCATAGCATTTGCCCACAAGATCATCACCATACTGCTTGGTTCCCCCTTCAGAGGTGATTAGCCAGCCAGTCCATATTTAGCTCCTGTGTTATTCCTTTCCCAGCCAATTCCTTTATCCCCTGAAGCACTTCTGATGTGGTGCTTGGAACTGTCTTCAATGTGCTAGGACTGATCTGCCCTGAGCAAAATGCTTTGCCCATCTGTGCCAAGAAGGCGTTTGCATTGTTTTCCATCAATCTTTCTCTCTCCAAGGAAATTGGAGAAGAAAGCATGTCTCATTCCATTGTTGCTACTGTCCCATAACGAGAATCCTTGGGGTGGTTCTTATTCAAGGAAAATCAAGCCTGAGTTAGAAAAGTCAAGTTGCATTGCTTGGTAGCCAAGCCCAGATGGATACAAGCCCGTGAAGTATGTGAGGTGTATCTTGAGTTCTTTCTCACATCCCCCTGCAGAGCATCCTTTCTCGGGTTAGCCACCCCAGCGTCTGGCCCTGTCCCTCCAGACCCCCACAGACCCTACCTTTTTCACTGTCTCAGCCTTCTAGGGCTTTTTTCTTCTTGCTTCCTCCCCCCTCAAAATTGAACTTTCGTCTATTCTACGTCCATTTTTCTTACTGAGGCTGATGTAAGTCACACAACAGTTGGTTTCATTGTCCCAACTGATGCGAAAAAGAATTGAATCCAAAAGAATGACTCAGATAATTTGGAGGTCCCTGGAGGGCACTACTGAAGTATTTTTCATAAGGAGCAACTATACTGACTTCTCTCTTCACAGCATGCAAAGAAATGACGACTGTTGGGGCGCCTGGGTGGCTCAGTCGGTTGGGCGTCTGACTTCGGATCAAGTCATGGCCTCACGGTTTGTGATGTTCGGGCCCCGCGTCGGGATCTATGCTGACAGCTCGGAGCCTGGAACCCACTTTGGATCCTGTGTCTCCTCTCTCTGCCCCACCGCGGCTTGTGCTCTGTCTCTGTCTCTCAAAAATAAATAATGTAAAAAAAAAAATTTTTTTTAAAAGAGAAAAAGAAATGACGACTGTCCTGTCCAATACGGGTTCAAAACCTATCTGCTGATTTCATTTTATTAACATGAGATGAACACTTTCACTCTGATTGTCATTTAACTCAGATTGAACTGTGCCCAAAGAGACCATGATTCATTTGAAAATGGAACAGCTCCAGAGCAAGCATCTGGCCACATCGTTCGGTCAGTTTCTCAAACTTGCCCGTGCGTGGGAGTCCCCTCAGAACATTGCCAAATGCAGACTCTGGCTGGCTAGGCCTGGGGAGGGGCCTGAGATCCTGCTCTAAGGTGGACCTACCCCTGATTTGTAAATTCAGCTGCTTTTTTTCACCTCTCCAACCAATCTGTCGGAGCAAAAGGTAGGATTTCATCAGGAGCGCTCACTGAAAACCTACTACGTGTGGCATACCTCCTTCCCCAGAGCCACACCTGGTGGTAACCTCCCATAGCCCAGAACTATAGAAGAGCTTCCCTCAAAGAGGCAGAGTTTGGTTGAAAATTCATTCACACTGCTTGCACGCCTACGGCACATCAGGCTGGGTTCGGTACTTGGGCCCAGAGACGAGAGTACGTACTGTGTTCATAGGGCTCAGATGGAAGTATTTTAATTTGAACACAACCTGACGGTGAAACCAGGCCATTTTCATGTTTAAAAACCGGGTAAACCAAATTGCTTCAGTGACCTTCAAGAGCATTTCTTGTGCCACTGAGCTTGGAGCCCGTGGTTTAGGGAGACCTGGAGAGTAACTCAAGGAGTGTACACACGACCAAGCGGGATTTATTCCAGAAGCGCAAAGTTAGTTCAACATAGGAAAATCAATCCACGTAATACACTGTATTAGCGGAAGGGGAAAAAAACATGATCATCGCAACAGCTGCAGAAAAAGCATTTGACAAAATCCAACAACCTTGCATGCTAAAAACACTCCACAATCTTACAAGAGAATTTCCTTGATCTGATAATGGACATCTAAGAAACCCTCACAAGTAATATCACATTTAATGGTGACAAACTGAATGCTTTTTCAGGAACAGGACAAGGATGTCTGCTCTATTGGATGTGTTAGCCAAAGAAATTAGGCAATAAAAAGGAATAAAAGTTACTTAGATTACATATAAAAATATAAAACACACACACACACACACACACACACAACTAGTACTTACAAACAACTTCAGCAAGGTTAGAGAACACAAAATCAACATACAAAAATCAATCATGTAACCTGTACACTCGCAATGAACAATCCACAAATGAAATGAAAGAAAACAATTATTTTTAGGCCACCATCAAAAAGAATAAAATGGGAGTAAACTTTAGAAAAGAAATACAGATTTCATATAATGGAAACTACAAAACACCATCGAGAAAAATTAAAGAAGACCTAAGTTGAAAGAGAGTCAATGTTGGGGCACCTGGGTGGCTCAGTCGGTTAAGCGTCTGAATTCAGCTCAGGTCATGATCTCACGGTTCGCGAGTCCGAGCCCCGCATCGGGTTCTGTGCTGACAGCTCAGAGCCTGGAGCCTGCTTCGGATTCTGTGTCCCTCTCTCTCTCTACCTCTCCCCCACTTGTACTCTGTCTCTCTCTCTATTTCTCAAAGATAAATAAACATTAAAAAAATAATAAAAATAAAAAAGAGAGTCAATGTTCACGGATCAAAGGCTTAATATGGCTAACATGGTAATACTCCCCTAACTGAGCTACAAATTCAATGCAATCCCTACCAAAATCCAACTTGGCTTTTTTGAAGAAATGGACAAACAGATCCTAAACTTTTTCAAGAGATTCAGAACAAGCAGAACAATCCTGATAAAGAGAAACAAAAGTGGAAGACTCACACTTTCTGGTTTCAAAACTATAAACAAAACTATAGAGCAAAATTTTTTACAAGGATGCCGGGACGATTGAGAAAAAAAAAATAGTCTTTTTAAAAATGGTGCTGAGGGGTGCCTGGGTGGCGCAGTCGGTTAAGCGTCCGACTTCAGCCAGGTCACGATCTCGCGGTCCGTGAGTTCGAGCCCCGCGTCGGGCTCTGGGCTGACGGCTCGGAGCCTGGAGCCTGTTTCCGATTCTGTGTCTCCCTCTCTCTCTGCCCCTCCCCCGTTCATGCTCTGTCTCTCTCTGTCCCAAAAATAAATAAACGTTGAAAAAAAAAATTAAAAAAAAAATGGTGCTGAGACAACTGGATATTCATATGCAAAAGTTGGACCCCTACTTTCACAGGAATGAAGTGAGACCCCTACCTCTATCACAGACAAGAGTTCATTCGAAATGGATCAAAGACCTTAATTTAAAGGCCAAAATTATAAAAACTCTTAGAAGAAAACATGACCTTGGATTAAGCAATGGTTTTGAGATAGGACACCGAAACACAAGGAAGAAAAATTTTAAAATAGGTATATGGATTGCATTACAATGTTAGACTTTTGTGTTTCAAAAACCGTCAAGAAAGTGAAAGACATCCCACAAACTGAAAGAAAGTATTTTCAAATCATGTATCTAGAATATAAAGGATTTGTATCTAGAATATGTAGAGAACTCTTAGAGCTCAACAATAAAAGATAAATAATCCAATATTGAAAGGGGCAAAGGATCTAAACAGACATTTCTCCAAAGATACACAAATGACCAATATGCGCTTAAAAATGTGCTCAGCGCCATGAGTCATTAGGGAAATAGAATTGAAACCGTAACGAAGGGGAGTGACATCAGCAAAACAGCAGCATAGAAATTTCTAACACTTGTTCCTCTCCAGAAACATCAGTTTAAACAACTATCAACCCAGGAAAATGCCTTCACAAGATCCGCGGAATTCAGGTGAGGGATTACAGCGCCCCCGTGAAGCACAGAAATATGAAAAGACAGATTGAGGAGGTAGGAAAGATAAATTTACATGACCCCCGTCCCTTCTCCCAAGCCCAGGCATCCCAGTGCAGAGAAGCACCTCCCCCTTGAAAGTCAGGCAAAGTGAAGGCCTGACTTCATGGGGACCCCAGAGCCAACTTGCCCCAGGTTGACTCCCACAGACCTAGTTGGCTCCCTACAGGCCCCCAAACCCCAGGCCCAGCAGCTCACCCTGGCACCTGAGGAAGAGGGAATGGTAGGTGACTGCTAATGGGGACAGGGTTATTTCTGGAGTGACAAAATGTCCTGGAATTAGTGGTGACCATTGTACTAAAACCTCCTGAATTGTACCCTTTAATGGGGTGGCGTTTACGGTGTGTGAATGTTGTCTTTCAAAAAAGTAGCTCAAAAATAATTTTTTGAGATGTGCCAAATACTATCAGATGAATATTTGTGGGGATCTCGCATACAGCGTTGTGACTGTAGTTAACAGTACTACAGTATTAGTACTAACTAATAGTACTAATATTACTAATAGTAATAGTACTAATAGTACTAATATTTTAGACTACTCGACAGTTGCTAAGAGAGTAGATCTTAAATGTTCCCACTACCAAAAACATGGTAATTATGTGGGGCGATGGAGGTATTAAATAACTTTACTGTGGTTAATAATTTTGCATTATATACATGTATCAAATCATCACTTTGTACAGCTCAAACTTATACCATGTTGTATGTTAATGACATGTCAATAAAGCTGGAAGCTAGATAATAGGTGATAAATGATAGATAGATAGATAGATAGATAGATAGATAGATAATAGATAAACAGATGATAGATGATTGATAGATACATAGATAAATACATAGATATTAAAAAATAGCTCAATCTTGACACCTAGTAGGTTAGCCTTGACCAGACCCAGAGATAAAGAAGAAAATGGAGATTGACCCGCGCTGGTATTCCACTATCCCAAATGCATTCATGAGCAGGAAGTCTTACTGGGGGATAATCCCTCAGCACCCCTCTGTGGGGCTTCTCATAATAGGCTCCAGTGGGAGAAGTAAGGGAGCCGCGGTTACAAACAAAAGTCAACTGCCCTGGGATCTGCTGCCCAGTCTCACAATCCTACCCATACCCTTTGGATAAGCGGTGAAATTCAATGTCAGTTTGTTCATTTAAAAGAGAAAGAAAGAAACCTCTTATTTAAAAAAAAATTTTTTTTAAACACCTTTTCTGCTTTCGTTTCTCATTAAAATGCCACTTTTGAGTCATTTGGAAAGGGTCAGGCTGGCTGTTGGCTTTAAAACCTTTGACAGCTACTATAATTGCCTAGAGGTCCAATAACGGTGATTGCTCTTACAAGTTTAATTTTGAAGTTTCTGCCAAGCCATTAGCATGTAGCCAGGGTAGGGAAATCAAAGGAAATTAGAGGCGAGGAGAAAAACTAATCTCATCTACCTCTAGACTGTCACCTCTTTCCTGTACCGGGACAAGTTCTCTTCCAAGTTTTTGTTTCCCGCTGCAGTGACAAGTCCCAGGATCGGATTCCTAAGTTCTGCTACAGACTAACCACATGGTCTCAGGCAAGCCATTAAACGCTTTGGTGTTCTTTTTTTGTTTTTTTTAATATGGGACGCTTCACAAATTTGCGTGTCACCCTTGCACACGTGCTGTGCTAGTGTTCTCGGCATCGTATGTGCTGCAGAAGTGAGCACTAAACACTCTGGTGTTCTTAAACGGGGACCCTGTTGCCTCTCCTGCTCTGTTCTCTGCCCAAGCACCATCTTGAGAAGCTTCGTCTACAGATCATTTGTGTCCAGTGAAGGCGGGCAGAGAGAGATGTGAGCAGAGGTGAGTTCAGGAGCACCCTGAAAGGGCAACCGCTGAGTCTAGGATTGAGGTGGGAAAGCATCCTGCACAGAGGTAGAAACGCACTAAAATAAAACATTGTATCACATGGAGTTGGTCATATCTAGGAAATATAAGAGAACACATACCCTCCTCCCAAAAAGACATTTTTAAAGGGTGTTCTAATTAATTGTGGCTCAACCATCGTGGTGGCGATTTCGACTCTTCCATGGTCATTTAACTACATGTAGTCCTTTCTTTGAATCCTTGCAACCCTTCCGGAGGTTATGATGCTCTCCATCCTACAGATGACAATACTGAGCCTGCAAAGTTTACATAACTTACTCAAATTTCCCTTGACTGCTCAGTGGCAGAGATGGGCTCTGAACCATAGTTATCTGACTGTAACGCCCATATTCTCCCTGCCAGACCAGTGGCTCCCAGATGTGATAACTAGGACGGTCTCGGGCGTTGTGACGATCAACAGGTTCAGGACCCACCGCTACCTCCTGCTACCCATCTCTTCCGTCCTTAAGGGACTTTTTAAAATTTCATTTTTAACAAAGAAAGGCAAGCCTGCAGCCCTGGGGTCCAGAATATTCTCACGTAACAATAGAAAAGCAAAATTTGCTGTAAGCTCAAAAATTGAGAGCTGTGTACAAAAAACTTACAGAAATTAGAAGGATGCGTATGTTTCTTGGCTGCTCGTTTTTCAGAATAGGTTCATAAGTTTCAGGTTAACAAGTGCGAGGCACAGGCTAAGTGTGCAATAAATTCCACTTTGTATTGTCCTGTCCCATTCTCTTTGGAGGAGAAGGAAAAGACGTGAAAAGGGACAAAATCCAAATCCATTTAAACAGCGGGTCCCGAAGAAGGATGCTGGTCAGGAACGGCTCTTCCATTTGCTATTGTATCTAGAGCTTGAATGTTCCTTCCACAGATCCAGATGTTTCCCGTGGATTTGCCTTCCAACCCAACTTAGAAGTGGCAAGACAAAGTTCACGCCACTTCAGAATTAGACGTCCAAATGTTAATGAAAATCCTGTTCAATCACTATTTCAGGATCACCCCCTATGCTCTAGGCACTGAAAGATAAAGATAATAAGCAGGACTCAGTCCCCGCCTTTGAAGAACTCACGGTTCAATAGAGAGGGTTTGAGAAGACCATAAATAATCATAAAAAGACGCAATAGGACAAGTCTTCTAAGAGAACTCTGGGAGTTCCAGGGAGGGAGAAGTGACTTCAGTTTTGATAAAGATTGCACAGAGAAGGAAAATTCACATGACTTTGAAAGATCGGTGGGATTTCAACAAGTGAATGGAGCCCAAAAAGGTGTCCAGGGAACATTCCAGGCAGAGGGAGGCATAGCCTCAACCAAGGCAGCGAAGAGGGGCGCTGAGAGCCTGACTGGGAAACATCTAAGAGTCAATGGTTGCCTAGCACTAAAGCGGGAGAGCCCAATGCATCAGTAGTGGGAGAAAAAGCAGGAGAGGTGGGTGGTGGCCACATCACGGAAGCTTTCTGCTCTGGGTGTGGACGAAGGCCAGAGTTTCGCTCAATTTAAATCCAAAGAGCCCTTGAAGCCTTAGGAACAGAAGGCAGTGTGATTGGAGTTTGAACAGAGTCACCTCTCGGGGAGGTGATGGGGATTAATTGAGTCAAATTAGTTAAAGCCCCTAACAGAAGTTAACAGGTGCAGAATTAATTCCAATTCTCTTCTCCCTTTTCTAAGCACCCAGAAAATCTATTGTTTCTGAATCTGGGGGCCTGTTATCTGGGAAAAAATGGGCCTGGAGTCTTGTCAAGACACTCGGCTGGCTATGAATTTCTTCTTCCTTCCCAGAATCCAGCTGAAGAAGGGGTGGCCCTGTGACCCGGGTCTAGAAAATCTCTAGGTAGAGGCCAAAGGATAAGCTTGTATGACCTCTAGCTATTTCCTGCCGCCTGAGAAACGGGAGGATTGCACAGCTTAAATCAGCCAAACTCACACTCCCTGCTAAAAGCCTGCCTGCAGGAAAGCTGCCCCCCCCCCCTTCTCATCTTTTTTAATATCTCTCTTTAGAGGCTCATTTGGACTGACCAGCCAATGTCACTTGGCATTCAGGAAGTGTGCCTCCCTCACCCTCTCCACTGCACTGAGCCTGGAGGATGATTTGGGGGTTTTGTAGCCTTTCATTTTTTTCCCCTCTCCCCTTTTCCTGCTGCCGGGAGTCTTTTCTTCCCGATAAGAACCTTCTAGCAGCTTCATCAGAGCCATTGTTAAGAGAAGGCCAGTCTTCTCACAATGGATACCTGATGACTTCTCCTTTCTGCAGACAAATCAGTCCTTGAGAAAGGTCTCATTATTGCTCTCCCGCCATTATTCTGAATAGATGGCCCAGGGCCCCTCCCTCAGCCCCAGTAGGGGGGGGGGGGAGAAGGAAGGGGGGAGAGAGGAGGGCAGAGGAAAAGAAAAATCCTGTTTCTTGCCATTCACTTTTTAAAAATGTGGCTGTGAAAATCTCTTTCTCCACTAATAGGATTTGAAGGAGACACAACTTCTGCACTTGATAGCCTCACACACTCTTGAAAAGTCCTTTGCAGACTCAGAGGTTAACTGTGCTTTTCTGGGGTTTCTCCTCCTCACCAACTCAGGGTGTTTCATCTCCTCAGAGATCAAAATGCACTGACCTCTGCCCCGCGAGCATTTCACCGGGTTCCCAAATCGAAAAACCATTCTTTCTGCCCTCTGCCCCCCTTTGTAAGTTCCCCTTCCTTCTGCCGGCACGCCTGAAGGCTTGTTTTCATCTGCACACTCAGAAAACCGTGAATCGGGCGTCCATCGTGGATAAGGCGCCGGGATAGGCCCAGCAGGGGATAAATTACATCTCAGCATTCTGGGTCTCCCGTCCCCAAGTCCCAGAGATCAAGGACAGCCACTTTCATGATAAAGGCCAAACCCTTCACAAGGTCTGTGAGACTCTCACCTCCCCATCTGCCTGTGATGCCCTCCAGGTAACAGAGACTCATCCCAGTCATTATTTAACGAGAGCTCCCCACTGCGGAGTATTTACATCTAGAAATCCTAACCCACTTCCCCTAAGTGTCAAGGCTAAGCCCCAATGAATTAGTTTCTACCCCAAACTTTGGCTGCCTCTTGGAAAAGGGGAAATAAAGTCAACCATTCCAAGTCAGACTGGGAAAGTGAACATACAGACACTCACTGGTAAAGGGGACGAAGAAAAAAGATAGCGGCTTCCATTCATAGGTGAGGGAAGAATAAAAATGAGAGAGATTTAGGGGTGCCTGGGTGGTTCAATCGGTTAAGCGTCTAACTTCAGCTCAGGTCATGATCTCTCGGGTCCGTAGGTTCGAACCCCACATCAGGCTCTGTGCTGACAGCTCAGCTCTTGGAGCCTGCTTCGGATTCTGTCTCTCTCTCTCTCTCTCTCTCTCTCTCTCTCTCAAAAATAAATAAACTTTAAATGAACCACATAATGGAAGAAGAGCAAACACAGCAGATTTTGATAATATTGACCTCTAAAGTAAGGAATCCAAAGGACAATCAGACAGTTTTGAGCAGAGAGTTAAAGGCACTGATTTCAGTAAATGAACACAGAAAGGCAACATGGTTTTGGTCGTGGAATCACCTCCCTCTCCCTGCCTCCTTTCATCCCTGTCACCCTCAAGAAGTGAGCAGAAACAACTCTCAACTGGCCGTGACAAGGGAAGGGGGTCCTAAACCTTCGTGAGACCGCAAGGCCTTCTCTGTAGAGATCGGTGCTTTGCCTGTGTAATCTCTCCTTTCTAACTGTTGGATTCAGTTAGTGGCTTCTCTTCCTGAGGGGTTACTGAGGGGCTCCTTCACTTGCTTCCTTATTCTGGGCTACATTTTAATAAGCTGGGGTCACTGAGTAAGTGACACTTTGCTTTAGTCCCGTTAAAGATTAATATCCAAATGTTAACGGAAGAACCAAGACTGAGGATTTTCCTTTAGGCAGACGGGGGCATCACATAGATTCACACCGAAGTCCCTACAGATTGACAAGACATAAGTAAAACAGGAACAAGACTTAACGCCACCCCTACCCTTCTAGCCCCTCACATAGGTTGGGAATGAAAAACTAACAATCAGGAAAGGTGTCTCCATAGTTTAGGAAGGTAGCCAAGGTGACAAGTTATCTACCCTATTAAGGCAATCCTTCACTTCAAGGTCCTGTTTCCCGGGTGACATTCTCTACTGTAGGGTTGAGGCTGAGTGGGATTTCCAAACTGAGTCCATGGGCCTTCAAGTCTTCTTTCAAGAAGGCTGTTGTTTCCTCTTTCCCATGATACCAGTCTTGCCCAGAATGACAAGGCTGCCAGGAACCCCATGTCTTTGCCCCCATTTATACTGTTGCAAGGTTTTTTGACCTCGGTACCCAAGATTCGTTGTCTCCCTGCTTCAAAGAAGGAAGAGGTGGACACAGAATGAGCAGCAGGCAAAAGTTTATTGGAGTATAAGATCAGAAAATAAGAATAGTATGAAAGTTTTTTTTTTTTTTATTGAGGGGGGCATTTGGAAGTGAATGCCCATGGCAAGAGGTAAGGGTCTTTGTTTCATAAGGTTCTGGTTGGCACCCCCCACCCCCCTTCCCCTTATTCCTTCTCAGGTCCTACCCTTATTGGCTTAATAACACTAAGTGCTGGGTTGACCATTTCTGATTGGCTCATTTCCATCGTATGAGGGGTGGTCTATGGCCAGATCTTTCCTTGTGGGTCATAGGTTTTCGGGTCTACTTATTTTTAGCCAGGTCTGTTGTCAAATTCCTAAGGAAAACCTGAGCGGGAGTAGGTGTTGTCTGTTACATCCTTGTTTTTCTTCAAGTTTTCTTTCTTTCTTTCTTTCTTTCTTTCTTTCTTTCTTTCTTTCGAGAGAGACAGAGACAACGCGAGTGGGGAAGGGGCAGAGAGAGAGGGAGAGAGAATCGCAAGTAGGCTCTGAACCACCCACACAGAGCCCCATGAAACCACGAGATCATGACCCAAGCTGAAATCAGGAGTTGGATGCTTAACCGACTGAGCCACCCAAGCGCCCCCGTGTCTGTTACGTTCTTAAGAGGAACCTTATGCTTGTAGGGGTTTGCTGTGGTCAGACGCTCCCAGCATTGTTACAAAATATGTGTTTTTCCCCATCTGGGGACCTCAGGTCCTAACTTTTCCTTCTCTGCCTACTGAATCCTATCTTTTCCTATCATAATAATACTACCAATTGCTACTAAGTTCCTGGCACACAGAAGGGTGATTTTCTTTTTAATTTTTTTTCAACATTTATTTATTTTTGGGACAGCGAGAGACAGAGCATGAACGGGGGAGGGGCAGAGAGGGAGGGAGACACAGAATCCGAAACAGGCTCCAGGCTCTGAGCCATCAGCCCAGAGCCCGGCGCGGGGCTCGATCTCACGGACCGCGAGATCGTGACCTGGCTGAAGTCGGACGCTTAACCGACTGCGCCACCCAGGCGCCCCTGGAAGGGTGATTTTCTATAAGGCATCTGCTGTGCCCTTTAGTGGTGAAAGGGCGGGCCTACGCCAGCCGGCGCCATCTTGTTCTGTGTCCTTCACCTTGACCACACCTCCTCCCCTTGAGTAAACCCTCCCTCACCTGCCAGACCCTTCCCCAGGACCCCTCCCCAGCCAATCAGCTGAGGCCACAGCCATTACCTCACCAACTGCCCCCAGGCCCCAATAAAACCTTTGTCCTTTTGAAACTCGGGCTCTTTCCCTGGTATCTCACCGCTGCGTCGGTGCAGGTAGGGGATTGAGCTCGAGCTAGCTCGAATAAAGGCTCTTTGCTTTTGCATCGGACTCGGCTCCCTGGTGGTCTTTGGGGATCACGAATTCTGGGCATAACATTTGGGGGCTCGTCCGGGATTCCCAAGACCCCAAGGGACCCCCGACCCGAGAGCCTGACTGGCCACGGTTAGTTCTGTCTTTTTGTTGTTTGTTGTCTTTTGTTCTGTTTGTTCTGTCTTTTCTGTGTGAGCTCATTTCTGGAATTCTGGTAGTGCCCGACGCGGTCTAGGTGGACGCACTGGAGGACCACGGGCCGGGAGTCTCGGAAGACGTTCCGATTCTCCCTTCTGGAGGGACGTGGAATCCCCTCAAAGGTCTGAGACGAGGCGGGTCGCTCCCGCTGGTCGGCGTGAGGCCGTCGTCTTTGGAGGGACGTGGAATCCCCTCATCGGTTTTGGAGGGACATGGAATCCCCTCAAAAGCTAGCTTTCCGTTTTGCTTCCATGGAGTTGGAAGACTTTCTAGGGGCCCTCTGTTTGTCTGTTTTTGTGTTTCTCTGTTTTGCTCTGTGGACTTACTGGACGGACATTATGGGACAGACTCAGACTACTCCTCTAAGTATTATGATTGATCACTTTAAGGATGTGAGGGGAAGAGCTAACAACCTCAGTGTGGAAGTCCGAAAGGGTCGGTTGCAGTTTTTTTGTTCTAGCGAGTGGCCAACTTTCAATGTCGGATGGCCACCAGAGGGGACCTTCGACCTCCCTACCATCCACCGAGTCAGGAGTATCATCTCTCAGCCTAAGACGGGCCATCTTGATCAGCTCCCTTACATTATCACTTGGCAGGACCTTGTAGAAGACCCACCCTCTTGGCTTAAGCCCTTCCTAACCCTGCTCCCTCCGGAGCCAAAACCCATTCTTGCTTTGCAGGAGACAGAGAAGAGGAAACGTCTTACCCAGCCTTCAGCACCCCTCTACCCTGTCCTACAGGGGGGTACTGAAGAAGAATTAATTTTTCCTCCCCCGTATAACCCCTCTAGGATGCCGGAAGAACGCCATCCTCCCCCTCCGGGGGAGGCACACGCTGTTCCGAGAGCGGGAGGCGGAAACACTCCAGGGGGAAGCCCGCCATTTACCAGACAAAGGGCTCAGAGGGAGCAATCCGCCTCCACCGCCGACTCCACTATTCTGCCCCTGCGAGCCACCGGACCCCCAGACGCGGAGGGGAATCAGCCCCATCACTATTGGCCTTTCGCCACTAGTGACCTCTACAATTGGAAAGCTCAGAATCCTAAGTTTTCTGAGAAACCGGCAGGGCTTATTGATTTATTAGACTCTGTTCTTTTTACCCATCAGCCCACGTGGGACGATTGCCAGCAGCTTTTGCAGGTCCTGTTCACGACTGAAGAAAGAGAAAGAATCCTCAATGAGGCCCGAAAACTAGTTCCGGGCGCAGACGGGAATCCCACCACCAACCAAGCTCAGATAGATGCCTCCTTCCCCTTAACTCGGCCCCAGTGGGATTTCAACACGGCAGAAGGTAAGGAGAGGCTCCGGGTCTACCGCCAGACTCTAATGGGGGGTCTCCGAATGGCTGCTAGAAAGCCAACCAATTTGGCCAAGGTAGGAAATGTACAACAGGGAAAAGATGAATCTCCAGCTGCCTTTTTAGAACGGATCATGGAGGCATTCCGTACCTACACCCCCATGGATCCAGAGGCTCCGGAAAGCAAGGCAGCTGTTATCATGGCCTTTGTAAACCAATCGGCCGTAGACATTAGGAGAAAATTACAGAAAATAGATAGACTAGGAGAAAAAAGTCTGCAGGACTTACTGGTGGTAGCCGAAAAGGTATATAATAACCGGGAGCCTCCTGAGGACAAGCAGGCTCGCGCCATGGCGGCTGCCAGCAGTAAGCAGACTCGAGACCTGGCCAGAATACTGCTAGCTACCACTGCTGACTTCCCCGAGGAACGAGACCGCCGTCTCCGGCAGCTGGCAGACGACGCAAGAAAAGGTAAAAGCACCACCAAGGGGGGGAAGCAGAGGCTGCAGAAGGATCAGTGCGCATATTGCAAGGAGATAGGGCATTGGGCCCGAGATTGTCCGAAAAGGGCCGGCGGGAAGGGAAGCAAGACTGATCGAGTAAAAGTCCTAGAGCTGGATGAACTAAGTGATTAGGGGAGTCAGGGTTCGGACCCTCTCCCCGAACCCAGGGTAACTCTTAAAGTGGAGGGGACCCCTATTGACTTCCTTGTCGACACCGGAGCACAACATTCGGTCCTCCGCACCCCACAAGGAAAACTAGCTAGCAAGAAGTCCTGGGTACAAGGGGCAACTGGTATGAGCCAGTATTCATGGACTACCCGAAGAACAGTAGATTTGGGAACGGGCCGGGTATCCCACTCCTTTATGGTAATACCAGAATGCCCCTACCCGCTGTTAGGACGGGACTTACTGACCAAGATTGGAGCTCAGATAACTTTCAGACAAGGGGGGCCTCAGGTCACCGATGGCAAGGGCCACCCCATCCAGGTCCTGACCATGAAACTGGAGGATGAATACCTCCTCCACCAGGAGGCGCTCCCGAGAGAGGATAATATAGACAGATGGTTACAAGAATTCCCCTCGGTTTGGGCAGAGACAGGGGGGATGGGACTAGCCGCTCATAGGACCCCAGTCCTGGTAGAGCTCAAGCCAGGAGAGAGTCCGGTAAGGATCAAACAATACCCCATGTCTCAGGAGGCCTGGAAGGGGATCCAGCCACACATCCGGAGACTACGAAGCCTAGGGGTACTAGTTCCTTGCCAGTCTGCCTGGAACACCCCCCTACTGCCGGTCAAAAAGCCTCACACAAATGACTACCGACCGGTACAAGACCTCCGGGAAGTAAATAAGAGGGTCATGGACATACACCCAACTGTTCCCAACCCGTATACTCTCTTGAGCTCCTTGGCGCCCTCCAGGGTCTGGTATACTGTACTAGATTTAAAGGACGCCTTCTTCAGTCTGCCGCTGGCACCCCAGAGCCAACCCTTGTTCGCCTTCGAGTGGCATGATCCGGAGGAGGGCTACAGTGGACAACTCACCTGGACACGGCTACCTCAGGGATTCAAAAATTCACCCACCATCTTTGACGAGGCGCTACACGAGGACCTGGGTGAGTACAGAAGGGAGCACCCTGGCCTCACCCTTCTACAGTATGTAGATGACATCCTGATTGCTGCCGACACTGCCAAAGACTGTGAGCGAGGGACCCAGGACCTGCTGGCTACCCTGGGGACCTTAGGATACCGCGTATCTGCGAAGAAGGCTCAGATATGCAGGGAGAGGGTAAGTTACCTGGGATATATCCTGGAGGGCGGACAGCGGCGGTTATCAGAAGCCAGAAAAGAAACTGTCCTAAAGATCCCTACTCCCACCTCCCGAAGAGAAGTGAGGGAATTCCTAGGATCAGCCGGCTACTGCCGCCTCTGGGTTCCAGGTTTTGCTGAGATCGCCAGGCCCCTATATGAAGCTACCAAAGAGGGGAAAACATTTAAATGGGCTGAAAAAGAAGAAACTGCCTTTAATCAGTTAAAAAGGGCCCTCCTAAGTGCCCCAGCCCTGGGCCTACCGGACATTACGAAGCCCTTCCACCTCTTTGTAGACGAGCATAAGGGAATAGCAAAAGGAGTTCTAACTCAAGCCTTAGGCCCCTGGAACCGTCCAGTGGCTTACCTGTCTAAGAAACTAGACCCAGTGGCTGCCGGCTGGCCGCCATGCCTAAGAATTATTGCAGCGACAGCACTCCTAGTCAAGGATGCAGACAAACTGACCCTAGGACAGGAGATCTGGATCACGACCCCACACGCCATTGAAGGGGTCCTGAAACAGCCTCCAGATAGATGGATGAGCAATACGCGTATGACTCATTACCAGAGCCTCCTACTCAACCCTCCACGAGTGCGGTTCCACCCCAGTGTAGCCCTCAATCCTGCAACCCTGCTGCCCGACCCTGACCTAGGTGCTCCATTACATGACTGTGTGGAAATCCTGGAACAAGTACATGGATTCCGGACGGACCTGACCGACCGGCCCCTCCCCGATGCTGAGGCTACTTGGTTCACTGATGGCAGCAGCTTTGTGCGAGGCGGACACAGGTATGCGGGGGCAGCGGTGGTCACCGAAACCAACACCGTATGGGCGGAGGCTCTACCCTCCGGAACGTCAGCCCAGCGAGCAGAGCTCATAGCCCTCACCAAGGCGCTGATGCTGGGAGCTGGAAAACGGCTCAACATCTACACAGACAGCCGTTATGCATTTGCCACAGCTCATATTCATGGGGCAATTTATCAGGAGAGGGGGTTACTGACGGCAGAAGGACGGACTATAAAAAATAAGCAGGAGATACTTAACCTGCTTAAGGCCTTATGGCTTCCTGCCAAGCTAGCCATTATCCACTGCCAAGGGCACCAAAAAGCTGATAACCCAGTAGCTAGAGGTAATCGAAAGGCTGACCAGGCAGCCAAGGCAGTAGCCCTTACTCCAGTCCCCACCATGACCATACAACTACCAGACCCGGGAGACCCAGTTTTACCAGACCAGCCCAAGTACTCCCAGGAGGAATTACAGCGGATCAAGAAACTCCCCATGGCCCAGGAGATAAAGGGATGGTGGTATACACCTAACAAGGAGCTCGTGTTGCCAGACCAGCTCGGAGTCTCAATATTAGAGCACATGCATCGGTCTACTCACATGGGGGCCCGAAAATTAAAAGACTTAATCCGACATGCCGGAATTAAGATTCACCAACAGGACACCAAAATAGAGCAAGTTGTATCTGCCTGCAAGACCTGCCAACTCACCAACGCGAGGGCCACATCAAATGAAAAAGGAACCAGGCTCAGAGGCACCAGACCTGGAGCCCAATGGGAAGTCGACTTCACTGAAGTCAAACCAGGAAAGTATGGTTTTAAATATCTTTTAGTATTTACAGACACCTTCTCTGGCTGGGTGGAGGCATACCCAACCAAGCATGAAACGGCTCAGACGGTGGCTAAGAAGCTACTAGAAGACATCTTACCCAGGTATGGTTTTCCTGCCCTGGTAGGATCAGACAATGGACCAGCTTTTATCTCGCAGGTAACACAGGCAGTAGCCAAGGCGGTGGGGGCAAACTGGAAATTACATTGTGCTTATAGGCCCCAGAGCTCAGGACAGGTAGAAAGAATGAATAGAACCCTAAAAGAGACCCTTACCAAATTAACCATGGAGACTGGCGGGGACTGGGTGACTCTCCTACCGTACGCCCTTTACCGGGTTAGAAACACTCCTTACACTCTGGGTTTTACTCCCTACGAAATCATGTTTGGCAGGCCACCCCCTGTTATTCCCAGCCTTCGAGCTGAACTTATTGCTGAGTTTAAAGATCAAGAACTTTTTCTTTCCTTGAGCGGGCTCCAGAGGGCGCACGAGGACATTTGGCCGCGCCTCCGTGCCATCTACGAGGCTGGCCCGATCCCGACACCTCATCAGTACAGGCCGGGAGACTGGGTCTACGTCAAGAGGCACCACCGAGAGACTCTCGAGCCGCGCTGGAAGGGACCCTACATCGTGGTGTTGACAACCCCCACCGCTCTCAAGGTAGACGGCATCGCGACCTGGGTCCATCACACCCACGCTCAGCCAGCGGACCCCTCCTCGATCCGGAAGGACTTCGTCACGCGATGGGCCATCAGTCGGGACCGACACAACCCGCTCAAGCTCAAGCTACAGCGCATTCGACCTACCTAATATTGGTAACTCTGTTAACTCTGCTTGTCATTGCTCATGCTGCCGGGAGTCCCCACGCCCCCCAAAACATCACCTGGCAGATCATAGACACCAGCTCGGGGACAATACTTAATCAGACCTCCCAGAGCCGCCCCAGGGACTCTTGGTTCCCAGAACTTTGCGTAAACCTCCAGACTCTGTTCTCCTTGTCACCATAAATGCAGCCGGTCCCATGATTGGGTCCGTAAGCTACATGACAAGGGGGGAATGAAAGGGCGGGCCTACGCCAGCCGGCGCCATCTTGTTCTGTGTCCTTCACCTTGACCACACCTCCTCCCCTTGAGTAAACCCTCCCTCACCTGCCAGACCCTTCCCCAGGACCCCTCCCCAGCCAATCAGCTGAGGCCACAGCCATTACCTCACCAACTGCCCCCAGGCCCCAATAAAACCTTTGTCCTTTTGAAACTCGGGCTCTTTCCCTGGTATCTCACCGCTGCGTCGGTGCAGGTAGGGGATTGAGCTCGAGCTAGCTCGAATAAAGGCTCTTTGCTTTTGCATCGGACTCGGCTCCCTGGTGGTCTTTGGGGATCACGAATTCTGGGCATAACAGTGGCAGCTGTGGTCTTGGGCAGATCTTTGAGGGGAAATGGTAAATAAGCCTGACTCTGCTGAAGGTGTAACCTCCAGCCATTTTCTTTATTGGACTCCCCGATTCAAAGAGCACTCTCAGAGATCACTGCGAAGTGGAACCCTTGATGCCCCATATTTCTTTTTTTTTTTTAACGTTTTATTCATTTTTGATACAGGGAGAGACAGAGCATGAACAGGGGAGGGTCAGAGAGAGGGAGACACAGAATCCGAAACAGGCTCCAGGCTCTGAGCTGTCAGCACAGAGCCCGACGCGGGGCTCGAACTCATGGACCGCGAGATCACGACCTGAGCCGAAGTCGGCCGCTTAACCGACTGAGCCACCCAGGCGCCCCGATGCCCCATATTTCAATGTATATACCCAGGAATTCAGGCCACCTAAAAAAAAGCCTCATATCCCTCTTCATTTATTTCCAATGAAGTCTGAGAGTACACCTGCAATAGAAATTCTAGAAGCTCTCCTAGACATACAAGTCTCCAGGATAGAGAAGTAAAAGAAATGCTAACAGCACGGGCAGCAGAAACTGGTCACGGCTCCCGACGCTTCTCCCTGCCAGCCTGCAGTGGGGTTTGGCCAGCAACCGAGTTCTAGCTCCTGGAATGCATGAGAAACAGTGGATGTAGGGCTCTAAAAACTCCCACGCTTGATCTTTCATTCTATTTTCCGTTTTCCATTTCCCAGCTGAATGGAGAAGCAAGGCGGAAGTACAGGAAACACCATCCATGGAAGAACATGGACATTGGACCTTGGCACGAGTGAGAAGTGAACTTATCCTGTAGAAAAGCCACTGAGGTTCGGGGTTGGTTAACAACAGCAGCAAATACTACCAGGCCTAACTGGTACAGTGACCCTTGTTCATTTTCAACGTGACACGCTGCTAAGAGACACAGTGATGCATATCATACCAAAGGAAGATATCACGCAGGAGAAAGTCACAAATCTCTTTCATTAAAACAACTTGTCCGTGGAGCGCCTGGGTGGCTCAGTCGGTTAAGCGCGTCCAAGTCGGTTTCAGCTCGGGTCACGGTCTCGCGGTTTCGTGGGTTCCAGTCCTGCGTGGGGCTCTGCACGGGTGGCGTGGAGCCTGCTGGGGATTCTCTCTCTCCCTCTCCCTCTACCCCTCGCCTACTCGTACTCTGTCTCTGTCAAAATAAATACATAAGCTTTAAACAAACAAACAAACAAGAAAACGGTCCCCTAGGTGATAAAATTACAAGTGCAAAGATACAACAAATTTTTTACGAATCAAACTTACAAGAGAAAAGTTGACTAACACATCACAATGATGTACTATCATAAGCCATAGAGAAACTATCCATAACATTGCTCATGATTCTAGATTGCAAAAGAAATATCTGAATTATGTCGATAAATATTACTCAGTGGCCAGAAGTTCTCCGTAACAACCTCATCAGTAAGTTTCTGCCTTTTGTCCAATGGTGGCAACAAGGAAAAACTGCTTGACCATCTTGCAGGGATGCTCTGGGGGGGGGGGGGTGCGCGCCTGCCCTCAGCGGGTAAAAGGCTGGGGCGCCTCTGAGGTCTCTCCAAACCCTGAGAGTCTGTCCCAGGAAAGGAGCCAAATCTCCAAATTCCTTAAGATTTACATAATCAGCAAACCTTAAGTTTTAGAAATGCTATTTCAGGCCTTCCTGGAATGGTTTTATGACTTATTTTGTGAAAATTCCCTACTCTAAATAAGCAAAGCGAAAACAACAACAACACACGTATTTGCAAGAAACAAAGTCTTCTTAACTATTTCCTTGGTGCTTTTTTGGAAAGGTTACATTACCTGGGCTCTCCCAACCCAGGAATAAAAGGAGGGTGGGAGAGATGTGGGTTCTTTCATCCTAAAGAGCTATCAGCATTTCAAAAGCAGAAATGTCTTTCTACATCTTCCTGATGTATCTGGGAGGGGAAAAGTGAATTTGAAATAAAGTAAATGGTTAAGAACTAGTGTTAATTGAAGATCAATCAGAACTTAACCTACATTACGTCTGAAATTATAGTGCTAATTGATGGAAAGCTTGGATTCAATTGAAAAGCAGATGGTTCACATGCAAATTTTCACAACTCAAGTAATATAAAAGATTTAGATACCCTGCCATATTTGTTTACCCCTTCAATATCCAGGAATGGACACCCTTCAAAGACACACATGTGAAAGAAGGAATCATCCTCTTTCGTTTTATTGGCTTAATTTCAGTGGTCGCCTATGTCGGGATGAAGGTAGGGTAGGGGCAGGGTCGGGTCAGTGAGTAGATACATACATATTATCAAACATGAATTGCCAGCAAGCTTCCTGTTTAACTGCTGTAGCACACGATATCTCTGTTCCCAGCAAGGAGAAATTTGCAGGCTGGTCGCATTCATCACCAGGCAAAGCCCTGGACTTTATGCCGTTGTCGTGTTTGGTGGCTTGTTTTAATTAGGGACCAGGAAATTGATCAGTTTTAGCCTACCAAGCACGGATTCAGGCTTAGGTTCTTACTCCTTCTGCGGCCATTTCTCGGAATTAATTTCTACAATTCGTCAGCTGCATCAGCACTTTGACCCTGAGTCCACAGGAATCCAGAACAGCTGGTTGGGTTGGTCAATGCAAAGGAGCCAATTTACAAAATCAAGTCAAGGAAATCACTGTTCCCATCAACAAGTTTATCTACACGTAATACGAGGGGCTTAAAGTCCACCCCTTCAACGAGAAGCAAACAGTTGTGAGGAGAATTCACTCCACATCTTATCTCAGGCAAAATTTAAGCTAAGGCAAATGGTTTTAAAATGTCACCATCTCAAAAACCCGGAGAGCCTAGGGCATCATTTCCACACGTGTCCTTTTGACGGTCAATGAATTGAGCCTTCTGTGAACACTGGCCTGTACTTCGGCTTTCCACCCCATCACACACACACCCAAAACAAAACACAGACACTAATTTTAGACGCAGACATAACACTCCCTCCTTACCTGATACATTCGTCATTTCGTGGAACCCATTAGTTGGGAAGCAAATAAATCCTTTAGTCCTTAAGATGGTATCCAGTGTTCGTCCGACTCGATTCCGCATGTCAGAAAACACTGGTGCACACGTGGCCTGGAATTCAAAACGAGGAAAGAGAGGAGTTGAAGGAAAAGAAGGCTTTAAAAGGAAAAGGTCCCCAGTGCGCCCGGGTGGCTCAGTCGGTTAAGCATCTGACTTCGCCCCGGGTCATGATCTCATGGTCCCTGAGGTCAAGGTCTGCTTCGGGCTCTGTGCTGACTGCTCAGAGCCTGGAGCCCGTTGCAGAGCCTGTGTCTCCCTCTCTCTCTGCCTCTCCCCTGCTCTTGCCTCTGTCTCTCTCTTAAAAATACATAAATATTAAGAAAAAAAACTTTTTCAATTTAAAAGGAAAAGCTCTTACCAGGTGGAGAAAGGAATGCTCTGTACTGACCGGCTACTAAGGAATAAAACCCATGCCACCTATAAAGCACAGCCAAGTACCCCGGGGTTTGTTGCAAAGATCTCTCTGACTGCTGCCACATGTGAATGAACCTGGAATAAGTTAGCAGTGCCTCAGTCAGTCCTGGCATATTAGAGAGAGGGGTGGAGGAGGACTTCGAGACACGGGTGGGGTTTCTCAGCACCAGCCAGCTACAGGAGACATCGGTCAAGCCACTCTGCCTCTCTGGGCCTGTTTCCTCATCTATAGAACAAGGGCATATTCATCCAGACAGGAGTTGCCCAGAATGAGTTTGCCAGGCCTCAAGTTCCATGGGTGAGAGTAGAAGATGAAAAAAGTAAATAAATAAAAATATTAAATGAAATCCAATTGTTCTACGGCCAAAGAAATTAGGGAAACACGGGGCCGAACGAAGTCCAACAGGTGTCTTTGCTGCAGAGACTTCCCGCCTTCCTGGCAGTCTTCACCACACCTCACTGTGATTTTACTCCCGGCAGATAGTGATGTCCTGTTTATTCATTCTGTGCCCCCCACTCACATCCCCCATTTGAGATGTTTTCAGTTTCACGAACTCGAATTCAGAGCCCACGCTCGGAACCATGTTGTCACGCCGCTCATATCAGATCTCGTCAAAACCCAAGACCTTTGACTAGAGTCCTTTCTTTTAGCTTCCTTTCTGTGTCGCGTCCTCGAATATCTGTGAGAGCCACTGAGAGTTGAGAGTTGAACTTGCCGTGGTTCCCATAGTCGCGAAGGAAGGACTAGGCACACAGACGCTCACTGGCTGAGGGACTCTTCCCTTTTACCTCTCCTCTCTCTCTCTCTCAATGCAGCTCTTACGGGGAGCTCATGTGAACTTCCTTTCAGGACTCTTATATTGATTTTTTAGGAAATCCACAAAGTCCCCAGATAAGAGAGAATACACAGGAAGACAAACATCAGACACAAAATAGCTAAAGGACATTTGCTTTTCGAATAGTCTAGGGTGACTTCATTGGGCCAGATAAATGTTTTCGCTTTAATGGGAAGCGAAGACTCCAGCTACATACAGACACCCAAGTCTTCAAATAATCACCAGTTCACCTCTAGAAAGCCAAAGGCCAAACAGGGAGCCAGAGCCGGTTCACAACCGCGGGGAGGTGCCATCTGGGAGTCACTGGGCTGCAGTCGCCACTCACACACAGACCATGGGAGTTAGTGACCCTCAGCCCTAAGGCACCCCATCGCTGCTGGCCATTTCCGGGGCGGCAAGCGTGTGGGCTCCTGTCTGCACCCCGAGAGCCATCCCCAGCATGGGCATTTCCCGCAGCCGCCTGTATTTTTCAAACACTCTCTCCAAGATGCAGCAGCAACTCCCGGGGCCCCGGAGAGGGGCAAGTGAGTCAAGGGCGCACGGAGAGCGCCTTCCCTGCCACCAATTACAAATGGAAGCACAAAGCTCTGATCTGTTAAGGTTTTATTTACCTTTGGCCCGTTTGTCTGCGGGAGAGAACCTCCGTGCCTCTAGATAATTTAAGCCAGCCCCCTGGTCTGCCGGCCCCAAGCCTTTTCGTCCTCTGCTCCTTCTCCAGGGTGCTGGAGGGATGCTGCAGGGCGCAGGCTTCCGCCCTGGCTGGGCTGGAGAAACGCTTAAGAGGCCTTTTAGGAGGAATCTCCAGACTTCAGTGCAAAGCAGCCAAATCAGAATGTGAGGGGCAAGGAAAGGCGCTGGGGGGTGGGGGGGGGAGCTGGCGGGGCAGGGGCGGGGGAGGGAGGTGGTCTCTGGAACCTGGAACGTGCTTTTTGGTTTCGCTGGTTTGTTGAGGCTTTTTAATGATTTTCACACAATCAATCAAAACCTGTTCAGAGTCTCTAAACCACCACTACAAAAGAAACTTGCATCTTGGGATGAGAAAGTTCTTTTCCACACTAAGGTTCTGAGAGTCCGGTGGCTGGGATAAGGTACCGAAAGGCCACAGGTGCCAAGAGTGGGGCGTGTGCAAACAGGTTTTGGGTCTTGGTTTCATGACTTACTGTGTGACCAAGGCCGAACGACTTAACCTCTCGGATCCTCTATTTCTCCATCTGTAAAATGGGGGCAGTAGCTCTACTGACCTTATACGATGACTGGGAGGTTTAGCTGGCACCGTGCATGTAGGGCGCCTAGTGCATAATACGTACTCAATGCACGATAGTTCTTTTCAGTGACTTGAAACGTTTTGTGTGCGTGCGTGCATACGTGTGTTTTTAATTTAAGCAAGTGCTGTATCTATTCATCTTTGTTGGTTTCTTCCAATGGTCACCCGACTGTTTTCTGGAAGTTCCTTTAGAAGCTGGGCTTGCTGGGTCCACCGCAAACAAGTGAAGGCACTGCCCCGTGGCCGTGGCCGGCAGGGCGGGGCCTCCTGAAATCCAACAACTCGCCGAATAAATGGAGACACTGCTGACGTGGGGCCCCTGTCTTCAAAAGCTCCAGGCGGTCCAAAGGCCAACTGTTTAATTCAGCAAACTCTCCTGGAGCGAGGAGTTGAAGGAAGGGAGGATTTTACATTCTGTTTGCAGCCTCCTGGGCGTCCTCTATCCCCTGCTTCAGCCTTTTGTATGTTGACTCATCAGAGCCTAGAAAGGAACAGCGGAAGCAATCTGGTGTTATGATTATAATTGTTTATGCTTCTTAATATTATCATCATCATCCGGATCATTTCTGTTGTTATTCTTACTTAATGTCTGAAAGACCCACAGGGCTCTCGGGGTTTACACAGCGGAGATGCCAGTTAAAGCTGTGGCAGTGCCGGAGGTCAGGCTCCTGGGCTGGCGGAGGCAGCGAAGACAGTCACTCTCTTTCGCTCACCGCGGGGTCAGCTTCCACCCACAGCTCCTGGTCCCTCTGCCAGCCCTTCTCAGAGACAATCTGTAAGTCATTTCCCAGGGACTTAAGGGAATTGCAAACTTACCCCTTCTGCCACTAGATGGCAGGCAACGCGACGTGCCTTTTCCAAGGAAGGTATTAACGGCAGTCGTAAAGGATCCCCCTCCGTCTCCAAGCATTTACTCCGTTTAAAAAAATCAGCAAATCTCAAGCTCATTTCTGATTTCAAGCCCAACTTGCTCCACCTCTGCGGGTACCCCGAGTCGGCCTGCTGTAATGCGCTGCCCTTCAGGGATTCATAATCACAACCCTGATAACAGCAAACCCCCGTGACTGTGGGTTTTATGGGTTACAAGGCACCATAGGACCGGCAGGGCTCTTTTGCATGCCGCATCTTATTTGACAAGCGAAGGTACATCCAGTGGGGCTGGCCACAATGCAACTTCGTTATATTGACCCACAACGCACGTGCAGTGTCCCGCTGATCCCTTCACATCCGCTTGATAAGGACACAGTGGCTACACAAGGTCTTAGAACACATGGCAGTAGTGGAAGGTACTGGGCAAGTGACAGCCATTACTTTAGCTCAGTCTCTCTGGGACCTGAAGCTGGCCCACCCACTAGGCTGGCAGCTGAAAGGCCAAGTTTACCAGACTAGGTACTTTGGGTGCAGCATTTCCCAGTTTGTCCTGGTAATGCCATGCCCGGAGGAGGTGGGGTGGGGGGCGGTCTGTTCTCTCCTCACAGAAAGGAACCAGCTACAGCTTGTCATTTGCATATAGCCAGCATGAGTTAAGTCACCCTTGCTCTTCAGGAATAAATTAGTTCATTCAAGAAGGAAACAAATCCTGTGTGTGTGCGCGCGCGCGCGTTGGGGGGGTGTTATTCCGAGGGGTTGAGAGTGGGTAAGAGGATGGAAATCTACTTGTGTGAGATTATTTTCATCTGCTCAGTTTTATACCTTGGTCTGAAAAGGTCTGATTCCTTTTATTAACAGACGAAGGTTTTTCTCCCAGTCTGAAGTTCAGCATCACACTGACTCTGCATAGGTAGGTAATGATATACTGCAGAACTCATTGTTTTCTGGTGCAAACTACAAATGCCACACATTTGTTCATGACATCAGCATAAAAGCCAAAAAAAACATATCGGCTTGGGGAGTGAGTTTGTCCATCAATCTGATGTTTTTATTAGTGCAGCTACTTAGCTGTGGGTAAAAAAAAAATCATTGTATTCCAATAATTAAATACAGCAGGTGACTATAATGGCTTCCACATTAGGAATGCTGCTATTTACATATTGCATATATTTTATTATAAGGCTGGAGGGAAATGAATTTTGCATAGTTTTCAAAAAACCTTTGTTGCAGGTGGAGGTTACAGAAAGCCGTAGCTGTTTCCCTAGACTGATTTTTAATCAAGTGGCTTCCTCTCCAGGCAGCCACTGAGCTGACACTGTTCAATCTCTCTGGGTCACCCACTATCCTGAGGCTCCCAGCGCTGGCCTCCGCTGGCCTTTGGCGACATGACTTGCTACTTCTCAAGGCCAGTTGCGTAGCAGGTGCAAATTCCGTGATGGAACTTGCAGAATGGACAGCACAAAACCTCCCCAGCTTCATTTCATCTGCTGTGCCCTGAGCAGACTTTATAAAGCAATAAAGACCAAATGTCTAAGGACTTAAAAGCAGTGTGCTGTGTTATCATCATCAATTTATGAAACTCCCACAAGGAAGCAGACATGATACAAAACATACAAATTGTACAATTGCCGCCTCCGGAAGTTTAAAGAGCAAAGAACAAAATGTTGAAATTGGATATTACTTTCTCTCTCACTTCCTCTCTCCTTCTTCTCTCCCTTTTTCTTTTTTTTTCTCTTCTGCCTTTGAGTTGGAAGGTTCCCTCTGGCAATCCGAGCTTGAAGAAGGCTCTGAATGTAATAGCTGAGAAGATAGGTGTGAGTCAGTTCTAAACACTGGGTGGGGGCTAGGGCAGCAAGGAACAGTCTTGGAGGGTGTGTGTGTGTGTGTGTGTGTGTGTGCGTGTGTGTTGGAGTGAGTTAAATGGGGATAAGAAAGAAGGAAAAGGGGGGCGCCTGGGTGGCTCAGTTGGTAAGCATCCAATTCTTGATTTTGGCTCAGGTCATGATCTCAAGGTTCATGGGATCGAGCCCCGTGTAGGGCTCTGGGCTGACAGCCGGAAGCTGGCTTGGGATTCTCTCTCACTCTCTCTCTCTCTCTGCCCCTCTACTACACACACTCTTACTCCCTCTCTCTCCCCAAATAAATAAACTTTAAAAAAAAAAAAAGAAAGAAAGAAGGGGAAAAGGGCAGAGGTCCTCAATGTATCCCTGTGTTTCCTCTATTCGTGTATCCTGTTTTCCCTATCATTGCATCCTCTGGGCATTACTGGCCACAGGGACCTTTTCAGGACCTCCTTTGCTGCTTGTGGGCAGGACCGCCAGCCTCATTGTCACTGTATATTGTCACCCTCAGTATTTCCGCTGTGTCAGGCATTATGGAAATGGGGCTGATGGCGCACGTTCCCATCCTTGAGGAGGTCACAGGCTTGTGAAGAACACGGTTCTCTAACCCCAGTACAGAAGAACGCATCCTAAGAAGGTTGAACAAAGTGCTATGGGAACGAATCAATCTGCCCAGTCTGTCTGGAACAGCTTCGGAGGAGAGGGAACAGTTTTCTTACAAAAGACTGAAGAACTGAAGGGATGCTGTAGGATTCTAGGCAGAGAGAAGGACGTGTACCTAACACAATAGCAGAAAGTTGCAGTCTCTTTGTGGAGATGATAAATCCGGATGGAGAACGTTGGGAGTCGGCATGGCGATGAGAAACACGGAAGCAAGAACACTCCCGTTTTCCATCTTACCATCTACAAACCTCCAACAAAGATGAACTTCTTTTGTTCTATTTCAGTGTCACTATTCCCAGGTTAGAATTTGGATTGACCAGGGTCACGTCGGGCAGGCACTGTGGGACAATCCTCTAAGGCCATGAGGCATCACAATGTTTCGACCAGGTGGGGTCAGATACCAATCCCTCAACCAATATCATGTAACTGGAGCATGAGGGCAGGGTTGTTTTAACATGGCTGCCTCTGCTGTGGATGGAGACAGGGAGAGATCCTTGAGGGGGAGGCGGAAGGTGGCACCAAGCGGACAGTTCCTCGGGGGGCCCAATCCACGGTGACTCAGCTCTCACACAACAGGAACGGTGCCAGTTTCGAGGAGGCACAACACGGTCTGACCCAGTCTGCCCCCAAAGAGATAGACAACCCCGTTTGGAATTCACTACAGCATCTAATAACTTCACTGCCAGGAAGTGCTTCCTTTTATCTAACTGGCTATACTCTAAATTGCCTTGAGAGAACATAAAATATTCACCCCATGACCACAGGCTCAAAGAGGGCTACTAAGTGTTCTCATAATCTGTCCCCTATAATCAACTGACTGTCAGTAACAAGCATCCTGCAGAGAGTAAGATCCAGTCAAGGCTCACGGGGAGTTTGAAGTGTGGTATCTAGGAAGACAGCAAAGAAAAAACAACCCCTGACCAACCAGCACGAGAGCATTTGGGTGCCTCCATTTGGGCGGAACTCACACCCCCTCCCTGCCCATCTCCACGCTAGTGGAGGGTTTGGACGAAAGGTGGTCAGCTTGAACGGAGCGCTCCTCTCCACTCACGGTTATTTCGGGAAGCTCTTTTTAGCTCCAGGCCTGGAGGACCCTGCAGACGGGGAAGCAGAGAGAGGGCTGCTGGTGAAGCAGGATCCAGCAGACTCCATCGATGTCTTTGCCCAGAGGAGGATGGTACCCTGAATCTGCATTGCCCTCCACTGACCCTCAGCACTTCCTGAAAGGACGCGCGGCCTGAAAGCGAGGACGCCGTGGGAAGGCAAAGCGGCAGATCATTCCTCCTGGGAATCAGGGGAGCGGTCTTAGAAGGGCCACGAGGGGCCAAGTCCACTGAAAGCCAGGGCCGAGAAAAGAAAATCCCAAGCATCCGGATGGGACTAGGGTGCGTGTGGGTGGCACGCACGCATGACGATGTGATGCCCCTCACTGGGTGACCTGGTGACTCTGCCAGCCCTGGGGGCAACACAGTTCCGGAGCCACCGATCTCGGCCCCCTGACGCCTCAACCCTAACCCTAAAGTCTGACATGAGCAGAAAACAAAATCCTCCCCCTGCGGAAGGGTGAGGGGTGCGGGCGGGAGTCTGCATGATTTTTCCGCGCTAATTGGAATCGGAGAGCTTTATTTTAGCGGAGACCCGAGAGAGAGCCGAGTGGCGAGTCGCGGGCACCAGGCCGGGGCAGGGCTTGGTCGGGGGACGCCGCGGCTGGCCTTGCTCAACGCGAGCTCGGCGCGCCCTCTCGCGGCCGCTCCGTTCAGCGCACGTCTCGGGAAGCAGCTGGCCACCACATACGAATGGACTCCGCGTAGTTAAGCTGTCAGGTCTAATGTATTTATTTGACTCTCTGCTGTTAAAATGATTTCTCTACAGCACTGCGGTTATTTACGGCTATTGTCAGTACAAGGCGATGAGAAGGCAGCAGCAGAACAAAACAACAACAGCTGAAGGAAAGGTTCTGTCTGGGAGGGTTAGGGGGCTTGGTCACAGCCTTTCCTGTGGCTGCAGAGGCTGTTTGTTTACTTAATCTGCAGCGGGGGCTTTTGAGCGCGCTCATCCATAATGCAGAACACATTGCCCTCGGCCCTCAGCCCTCAGCCCTCAGCCAGCCCTGGCAGGAGCTGGTGGAGGAGCTCCGACCCCCAGGGAGGACAGCCCCTACCCCTCTACCGCCGGGAACATTTTCCTAGAGACTGAACGGGTCCAGACCAAGTCTTCTTTGCTAAGAGAAGGGTGAGTCCTTATCCGGCTGGACCCGGGATCCGGCTGTCCTGTGGTGTCTCATCTTCTACTTTCTACTTTCTAGGGCTGGGTTGCTCCGAACGTGGTACCCAGACTGGCACGGTCCACACCACCTAGGAACTTGTTAGGAATGCAAATTCTCAAGTCCCAGCCCTGCACAAGAAAGCGGAAATCGGGAGAGAGAAGGAGCCCTCCAGGAGGTTCTGATGCAATGCTCAAGGTTGAGAACCACTGGCCTGGTCATTCAGCCACCAAGATAAACCTGGCAGTGTGTTTACAGAGGTCAGTGGCCCCGAGCTCCTGAAACCTGGTCCCTCCTCCTCCTCCCTCTTCTTTTAAAGGTCCAGTTGGTAAACGCCTGGGCTCGGAGGCAGGATAGGCTAGTGGTTAAGGACAGGCCTTCCAGTCGGTGCTCAGATTCAGCTTTGTGACCTTCGAGAAATTAATCTCTATAAAATAAACACACCAATAATAGACTTACAGCGTTATTATAAGGACTGAATGAGTTAATGCAGCAAAGCTCTTGGAAGAGTGGCCGGCCCGTAGTCAGTGTTCATAAATGCTAACTATTGGAGTGTTTTGTAATATTGGCTTTTACGTCCATCTGCCCAAGTGCCAGCCATCACTCAGAGTTGTGGTTTGTGGATAGATCACTCGTTGTCAGAAGAGCCGGGTTTATGTACGGCCTTTGCTGCTGATAAGCTACAGCCCTCAGAGCAAACCACTTAGGTTCTCTGTGCCTCAAATTTCTCATCTAAAAATCAATACCTACCTCAAGTTTTCATATAAATTATCCTATTTATTCCTCGCATAAGCCCTTGTGCTAGGAAGAACAGGTCTGTCCCTGTGCCCGTTGTACAAATAAAACAAGCAGGACTCAGAGAGGTCCAGTCACCTGCCCAAGGTCACACAGGGGGTGGGAGATGGAATCAAGACCGGAATCCTTTTCCTCTGACGCCGGTCTAATGAATTTGTATGAGATCACGCACGTGAAAGTCCTATACATATGATAGTCGTCATTATTATTTTGGAAGAGCAATCAGGAGAAAAGCATCCCATTTTCTGCATACGAGTCCAGGAAATTAACATAAGAAACCATAAAATCTTTCTGGGAAGAAAAAAAAAAAAGAAGAAAGAAAGACAAGAAAAAGAAATCAATACCAAAAAAAAAAAAAAGAGAGAGAGAGAGAGAAACAAAACGAAAAGCACAACATTCTGGTGTCAAGATTGAGGGTAAAACGCAGAATTAAATGGAGAAGCCACACCAGCATTTCCCCCCTTCTCGGGAGATCTGTCTGTGCTCACGAAAGGTGTAGGATTGACAGCGGGAGCTGGCGGTCTATTTATCCGGGGACAGGCGAGGCCCGTCTGTTTAGCATTTATATAGTGCTTGTCTCCTCCGCGGCGTCTAGTGCGAGTGAGGAACCCGGTGGATGGGTCATCGCGGGCGGGGGAGCAGAAGAGCAGCCAGGGTGCAGGAACCAGAGGGATCCCGCGACGACAGGAGGGTCTCAGCACGCGCCCCCAGTGAGGCCAAGACCCAGGCTTGGAGAAGCCTGCGGGTTTGCCAGTGTGGCTCTTTGCAGGGGATCTGGTGGAGGGGACCCAGGAGGGGAGAGCGCTCAGAACGCTCCCATTGGGAGGAAAGCCGTCTCCCCCAGGGGTAATGGAAAGCAGCCTCCTGCAGCCCCCTCCCCGGCGAACCACCTTAAACGTTGCTTCTACCCCGCATTCCTCTTGCCTAGAAACCTTCCACCAACCCCCCTTCTCTCTCCCCGAATCCATCCTGTTTCTCTGCCTGGGGTCCAGCCCTGCACCCCCCTCCCCCTCTCCTTTCCCTGGGCCCCCGGGGTGGCAGTCCCTGCTGGAGATGTCCTGGGATGTGGGGGCCGGACACCTGGATGTAAAGATCCAGCCCTCGATTCTGGTTCTGTTCCTAGGGACTCAGAGGCCTGAGCTGGTGTCTTAACTTTGCCGTGTCTGGGTTTCACCTGCAGAAAGGTGCGGGGCTCCTTTAAAGATGGAAATTTGTGAAACACCTATAATGAGTCTCACTGAGCTCTTCTTCTTCTTCTTCTTCTTTTTTTTTTTTTTAACTTTTCCAGGGGTCTAAGGAATCTGTCTGCTCCAGGGGAAGATGAGGATTTGTTTTTAATATAAAGAAGGCAAAGAAAGAGAGAGAAAGAGTCAGAAGCAGGAATTTGCATCCAGACGAATGGGGTTATTGACTTGGGATGTGATTTTTTAACATTTCTTAAGGTCCTTCTTGGTCCAGCATGAATGCACCCCAGGAGACTCACCTCATGGTCCCCTTGTTCCAAGGCAGCCAAGCCATGAGACTCTGCTCAGGGGGACCAGGGTTATTTTTGGTAGGAGAGGGAAGCCTTGGCTGGGAAGCCTTGTATGAAATTGTCCTCACTGTTTTGCTCACTTACCTGTAGGGGCTTTGCTCTGGAAGGTGCCCTCCCAGGCTGCCCTGCGGTCACAGCCACAGCAGCAGAGACCTGGTAATGCAGCGTGGGCAGGCCCAAGCGCTCCCGTGCTGGGGCACCTGCGTGGCTCAGTCGCGTAAGCATCTGACTCTTAGCTCCTGAGTTCGAGCCCCGTCCCCCTTCCTCAGGCTCCACACTGACAGTGCAGAGCCTGCTTGGGAACCCTCTCTCTCCTCTTCTCTCTCTGCCTCTCCCCTGTGCACGCTCTCTCTCTCTCTCCCTTGCAGCTTAGCTTTCTTGGGCCTCCTTGACTTCCAGTGACGTAGGGGGGACCCAGAAGCACCCCATCCACAGCGGCACCAGTGTGGGAGGGAAGGCAGCTGAGTTGAAATCCAGTAAGCCGGCCAGGAGCTCACTGTGACAAGAGGAGAGAGGGGGCGTAATATTGTAATTTATAATATGAGATATGTATTTGGTCTGCCTCCTGGTTTCAGGTTCCCAGCTCCTCAAACCGTTGGGATTTCCTGTGATAAGAGTGATAAAGATGTCTTTTATTACGTTCTCGAAGTGACTTTGGGAAAGCCTCTGGGTCACCTAAGGAAGGGGGCTGGTGGCCCATGTGATTGGAGGGTTGGAATGTTCAGTCCCACCCCCCCTTCCCACCCGTCCCCCCCCCCCGCCGCCTCACACACCACCAGACTTCCAGGGAGGGGAGAGAGGGGGAGAGAGGCTGGAGGTCGAATCAGTCAGCGACAAGCAATGATTTAATACATTCTGGGTAGGTAATGAAGCCTCCACAAAACCCCAAAAAGACAGAGTTTGGAGAGTTTCCAGGCTGGAGATCACGTGGAGATATGGGGGGGGGGGAGTGCACCTGGAGGGGGCATGGAGGTTCCCCGCCCTCCCCACATACCACGCCTTGTGCGTCTCTTCCCTTCCATCTGGACGTTCCTGAGTTGTGTCCTTTTGTGATACACCGGTGATCTATGACTCAAATGTTTCTCTGCGTTCTAGGAGCCAGTTAACAGAACCTGAGAGGGTCACGGGAACCGCCAATCTACAGTCAGTTGGTCAGGAGAACAGGGGACAACCTGGATGTGCCTGAGGGGGAGGGGCGAGGGGTGGCTTGTAGGGCTGAGCCCTCACCCTGTGGAATCCGAGCTGTCTCCAAGTGGAGAGTGTCAGAATTGAGGCCAGCAGAGCACCCAGACACGGGAGGACGCAAGGACGATATAAATGCTTCTCCCCCAAAGCCGAGTGAACCCCTCCCTCTGCACACCACACACCCCTCACCGTCTTAGAAAAGAGCAGGAGGCGATGGGGAGACTGAGTAATTGTCCCCAGATTCCGAGCATTGCCTTCAGGGAATGTTTAACAAAATGAAGCCTGTTTAAACCACGGTAGAGCTAACAGTAATCTCTCTGTCACCATTCAGAGGGCCGGGGCTTGTCAAGAAGATCACGTAAGATGCCACATTGGCCGAGTCTATGAGTCATAGAGAGGGAATCAGCAGCAGCTCCCCCGCCTCCCCCCACCCCCCGACAGACCGAGGCTGTAGGCTATTCATCTTCAACCCTCCACTGCGTGGTTCTGCTCAGCCTGTCCATCTCAGGCCTCATCTGCCCCACCTCATCTTCTCCAGGAGGTGTCTCTGAGTCCTCCAGCCTCCCTCGGTGGCCCCTTCAAGTATTCCTTCCTTCGCGCGCACGTCCATTCGTGAAGCCCAGACCAAATCCTCTTATGCCATTCGGGATGCAAATGCGGCTGAAGGCACAAGGCGTTTGCAGATGAGGGGAAACGTCCCCCAAAGTCTTCCAGCGTCTAGAGACCTAGATGCTTAGAGTTTATGTCCATACGCTTGCTCGTGCTTTGCCCAGAGCTGATCCTTCGTAAGCACTGGTTGAATGGATGAAGGACAACTTGATCTTGGATTCTTTCCCTGTTTGTTCTCCCAGGCATGCGTGGGCAGGGCTTCCGCAGCACATTGCCACCGGGGCGGGGGCGCTAAGCCTCTGAATTGCTTCTCGGGTTCCAGTGGGGACTACCAAGTGCCTCTCTCAGCTTCCCAGGGTGGCACCAGACCCTGTTGTACAGGGAGCAGCCACAGCATAAAATAACAGGTTCAGTGGCTTGGAACCTCTACCTTGCAGCTAGGGATTGTTGTTGTTGTTGTTGTTGTTGTTGTTGCTTCTCAGCCCAGGGGAATGATGGCTGTGGCAAATCAGTCCACCAGTGTGCCGCTGACACCTGTTGATTCATCCTTTGGGGAAACGGACATCACTCCATCTCTCTTCTTCCTCTTTATCTTGTTGTCACCAGATGGGTCCAGTCTTCCGCCTCAGAAGCATCCTGCAGGGTTCCCCAGCCTCCTGTGTAGATAAGACCCACCCCACCCGATGTACGCTCTCCCAGTTCGCTGATATTCTGAATCCCCTTTATCCTCACGGTCAGGACCATGCTCCACCCCGAGTACATATGTAATAGATCGTTATTGAACAATGAGGCACATTTTTTTTTTACCCTGTATGTAATATGTCAGGTCTCACTTACCCCACTTGGAATCCAGGCACCTCTGAACTCAGCCGCCTCAAGCCTCACGGCTCTGGAGCGAATCCCTCTAATCCAGGGCTTCGGACACCTCATTGCATCTGTCGGAGGCCAGGATGTTTCTGAGCTTGGGCAGAGTGACCCCTCCCATCCTCGTGTCCTCCACACTTGCCCCCTTCCTCCCGCCCCCATCTTTATCCATCTTAATTCTATTTACGCTTTCAGTGACCTGCAAAGGCCCTTAATGAGGGTCCATGCTGCCACAGGCCGGTCCACTTCTCGTAAGAAGCCCTCTGGCGACGCCCGTCTCGGGGCAGGTTCCCGGTGGCCTGCCATGGCGTCCATTGCCTCGGTTTACTCATGTTCTCTCGCTCTTTCACTTGCCGGTCAAATCGTGTTCCCCCTGCTACTGTGAGGGTTCCCTGAAGTCGGGGATGATTCCAGTCTCTTCTTCAATCGCCTTTTAAAACCCTCCTCCGCTGTACTCTCGCGACACATCCCAGGACAACCACACTTGCACCCCCACCTCGTAACCAGCACCGTTCTGGATACTCAGCAGGCGCTCAACAAATACCGGTGTGTTGTTGACCTCTCTCCCTTGCTAATTCCTGCGGCCAGCTCCTGGTGACATTTCCAAGTCCCTCGGTCCTCTAAGTGCCGGGTTCAGGGCATCTGCGTTCGGTAGACCGTTTCGAACGATTCTCTTACATCTACCCTGGCCTCATCCAGCTCCTCTTCAGTTTCTTGCAGGGAAGACATAGGGAAGGGTGAGGAAGGGACAGGGATCTCTGACCCTCCTAGCGACACAGGCAGGGCATTTTCTGGCATTGCCACGTCAGCATGCACGGGAGGAAGTACATGCTCGGCAGAAAATGCTGTCACTCTGAGGAGCAGCTCGCGGTCAAGGCCATTTCAGGGCATGTGCGTGGGCCAGCCAGTGGTGCAGAACAAGGAGCTGGATATGAAAGGAAGTGACGCCACCCTGAGACCCCGTTATCAAGTGTCAAAGTGACCTAAGGATATTCCTAACAAAAGGCTGAACCTCCATTTATACTGTTGGTATTTGGATGTTTGTCACAATCCTAGAGGGTTAAAGTGCATACAAAAATGGCATTGTCTTAGCCTCATCCCGAGTCACATCAGGGGCAAATGCTGCGTAACCACATCCCCCCTCTGGGGAATTTTCTGACCGAGCTCGTGGCTGATACATCAAAGAAAGGAGTCCGTAATGGTGGGAGTTCAGGCATCCGCCAGGCAGACTGAGGAGGCATCGAGTCCTTCCAGGGCCCTAAGCCTTGGGTCACCTTCCTGCCAGCCTGGCAGCGGTTACGTCTGTGGCTCGTGGAGCAGGCGACTCCCGGAGCCGCGATCGGCACCTCTCGAGATGTTTTCATGGCTCTTATGTGTGCATTCATAGCTTACTGCATGCAAACCTGGGCGAGGCATAGAATCCCCAACGAGGGGGAAGCTCTGGATATGAAAGGACATAGTCTTGGCACAGTCATAGGAATAGCAGTCATCACAGCTAGTGCATTTGAAGATCAACCTCGCGCTCGCTGTAATAGACTCTAAGCATATGTTGCCAACGTCACGCCCGTATAGCCAGTAAGAGGGCTGTGATTAGTCTCTGTGGACAGATGAGGAAGCTGAGGCTCAGAAAAGGTAAGTAACTTTTCCAAAGTCATCTCTGCAGTGAAGGGAGGGCACCAGGATTGGGAGCTGTCCGTTGCCTGCAAATCCCGGGGCCCTCTTTGCACTCTGCGGCTGGAAGGGTTTTGCCAGAGGGAGGATTGGGAGCGAAGCGAAACGCACGAGGCGGCTGCTTGCCCTCCCAACCTGCGCCTTCTCCCACGTTCCTCTCCTCCAAGCAGGAGGGCTGGGAGCCCACAGACAGAGACTCTTGCCACCAGGGCAACAGCAGCTAGGATGACTTTTTGCGAAAGTGCACGTCTATTTTTGGAAATGTTCTAGAGCATAAGTATATAAAAGGCTGGGTCAGACAGTGCCTGGGGCTGTGGGAGGGGGAGGAGACCTGACACTCCAAAGGAAGCTGGAACAGCGGCTTCAAAAAGGGTTTGATATTTTTCCCCTGATTTTGATCTTAAAAATGTCTGGAGCCCCAGACAGCCACCGGCAGCTTTGGCCAATGGGGGCTCCAACCCCCACGACCTCACTGCCTTGCTGCAAAGGCTTCTAGTTAACAGAACTCTTTTGTGCAATGGAAAGCCAGTGAGCATGAGAGACAGAAAAACGCTGGGGTTGACAGAGACAGCTGGTTGCTGTGGCAAGGCTTCAGAATTGTCAATGGAACAACACATTGGAGACGGCGAGAAATGCCGAGGCGCTCCGTGTGATCCGGGAAGCGCGCTCCTTTCAAGCCCTGACACCTAAGGGGTTCCGGCGTGATGCCTCAGCCCGTTTTCTTCCTCCTGGACCAAGAAAACAGATGACCAGCCACTCATCTCCGGATCTCTCAATCGCTCCATCTTTGACCAGTGACAAGATGGCATTGATGTGTTCCCAGAGGAGTCTGGTTTCTCTGGGGTGACTTCTTTTCTTTCCCCCCTGTCTCATGCTTCCTCTTTTCTGAGTAGTTTTTCCAGAGTGGAGACAACAGAAGTAGACATCATGCTTATCCAGCCTCCATTCGATCACACGGTTCACGTCTGAGGGACAGCCAAATGACGTGAATAATGCTACATGCGCGATGCCGCTGGGCACCCATGCTGGGGACAGCACTCAGCCCTGGGCTTCTCAAAGAGCTGTGCAGCCACCCGTGCGGTGGGATTTCCAGAGTGCTGGCTTGGGCGTCCTACCTCCCCCAGACCTCACCTTCCCTCTGCCTCTCCCACCCCTCTATGCAAAAGACTTCTGTTTTCCCCAGGTTCAAGTCTCAGCACCGACGCTGACTTCAACCTCCACTGTAAAAACTGGCACCCAGCTCCTGAAGCCCCAAAAGCAATTGTTCTAGGAATCTTGAACCTGCTACTTAGAGTCTTCTGTCTCTAAACTGTCCGCGTGCGTGCACACACACACATGCACACACACACACACACACACACACCAGCCCTCAATCATATCCACTCTTCTCTGGCACAAGGTTGACTAAATACCTAAAGATATGCCCTGACCTTTCACACAGCTAAATGTCTTCAGATGTTGCCACTTTGATTATAATCCTTGCCTTCTCCTCCTATTATCTCAAACGCCAACCCCATGAGACACATTAAATACATAATGCATTTTGACTTGCATCTGGGCTCTGCTGTCTGGTGTGGGGAGGTTACAGCAGAAGCATATGCCTCCTTCTTAAAATTCAATTATTCAAATCCAATTTCTTCTCTTGCTCCCAGTCCTCACCAGCACGCAGTCTGGGACTTTTCATCAGATCACTCAAACTGCCAGCACTGGAGCCAGAAGTTATTGGCCTCTGTCCAATTCGATTCAGCTGCCCTCTGTTGTTGTTGCTGTTATTGTTACAATGCACCGTTCTGGGCACCTGGGGCCAAGAGGTATAGGAGACAGAGTAGAAATTCTTAAGAAGTTCATGTCCCAACACATAGGGGGACTTCTGTGCCTTTAACCCCAATGGCCCATGACAAGGGCAATTTTAGCATAAAAGATAAAGCAATATAACAGTGCAGAAAAGAAAGCAATTAACTATTTCTGCAGTGGGAGTAAGGGATCGGTCAGATAAGATCTCTTATCTATAGTATGGGTGATGAAACACTATATGCTCACAGGAAATAGAGATTAGAGTCAACTAAAGCAGCATTAGGGTGCCAAGCGTTGTTCCGAACCCAAGGGCAAGGGTGGGGCTGGGGGCTGGGTATGGTAAGAACGAGAAAAGAAACCACTGCCTACAGATAGCTGCTCTCTTGTCTCAGCCCCACTGCTCAGCTCACGCTTTTCCTCTCGCTCGTGTGTCCTTGTACTTCACTCCTACTCCTCTTTACCCTCAGAGACCCCATTAATCCTTTAAAGTTCCGATGTCTCCCTTGTAGATTCCTCACCCCTCACAAAACTAATTACTCCTCCCCATCTCCCTTTGTTTTTGTGTTTGCTATTCGGTGGCATAGCATTTTTTTTTTTTTTTTGGCCCAATTCTTGTGGAGTAAGTCACAAATGCTTAGCACATCAGAGACACTGCATAGATGCTCTTTGTGTTTGAAAAGTCAGTGGCAAATGTAAACCCGGCAAAAAGCACGTATTGAGATACGAAGCATGGTTTTGGGCAAATGATAATGAGAAGTATGTGCCACTTTTCTGAGCTATAGAAATCTTTATCCGACTGCCTGCTGAAAATCCTCTCGGATAATCCTAAGGGGACCTCACATTGAACTCATTAATATCGCCCAGAGCACTCCAAATTTCCAGTTGTCCCTCTTTCTGTGAAGGGTATTGTGGTCCATAGGATTCTGTGAGACAGACAGCTGGGGTAACTTTGGATACCTCTCTCCCACGTCCATCATTTTATGTCCCTCGGTTTTATTTCCCAAATGTCTTTTCTTCCTCATCTGTAGAGCCACCACCCTGTTCCAAGGGGCCATTATTTCTCTCCTGGAATGCTGGGACAGCCTGCCCAGGGCTCCCTGGGTCGCCCTCGGCCCCCTCCAACCTACCCCAAAGTCCAAGGCTCCTCACGTTGCCTTTTAACCATTTCCCATTGCTCTGAGGTAAAGACTGAAATATCTCCAGATTTCAAGGCCGTGCATGGCCTCATCCAGCACTCTGCAAGCTTTTCTTTTCTATAGAGCAGTCGTACGAAATATGTGAGGCTTTGCAGACCATGCAGTATCTGTGGAAACGACTCAACTCTGCTGTTGTAACAAGAAGGCAGCCATAGACGATATGGAAAAACAAGCCAAAACAAGCACATCTGTGTTTCAAAAAAACTTTATCTACAGGGGCGCCTGGGCGGTTCAGTGGGTTAAGCGTCCGACGTTGGCTCAGGTCATGATCTCACCGTTCGTGGGTTCGAGTCCCGCATCAGGCTCTGTGCTGAGAGCTCAGAGCCTGGCGCCTGCTTTAGATTCTGTGTCTCCCTGTCTCTCTCTCTGCCCTTCCCCGACTTGTGCTCACTCAAAAATAAATAAACGTTCAAAAAACTTTTATTTACAAACACAAACATCTGGTGGGATTTGGATTTGGCAGGCAGGCCGTAGTTGGCTGACCCCTGGCCTCATCCAAAATGACCTCTCTACCCTACGACCTAACAATTGCAGTACTAGGTATTTATCCAAAGGATACAAAACTGTTGATTTAAAGAGGTACATGCACCCCAATGTTTATAGCAGCACTATTAGCCCAAATGCCTATCGACTGACAAATGGATAAAGAAGCTGTGTTATAAGGTGCCCGGGGGGCTCAGTCGGTTAAGCCTCTAATTCTTGGTTTCAGCTCAGGTCACGATCTCACAGTTTGTGGGTTCAAGCCCCACGTCGGGCTCTGCACTGACAGTGTGGAACCTGCTTGGGATTCTCTCACCCCTCTCTCTCTACCTTTCCCCGGCTCTCTCTCTCAAAATAAATAAAATTAAAAAAAAAAAAAAAGATGTGATACATGTGTACAATGGAATATCACTTGACCATCAAAAAGAATGACATCTTACCATTGGCAACAAGATAGATGGAACTGGAATGTATTATGCTAAGTGAAATAAGTCAGTCATAGAAAGCTGAATATCATATGATTTTTCTTATATGTGGAATTTAAGAAACAAAACAGATGAAAAAGGGGAAGGAAAAATAAGATAAAAACAGAGAGGGACGCAAGCCATAAGAGACTCTTAAATACAGAGAACAAACTGAGGGTTGCTGTGGGGTGGGGGGGAATGGGCTAAATGGGATTAAGGAGGGCACTTCTTGGATGAGCACTGGGTGTTACATGTAAGTGATGAATCACTAAATTCTATTCCTGAAACTATTACCACACTGTTAACAGCTTGGATTTAAATAAAAAAAATTTTTTAAAGCAAAAAAATGACTAATTTTTAAATTTGAAAAAAAAATGGTCACCCCAGCTTCATCTGTCTCTACTCTCCCCTCCATTGCCTGCACTGACCTGATCCAAAACATGGCCGAGCCCTCTTCTCCCACAGGACTTGGCTCAGGCTGCCCTTCCTCCATCTGCAATGCTGCTCATCTCTTTCCCCTTCCTTCTTTTTTTTTTTAAATTTTTTTTTCTACGTTTATTTATTTTTGGGACAGAGAGAGACAGAGCATGAACGGGGGAGGGGCAGAGAGAGAGGGAGACACAGAATCGGAAACAGGCTCCAGGCTCTGAGCCATCAGCCCAGAGCCCAATGCGGGGCTCGAACTCACGGACCGCGAGATCGTGACCTGGCTGAAGTCGGACGCTTAACCGACTGCGCCACCCAGGCGCCCCTTTCCCCTTCCTTCTTTACCAACTTTACCCTCTTCCTTCCAACCTCAGCTAGAAATCACTTCTTCAGGGTGGCTCTTCTGGATTTTCCAGCTAAGTCAAATCGCCAGCTAAATGCTCTAGAAACTTCTTTCTTTTCCTTCACAGGCTCTTCACGGTTTGTTAAACACGTATGTATTCGTGTGATTGTTCAACACCTGACCCCTCCCCTTGGCCGGTAAGTGTCATGAAGGTAAGTCGTGTCTTGCTCACCATTAGCCCCAGTACGTTCCTAATACACTGCCTGGCACATGGTTGGCTTTGTTGACGAAGGAATTAAACTAAGGAGCAAATGCCAAAGACAGACCGCATAGGTAAAAACCATAACTGAAGAACTGAGGTTGCCCTATTGAGGTGAAAATTGTAAATTACCACAAACTTTCTGAAGAGCAATGTGTCACGGATATCTTAAAACCCTTAAAAATGTACATATCATTTGACTTAGCAATCCTACTTCTTGGAATTTACGTAAGGAAATAACCATGAATGTATGCAAATATTTATGTATAAAAGTTTTCATCATACCATGATAATCAACTCATTGTGAGCATATTGAAAACCATCTAAATGTCTCAAAAAATAATAGGGCTTGAGTTGAATAAATTCATCAATGAAAACCACTTACTATGCAGCTGTTAGTAATAATCTTTTAAACTCATATTTAACGACTTGAAAAATGGTCACAATATAAGGGGTAGTCAGCGCTGGCTACACGATTTGCATAGCCAGTAGAAAATGAAAATGCGGGGTCAATAATCAGAATAAAAGTAACTTGCCTTTCTTCAATGATCTCTCAATTGACTTCGCGTGGCATCTTTTTGCTGTTTAATGTGGTTCTAAGTAAAGAAAAATTAAAAATGTAAATTATTACATGAGTTTTACCATTCATCTTTCCAATGTGCAATGCAAGCTTAAAATGCAAATAATAAAACCACTCAGCTCGATAGCGGGATTACCGAAATTATACAATTCATATTTCGAAGTTCGTACACACATATACTTCTTTCTTGCCAAAAGTGTGGGAACGCTGCACGAAATGAACCCACTGTTTTTATTTCACTTCTTGAGATGTGCATAATCTACAACACTCTCTACTTTTAGCTGGCTGATGAGTAGGGAAGGACTGAAATAAAAAAGAAGAAGGGGTGCCCGATTTTTTTCCCTTTCCTTCCATTTTATCATTTTTGGCACAAGTGACTGGCTCCTAGAGGGAAGGGGTATGAGCGGGGAAGGATGTGGCAAGGTTTCTCGGGCACCTGTGGTCTTCCTCCCATAGAAAAAAAGTTCTGGTCCAAACGGAAAGGATGGCTTCCCGCGACTATCAGCATTCCCACTCGCTCAGTCAAAATGCAACACCCTTACCTGGCACTCGCCCTCAAGTGGGTCTTACCAAGAAAGACCCATGCATCGTGGACCCACAATCCTGTGCTCATGGAGCACTGTGACCGCTACCTGCAAATGGGGCAGTAGGAACAAAAGTCATCTCTGTTGCACAGATGTCCTGTGCTCACAAATACGTCCTGGGGAGCTTCACTTACAAACAAAGCCAAGTTCAAAGAGAAACTTCTTAGGAATTTCACGATGGCAACAGCAGAGCATGGAACCAACCACAGGCCACACACGCGTGAAGTTAGCCCAGCACTAAGTGGAAAAATTACAGCCTGATCTCAGTTTTGCTTTGAAAACCACCCCCCCCCCACACACACACACATACTTCCAAACACAGGCAAGCGTGCTCGCACACATATACACTCACATGAATACACAGACGTGTTTAAAAGATCCAAAAGATGCACACAGAAATATCAATATTAGCTATCTCCGGGTTTTGTGAATGGTTTCTATTTTTTGCTTGGTGCTCTGCTGTGTTTTCTACAGTAAACATGCCCTATATTTGCAATAATAAAAGAAACTGTGTGTTTATATGGCTGCTGTTTAGGAAGTCAACCCTTTGTGCAGCCACAGTGAGGAAAAATGTCAGATGGGCGAACAGACCCTCCTCAACGTGTATTCTCGAAGCAGCAGCCAATTTCATTTTACCACTTAGAAGCGTGCTTTCCTCCATTCCCACCAGGATGGGGAGAGGGTGCCAGATGGCAGAAGGCTTTGTAGTCCCTATAAGATAGCTTCATCTATTGTTGGTACAGTTTAAGCACTCAAAATTGTGTCACCTTCTAGGCTTTGCCAATAATGTCATCATTTGATATGGAAACGATGCCTACTATTAAAATGGTAATTTGATTTTTAAATATGCTTCAGCAGCCAGCTTGCTCTGACTGAAGTATTTATCTTGCTTTTCCAAACCCTTTCTTCTTGAGCCATAATACGAGAGCAGAGAGAATTAAGTTCAAGTGTGTGCTATCTCTTCTCCATCCTTCTTTTTTTCCCATTCTCTCTCTTGATGGCTGGGATGGGTATGGCAAGTATTCCTAGCCTAGAGGATGTCAGGAAGTGAACTCTGGTTGTTGAAATTTCACTACCTGGACGACCGCCTTGTTCATCATTTCTACCAAATGCACTTCACGGGGCCTGGAATAGAGTAAGTGCTCAGTAAGTATCTGTTGAATGAGGGGCACTTGGGTGGCTCCATCGGTTAAGCCTCTGACTTTGGTTCAGGTCATGATCCCATGGTTGGTAAATTCGAGCCCTGCATCAAGCTCTCTGCTGTCAGCACAGAGCCCGCTTCAGATGCTCTGCACACCCCCCCCCCGCCCCTCCCTCTCCGGTTGTCTCTCTCTCTCTTTCTCTAAAATAAATAAACTTTTAAAAAATATATCTGTTGAATAAATAGTCACGTGTCCATGCAAATGAACAAAGTGAGTGATTTATGCAGTGAGTCTTCTCAGTTAAAAGTTATCCTTTGATCGCAGGCGGTAGAACTGACTTAAAGAAGGAAGAAAGTAGAAAGCTACATACATGGTGGAATTTGAACAGGCCCAGACACTCAGCTCAAAAATTTTCTACCAAAGTGCCTAGAATTCCACCAAAGAGATTCATTCCTTTGGGTTAAATCACCTATTTTCTAAAGCAAACAAATAGCACTTTAATTTTTTCCAGCATTATTGAGATGTAATTGACATGCAGCATTGTGCAGGTTTAGGGCGTAAAAGGGGCAATGTGCTGATTTAATACACTTATATATTGCAAAATGATTACCACTGTAGCATTAGCTAACACCTCCTTTGCATCACATAATTACCGTTTCTTTTTTGTACTGAGAACATTTAAGATCTACTGCCTTGGCAGCTTTTAAGTGTATAATACAGTATTATTAATATAGTCTCCGTGCAATACATTAGATCCCCAGAACCCATTTGTCTCACGACTGCACATCTGTACCTTTTAACCACATCTCCCTATTTCCCCCACCCCTAGGCTCCTGACAACCACCAATTTTACTCTGTTTCCATGCATTTAGCTTTTTTAGATTCCACACATACATGAAATCCTACAGTAATTTTCTTTCTTTGATTTATTTCACTTAGCATAACGCCCTGAAGGTTCATCCATGATGTCACAAAAGGCAGGATTTCCTTCTTTTATGTGGCTGAATAATATTCCATTGTCCATATACATCATATCTTTATTCACTCATCTGTTGAAGGATCCCTAGGCTGTTTCCATACCTTGGCTATTTTAAGTAATGATGCATAAACATGGGGATGCATATATCTTTTCAAATTAGTGGTTTCCTTTTCTTCAGATAAGACTCAGGCATGGAATTATCGGACCCTATGGTAGCTCTGTTTAGGATCTTCTGAGGAACCTCTGTACTCTTTTCCAAGGTGGCTGTACCGATTTACATTCACATCAACAGTGCACAAGGTTTCCCATTTCCTCACATCCTTGTCATTTGGATTAAATAATTTCGAAAGCCTCCTTTCAAAATCCAAAACTCCATAGGAGAGGATAACACATTAACCTTTTATTCTTCAGTATAATTTAGCCTATCAGTTAACTAGCATTCACCTAGGAAAGTAGAGCTGGGGGTTGGATGGGAAGAAAGGATCAGGCATCCAATATGGTGCCCGAGAGGAGTGCCCAGGATAGCAGAAGGGTAGCATGAGTGCTCTGGGGCTAGAAAAGAGAAAAGAGAAGTGAATAGGGGCCCCACAAGGGAAGAAAAAGAAAGAAAAAGAAATTGAATACATTTAAATAAATTTCACCTAGTTCAAATCTTCCCTTGGAATGATTCTCCCTTTCATTCTTTCTTTTTTTTCAATATCACTTTAAAAAAGTATTTTAAAGTAACTTCTACACCCAATGTGGGGCTCGAACTTACAATCCCGGAATCAAGAATTCCATGCTCTACCGACTGAGACAGCCAGGTGCCCTGACTCTCCTTCCTATTAATTGGTTTTCAGTGATGCCCCAGCGCCATCTGGCCACTCACCCAGATCCTAGCCTCTTAAGTAAACGCATCTCCATTTACTCTGTGCTCCATTCCCGTGTTCAATGTCTGGCAGGGCTGGAGGAAGGGGTTGGTAACAGGATGGAGAAATTAAACCTTTACGAAGGTTCAACCCCACCATTGCAATGGTAACTGAACGAGGCATCCAAAACGGGAGTTAAGTTCCAGGTCTGACTCCAGTGATTTCTGGAATGGAACAAGAGGGAGAATGGGACAAGAATGCCAAATGGGGCCTGGGTGGCTCAGTCAATGAGCGCCTGACTCTTGGTTTCAGCTCAGGTCATGATCTCACAGTTCGTGAGTTTGAGCCCCATATCGGTCCCGCACTGACAGATTCTCTCTCTCTCTCTCTCTCTCCCTCTTTCTCTGACCCTCCCCTGCTAGTACTCTCTCTCTCTCTCTCTCTCTCTTTTACTCTATCCCCTCCCCTCAAAATAAATATATGAACTTCTAAAAACTAAAATAAAAGGAGAACGGGACAAAATGGAACACAACCAAATGAAATGGATTGGAATTGAAAGGGGTGTTGTTGAATTTTTACCTGGAGAATACATCATTTCAGCCATGTAAGAATAAATCTGAGAGAAGAATCAAACATTTAAAGAAAAAAAAGATGAATAATCTGTCTGTAACATTTAGGTTCAGCAAAATCTAAGTTATTAATGGGTGTTGGCCACGTAGAAATGAAATAATGTCCCTCTCATTCGCTTTGTATTTGTTTAATGCAGAAATTGGCTGGATGGCATTACTAAGATTTTATGATGAAGAGATGTTTGAATTCCAAGAAACAAGTAACCCAATCTCAAGTCCGTATCCCTGCCAAGCCTAGTTCAGTATCCAAAGCGGTAAGAGATGGAAAAAGAAAACGAGAAGAATAAAAACAAGACGTAATTTCCTTCCTTGTTGAATCACGAAAAGGTTGCTTTATACCTCTTCCTTCCCACATGGTGAGCCTCCAGGGAAGAGAAAGAAATTTCCAACCTGCTTACCCAAATCATTATCAGAGTAGATTAGAGCTATGCACCTCGCATGCAAATAGACCAGCTTGACAAAAATAAAATAAAATAAAATAATAAATTGGGATTTAGATAACAACAAATAAACTGGGTAGAAGGCTCATTTGGGTGCCTTGCCCTTGCACCAATGGAGCTGAAATTAAGACAGGGTTATTGAACTGCTTGGCTCCCCTCTGTCCTGACTTCTTACATGGGACTCCTCCCCACACGGATGCACCTGCCCCAGCACACATGCTCTGTCTCTACTTCAAACTAACGGTTATCATCACCCTCACAGATGTCACATCGTCAAATGGCTCTGCCTGTGTCTCTAGGATGCAGCCAGGTACCACAGGCTCCCTTCGGGCACTTACTTTCTGGATGCATTATTACAGCCATGCTTCCTAACCCCTTTCTACATTTCTACATTTCCCCACCTCTCATCAACTCCTTGTCTATATCTCTGAGGACCACTTGGAGCAAACTCTTACAGTCAGGGAGGTTCGCCTTTCAGTTGTTCTGCCGGTCAGTTGGGCCATTTCCCCATTCTTGTCCCCTTTAGTCTTTTGGTGCCTTCAAGCTTCCCCCTCTCTCCCATCAAAATCTGCTTCTAGAAAGGACTCGCTTGTCACTTATTCTCTGGTATGATTGCATTTTTATCTAAGACGTGTGGGCTTTAAGCTCCATGAGAAGTCTTCCCTTGGTACCCCAAGAAGGACCTTTCAAGTGTTAATGAGGAGTTGGGGAGGAGAGGTTCTCTGTGACTCTGCAGTTCTACCTCCCAAAGTAGTGCTTCTCAAAGCATGATCTGAGGACCCTGAGTGTCAGAATCACCTAGCGCACTGATTAGGCACGGAGTCTGCGGGACTGCTTCTGCCCCTCAAAAGCTGCTAAAAAGAAAGACCTGTTGGAGTGAGTCCAGAAATCTATCCTTTAAAAAATCGCCCTGATGCTTGTGAAGCCCAGCAGAGTGTACGAACCTCTGATCCTGGGACAATCCACGTGAAATGCTATACTTGCCCAGCAATTAGCCTCCTTGGTGATCACCTAGGTCCACCTTCATTTCCCAGATGTGGAATCAGCCCAGGGCCACCGCATGGCTTACTGAACATCACACACTCCTGGGCAGCAGAAGAGGGTCCGTTCTAACACAAGCTTCTTGACTCTAAAACAAGGACACGCCCCCTTCACTTCTGAATGAGTTTAGGAAAGAAGGACCTAAATCAAGAGTCCCCTTACGCAAAGCAACTGTTGAAACTGGTGCCTAAAAGGAGAGCAACATCTTTCAGACATTCTTCAAGTTACAGTTCATCACAAGCCCACATGCTCAGTCAGATATTACTTAGACCTGACATGGAGATGTCAGGCAGAAAGCATAACTGTCCACTGAGTGCTGGGAGACTCGACAGGAGCCCTCTATCTCCTGGTCCTCTGCCCGTAGTTCAGTATGTCACATTGGACCTAAATTTCTGAGCTTCTTGAATTCAGAAATTCCTTCACCTTCAACTGCATAAGCATATTTGGTCAGGACAGTGGAAAGTGGCTGCCAGAATATAATCAATACTGGAAAAGGAAACAACGTAAGCTGCCTAGCTAAAGAAGTAAAGATTATAGACCTCGAAGGCTCTGAAAGGAGCCTTTTTGAGCCCAAAGAGGCCAGGGAGAACTACGGAAGTAGAAAGAGATTTTGGAAACAAAGATCATGGCAGTGATGACGTGACCAAGGCCATGGTCATGATGACCTTGGAAAAACAAATGAACTACTTATAAATACCAGGAGGCTAGTCTATCATGCTGAGAAGGGCGTACTTAAAAACACCTGGTCCAGAGGTGCCTGGGTTGCTCAGCCTGTTAAGTGCCACCTCTTGATTTTGGCTCAAGGTCATGATCTCACAGTTTGTGAGCTCGAGTCTCACGTCTGGCTCTGCACTGACAGCACAGAGCCTGTTTGGGATTCTCTCTCTCTCTCTCTCTCTCTCTCTGCCCCTCCTCTGCTTATGCTCTATCTCTCTTTCTCTCAAAATAAATAAACAAACATGGAAAAGATGTTTTAAAAAGACACGTGGTCCAATGCCCCTTCTGAGGCATGACTTCCCTCACTCAACTCTTCTGACAGCCCCCATCGGAATTTCCAGTGCCTATATGACTACTCAAGATGACACATCTTATGTTTGGATCTTCCCGCTTCTAGAAAGCTCATCCTTGTGTGGAACTGAAACCAGACCTCACCCACCCAAAGAAAACAGAAAACAAGAGCAAAGGAACAGAAACCAAATTGCTATAAAACCCACAGAAGAGTCGGGAAAAGGAAAGACCTTTTGTTCACCATTGGGAGATTATATCATGGAGCAGGTTTGGGAGTTGGGTTTTGTTTTCTGTGATGTGTGGAGAGTGTGTTCCACCCCAAAAGCTTTGACTCCTTGCTAATTCTAACCATTCCCCCGAGGGCAATTTCCTCCAACTAAATAAGGTTCCTCAGGTGTAATGAACTGTAAAAGAGATGAATAGACTCTTCCCCACTTGTAAAACCATCACAGACAAAGAGCGGTTGAAACACCTTGCTTTCTTGTTTCCTTTAGCCCAGAGAAAGTGAAGCAGACGGTCTCCAATATACACTAGGCTTTGAGGTCCAACTCAGGAGCACAGGGCTTCAAGACAGCAGGAAGGATGGAGCCAGACCGAAGATGACCACCTTACTGCTGTTTGTCCTGCATGCGATAGTCTTAACAAAGCTCGGGAACTCTTGAAAAAGGCCTCTGAATCATTAAACCACACGCAGGATTCGGTAACCTCTAGAAATTGTCCTTCTGAGTGTGGATTCTGCAGGTACTTCTTCAAACCTGGAAAAGGCTTACTTCTTTTAAAAAATTTGACCCAAGCTCCCCCAGCTGGCCTCGGGAGCTTGCACTAAGCTCTGGGCAAGGCCAGCACAAGGCAGGGAGAACATCCATCTTTGGTTGGAAGATGATGAGAATAAACCGTCTCTCATGGCCCTAACATATCTACATGGGAGCAGGTACACAAACACCTAAGACTTAGAAAGGATTAGGATATTTATAGCAGGTCTTTCTGAGCCTGGGAAATGGAACACTACTGAGCAAACGGAAACTAAAAAAATCACTATTAAGCTAAAAATGTATTCAGAGACAGATTTGCCTCTCCATGTTTACGTGATTTCATAAAATAAAAACAACTCCCACCCGCTACACCACCACCCCACGTTGATCCTAATAGACAACTAGCTGTATTTCCACAACACTGAGCATCTAGAAGAAGGGTGAATCATTCAGTCAAACATCTGCATGCCAGTCTACAGTGTTGCCAAAAATCTGGATATTTTGAGTGACTTGGATAGCCAGCTGTATTTTTCCTTTTTTCTTTCTCTCAACTCTCTAAAATGACACTAGTGAAAATACATTAAAAACTATCTGTAAGCACCCTACCAATATAAAGTGTCATCATTACTGAGGTCTCATTGCTCTAAAAAAATGATATGAAGCCTTCAGAAACATTTTGAGTAAGAAACACCTTCTTGAGTATAAATCAATAAAACTGTATATTTCTCCCCCACCTCTCCCACTCTGAACGTTACAGGAGCAGCTCAGGAAAACAAGAGAGAATAACAATAAATGATATTACAATGTTGCTTTGAAATGAGAATTGGTAGTATGGGGCAGGGGGAAAACAGATGGGAAAGAAATGTACCCGGAGAGGATGATTTTTGTTTAAATAAGTTCCTAATATGTGAAATGCACAATGGAAACTGACAGGGGAGGCAGAGGATCATTGTTTGAATCGCATCAATATAAACACAGTTGCAAAAGAAATTGGCTTGGGAGACGGAAGAGCCTAGTCTGAATAATGTTGTATACCAATAAAAACCATAAAAAGTGGGGGGGAATATAGAGAGTAGGTGATTATTTCCGTGATGCTTGAAGATGTACATCTCCACAGATATCTAGGGGAAGGGAAAAGATGCCTTAGCTATCCCTTAGTTGGCTATTTTTGCTACAGTTCATAATTCTTTCAGGTTTCGCCAAATCACGACTTGTCTGTCTGCTCGACTGTATGCCAGGCGGACCTCTATCTTACAGTGAAAGAGGCTGTATATGGGTCAGTCCTGGGAAATATAAAATACAAAGATGTTGGGCTCAACCTAACTCCCGGCCCTTGCTGACATTCACACTGGTTAATGAGAATCACAAAATGTTTCGGGCAGGCAGAGGACACAGGAAGGAGCATCCTTCCTCAAGCCCACCCGACCATCCACTCCTATCCGGGGGGGGGGGCCTCTCACTTCCCGGTGCCTCTATTCCTTCGCTACCTGCCACGACGATGTTATCCTGGGACAGAGAACGATACTTGTTGATTAGATAGTAATATTTATCAAATATATCAGTAGAAGGAGCAACTACTCCCCTCTGGCAGCTTCTTCGTACTCCACTAGCCTGTCTGAAAAATCTTTTGATTGTATCCGTTAAAACTCACCGTGGATTATGACGGTGGTGGCCAATCTGTATGAGAACACAACGTGCCTGGTAGGCGTGGCAGAAAGGGCACTCCCCACATCATCTCATTTGAGTCTCACCATAACCCATGTTGTAGGCTGATTACCCCCATTTTACAGGTAGGGAAAATAAAGCTGAGAGACATTTGAGAAGTCGGTTGAAGTGACCAAGCCTACTAAGGAGATCCAGGTGCAAGTGTCCTGAAGTTCACAGCCGGCTGCCTTGACTCAATAGTCATGATTGATCTTACAAGCATGACATTATTTGAAGGATGTGAGCAAAGTTCACCCTGACCCCAGTCTCCCTTTCGGAAGTGCCTGAAATGTCATCATTAATAATTCAACACTTTGTATTAAGCATTGCTCTTTTCTTGCTGGACTCATTTTGCAATATCTTTTTCTTTTTTTAAAAAAAGAAAAAGTGCATCCATCTACTTTCCTCTACGACAATTAAGACCCGGAAAAACCCAGGAGATGGAGAGAGCAAAGGACGCATGGCAATGGGGGAGGAGGGAAGAGAAGGCACCCAAAACAGCCATTACCGACTTCATCCGTTTTTCAGGGGTAAATCTCATGAGGAGGAAGGAAAACGAGAAATGGCGAGAAAGATTTTCATCAGACTCAGCGCACTCCTAGACGGGAGACATGGGTGTGATAGCAAGAAGCCAAGGGGGGTCCTTCCTTGGAGCTTTTCAAGGTGAGACTTCTTTTGGTTGAGTCGGAAGCCATCTTGCCAGAAGACAGAAGAGGGACGAGATGACCTTCAGATGGCGCTTCCCATGCTGGCCTCCTCTGCTCTGGTGCTCAGCTGATTGACAGTCCATTTGGAGCTTTGTGAGATAGACTCATTCTGTTTCCTCTTATTTGTGTTATTATGGACAGAGGAAGCAGCTCTTCGCTGTGAGAAGGGCCAGCGCGAAAATGCAATTCCTTTGTGATAAGAGCCGGGAGGAAGGATAAGCAGGAAGGAAGGGGTAAGGCTCTTTGTTGTTGATAACTGAAAGGGGCAGACGCTCCATAAAAAAATGACAAGCAAGAGTCTTTTCAATAAGGTGATAATACTTGTGGCTGATCTGATGTGTGGCTGTTCTGGCAGTGTTGTCTGAAGAGGGGCAACTGCATCACGAGGTTCACGACACGCTCGGGTGAAGGGGTTTTCTCCTTCCAAGTCAAAATAGTATTCTCTTTCACCAATCGCAATTTGTAGTTCAATGAACAATGACGGCATTTTATTTTAAATCTTTTTTTTTTGTTTTTTGGTTTTTTTTGGTTCTTTGAAAACTCTTAGAATGTGCAACTCAGCCTGAAGCCCCCAAGCAGATAGCCTTATTTTTAAAGTAAAGCCAGAGATTTGGGATTTAAAAAAAAAAAAAAAAAAATCAGAGGAACATTTTGTCTCTGCTTGATAGGAAACTTGCCTGAGACTGAAAGTCCCTTTGAGGGGTCCCCACATCCACCCCTCTGACTTTAGGCAAGATGAACTAACTGAATCCCACCATAGAACCCTCAGAAACTTTGCACTGCTTCCTTGCCTCTATGTTGTGGGTTCAAGCCGGTCCTCTTTGGGAACGCTCGTGAGGCTCTACATTCCAGCGTTCCCGTCCTTGTCTCCGACATGATAAACGGGTGGCAGAGTCACATGTTGCCATGTTGCTGCCAAGTTACTTTCTCTACTCCCTCGTGACCACTCTTATTCCTGCGGATGACAAGGGGTTGCTTTTACCGCCGAGAACAAAGATGCCACATTGTCAGCCTCCAACATAAAATGCTGAGATTTTTTCTTTTTTTTTTTAATGTGTATTTATTTTTGGGGGGACAGTGTGAGAGAGCGCGAGAGAGCAGGGGAGGGGCACACAGAGAGGGAGACACAGAATCCGAAGCAGGCTCCAGGCTCTGAGCTGTCGGCCCAGAGCCTGATGCGGGGCTCGAATCCACAGACCGTGAGATCGTGACCTGAGCTGAAGTCAGACCCTGAAGTGACTGAGCCACGCAGGCGCCCCAAAATGCTGAGCTTTCTGGCGTAAGCAGAAAGTGTAAGAAACGAAGTGCTTGTGGGGTGCCTGGGTGGCTCAGTCAATTGAGCATCCGACTCTTGGTGTCAGCTCAGGTCACAATCTCACAGTTCATGAGTTCAAGCCCCGCATCGGGCTCTGCGCTGACGGCGGGGAGCCTGCCTGAGATTCTCTCTCTCCCTCTCCCTCTGACCCTCCTCCGCTCTCTCTGTCTCTCAAAATAAATAAATGTTTAAAAATTAAAAAAAAAAAAAAGAAACACAGTGCCCGTGGGTAGAACTGTTTCTGCCTCGCCCTCCCTTGCATGTATGGGAGAGAGAGAAAAGGACTAGAGAGCTTCTAGAAAGCAGAGATGGGTTTGAATCTCTGAATCCTGCCCACCACCCCCCGATAATTTGGAAGAGGGGAGTAGGACAAAAACCTGGTTTTCTGGGGTCAAAGAAGGATCAATGTCTTACTGGTCCCACCTGGAGTTACAGTCTTTGGCATCCTTCCAGGAACCCTTGTGCCTTGGGGTGTGTGAAAAATAAGGCAGCCGGGCTGTAAGGGAGTCGGTAGGGCAGAGTGAAGACTCCTACACCCCTTTAGTGTTTCCGTCATCAAAAAGTGACTTACAAGTGGTCCCCAAGCTCATGAGAAGGGCTAGGAAGCAGGTGGATGGATGCACAGGAACCAGGAGATGGGAACAAGGAAATGCAGGGAATCCTCATGGAGCTGGGGAGCTGAAGGCTATGGTAAAACCAAAACTACTTTGGTGAATGAGAGATAGATGGCCGAACACCTACCCGGCAGTGGGACCCGTTGCAAAGGGGTTCCCCCGAGGACCGATCATTCACATCATGTTTCAAAGGACATCAGCCAGGACCCAAATGGGTGGAAGCCGGGACGTGGACATCCCCCGCCCAGATGACACTTTACACTGGACCATGGTAGAACCGCCCTCCTCCCGGTCAAACATCAGGGCCAAGGAAGAGGGAGAAGGAAAAAGCTGAAAGGGAGAAGGTTTTGGTTGTTTGTTTTTTTTTTCAGATCTAGAATGTGAAGGAATTATAACCGTATGTGCCTGCGAAGATACCTCGTAGGACTGAGTTTGCTTGAAAGTGACTAGATTGCGTTTGTGCATCCAGTGGAATAAGGGCTCGGATTCAGAGAATTAAATTGGTTTTTCGGAAAATGAAGAAATTTATTTTTGTTCGCCTGAGACTGTGCCCGTGAAAATTCGTATCCAACGGTTTCTATTCCATATTGTTGAGGAACGATGTAAATAAGGACTTGCCGGTAGAATCACGTGAGCCTCCGCTCATGAGCGCTGAGCACAGTGCTCCTGGAGCACTCAAGGAGCTGAGTTGCTCACCAATCTCTTGCACTCCGAGCGACGATTTGCTACAGGAGATGAAGTTTTGGCCTCAGAGTGGCTAGCTGCAAGGCACCATCTCATTAACATCCTTTCTCCAATTAATTATGCAAATGGGCTATTGATTATTAATTAGAACACTTAGCGATGTTATTAAGAACTTGGAAGATAAATCTTTTTGACTTGCATTTAACTGGTAGATTATATAAGCAATAAAGAATACATGGGCAATAGCTGTATAATTACATTTTATGAACAGCAGAAACCTGTAAGGGATGTGGAGAGATTTAATTGACGTTTAACAAGATAACTACAGCAAATTAATTAGGAATTATCTGCTAAAATATGAATTAACTTCTAATAATATTTTAACCAGCTCCTCTATGATGCTAGCATCTTCTTATTGTTGCTAAAACACCTAAATAAAATATCCTACGAGTTAAGATGATAGTGCTAATTTGTCTTCCAAATAATCAATCAGGTTTTCCTGAGATTTCCTGGGTACTCAGGACATATTAGAGAATGAAAGGAAATGTGTGGCTAATTCCTGCGGCCACAAAACGCACAGCAGAGTTGAAGGGAAAACACTCAACACGAGGGGCGAGTGGGAGGGAGAACATTAGCGGGATTTCAAATTTGGGCTCACTTTACCTCTTGAAACCTCAGTTTCCCATCTATGAAATGGGAAGGATCATACGTAGCCCAAGTTTGTTTTGCTGATGACTGTGTCAGTGCCTGGTACTTCAGAATCTTTGGATAAACATCAGCTTCCTTGTAATCTTGCTGTGTGATTCTGACCAGCAAATGCCATCAGCGACAGCTGTTGACACGTGTACAAAAGGATGTGTCCCCCAGTTGTTCAGCACAACAGTGTTTGTAAACCTAAACACTGGAATAATCTAATGCTGGAATAATCTCATGCCTATCAAAAGGGTGCTGGTCAAGTGAACATTGATGGATTCATACCACAGGGAAGTGCCCACCATTAAGCAGAGTCAGGCTCATCCGGGGGCGGGGGGCAACGTGGAGGGATTTCCAGTAATTTTACAAAATGTGAATGTGTGATGCCATTTATATTAAAAATGGACACATGCAATATAAATACCACACATCCTTTATGGGCACGTATACGTGTACATAAAAACATCGGAAAATCTCTGGAAATATACACCCCAACCACTCAACCATGCTACCTCTGGACAAGGGGAAAGTTATCAAAGGGGACCTTAGTGTTGTCCACAAACTTTTATCTTTAAAGACCATGTAGATGGTATCACTTGTGTCATTAAATTTTAAATTAAACAAAAATGGGACCAGAAGGCAGATGGAGCATCAGAGCGGTTTGGTGGCCTACAAAGGGGGAGGAGAATGAAGCAGGGCATGGGAAGGCAGAAAACATGCTCTGAGTCTCACACCTGGGCTTCTGGGGACACTCCTTACACAGCATTACAGGGAGGCTGTGGAGGACAGAGCGACGTCTGACTGACAGAAGCTGGAAGATAAGGGGAAATGAGTGAACGAACATACAGGGGTTGTCATCCGGAAACCAGGCAGAGGACTCTGTACCTGGGGAGGAGGCACTGAGAAGGATCTGTGGGGTCTGGAGCAGGAAAAGGGTGAGGTCCAAGGGGCATTTTAACAGAATTATTTGTGCACACACAATGAGATACAGGAGCCCTTCCCCCCTGTCCCCCGAAAGCTGAAGGCACCCAGGTTTGCAGTGTTCAACACCCGATCTGCAGAAACCCAGAGAAACGGGCAAATCTGGGAGAAATTTGGAAGCGGGCCATGGTAGCAATTGATGAAGGAGGGGAGATGCGTTGAAGGTGATTTCAACCTGCCGAGTCTAGCAGCCTGGAGGTCCTGGGAGTGGCCCCCCAGACAGAATCGTGGTTTGGGGGACAGGCGGTGACTTTACTGATTAAAACAAAAGGGTTTGATTTTTTTAATGTAGAAATCAAGATGACGGGCGGACAAATAGGTAGAAATGCATGCATGAGGGGCGCCTGGGTGGCTTGATCGGTTAAGCGTCCGACTTCAGCTCAGGTCACGATCTCACACTCCGTGAGTTCGAGCCCCGCGTCGGGCTCTGTGCTGACGGCTCAGAGCCTGGAGCCTGCTTCTGATTCTGTGTCTCCCTCTCTCTCTGCCCCTCCCCTGTTCATGCTATGTCTCTCTCTGTCTCAAAAATAAATAAACGTTAAAAAATTTTAAAATAAAAAAAAAAAAAAGAAATGCATGCATGAGGATGATAGTCTAGCTTCCTTCTGAGAGCTGTCAGCCAAAGCCATGAGATCGTACAAATTCCCCAATAACAAGTGCGAAACCAATGTAGGGGCAAAAAACCAGGAAGTCAAGAACAGGGGGCGGGGTGGGGGGAGGGAGGACATGGTGAGAGGGGAGAGGAGGAGTCTCTAGGCAGAAGTTCAATGTTCACATTTGCAGATCCTCAGACAGGTGATATTTACCAGCTTCAGGTGCCCGTAAAAGAATAGTCTACCCATGCCAAGAGACCTCTTCCTTTCTTCAAAAATAATGTTTTAAACTAAGGGAGGCCCCAAAGGCTGGCTTGTCAGTCAAGAAAGCAAAGCTGTATAGTCCATCCAAAGGATGTCTTTTCCTGGAAATCTGCATCCCACTCCGCCTCCCCGTTTGAATAAACCAAGAGCGGTGCAGGAGAAATCACTACTATTTCTCTGGCTAAGCCTCTCCTGAGAGGCTCCCTGTTGTCTCCCTCGGAAATGTTTACTAACGAAATGACTGAATCTTTGCATTGGCCTGCTGTCCATTTGCTCATACCGATTCAAAATGAAACCGATAGGAGATGTGTAGGTACAGATATTACCACGGAAGACTCAAATTTAAAATGTAGAATTCTAGGTGATGCTTGGACAACTAAGTGGAAGATACCATATGTGTATGTATGTGTGTGTATGGATACATGTAGTGTCACTCTTTGGGGCTTTTTATTACCAGGAACTGGCTCACATGATTATGTGACTATGGAGGCTATGTGACTATGTGACTATGTGACTATGAATATCCCAAGATCTTCAGTCAGCAAGCTCGAAACCCAAAAGGGTCGATAGTCGATAGTATACAGTTGACCCTTAAACAACACAGGTTTGACCTTCAGGGGTCCACTTATATGTGGATTTTTTTCAGTAATGTATTTAATGTATTTTCTCTTCCTTATGATTTTCTTAGGAACATTTTCTTTTCTCTAGCTTACTTTGTTGTGAGAATATAGTATATAATACATACAACATACAAGATATGGGTTAACTGACTGTTAAGGCTTCTAGCCAACAGTTGGCTATTAATGAACTTTGGGGGAGTCCAAAGTTACACATGAATTTTTGACTGCGCAGGAAGCCAATGTCCCTAGCCCCTGCATTGTTCAAGGGTCAACTGTGGTTCCGGGTCAAAACCAGCAGGCTTGAGATCTAGGAAGACCCCGTTTCATTTTGAGTCTGAAGGGAGTAAAAACCCTATGTCCCAGCTCCATGGCAATCAGGCAGGAGGTGCTCCCCCTTACTCGCAGGAGGTCAGCCTTTTTGTTCTATTCAGATCTTCAACAGCTTGGATGAGGTCCATCTGCATGGGGAGGGCCATCAGTTTCACTCAGTCTCCCAATGCAAAGTTTAATCTCACTCCAGAAACATCTTACCCAAAATAATGTTTGACCCCAACCTGTGGCCCAATCAGGTTGACACGTATCATCAGCCATCACACCCACATGGTTCCCTACAATTGCTTTGATGGCAAGGGGCTCTGAATTTTTCTTCTGGTTCTGTCCCTCTGAATGTCCCTTCTTGGAGAGGAAGGTTACCATGGGAGGATAGAGAAAGTACCATGCCGTCTTCATTTGGCAGCCTGGTCTCAGAAGAGATCCAGGAGAGACTGTGGGATCCGCCTTCAGGAATGTGCCAAGGAGAATTCTATATTGAATGGGATCCCTGGACTAGATGGTCAAGAATTTTCCAACTCTCAGATTCTATGTGCCTGATAAGTTCGCTCTTTCTGGACTGCTTTTCCTTATCGTGTGGTGATGAATGGAGCTTCAGAGCTCATTGGGGGCAAGACATTAGTTTTGCCATTCAACTTCCTCCCCAAGTTAATAGGGTATTCCATTAAGGGTACAGGAGAGTGCAGTGTAGAACAACACAGCCTGTTTTAGTCTGAGCTGAGGTCAAATTTCAGCTCTGCCAGCCACCAAATATGTGACCTTGGGCAAATTAGTTCCTTATCTTTTATAGGACTCACAGGATTGCTGCAAAGATAAAATAAATTCATATATAAAGAGTATTTCTGATGGTGCCTGCTAGTTGTTGTTATTGATACCGAAAGCAAGCCCATTTCAAATGTTACCAGTCACCGCATCCATCCAATAATCCGGCCAGGAGGTCGTTTGTCGCCACCTAGTGGTCTTTAATCACACTACGCCACATAGGTCAACCTACCCAAAGGCAACTGATAACCAGTGCAGACAAACTTAGGCGCCTAAATACGGAAGAAAAGGCAGACAGAAGATTATGTACCAGTGAAACTACCACCTTCACCTCCTGAAGGTTGGTTTTTTTTTAGCCTCCTGCTGCTTGGTGACAGGAACTGCCTCAGCAAGAAAGCATTGATGCATGTGCACTGAGATGTTTTTTGTTATAAATTGGAAAGTTCATTTTGTTATTTTTTAAGAGTCTATTTATAAGATTAGTAAAGTGTACGGAAAGGTGGGTAGAGAGATAAGCATGCGTTCTGATTAAACGGAGCTCAGGCCAGTATAGCGTGGAAAGAAAAACTTCAGTGACTCTGATTGTTGGGAGCCCCACACAGGGTTTTCAATAAAATCCAGGCTCAACTGCCGTAGGCACAGTGTGTTGAAGGTTTTAGCAAACCCCAGCAGAGAGCAAGCTTCAAACTCACCTCACTTCCTTTCCTCCCTGGCTCCAAAACTCCACAGAGACATCGTTTAGGAAAAAAAAGAAAGAGAAAAAGATGGTTAGGCAGTCTCCTTCCATTTCCCCAAATGTCAAAGTGAGGTCCAACAGAAAGCAATTAACAGATGTCTGCCCAGCAGAGAGTGTGGGAGTTACAGGCAGAAAAGAGCCCAGGCATATCTTAGCATATCACAGGGTGGCCCCATTTACTCCCCATTACCCAGCTAAAAATAACCTCTCTGCTTTTTCTGCTTTCTGTCTTTATTAGCATCAGTCCCAACAGGTTACCTCTTTCCCCTTGAAAGCTTCCTTAAACAAGTGGCAAGTGAGAAAACGAAATTCGGACGCTGCACAGGTGCAGATTTCCCCAGGTCAATTCTAGCCTCTCCCTAGAAGTGAAGGTGCACGGGACGTACTACCAAATATTCCCCACCCTTGACCCCAGACCCCACCACCCCCATCCTGGAGGTAAGAAAACAACCAAACTGTCCCAGAGGGGATGAGGTTCGGTGTGGTTTTATAGCAAGATCTTATTTGCGACCTTAAATGAGCAAATCATAAAGCATCTAAAATGATGAATTTCTCACTGGGGCTGTCAACGAGCTGTCACCAACTGACAGTTCTGTCATAAGTGTCATTTATAATGTCACAAGTCTATCCCCCATCAATGTCATTAAACAATTATACTTGGTTTCGAGAAAAGAAAGAGGGAGGGCCGGGGGACTCGTGGAAAGCCGTGGGCGGTGCTTAAGCAATTGTATACTTTGCTGTTCCTGGGTGGTGATCCCTGCCAACAATTAAATCTTACTCGATTCGTTCATTTAGGCAAATTATCAATTATTCGGAGGCGTCAGCCTGGGTAATTTTTTCCTCTCCGCTGGCAGCAGCTTCCATGCCCCGCCAGGACTGATGGCAACAGGATGGAGACACAGCGTTGATAATTAGGCCTCTCAGCACCGGGGCCTGCGGCTCTGTCCTTTCTGTGCCCTCATTGGTGTGTGTCCTTTGTCGGGGCTTGGCATATGGGTGAGACCACGGATTCTGGGCGCTGTTTAAATAAGGATCGCTCTGCTAAGAAGTATGGCTTTTTCTTTTCCCCTTTCTGTGCAAAATTTTGGTAAATGCAATCAGAGTTATGCTTTGCAGCTACAAGATCATGCAGCCGTTCCCTCCTGTCCTCTGTCCCACTTCTTCTGCCCGCTATGTGGGCCACTGTGTTAAACTCCCACTCAGGCCCCTGGGCATCCACTGCGTATCAATGGGAGTAGGGTCTGTCTCGATGCCTACGTTCACTAGAATGGCCATACAAATGTCCTTTCTGATTACTGTGTGAAAGCAATAGAAAACAACGAGAAGGTGTATGGGGAGGGGTGGGGGGGGTGAGTATATAAGACCAGAACTTGTGAGGATGAAAGAGAGAAAGACAGAAGGGCATCCTTGAATTCCATAGAGGGATTCCCTTCTGGAATGGGGTATCGGGGGTCTGGCCTGACGGGGGCAAGTTCCTTCTAAGAGCAACAGCAAGCAGGCCAGAAAGGCCCTGAACTAGTTATCCAAAAAGAGACACTTGTACCAAATGTGATCTGGGCAGCTGTCATGTAAGCCTTGAGTCCCCATATAGATCTGACCCATTTCTGGCAGATTCTAGCAACCGGTGCCTGACTGCTCGTGGTTAAAATTTTTATGATTTTGGCTTCTTTTTAGCATCTGGGGTGGTCATCTGTTTTGGGTTGCTTGTGTATTTGTTTCCGGCCGCCATTTTCTTCTTTTGTAGAGAAGACCCCCATTTTCTCAGCAGGACCATTCCTTGCCCTTTCCCAGACTGTGTACGTTAGGTGGGGCTGATCGAGGCATGATCAATGAGAGCATCCTGTCTCCCTGGCCACGGTAATTAGTCCAGACAGGAAAGATGAGCCAAATTGATCCAATGAAGGCCCATCTTGAACTTTTCCTGGTACTAAGGAAATGGAGTTTGAGTCTGGAAATGCGGAGGGTATCTCCTGTCACCATGAGGGGAAAATGTGCCTGACAGTGAAGCCAGCTCAGAGAAGGACAGACGGCACCAGGTGTTGTAGGAGCATCTGATCCAGTGTGCCAGAAGCACCCTTGGACTTTTTTGTTTTTTAAGTTGGATTAACCAATAAAACCAATTAAACCAATCTTTTTCACCTAAGCTTGGGCACAATAGGTTTCTATTACTTGCAACCAGGAGAATCCTAACTGATTCAGAATCTTCTCCTCTCTTCTCCAGTTCTTCCCTTTTGTGTTTACACCCAGTTTGCCTGTGAGCGTCTGTTTCTACCTCCTGATGTCCGATGAAAGGGTTTCCATTTTGTTCCTTTGTTGGAGCTTCATTTGGTTGGGTGAACTTCCCAAACTGTCTTGGTATCTCCAAGACATTGACCCAAGGGCAGAGGGAGGTGTTGGCTTGTGAAGTTGACCTCCAGCTGGCTGTCTGAAATCCCATGTCAGCAGTTAGAAAGGCTCTCCCTGGCTGGCTGGATTGAAGCCAGCTCTCTGAATGTAAGTCTGAGTGTGGCTAAGACATACATAAGGATCGCTCAAGTGTCCCTTTCCAATCTTAGCAATAACTACATGAGGAAAGGCGGGGGACGGCATGGAGGAGGAAGGAAGAAGGGAGACAGTGGAGCAGGGCGTGGCCTCTTGTCTCTTGCCCCCATAGCCCCTGTGAACATGATGTCATGAAGCCACGCTGCCCCCTCCTGGGGACACAGGTCCTTAAGACCTTTTGAGCTGCACTATTGAGAACAGCAAGAGTCTGGCCTAAGTTACCACTTGAGCATTGCTCAGCTTGAATTGCCGGTGCTCTCCCATCCTCACTCTTCCCACAAATTCTCTCCCGGCTTAGCCTCATTCCTTGAACGTCAGTCTCCATTCCTCCACACGTGTCTAGTTCATCTGCCATTTAGCATCACATCGCCTCCTTTCCCACCACTGCCCCTGCCACTCTGCCTCAGGCTCCAGGGAGTGCCCAGCCCTTAGAAGATGGTATTTATCAAATTGCCCGCTGCTATTCAACAGGGGGAGGACTGCTTGTATACCCCGCATGGGGTAAGTGGAAAGACATCCACCCGGAGGTGGACAGGGTTATCCATCACACCTGGCATGGCATTTGGGCACGGTCTATTGGCTGCCAAAGAGAAGCCTGGCCAAAAGTGCAAAACTGAGTCCATTTGGTGCCTGCTTTGTCCACAACACCGTTCCTGCCAATGATGTTCCGCTGAATTGACAGGCTTTCTGGATGAATCAATTGGTTCTTTTGTCATCTGGTTGACTCAGAAACAGTTCCCCTTGAGCTCTTTGGTTTGCAAAAGATAAATACACACTGATCTGAAAGAACAAAAGTGTAGAATAAATGTGTATATCTAGCTGCATTTTGCAAGCAGAATCAAATTTAACAGAAGGAGTTAGGGACAGAGAGAAAGATGGGGGTGGAGAGAGAGAAAGAAGAGAGAAAGAGAGGGAGAGAGAGAGAATATGGCATCTGACAGCAACTCCACCTGGACCCCCTCCCCCCGCCCAAGGCTGTGTTCTGCTGGAAGCCCAGCTTTGCCCTTCTCTAGCATCTGTGGTTGGGGCCCAGGTGTTTCTGGAACACCGAAGTGATTCTATGGTTGATATCAGAACTAATGCCAAGAAAAGAAACCCAAATCACATTTAAAGGAAATCTACCTTTTATCTTTTAACCTTAGGCCTTCCCCAGCCATGCAGAAAAATCAATCTTGGCTAATCCACTGACCAAGAAAAAGGGAAAAGAACAGACAAGAACCTCGCATTAAACAGCCGCTTGATGCTTAAGGAGGAATTAGAGGGAAGTTGACTGGAGAGCTCACCAGCAAGAGGCATCCAGGCTCAAAAGGCTGAAACTAGGAACTCTTATTGGTGTTCCATGACTGGTCATGAGTCAGGAAGACAAAGGGTATGGTTATATTACATTTTAGCTTACAGATTTTAAATCAACAGCAAAGCGTGGCTTTGCTGAGGCCATGCTTTCTTGATGCTCTTAGCTGAGAGCTGAAAAAAAAAAAAAAGAAAAACCTGATTTCTCTTCTGTCCGGGGTAGAATGTAGCCAACTATAAGACCATTACATAAGCATTAGCTGGAGAAATCAAGGGAGAGTTCTTGCCATCTGTGATATACTAAAGACTATATCTGGTCTTTGTGCCCAGTTCCTGGCACAGAACTTCAAAAACCCTTGGAATTTCCAGAGTGATAGGAGTGCCTTTTGTTATCCATAAGGAGCCCTTTTAATATATCTGAGTTTATACTAAGGAGGTGACTTCATGGTGAGCCCTTAGATACTTTCAGGGAAGGGGCTGACCCTTCCAGAAAGACAACATAGGTGATTAGGGTTGAAACTTAACGCCCCACCCCCAAACTCCAGGGACAGAGGAGGGACAGGAGGTTGACTTCAACCACGTGGTCAGTGATTGGACCAATCATGCTTACTTAATGAGACCCCCATCTAAAACTCCGGACGCTGAAGCCCAGGTGAGTTTCCCGGTTAGCGAACATACCCATGCACCACGACGATGGTGCATCCCCACTCCATGTATCTCTTCCATGTTCATGTGCATCCTTTATAATGACGTGGTAACTGGAAGCATAGCATTTGTCTGAGTTCTGTGAGTTCCTCCAGAGAATCCTGAACCTGACTGAGCTATGGGACACTCTGAAATTATAGTCAACGGGGCAGAAACGAGAAATGCGGGCACATTAGCTTGTGGGGTCTGATCCTAACTGCAGGTAGTTTAGTGTCAACGCTGAATTTAATTTTAGAAGACTCAGTTGGTGTCAGAAAATTGGTGTCAGAATATACCCATTTGAAGTATCCCCAAGTAAAGGACCCCCAAAAGGGTCCATTTAGGATAAAGACATGTGGTCTCTGAGGCTATTATCACCTTACATTTTCATAGCAGTAGGAAACTGGGTGGAACATTCACTCGGGCTCAGAGTCAAAGTTCATAGACTTTGGGGACTGGAAGCCCCAGGAGATGGAGTCCCTACTGTCATCTGCCACAGGAGGGCCCCCCAAACATCTCAGAAGCGTAGTTGCTTTGCAACTATCTTTTTTATGGGACACGTAATGTTCTCCCCTACCAACCTATCCAGCAGTCACCCCACCCCCTACTTTGCTTTCAGCCACTTAGCATGAGATGTATTTCATTTATTTGTCTGTGTCTCCCAATCGAATGCAAACTCTGAGGACATGAACTTTGAGTGTTCGATGGTATGCCTCCAGTGCCTAGAACAACGGCTGGCACGTAATAGGTACTTAATTCGTGCTTATTCAATGAAAAAGAGTCCCTGCTTCACAGAATCATATGCTAATGGGAAATTGTAGTGGCTTAGCCCAGGAAAGGCAAACCTGCTTTGCCCACTCTGTCTGGTAATTATGGATGTACTGTTATGCTCTCTTGTCTCCTGGCTGAAATTCTGCTTATCTCTTAGGGCTCAATTCTGGTCTCACTTCCTCAGTAAAACTTTTCCTGACAATCCCAGCCCTTAGGGATCTATCTTCTCTGCAGTCCCTGCCAAAGCCAAGAATGTGTCCCGCACAATTATTCGCTGCCCTATTGTCTTTTCGGACTAGTGTTCACATAAGTGGACTTAAGCTCCCTAAGGAACAAGAACACAGTCGCACATATACATGATCTGAATCACTCACAGAACTTAGGTCACGTAGTAGGTATTCAAAAAATACTCGTTCATTCGGCTGGCTGCCAGATCTTGAACTTTCGAAGCTCGATAAAGTCAGGCCTGAGGAATTCTATGCTCCCTGTGTGTACGCCCTCAATGTCCTGTATAAAAACCTGTCTAATTATCAGTATGCAAATCTGACCGTCAAATTCTGAATATCTGACTCTATCTTTTCATCTCTGCGTCTCCAGGGCCCAGCCCAGTGCCCCGACACAGCAGGAATCCAATTTTTATTTTTATTAATTGTATGAACTGACGTAACAAAACGCATCCATTACATTCCCGTGCCCTCACTTTTCCTAGCACAGTGTGAGGTCCTGAGTAGGTCCTCGATAAGTACTTACAGATACTTGTCTTCCCTTGTCTGATTGGACAGAAGCAGAACATTCTCTTTTGCTGAATCGTTCTACCCATCGCTTCGCAAGTGCCCGTGCCGAGGTCTCAGGCAGGGGAGATGGGGTGCGCCAGATCGTGGAGGTGGCCTCCCGGAGAGGATGGAAATGCAGAGTGTTATCCAAGGGCATAACAAATCTTTCTTACATTGTTTCTTTTCCTTTTTGTAACGGCGACAGCAAATTAGCCACTTTCACCATTTTCAAGTGTGCAGTTCTGGGGCATTAGGCACATTCACGTTGTTCTGGAACCATCACCACGGTCCGTCTCCAGAACTTTTTCATCTTCCCAAACTAAATTTCTGTCCCCACTCAACTCCCCGTTTCTCCCTTCTCTCGGCCCCTACAACCACGTTTATACTTTCCAGCTTCCTGAATTTGGCTATCCCAGGTGCCTCATGTAAGAGGAATCATAGTCTTTTTGTCTTTTACTTCAGGATAATGTCTTTGACATCCATCCATGAGTTAGCATGTATCACAATTTTTTTTCCCTTTTAAGCCTGTATAATGTCCCACTGCATGCGTATACCACATTTTATCTCCCCTTTCATCCATCCCACCATCATTTCCGTGGCGTCAACCTTTTGGTTATTTGTGAATAACGCCACTGTTGAACGTGGATGTGCAAATAGCTGTTGGAATTCCTGCTTTCAGTTTTTTTCAGGTATGTGACTGGAAGCAGAATTGTGGGATCCTGTGGTGATCCTATGTTAGTTTCTGGAGAAACTGTCATACTGTTTTCTACCATGACTGCATCATTCTGCTTACCGTTTAAAAAAAATTATAGGGGCGCCTGGGTTGGCGCAGTCGGTTAAGCGTCCGACTTCAGCCAGGTCACGATCTCACGGTCCGGGAGTTCGAGCCCCGCATCGGGCTCTGGGCTGATGGCTCGGAGCCTGGAGCCTGTTTCCGATTCTGTGTCTCCCTCTCTCTCTGCCCCTCCCCCGTTCATGCTCTGTCTCTCTCTGTCCCAAAAATCAATAAAAAACGTTGAAAAAAAATTTTTTTTAAATAAAAAAAATTATATATTTTCTTACTTGCATTTCGAATTGTTGCTATATTAACATGGTACAACACACACAGCGTTAATAACAGAACATCTACTTTTGACTCTTGTCTCCACGCCATTTACTTCCCCTTCTAAAGGCAGCCAGGGTTACTATGTATCACCGTGTGACGGTCACACATCCGAGTCACCCCCATAACCCAAACAAATCTAACATCCAGGCTGAGGCTAGCTTTCCTAACAGAAAGGTTTTAAAGCTATCTGCAGTCTGCTCAGAGGAGGGGCTAATGGAAAACAGAACTCTGAAATGCACTGGACATAATGAATAACAAAAACCCTTTTAAGATGAATGTTATTAAAGCACCAACGTGGTATTATCCGAAACGTATGAAGTGTCTTCTCTCTCTCTCTCTCTCTCCCTCTCTCTCTCTCTCTCTCTCTGGCCCTTACTAATATATTGAAAGCATTACCTAATGCCCACTCCAAAAGATTAGTCCCCTTTGAAAGAAAAGAGTCAACATGCACAACACATCCCAACACACCCTGCACCTTTTCCATTTGGGTTCACAGTCAGACATTCCCTGGTTTAAGAGAAAGGGCATTTGCAAAATGGCTCTTGGGGCTTAATTGGTATTTCTTTCTTTTGCCTGCCAGTATAATCCAGGAGAGGAGACCGCAAAGCAATTTAAGAACATTAGCATTGTTCCTAAATACCCACATCCAAGGTTAGTGAATACAACTGGTAAAGCCCAAAGAGCACCTAGGGAGATTAAGGGAGGTTTTGAAGCAGAACGCATGATTCTAATGAACTTGGGCTCTGCTTCATGGAAGAAGAATCCATCTAAATACATTAGAGCCAGCGGAGCAGACGGGAGGCAGGCAGCTACCTAAATGCGAGAGATGGGTGCTGTTCTCAGTAAGTTGAGAAGGGCTACAAACAGATCCGGGCGGGTTGGAAGCCCTGAGTCGCTACAAGGTGCTAATTATGATTTCCATACTGTTGGTGAGAGAGGTATGCCCCCAGTAGGGTGTCGAGAGCCACAACATATGCACTCCAGCTGTCCTGGTGAATGTCCCCCTGGCGTCCCTCACGGCAGAGGCCTCTGCTTCGTTTCCTCCTTCCGTGGTGCAGATGAATTAATTTGTTTGGAGGCTGGAGGAGGGTTTTGGGAAAGAAAAGAGTGTCTGACAGGTTAGTACCAGATAGAAATAATTGTCCAGGTTTTTCTTTTTTTTCAGCGTTTATTTATTTTTTTTGAGACAGAGAGAGACAGAGCATGAACGGGGGAGGGTCAGAGAGAGAGGGACACACAGAATCTGAAGCAGGCTCTAGGCTCCAAGCTGTCAGCCCAGAGCCCGACGCGGGGCTCGAACTCACAAACCCTGAGATCATGACCCGAGCCGAAGTCGGACGCTTAACCGACTGAGCCACCGAGGTGCCCCTACAATTGCATTAGAACAAAAAGCTACAGATCGGAAAGAACCAACCCAAAGGTAGACACATACAGCAATGTCTGGGAGGGTCCGAAACATCAAGATTCCTTTGTTTTCTCCCTGTGGAGTCAGGATGCATCAGCGTCCTGGAACATCAATGTGTGGCAGTGCACAGAGTATGACCCACCGAGGAAGCCCACCTGAGCTTCTTCTGAAACATAAATTTTATTGGGACTTCATCATGTAGGCGTGATTGATTAATTCACTGGCCATCTGACTCACTTTCTAGCCTCCTCTCCCCTCCCTGGGGGTTGGTCTGATATTAGGGTGACTCAAAGCTCTAACCTGCTAGTCAGTGATTGGTCTTCCTGGCATGGCCGGCCCCCATCCTGAATCTTCTCCTTAGCATAAACTACCCAGCAAATGTAACCTATCAGGCTCCACCTTGAATAGCAAACATGCTCGTATTACTTGGGGAATTCCAAAGTTTAGAGTTTACCTCCCGGGAGGTGGGGACAAAGGCCAGCCAAATTCTTTATTATACAGGACTAACAGGGCAGATAAGGGGCAGAGGAATGGGGCACAGTGGGAGATGATGAGGTAACCCAGGAGGCCCAAACCCGAGCTGTCTTTAGATTTCATCATACCGTCTCAAGAAAGCCACTTAATCATCTTGGGTCTTAGATCCCTTTGTCTTCGCTCGCAACAATAATAATAACACCATTTAATAAGTGCTTACTGTGTGACAGATACCTAGGCTCCCACTCCTCAGTTTCCAGGCTAAACACTGTACTGACAACCCTTTCCTGGGCTTACAGGCATATTGGGAAAATACATGAGGCTGATATGAATTATTATAATCTGAAAGGAGAGAACCTTATAATTCAAGCTTATAAGATTACCATTATTATGATGTCACTGATTATAACTATTAGCAGTATTATTTTATTTTTATACTTCACATGAATCTGTCTACTTATTATGAAAATGGCTTCCACTTACCATGTGAGTTTCTACTGTAAGGAAAGAACGCTTTCAGAAACAAGGCAGGTCTGGGGTGCCTGGGTGGCGCAGTTGGTTAAGCGTCCGACTCTTGATTTCAGCTCGGGTCATGATCTTGTGGTTCATGGGATCAAGCCCTGAGTCGGGCTCTGCACTGACAGCATGAAGCCTGCTTGGGATTCTGCCCTCCCCCACCTCCTCTCGACCCACCCCCCCTCCCCCCTCCCCTCAGCCCATTCACACACAGTCTTTCTCTCTCTTTCAAAATAAATAAACTTTTAACAATTAAAAGAAAAAAAGAAAGAAGGCAGGTCTTTCAATTATTTTAAACCAAATTCCCATGCAGTCCCCCAAACATTTGTTAAGTATAATACCTACTATGTACCACTATACTTGCAACATGGAAGGGACAAAAGATGAGTAAGACATAGGCTCTGCCTATAAGACACAGAATGATACAACACAAGGTAGAATAGGTCAAGTGCCCCCTAAAGACCCAGAAATGTCCTGTGCTGGCCCAAAAGAAAGAGCACAGAAGCTTCAAGGAAGGAAGGAAGGAAGGAAGGAAGGAAGGAAGGAAGGAAGGAAGGAAAGAAGGGAGGGAGGGAGGGAGGGAGGGAGGGGTGGAGAAAGAAAAGAATTTTGAGGAACTTGGATGAGGAGGAAAATGGGGTTTCATAAGAAGGGAGTCTGGTAGCAAAATCAGGACATTCGATTGCGAATGTTCTCATGGATTAATGACTACACAGTTTAGTGGTAATATATTGTTGTAGGATGAGCACAGAATTCAAAATAAAAAGTCCTGCTTCATCACGTGTTAGCTTTTTGATGTTGGGCAGAGTTCTAGGTCCTCCAGCATGGCTTTATCCATTAAAAAACAAAATGAAGAGAGGGGTGCCTGGGTGGCTCAGTGGGTTAAGCGTCTGACTTTGTATCTGGTTATGATCTCCCAGTTGATGAGTTTGAGCCCTGTGTCGGGCTCAGAGCCTGGAGCCTGCTTTGGGTTCTATGTCTCCCTCTCTCTCTGACCCTTCCCCATTCTCACTGTCTCTCTCAAAAATAAATAAAATGTGGGGCGCCTGGGTGGCGCAGTCGGTTGAGCGTCTGACTTCAGCCAGGTCACGATCTCGCGGTCAGGGAGTTCGAGCCCCGCGTCAGGCTCTGGGCTGATGGCTCAGAGCCTGGAGCCTGTTTCCGATTCTGTGTCTCCCTCTCTCTCTGCCCCTCCCCCGTTCATGCTCTGTCTCTCTCTGTCCCAAAAATAAATAAACGTTGAAAAAATAAATAAATAAAAAATAAAATGTTAAAAAAGTTTTTTTAATAAAAAAGAAAATAAAAGAAAGGTAAATAATGCCCAGCTCTTAAGGCTTTTGTAGTTAAATATATTGAAATGTATTGAAAACATTCTGTGAGCTAAACAACATGGAATAGTTATTAGGCTTTAGGATTCTTTTGGTTTGTCTAGATTATAGAGATTAACAGTGCTATGATACGTAATAGACAATATCAGCGAAAACTATATATTGGAGCCGTGCCCTGGAGAGTGGGGGTGCTGGGGCCAGGACCCCAGGGTGAGGAGGCTAAGCTTTGTCCAATAGGAACTAAGAAACTAGCTCATGTCTTGCTTCCTGTTGCTTCATTTTGGTTTGGTTTGTTGAAGGTGATTGTAATAACATTGGTGCCTATTATTTCAAGAATAAGCAAACACTAACTTCCAGGAAAAGTAAAATTGCTCATCTGGAATTTTCAGGCAGGATACACATGAAGTGTGATCAAGAATTTTTTTTTTTTTTTTTTTTTTTTTTTTTTTTTAGTTTATTTGGGGAGGTTTAGCATTTCAATGGCAACACTTCAGAGGAAAATGGGCCTAGCTGTTAATCTGGATTTCACACGGTCCCAAGTAGAACCCAGAGAACCAGTCAGGTGTTCTGGAAGGTCCCTCCCGGTCTGAGAACTGGAGGCCCTGTGTTAGCAGCTCTGGTGGCCTGGGAAATTCTCTTTCTGCCTCTCAACTCTCAACCTTACATCGTCTCAGGAAGCTGAGGCAGGAAGAAATGTGATGCCTCACTTGGCCAAAACTTGGGAGAGAGTAGACAGAAAAGCTACCACTCAAGTATCCAAAACATGCATGTACAATTAACTTTCTAGTAAGCAGAGATTCTAAAGAGATTGAGCTTAACCAAGTCTGACTGGAAAATTTAATCAAATCATTTTAATTAACTCATGTAATTAATCTGGGTGTGCTTTGATAGCATGGAGCTAGAACCTAAATACCACGCTTTTTTAACACTAGGATTAACTACTTTAAATTAGCTTATTGCAAAATTTTCAAACGTACAAAGAAGCAGAGAGGGTAGTATAATCTACCTTGATACACACACTAGTATACAACTCTCAAGGTTTTACCATAGTTACTCGATCATCCTTTTATCCTTTTTGATGGTATAACTTTCCACTTATTTATATCATTGCTCTATCTTTTAAATATGTATACTGTCCCCAAAATAAATAAACGTTGAAAAAAAAATTAAAAAAAAAAAGGGGCGCCTGGGTGGCGCAGTCGGTTAAGCGTCCGACTTCAGCCAGGTCACGATCTCGCAGTCCGGGAGTTCGAGCCCCACGTCGGGCTCTGGGCTGATGATGGCTCAGAGCCTGGAGCCTGTTTCCGATTCTGTGTCTCCCTCTCTCTCTCTGCCCCTCCCCCGTTCATGCTCTGTCTCTCTCTGTCCCAAAAATAAATAAACGTTGAAAAAAAATTAAATATGTATAAAAGATTTCTAAATATAAGTTTTGTGCATTTTGTTAAGTTTATGCCAAGGCTTTTTTTTTCTTTTTCTTTTTTTTTTTTTTTTGTTATAAATGGGTGTCTCCTCTCTTTAAAACTTCTAATAGTTTTATTTTTCTTTTTATTTATTTATTTTGGGGAAGACATAGAGAGTATGAGCAGGGGATGGGCAGAGAGAGAGGGAGAATCCCAAGCAGGCTCTGCACTGCCAGCACAGAGCCCAACACGGGGCTTGAACCCACAAACCTTGAGATCATGACCTGAGCCGAAATCTAGAGTCAGACGCTTGACCGGATGAGCCACCCGGGCTCCCCAAAACTTCTAATAGTTCTTGTTCATGACATGATATTATCAGTTGATTTTATATCGCACTATTTTCCTAAATTCTTATTACTGGGTATGGTAGTCTTTTTCACTGGTTCTCTTGAGTTTTCCAAATATATAATGTCTACATTATTATTACTTCTAGAGATTCTGCAGTTTTGTTTTGTATTTTCCCTTTGGCCCGAGAGTTTTTAAGAGAGAACTGTGAGAATTTGTCAATTATTTCTGGTTTAATTGCATATTTTGGGTCAAAAAAGTCGGGCTTATTATTTTTATTTTCTAAAATTAACTGAAGTTTTTCTGTGTTTTAAAATATGCTCAATGTATGTCAATGACCCAAATGCACTTGAAAAGAAAGTGTATTCTTTATTATTGGGATACAGAGTTAAATGGAAGGCTAGATGAGCCACCTTATTGATTTTTTTAGGTCTTGTATATTCTTAATAATTTTTAACCCCCTCGTCTAGAAAGAGATATGGTAATAATCTCAATTTATTAGTGTCTGTCCATTCCTCCTGTCCTTATTGCCTGTATGTTTTATTTATAAAAATTGCAATTTTGCTTTCTACATAGATATTAGTAATTATTATATCTTTACTGTGAATTTTAATCTTTAAATGCATAAAATGGCCTTCATATTTTGTAATATTTATTGGCATGAAACCTATGTTTTCTGATATTCAAATCATGTTGTCTGCTTTCCTTTTATTTTCAATCGACTGGTATGCCTTTGTCTGTAGTTTTATTCTTCACCTGATTCACTTTTTCCCTTTTAGTATTTTTCATAAAACAGCATGGATTTTAGGGTGCCTTGGTGGCTCAGTCGGTTAAGCATCCAACTTCAGCTCAGGTCACGATCTCGTGGTTCTGAGTTCAAGCCCTGTGTGGGGCTCTGTGCTGACAGCTCGGAGCCTGGAGCCTGCTTCGGATTCTGTGTCTCCCTCTCTCTCTCTGCCCCTCCCCCGCTCATGCTCTGTCTGTCTGTCTCTCTTTCAAAAATAAATAAACATTCAAAAAAATTTTTTAATTTAAAAAAGAAGAGCATGGGTTTTGCTTTGCTAAGATCAGAAAAAAAAAAATTCTTTTAGGAGGTAAGTAAAGCCCCTTATACCCTTTGCTATAATCGATACTCTTCCTGTTACATTGTTTTACATGCTTGCTCTTTTTGAATAATGTGAAATTGCTGATAATTTGTTGCTTATGACCTATAAAAATGCCAATGTCCCGCTTCAATCAACTCTGTGCACATATACATCTACCTATGACTTTTCTGTGTCTATACACGTACATAATGTACATACAAAGTCTTTACTTTGTGGTGTGTTTTATTTTTGGTTCTTCTGACATTTACAAAGATTCTCATTCATGTTCTAATGGTTATTATTATTTACTACTCCTTATATATTAGCCTTATTTTTTTATATGATAATCTCAGTTAATGATCATTTCTTCTCCCCTTCCTTCTCTTCCCCCCATCCAATTTATGTCACGAACATTAATTTAATGATCATTTTTATTTTTATTTGTAAGTTCTACATACCAAACGAGGGGCTTGCACTCACAACCCCAAGATCGAGTCGCATGCTCTACCGACTAAGCCACCCAGACGCTCCTTAATGATCATTTAAAAAAAAATTTTTTTAACATTTATTTATTTTTGATACAGAGAGAGACAGAGCATGAACGGGGGAGGGTCGGAGAGAGGGAGACACAGAATCTGAAACAGGCTCCAGGCTCTGAGCTGTCAGCACAGAGCCCGATGCGGGGCTGGAACTCACAGACCGTGAGATCATGACCTGAGCCGAAGTCAGACGCTTAACCGACTGAGCCACCCAGGCGCCCCCTTAATGATCATTTTTAAACAGTAAGAAAGCTTAACTTCATCGAAGCTTCAAACACTAGGATTGTCAACCTTATTGGATCGCCTCTTACTCCCACCAAATACGTATCAGGCAATCTGTAAAAGTATTCTTTCCAAGGAGTCTCACCTTCTCCCACCTTTGTTAGTTTTACTATTTGGCATGCATTGTCCATGCATGTGCCGATAGGACTATTTTTAAAACTCATCTCCAATTTTTAGCTGTTCCACAGTTAAATACATCCGTGCTTACCCTGAGAACTTGGAGTGAATCTTCTAAAATCATTCACCGATTGCCTGAAGCTCAGTCTGTTGCCAGTTCTCAGGAAGATCTCATGAGACTAACGCTCCATAAGACCCTCCATGGTTGTAGCTCTAGACTTAATTCTCTTAGGTAGCTTATACTATCTGTGGCTCCCTCTTTTTTCCTTGCGTCTCTAAAGTATTTCTGCTGCTTTCTGACAAAAAAAAAAAAAAAAAGATGTTGCTGTTAAGAAGGCTAATTCTGATCTGATTTTCTCTTTCCTTAAAATGACTTAGTCTTTTTGTCTGGATGCCCAAGGGATATTTTCTTATCTTTAAAGTCCAGTCTTTTTATTAGGATTCCCTCGGTGTTGATGTTGGTGTTGGTATTCCCTGGCTGTTATGAGTTCATTTTTCTAGTTACAATAAAAAGGTGGATTTTAAAGCTTTTTTTCCTTCAGGAAACTTCTCCTGACTTATAGTTTTAAGTCTAGTTTTCCTCCATTGGGGACTTTTTTTGTTAGATTCTTTCTCTTTTTTTTTCATTATTTGTGTCTTTTCTTTACTTCTTTTATTACTTTCCTATCTCTACCTGTCCTTCTATTTTTCACTTTCTCCCAAAGCCTCTTTATCTTCCTTTATTTCTGTTTGATTTCCTTCATTTTTCTTTCTACCTTCTAATTTCATTACTGCGTGTTCCACAGGGTTAATCTCTCATGTATCCCTTCTTATTAGTCTTTATTTCTCAATTTCTTTTTTCTTTTTTTATTCTTTCCTGAGTGCTGTGAGTTCTCAGTTTATAGCCACTGGTTATTCGCCTATTTCTTCTATTTCTGATTTATACTGTTCTTTCAAAGTGTCTATAGTTTCCTTAATTTCTTTTCTCTCATTTCAATATCACCTGTTATGGTTTCCATCCGCTTTGTGTCCATATTTCTCTGGGGTTATTCCTGGACTCTCATGTATTTGTTTCATTATGACCTGTTTTCTTAGAATGGCTTTGTCTTAGCCTCTATTCCTCCCTACACGTCACATGTTTAAAGGGATGGCTCTCCCTAGACTATCAGGATGAAGTTCCTGGGGCAGCAAGGAGCTAGGAGAGGAACTAGGGAAGTTCTCTCAGTCTATCTCAGGCCTCCTCTTCCCCTGTTAATGTGAAGAACACAAAACATAGCTCGTCTATCTCTTGGTCCTCAGCCTGGTCAGTAATGTTTTCTACTTCCAGGCCAGTGTTTCCCAGAGCTCCTGTCCCTCCAAGGCTGTGGTCTCACTTTTAGATGAATGCTTCGGTTGTTATGTTATTTTCTGGGATCAGATTCCTTTGGGGCCACCATTCCCTCCCCTCAATTGTCCAGTGGTACGGACCTGCTCCATTCACCCGCTTCTAGCGGTTTCCCCCTCAGAGGCAGATGCCATATCCGGAAAAGGATATTGACTGGGCGCTTTGCAGTTCGTCAAGCGTTTGCCTGACTCCAGCACTGCCGGATCCCTTGGCGGTGCGATGTGCCCGTGTTTGCTCTCAGCTGCAGGTCGCAGCATGGAAAAACCTCTAGTTCACATTCGTTCTCAGGCTTGTGCAGACAAATTTTCATTCTAGGTAAAGGCCTTCTCCTCTTGAGGGTGAATATTCATAAGTGATTCGGGATCCCATGGTTTGTAGGGCACGCACAAGTTTGCAACGGAACCACTCTTCCCTTTCCCCATTTCAGCCACCTCCCACCTTCTGAACCATCCAGTGTTCCCGCCCCAAACAGTAACCACCACCAGAGTACCGCTGATTGCTTTTAGGTACCATTGCTGTACATGGTTTGGATCACACCGACCAGTACTCTAAGGTGAAGGGGCGGGGGGGGGGGGGGGCGGTTCTTACCACTTAGTATTTTTAAACACATAACTCACATGTATTTTCTTATACTACCCTAATTTTCTCTTTGGTTTTCAGGGGAGTTTGGAAAAAGTTCAGAAACTATACTGCTACCACGATCTTACCAGGACCAGAACTTAAGATCAATTAATTTTTGATTGAATGTGGAAGAACAAAGCTCTCACACATCCTTCATAAAATCTTCTCACTGTGGAATGTGAGTTCTCTTTAAAAGAAAAAAAAAAAAAATCACACTAGTCTCATTGGATAAAAAAGACAAATAAAGCCCAGAGAATGAAAGTGATTTGCGCAAAGCCATTTTAGAAAGTAACAGAGCCGCATGTGAAATATAACTTTCACAGAACCTTGGCCTTAGAGGGGACCCGAGGGTTCTGTGGTCTCTCTTCCTATCCAGAGCAGAAATCTCCAGAAGAGAGGCAGTCAGCATCCGCTTGCATGCCCCAAAGCACGGAAAAAGTGCCTCATCCACCTATTTCCCCTTACGGTGAACACAGACATGTATCTTTTCACTTTTTTTTTTTTTTTTTTTTTACTTTGGAAAGTGTAAGTTGACACAGGATGAAGTGCTGACGTGCTATTGCTTTTGTTTCCTGTTCCTTGTCATTTTGGAAGCTGGCTTGACAGGAGCTCCTGGTTAATTCACAGTCTGAGTCAGAAATAGTCTTTACGTCCATCTAGTCTGATGTGACTCATTAGCCTCTGCTTACACGTGCCCAGCCGCTGACTCAAGCACCGGTTGTTCAGGGGTTGTTTCTAATGGGAGACGATGCACACGAGACTATCTGTGGATTGTACAACATCACATCCGCTTGAGAGATCGTTAGAATTTCTCCTATCAAAAGGAATTTCTTTCCCCCTCACTTCCAAACGCTTCGCTTTGGTTCTGCACTCCGAAGCGATGCAAAATGTCTCATCACTTTTGTACTTGACAATCCTTGAAATATCGGAAGACAGCTGTTGGACTGACTCCTTCCTCCTGGCTAAGGCTGGTGTTTTTTCACGATTCTAAACACACCGGGCACCTCTTCCTTTTGTGGCATAGTCTCCAGTCCTCCGCGCAATCGATTTAGCCTCCTCCGACCGAACATACCGAGCATGTCAATGTTTCTCTAGAAATGCCAGAAATAAACAGAGGGAGATTAAACTCTCTTTGTCTGGGCCTCACACTCCTTTCAGCTCAGCCTAAGACGACATTAGCCATTCTGGTATCTCTTGTTATGTCTGATGCATATTCAGCATGCAGTCAACTAAAATAGCACCTAATCTTTTCTCGTGAGCTTCTAGTAAAGCAGTGTTCCTACCTGTCCAGCGTGGGCAGTTGATATTTTTGGTCCTAGATACAGAACAACAGCTTGGCAAGGACCAATACAAGTTTTGTGAGAACTCCAATGGTATATTGAACCTGGGGACTTTACTCTTCCAGGGCATCTAGGTTCTTTGATACCTTCCATACCTTTCTTGGGATTTAATTCTTCCTGAGCTGTGTCTGTTCTATTTCTCTCGGTGTGAAGGTCATATTTCTAGGCGGAGAAGACAAAAACCAAAACAAAAACAAACTAGAGGTTGAGCAATCCTCTTTCTCACTTTTCTCTCACCCTCTACCACTCCTTTGGCACCACTGTTGATTGTTTTTTGTGTTTTTGTTTTGTTTTGTTTTAATTTTTTTTAATTGTTTTACATTTATTTATTTTTGAGAGACGGAGAGAGACAGAGCGTGAGCAGGGGAGGGGCAGAGAGAGAGGGAGACACAGAATCGGAAGCAGGCTCCAGGCTCTGAGCTGTCAGCACAGAGCCCGACTCGGGGTTCGAACCCATGCACGGTGAGATCATGACCTGAGCCAAAGTCGGACGCTTAACCGACTGAGCCACCCAGGCGCCCCCACTGTTGATTGTTTTTATCACTGTCTGTAGCACTATGCCGCCTAGTGCCCAAGCAATGGTGCATCGTGCCCTTGTTCTGTTTGCTCTGAAGACAGAGAAGGAGAGGGAAGGAGGGAGGGAGGGAGGGAGGGACGGAGGGAGAGAAGGAAAGAAGGAAAGAGAGAAAGAAGGAGAGAAAGGAGTGAAAGGAAAAGAAAGTCATTAGGAAGACATAAATCTGGATGACCTATATTATCCTATTTAAGGGTCAGACACCTGCTGTCACCCTACATTTCCTTACTTATGAAATATAGATATTTAGGGATAACCAGTATTTCCTTTGACTTTAGAACATGCATAATAATATAACTGATTTATTTATCATCCCCCCCCCATTATAGAGACTTTATCTATTAGGGGTGTACATTAAGAAAGATTCGTGTGGTTGTAATGGATCTATCTTGGGGCTAAAGAGGTCGAAAGCTTCAACCCCAATGAGAGTTCTCAAATGCTGACTGGCCAGTTATGTCAAGGGTCAGCACAACTACCGGTGAGAGGCTTGAAAGCGAACGTGTCTTAAACACTTGTTGAGAGGAAGGTGAAGTTACTTTTTAAGTTCTTTTCTAACATTTCTTTTGATCATGCCTAAGTACTCCATTATAGGATGTGTTTTTGTGTTGATAAGGGAGAGCAGAGGTTGTGAGGCAGAAAAGGAAATAAGGCTGAGAGACGGGAACAAGGACGTAGCATACAACCCCCTGTTAAACTGTTCTGGGAGCTGGAATTCACACCCCAGATTTTCCACTTCCAGAATTGTTATCATGGTGATGAACGCCATGGGGTCAATAAACCTTTCCAAGAGAGATGTATGCATTTTTTTTTTACTATTGATATTTTATATTTACATATCTCTATTTTGTGTACTATTAAAGAAACAGAAATAGAGATAATAGAAATCGAAGAAATACTCTTACGTATATGTGAATACATCCACCCACTCACATCCCAGTGTAAGAGACAGAACATTTCCATTACTCATGGAACCACCATTAAACCTATCAACAACCTCATCCATTTCCCTATTCTCTTAGAGACCACAGCCCGTGTCTTCTGCTTATCACTCTCTTGCTTTTATGATTATTTTGTGACGTATACCTTTATACCCAAACAATATACCCTTCAGTTTTGCATGTTTCTAAACTTTTTAAAATAGAATCCCATTCTAGGTTTCTGGACCTTGCATTTTTGTCGTTCCATTTCATTTTCCTGAGATTTGTGTATGTTGCTGTGTATCGCCATATTTGCTTATTTTCACTGGTGTATCGTACTCCATTTGTTCAACAATATAGCCATTCTATTGTTAATAAATATTTGAACTGTTTTTAATACTTTGCCACTACACCGAATGCTCGTGTGAGCATTCTTCTATCTGTCTCCTGGTGGTACGTACCAGAGTTTTTCTAGGTATGTAGCAAGAAAGAGAGTTGCTAAGTAAGGTAAAGGCATGTATATTTTCAGGTAAACTAGGCAACGCTGTTTGTTTGTTTTTTTCTAAAACATTAGTGCCAATTTTCACTTTTTCTTGCTGTGTGTAAGGATTCTGATTGATTCACTTTCTTGTCAAACTTGATATGGTTAGACTTTGAAATCTTTTGTCAATCTATTAAATGTGAAATATTGCATTGTGACTTCAATTAGTATGTTCCTACTAAAGAGGTTGATTTTTTTTTTAATTTGGTGCTTCTGAGAAGTGATTGCCCATTTTTCAATTGGATCATCAAGCTTCGTCTTCTTATAATTTATTCATTTTTATAGCTTTTGTGCTGTTCCTGAGATAGATTCTTTATAGATTCTGAATACTGATCTTTTGGTAATTATATGTGTTACAAGTATCTTCACCAAATTCGTGTCTTGTCTTTTTAACATTTTTTATGCTGTATTTTGAAAGATAAAACTTCTTCATTTTAATCTAGTTTCACTGGATGGTATGTTTACACGTAATATATTTCCCCAGTCTGTGGTTTGGCTATTTGTTTACGTAACAGTTTATTTTGATGAGTAGACGTTTTTATTTTTTTATGAGTAGATATTTTAAATTTTGATATCTAATTTACCTGTTGCTTTGCTTTTATTATTGTTGTTTCAACATCTAAGAAACACTTTTAACCCCAGGTTGCAAAGATATCTTTCTGTAATTTTTCTAAAAGCTTTACAGTCTTAGCTTTTAATTTTAGATCTATGAGTTAATTGTTTTGTACAGTGAGGTAAGGGTTTGAGGTTCATTTTTTGTTTTCTATATAGATATTCAGATGCCTTCGCATCATTGCTGAAAAGACTTTTCTTTTCCCATTGAGTTGCTTTGGTGTCTTTATCAAAAATCAATTTACCGGGGGCAGGGGTCGGGGGTGCCTGGGTGACTTAGTCAGTTAAGCATCTGACTCTTGATTTTGGCTCAGGTCATGATTTCACAGTTCATGAGAAGGAGCCCTGTGTTGGGCTCTGCACTGTCAATGTGGAGCCTGCTTGGGACTCTCTCTCTACCCCCCTCCTGCTTGTATGCGCTCTCTCTCTCTCTCTCAAAATAAACATTTTAAAAAATCAACTTACTCTGTACCTGTGTGATAGTTTTCACCCAATATGTCTTCAAATACTTTTTTTCTGCCACATTCTCCAGCTCTTCTCTTGGTTCCCCAATTACACATATATTAGATTTCTTACTATCGCCATATAGTCTGTAAAGCTTTGTTTCTTTTTATTCATTATTTTTCTCCCCACTTCTCAGGTTGTGTTGTGTAATTTCTGTTGTTTTAGCTTTTTTTTTTTCAATTGAAGTATAACTGACACACGTTACATTAGTTTCAGGCTTACAACATGGTGATTTGAAAGCTCTATACATTATGCTCACCATAAGCGTAGCTCCCATCTGTCACCATACGACGCCATTACAGTACCGCTGACTACATTTTCCACACTGTACCTTTCACCCCTGTGACTTCTTCCGTCCTTAACTGGAGGCCTGTGCCTCCCACCCCCTTCGCCTCTGGCGCACCTCTATTGTTCTTGTCCATGTTAACTGGCTTTCCTGCCATCTCCAATTTGCTGTTAACTCATTGAGTGGATTTTTCATTCCAGTAATGGTCCTTTTCAGCTCTAGAGTTTCCATGTTGTTCTTTTTTTATAACTGTTAGTTCTCTGCTTATATTTCCCATCTGTTCATTATCAATGCATCTTTCTCTGAATTCTTGCACATATTCACAACGGCTGCTTTAAAGTCTTTATCTCCTCATCCCAACATCCGCATCATCTTGAACTTGGGCTCTCTTTTCAGGTATGGGCCAGATTTCTCTGTTTCTTTCACACGTCTCTTGATAACTGATTGATACTGGACATTATGAAAATTGTATAAAGTCTAGATTCAGTTATTGTACACTGAAGAGTGATTTTTTTTTTTAATTTAGCTGTGCTCGAACTCCAAATTTTGTCTCTCCTCAAATGGATGGAAGTATAAATTTCTCAATGACTTCAGCCTCCACTGTTTGTCTTCGTTGCTTATTTTTATCACAACTCTTTCTACAGTTTCCCCTGTGAAAGGAAAGCTAATGGCCATCCAAGGATTTTGGTGGATTATATACATACAGATTTTGGGGTTTACCCCTCTGTGGATCCTTCCCTTCTAGGATTTCCACCTAATTTTCTATGTTTTTATTTTTATTATTTTTTTAATTGCCCCAAATTCTGTTCTCTAACACATTAAGCCAGTAGGGCTGTGGCCTTCAGCCCAATGAGCTTTGTTGCACTGGGGAATGTCTCATATTAAAATACCTAACTCACGGTTCATCTTTCAAGGGCCGGCTCCTTGCTGGCTTCTTTCTGCTTTGAGTGACTCTCTTGTTTCTCCAAAAAGCAAGGCAATTCTAAAAACATTTTTTCCATATTTTCTAATTGTTATCTGAGGGAAGATTAGTTCAGCCAAGGTCCTCTACTGCTATAGAAGCCAGAACAAATGATTCCTTTTAAAATTACATTTTCTTTTTAATGTTTATTTTTGAGAGAGACAGAGAGAGAGGGAGGGAGGGAGGGGCAGAGAGAGAGGGAGAGAGAGAATCCTAAGCAGGTTTTGTGCTGTCAGCGCAGAGCATGACTCAGGGCTTGAACTCACACACTGTAAGATGATGACCTGAGCCAAGATAAAGAGTTGGACACTTACCTAACGGAGACACCGAGGCACCCCTAAAATTACATCTTCTAGACGTTTGTTGCTGAGCATAGGAATGCCATTAACCTTGATATATTCATATATCCAACATCCTTGCTTAACTCTTTTCTTTATTCTAATACATTAGATCATTGTAGGTTTCCTACCATATACAATAACATAACTGTTTAAAAAAAAATCACACTTTTGCCTCTTACTTTCTAATTCTCCTACCTTTTATGTTTTCTTACCTTAGTGCTTTGCTAGGACATTGAGTGCTATGTTAAATAAAATGGTGAGAATAAACACCCTTGTCTTGTCTATTTTATTAAAAATGCATTCAATGGGGTGTCGGGGTGGCTCCGTCAGTTAAGCGTCTGACTTTGTCTCAGGTCACGATCTCAGGGTTTGTGGGTCTGAGCCCCACGATGGGCTCTGTGCTGACAGCTCAGAGCTTGGAGCCTGCTTCGGATTCTGGGTCTTCCTCTCTCTCTGCCCCTCCCCTGCTTGTGCTCTCTCTCTCTCTCTCTCTCTCTCTGTCTCTCAAAAATAAACATTAAAAACAATAAAAAATAAAAATAAACACACCAAAATGCATTCAACACTTCACCACTAAAATAGCACCGCTGCTTTAGGTTTCCTGTGAATTATATTTAACCATGAAAGAAATTTCCTTCTTTAGCTAGTTTTCTAAGAGTATATTTTAAGATAATAAATATGAGCAGAATTCTATAACATGGTTTTCTGCATCTACAGGAAATATAATTTTGTCACTTTTTCCTTTTATTTGTTAATTCACTGAATTCTAGTAATTGCTAGTCTAATGTTGAACTAAACTCACATTGTAGAATTTATTCCAAATTGGTCATGACGTATCATCTTTTCTCATGCAGCAGTAGAAGTGATCTGCTAATATTTTGTTTAGGAATTTTACACCTATGTTCATGGGAGATAGTGATCTAGAATAATAATTTCCCCACTCTTGTTTGGTTATTTTAAATTTTGCTAACCTCATAAATGAGTTAGGGTGTTCTTTTTTTACTATATTCTGCCATAGTTCAAGTAAACATAGAAATATTTCTTCGAGTGTTACAATTTGGCACAAAAGAAAAATAAACTTGTGGGTGATACGTTTATAGAAACGTTTCACTATAGTTTCAATATTTTTAATTTTTATGGAGTATTTGGCTTTCTAATTCTTCTCGATGCAGATTTGATCACTTATTTGGGGGCATTGTGTCCCTTTCATTCATTTTCAACTTTATTAGCCTTGAATTGATACTTTTATTCTTCTTTTTGCCTCTGTAGCACTTGCCACTTTGACTTCTTTTCCATTTCTAATATTACCTATTTGGGCCTTTCCCTTGTGAATTGGTTAATCTCACCGTAGTTGTGTGAACTGAACTAGTCTTTTTGAGGCACAAATGTTTAGTGTCGTTAGTCATCCTCACTGTATTTTTGTTTTTGTCACCCTGATATCTGCTTTCTTCACGTTCCTCCTGCTATTTTAATTTTTTTTTTCAACATTTATTTATTTTTGGGACAGAGAGAGACAGAGCATGAACGGGGGAGGGGCAGAGAGAGAGGGAGACACAGAATCGGAAACAGGCTCCAGGCTCCCAGCCATCAGCCCAGAGCCCGATGCGGGGCTCGAACTCACGGACCGCGAGATCATGACCTGGCTGAAGTTGGACGCTTAACCGACTGCGCCACCCAGGCGCCCCTCCTCCTGCTATTTTAATTGGATTTATTTTGTTGACCTTTTCCTAACATCTTCAGTTAGATGTTAATCTTACTAATTTCTACTTTTTTTTTTTCTTTTCTAACATGGCTCTTTAAGGCGTAAAGTGTTCACCTAAATACTTTTTGAAGGGAATTCTAGAAGTATTCTCAGATACTGTGCTCTCCTGGTTTCCCCCTTCCTTCATTAATCACTTTCTCGCTATCTCCTTTGCTGATTCCTCTTTTATCAATCTCTGAAAGCCAGATTGCCCCAGTATTCAGTAAGTGCACTTCTTCTGTTGTCTATCTGCACACGCTCGCTCGGCAATCTAATCCTGGGTAATGGCTTTATATGCATCTATATGCTACTAACTCAAAATTTTTTTATTCTAGCCTACACTTCTGCCTTGAAATCCAAACACATATATACATCCAAGTACTCTCCTTAGATGTCCAATAAAACTTCCTCAAATTAGTGTACCGATGATAGTTCAGATTCGTGCTCAGAAAATATTCACTCTGTTCCTTTCTACTGTGAGAGGAGATGCTTCCCCACTCCATTGTTGCTGGTCGGGCTTGGCCACGTGACTTGACTTGTCCAATGGAAGGTTAGTAAGTGTGACACTAGAAAAGACATTGGGGTGCCTGGGTGGCTCAGTCCGTTAAGCGGCCGGCTTCAGCTCAGGTCATGATCTCGTGGATCGTGGGTTTAAGCCCTGCCTCAGGCTCTGGGCTGACAGCTCGGAGCCTGGAGCCTGCTTCGGATTCTGTGTCTCCCTCTCTCTACCCCTCCCCCACTCATGCTCTGTCTCTGTCTCAAAATTAAATAAACATTGAAAAAAAAGGAAAAAAGAAAAGACATAAGCTGTCTATGTGCAGTGGGACTTGTTCAGTTGGGCTTTGGCCATTGCCATGGGAAGAACATGTCTTGGGTAACCCACTGCTTCCAAAGTAAAAGTCTCCCATGGACCAGAGGCAGTGACCCACAGGCCTGCAGTTTGAAGCCAAGCCTCAGAAGTCACACAGTCTGAAGCAGAGCAGCCAGGCTCACCTGCAGGTTTGTGAGCAAAGTAATGAGTGGCTCTTACTATATGCTGCTGAATTGGGGGATGGTTTATTACGCAGCAAGAGCTGACTGATACAGATATTTGGACCTAGAAATGGGAGCTTACGTTAACCAAAACCTAAAAAAAAAAACCTGACTGAAGGAAACTATTAAATAAAGCTGAAGAAATGGGTGTGCTATGAGGTGGTGAAACGTGTGGTTAAAACTGTCTCATGCAATCACCTGGAGGATGGAAAATGCACCTAATGAGCTGGTCAAGCGGAGTGATTTTGCAGCAAGATGTGGACATATGAGCTGGCTTCTGCTGACAGGATTTAATAAGATACTACAAGAGAGGTGTGAATTCAGGTAAGAATTGTCTTGGGTAGAAACAGAATTAAGAGAAAATATAGAAAGTCAGAAAGTTCCACAACTCACAGGGTTGGAAAACAAAATCAAGGATTTTCTTATCATCGCCAAGATTTCAGAAAGAAATAAACATCTCCTTAATTCCCTGTGGGTCAATCCCCCTTGGCTTACCTCCAATCGTACCAGCTTCTCAAGATTAAGAACAGCAACGTGGCTTCGATTGCTTTGGGGCCCAGTCATTTCTATTGCTTTAATAAGTCGAATTTTGTGACAGCCCTGTCTCTTGTCAGCCCTAACCTGCAGAAAAAAGCCACCACTGAACTTGTTAGTGATGCTGTGCCCCCCTCTTCAGCGGTTTTGACAGCCTTCCTGAATAGTGTCTGTCTTCTCGGCCCTCCCTTGGAACATAATCCTCCAGTGGGTGTTCTGGCCTCTGATAATCTACCCATTCCAGCATGCTTACTTCCCTGCGCCTAAACCTCCTAAGTCATTCCTACCCCATCTTTTACAGAAACTCAGGCATTTGTGTTCTGTTCCGCACAGGCTATCATCTTCTTTGGGCTTCTGAGATCCGCTCTAGCAGTGAGTTTGTCCCAAACCCTAAGATCTTTTCCAGGATGTAAAACTATATCCCGAGAGGGGGCCCCCAAGTAATGAATGCTTCTGATTCAGTCTATGTCCCAGCCTCTGAGCATCTTCAATATCCATCTCTCTGGGTACTTTTCGGGCGTCTGCCAGGAAACGCTGGCTAATTCTTACATCTCCTGTGAGATACAAGCCTTTTCCTTCCTTATCAGACTCAACCCTCCCCACAGGTGGGTTACGGTGGGATTTAACTCTGGCAATTGGTCTGACAGCTGGGAAAGGAAGTACAACCCCTTCCGGGGGTGCCTTTGCCATGTGGAGGCAAGGTCTTTGCAGTGTCTTTTCAAACAGGAGAAATGTTATCTGTTAATAGTAGTAGTTAACTTCTTCATGCCCCGAGGGTTCAGGGGATCCTACAGAAGCACAATCCCCGTGATGTTCACCTAGATGTCCCTACAACCGTATTAGACCTGAACTTTGGCTAAGAATTCAATATTTGAAGTCTGTGACTGTACCAGAACCTGCATTACCTCCTCAGCTGTATCTAATTATCCACCGCAGGCGATAACGGGCTTTTGAAGCTACCAGAAAGGCTCTCTGGCCAACACACTTATGTTTTAGCTGTTTGTTAACTACCCTCGGTTTCTCATTATCCCTCTGTGGGGGGTCACGGCAACGTCGCAATAACCAGCCAGCTCCCTTGTCCTGTGCACATTCTTCCCCTGTATCTTTCCAATGCTGGGATCATCACAGCAGGAAGGGCATTCCTTCCAGTGGGACATTTCCCCAAATCGCAGCTAGAGAAAGTTTTACCGATTGGACAGCCATCCTCTTGCAAGAACTGCCGGCGGACCACATACTACTCCGGCTGAGATCCTTTTGGACAGCCAGATGGTGATCGGGGATCCAGTTCCCAAACCCCACCCTACCACCTAACTCTTTTTTTTTTTTTTTTTTTTACCACTTCTAGGAAAAATTATGTTAATTTGGGTTCTCAAAGAATCGGACACCAAGACAGAAATGCAAGAGATTTACTGGGGGGTAATACCCATGAAAGCTAATGGAGGCAGGGAAAAGAAATAAACAGGGTGGCCTTCAGGCCATGATGAAGGTCTACCAACTCTGAAAGAAGAAAGGGAAGGAAGGAAGGTTGGGTAGGAAGAGTCTCAGACTGCAGTGCAGCTCTGAGAAAGTGCTGGCCGACCCCATGGTGGTCAGAAATGTGTAGATCCCATCACCCGGCCCATACGCATACTCCTGTTCTCAGTCATTGGTGAAAGTTGCTAGAAGAGTGCATGTCTTCAACTCAAGTACCATAACAGAGCCCAAAGCACTGCCCTGTTGGCTCACTGTGCTCCTTGTAGGAGCTTCTCTCTTGCAGGGAGATCTGAGCAGTGCACATCCATGGTTGCTGCAACCCTCTAGCAGAAAATGTCCAGAAGGCTTTCCAATCATACCAATGGAAGAAAATACATATAAACCTTGCTGTGTTTATTGCAAGCCTACCATATGCTAGATATCATTAGCTCATGGTGATGCAAACATGACTACATCACCTGCATCATCACTCAATCTACAGAGGTCTCAGACACATAAAATGTTAACAATGGCACAGTGTTGAGATCAGTACATTGTAGGTGTGTATAAAGGTTTCCAGGAGCCCAACTGAGAAATTGGTCCCCTCTGCCTAGGCCAGTGAGGGAGGGCTTCACAGAAATGAGCCACTAAAGGAAGAGCAGGTGTTGATTGTCTGGTGTGGAATCATGGGGCCAGGGCATTTCAGGAAGAGGGAATCATGTCTTCAAGGTGCCTAACAACCGTTGGACCATGGTAGGAGCCCAGTGACTCTGCTGAAATAAATAGGGTGTTCAAAGCAGGAGTCTTTAAGTTGCCAGAAAGAAACTCAAGTAAAAAGAGATTTTATAAAGGATCCAGAAATCTTGTTGTACACCAAATAAAATAAAATATAGGTACAGCTGGGTCCCAGGGGAATGATAACCTAGCCCTGGAAAAGTTTCTGAACTGAAGCAATTTCTCTCTGCATCTCTGTGCCCCACGGTGGTCACAAGCCACTGTTTTTCTCTCCATGTCTGCTTCGTTTCCTTCTCTCTGCACACTGAATCCACCACTCATCAGCTGTCCGTGACTGAGACCCAGTCACCTCCATCCCCCAGTCTACGTGACCTTCTAGCTCCAATACTCGCCACCAACTCACGACAGTCTCCCTACCCATGTTACGTGGTGTGGTGATTTCTGCAAGTTACTTTGACATGCATAAAAAATATTATGTATTTCTAGATCACTAGAAGAATGGCTAGATGGATAGATAATGTGAGAAAACAGAGTGAAGTAGTAATTATGGAATCTAGTGGTGGGTTTATGGGTAGTTAATGTTTAATTCTTCCAATTTTCCTAAAGGTTTGAAATTTTTTATAATAAAATGATGGGGGAACCCCAAATTTTCAAAAGGGAGAATCTGATTGGCCCAGGTTTTGCCTCCTCAGCCAGGTGATGGAGATGGCTGGCTACCTTCTCATCAGGGGCTTAGTCCTGGCTCAGTGAGGCACGTCCATAGGGGCAAGAAGTCGCATGAGACAGAAAACTGCTTCCCCAAGGGACTGTATGCAAGGCTGATTCCGTGACACATGCCTCCTTATCAGGTGTAATAGAAATACGGGGACAATAAACACGTGGAACTATATGTTTTTACTATACTCAGGATGCAAACACTGAATCTGTGTATGTAAAACTATAGGGGGCCAGGGGAAAAGAAAAACTATATGGTTATTCTAAGTGCTGCTCAGAAAGGGAAGCGTCTGCCCCTCCTCTTGCTTACCTCCTCTGTCCCTCTCCACCACAAATCCCATCACCCAGAGGAAATTCATCCCCAGTCTCAGCTACGGGCAGATTGCTTTGATCTGCCAGGAAGTGGCGAGCCTTGATTTAAGGGATCTCTTACGTAAGGAATAGAATGAGATACAAGCAAGGCCAGGGTGAGGAGAGAGGGTGGCAGGAGGCAGGAGAAACATGTAGGATAAAACAATTTCTATCCACTGACAAAATATAGATGGTGAACTCAGAAGTTTTCTGCCATAATAAACAAGAAGAAGAAGTACAAGAAGTGGACATATAACTTTATGGCCTGTGAAATTGAATTGCCTCTTACGGATTTTTACCTTTCGGTGGACAATGAGGAACTCTGTCATCTCAGGCAAGGATGGGTCATAAAAGCCACTGGAAGGCGAGGAATCAGGCCTGTCTGATTAGAATCCAGGAGGCCTTGGTTTCCAGGCCAGCCCTTATATATCTGAGCTTCACCCAGTGGGAGCCGTGCGCTCTGTGAATTACAGTGCTTCTCAGCCCCAAGAGCCCATGTCTCACCCGTCGTAAACAGTAGTGAAAGGCAAGGCTGCTCTCTTAAATCAGCGGCCTGAGAATGAGAGCCAGCCCGGACAGAACAGCTGGGCAAGGCAGAAGAGAGCTGAAGAGCTCCCCTAGCCATGGCAGCGGAACCAGGTCTATAGCCGGTTAGAATTTGGGGTCCCACGGAGGGCAGTTTCCTTCACTCGCCTCTGACCTGCCACTGGCCTCATGTGGTAGCAGAACTTCACAAATAAACACAGTTCATCTTACAAAACTGAACCCTGCCGTTCCTCCCCCAACTTCTTTCTCTCCGAGCTAGAAAGGGGATGAAGTAGAACAAGGTGGGCAGGAGAAACGTGGCCCTTGAGGAGTCTTGCCAGTCACCCTGACTTAGACTTTCAGGCTCTGAGTGATAATCAGCCCTACTTACTTTATTTCCTAAATATTAAGTCCTTGCGTCTTATCTCCTTTGCCTCTTTTTCCTTCCTACCATCAAAGTCCTCGTCTCTCACTTGGACACTTGGACTGCATTGGTTGACTATGTTTCCCACCTCTAAAGCAAGGCTTCCTCCAGCCCATATTCCATGAGCTGCTAACAGGAGATCTTTAAAAGGAACGCGCGTGAAGCCACCACCCTGGTCAGTGGATTCCATTTTCCTCAAGATAAAGTTCAAGTTGGCTGACTTGGCATTCACAGTCTCCCATGACCTCCTCGTGGAAACCTTTCGGCATCCTTAGGGTGGGTTCAGTTCCCTTCACCTGTCAGAGCCCCTTGGGCATACCTCCGATATGGCACGCTACAACAGGAGACATTTAGCCCTTGCGTAATATGAGATTGCAGTATTTGTTAAAAGGAAAAAATTGATTTTTTTTCTCTTTTATGGTGAAAGAGGGTAACTAATGGAGCCAAGTCGAGGGTTTGTCCTGGATTCATTATGGATAGAACTGAAGCTCTGTAACTGTCTGAAACCCCTCTCCTCCATCTAACCAGACAAACAGATCTTGCCTATCTCGATATTAGCCCCAGAGACTGGAATTTGAGGGGAATTTGTGTTCCCTGGAGCTAAGCCTACAGCAGGAAATTTCTTCATGAGCCGGAAATGTAGGGCACTTTAATCCAATCTAGAAAAGGAAGGCTTGGAAGCGATAGGACCCAAAGATAAACAGAAAGGAAAGCCAAGACCAGAGAGGCCAGAAGCTGGAGCCAAAATCATGAGTCAGGAGCAACTGGGACTCGTGGTGACCTGAACGATAAGCTCAAAAGGGAAATAGAGATTCTCTTATCTTTAAGTGTAAGTGGGTACTTGTGAAGCAGACGACTGAGGGATCTTAAAGAACGATAGCAGAGCAAACAAGATTTTTGGTGGCGCAAAATATTTAAGGGTCTTGCAGTGAGGATCCCACTTTCCAAGAAATAAATTTACCATCAAGTAAGTGGAGCCTAAGCTTGCGGACCCTTACTTGCATGGATCCCTTTTAAGGCCCCGAGTATGATTTATTTGCAATTTTTAATTATGTTAAGAAAAACACAAGAGTATTAGCATCAGGGCCCACAAAATCTGGACCGCTTCGACCTTTTAACATTGCCAAGCTATCTGATTTAATATGGTTAGCCAAAGTTTTTGGTCTCAAGCATACAAGTAGTTACTCTCCATAGAAAGAATCCCAAGGTAGGAGTCAATAAAACCTGAACTGAAACTGCCAAGCACAAAAGAACTCGTATGTCTAAGCTAAGGAAACGAAATGGAAAGAACCTTAGGATCCAGGGACGCCCTCTCTAACCATGAAAATAACTGCCTCCCAGGGGGCAATACTCATCAAAGAGTTCATCAAGTGACCCCCACCTCAGCATCAGGTTATAGAACATGGCTGGAAGAATTATTCATATGAAAACCAAAGCAATCTAACCAAGAAAGTGACTGTGTGAGGGTGTGTGGGGGGGGGGGGGAGGGGGGTGTATGGAAAAGAGAGAAAAAGGACAGAGGAAGGAAGAGAAAGGGATGATGAAAATGACAAGGAAGTAAAATAAGAAATAGTGGGAACATATGTAAATAAGTGCTTCTGAGGGACGAAGACAAAAGGGTAGAGTCAATTTAATTTTAAAACGAAGAACTACACCTGCCAAATAAATCTCTGCTTTCCTTCAGTGAAGAGCCACGTAAAATAAAAACCAGTATCTCAAAAGTTCAAAGGAAAGGAAGAACAAAGCTTAATAATCATGCAGTAATAAAACAAGCTCTAGCAAGTCTGGGTCACAACGGTATCAGTCCAGGCATTATCAGGCAGGCTGGGGAGAGAACCCCAACCAGAGCAGGCGCGTGTGTGTGTGTGTGTGTGTGTGTGTGTAAAATCAGGCCAAAATATACTTAGAGTGACATGGCTGCCTTACACATGTGATTTGAAATTTGACAAACACCAGGGACACATTCCAGGGCAAATACATCTCCCTCAATCTGCTAGTGGTCTCCTTGAAATTGTATCATTAGACAAGCATATTGGAGGTTAAATACCTTTTTCATGTGGTCCTCATTCAAGTGGTAAATGCCCTTATTAGGGTCAACGCAATCAATTATTAGCAGCTTTCCATAGGTTAGGACATCTGATTCTGCCAGGGATCAGAAAGTTAAATTATCTTGAAACCACAGGGAAGCCCAGGAGGAACTGGAAACTTAAACTGGCTTCTGAGGTCCTTGCCCACCCTGTATATGTGCACTCTGTGCCCACACATGCTGTTTAGAAGAGTCCAGCTCCGGGGCGCCTGGGTGGCTCAGTCGGTTAAGCATCCGACTTCGGCTCAGGTCATGATCTCACAGTCCGTGAGTTCGAGCCCCGCGTCGGGCTCTGTGCTGACAGCTCAGAGCCTGGAGCCTGCTTCACATTCTGTGTCTCCCTCTCTCTCTGACCCTTCCCTGCTCATGCTCTGTCTCTGTCTCAAAAATAAATAAACATTAAAAAAAATTAAAAAAAAAAAAAAAAAAAAAAAGAAGAGTCCAGCTCCCACGCGGCCCCACAGACTTCAACTGTTGTACAAGATGGTTAGTCAAACTAGTCCTGGGGCATTAGCAGAAGTGGCACTGGGAGAACACCCAGGCTGCCCGTCTGCCTGGGGACAGAACTGTCACCATCACATCCCCGCCCGTGAGGAGTTGCTGAAGCTTGTCCCCACCGCTCTTGGGTTGGCAGCCACCGGAAAATTGACAAAGGAGTGAAAATCAAAAGGCAAAGTCTCGTTTTCATTTGAGCACTAGGAAAGCAAATGGAAAAGATGAGAATCAAAAGGGGTTTTATTTGAGATGCTTGATTTTGAGGAGGAGGGAAATATGGGCTATCTTAGTCCCCTTTCCAGCCCAGTGATGGTGAAAATAAAGCTCTGGGATGATCTATAATGTAAAAGTTTGGAGATGACTTTGTTTCAGAGGGAAAAACAGCTCCGGAACTTATGAATGTCAGGCGGTCTCGCGGATTGCTCGCAAGAGAGGAAGGCTCGGCCACACCATTGCTCAGCACCTGACGGGATTCATGGCCCAGGCAGAGGGGAATGTACGCTCGTAGCCTTGATGGGATCTTTTATCAAACACAGGACCACCCTGTGGAGAAGTGAGTGGCGAGGGGGGTGAGGGGTTCCATGCTATGGGAAAGAGAGAAGTCAGCACAGCAGGCCCCAGGACAGCCAGCCTTGTGGTCGGGGGAAACGGTGGGGTCCCCAAGGAGACAGGAGAGGAAAATGAGATAGACACCACTATGGAAAAAAATAGCATCTGACTCACGGACCCTCAAAGGTGAAAAAGACCTCCTACCTTCGCCCGAGCTCCTCATTCTACAAGTAAGAAAACTAAAGGAATGACAGCACCTAACAGGGAGTGGGCACCTACCATCGCACCGGATTTGCCGCATGATGCTCAATCCTTCCCTCTAATCCTCCCCCTGCTTCTATGAAGTAGGCACTGTCGCCAAAATTTGACGAAAGGCAAAACTGAAAGCCGAGTTAAAGGGATCGCAGTAGCGTGCACAAGGTCATTCGGTTCATTAGCGGCAGACCCAGTTAGACTCGAGCCCCCGCGCTCCCGACCTCTACGGCATGAGGTCTCAGGGGTCACAGAAACGTATGCCACAGGTAGTCGGGGACTGAGCCAGTTGCAGCCCCCAGGCTCCCAAGCCCTAACCTGCAGAGCCTTTAAGCCACCGGCACGTATTGTCTCTTCCCGAGCCAGAATGAGCAGTCTCTTGCCAGGTAATTTTAGCACTAAGCCTCTTGACTCTCTCTCTCCGAGTGGCCTGGGAGTCACTCGGGGGTCTGAGAGAAATGGATTTGCTTGTATTGGTGACAGAAGATTCCAGCATCTGCGAGAAGGTGCTGGGGTTCATGATGAAGAGCAGCGATATATCACTGAAACCTGGACACTTGCAGAGGAACCGCATCTTCAAGTGCTCGCTTGGAAAAGTACAGCTAGCTGATTTTTGCTCAAGGAGCACATCTTCTGGGTGAGCGGTTATCAAAATCCTTGGGTTAAGGGAGACCTTGGGAAGTCATTTAGCCCATCGCCTTTCCTCCGGGCAGGATGACATTTAAACTATCTTTGGAAAGCGATTTGTTTTCTTTTCTTTAAAACAATAAAAATATCAACAGGGACTGCATAATTCCCTTGCATTAGGGGGTTTTGCTCCTCCTCAGGGTCCAAAAGTCCTAAATGTCTAACTCAAGTCCGTCAAAGGAAACACAACCTTATTTCCTACTCTCAATTTCCCGGAGTTGTCTCACAGGATGAACGCTTATTACGTACATAGCACAGTCCCAGGATTGGAGGTCCACCTGGCCTGGGCTCTTCTTCAGGCAATAAAGACATTCAGGCATCTCTGAATAAATGCAATATATGTGGGTGAGATCAACAACCTAATTAGTGGGCCGTGGGAGTCTGAAGTGTGATATACAAAAGTGAAAATAATCTTCAGCTAGAAGCTTCTCATTAACCAAAAACCAAGACAGAATAAATCTAGGCCTCCCATGGGAACAAGTGGGAGGGAGAATCCCAGAAATTCTAAATGTGGAGTTTTTGTGGGGCTTGGCAGTGTTAAGAGAGAAAGAGCAAATTTTGAGGAAGTACTCCATAAGGAAGAGCAGAGACACAAGTCTCTGGCTTGATTATAAATAAGCTGTGATCTAAAATAGGTACTTTCTAAATGCGTTCATGTCTAGGTTTGGGGGTTTTCCATGTTTTGGTTTCCCAGCATACTTGAACCCCATGGTAAATTCCAGTCTCGTCCAAGTTCAATCAAGGAGAAGAGGAATGCTTCCTTAGGTCAGGGAAAGTTTCCCTGAGCAGTGAAAAAGGATGTCGTGGGGAAGAACAAAGAAGCAGACCGTGTCCGGGCTATAATTCTAGTCAGATGACCTCTCCCTCTCTGCTGGCAATCCCATAGCTTCCAAGACCATCCGTATGTCAGTGACCCCTAAATCCCTACTTTTGTCTGACGCACTTCCGTTGAACTTCAGACTCATAGAGCCAAATCCCTCCTGGACATCTTCACTGGGGCAGCACACTTCCAGCACCACTCACCCAGAAAGGAGTATAATCTTGGCAATCAGAGAAAATCAGATTGTGAGTCATAGCACTATCACTTATGGCCACCAGTTTCCCCGAGTGCAAAACCCGTGTTGTTTCAAGGATCAAATTAGATGGTACCATAAAGGGCAAGGCTGGCCGACGTCTGCCATACGTAAGCCACATATTCACACATCCCGGATGCTCATTGATTGATTGATAAATTCATAAATGAATGGAAATGGAGACCCAGTGAGGTATCATTATTCTGCTAGGGTCATACGTAATCCTATCGGACAGATGTTGGCATGACTGAGAGCACGTGGAAAAAAACACACACTTCCATTTTCTTGATGAAAGGAGAGCTGGCATGTTGAATGGAATGCTAGACCCTAGGAAGAACTGAAGAGAGCGTACCACCTTCTGGATAGCACAGTTTTCCAAAGCTGCGAAGGTCTGCGACACTCTGTTCAGTACATTGGCAAGGGAGAGACCAGACATCGGTGGATGAATTGTGAGGCCAACCAAGGACTGGTAAAACGGCAGCTGGCAGGACTGGAGAGGGGATGAGGCCAGTGGGTTAATCCTCACCCAAGACACCTGACATCTGTGAAAATATTCCACACTGACAGCAGATGGAGATGACAAATGTGGCCTTTAACTGGGAGAAAAAGCTCAGAAATACAGCTGGAACTTCAGCCCTGGAAGGATCCCAAAGTCACAACTCTGAACATGTCACCCAGATTAAAGCTTTTAAATAAAACTTCCCCTAAAATGTTTCCCTGTAAAGGATCTTTAAGCGTGAGGTACATGGTGTTTTCAAGAATTTTTAGCCGCCTTTATAAAACAGCAGAGGGGTGCCTAGATGGCTCGGTTGGTTGAGCGTCTGACTCTTGATTTCGGCTCAGGTCATGATCTCTCAGTTTGTGAGACCCAGCCCTGCATCGGGCTCCATGCTGAGCATGGAGCCTGCTTAGGATTCTCTCTTTCTCCCTCTGTCCCTCCCCTGCTTATGCTCGGTCTCTCTCAAAAAATAAAAATAAAAAAATGAACTAAAAATAAAAAGTAGCAGAAAAAAGAAACATGGTAGGGTAAAGAAAGTGTTCTGTCTAGATTGTGGTGATAGTTTACACAATCGTACGTGATTATAAAAATTCACCAAACTGTGCAGCTAAATGGGCAAATTTTATGATGAGTAAATAATATCTCAAAGCCATCAGAGCAGTGGAGGAAAAAACAAAAAGAGATAAAATATTGTAACCTCCCCTGACGAACGGCCAGAAAATAATGAGAACGCGCACCTGGGGTCCAAGGTAGTGGAAGGCTGGATGTGATAAGAAAAGCAATCATGAGGAAGCCTGGTTGGCTCAGTTCGTTAAGCATCCAACTTCGGCTCAGGTCACGATCTCACCATTCCCCAGTTCAAGCCCCGTGTCAGGCTCTGTGCTGACAGCGGAGAGTCTGAAGCCTGTTTCAGATTCTGTGTCTCCCTCTCTGTCTCTGCCCCTCCTCTGCTCATGCTCTGTCTCTTCCTCTCAAAAATAAATAAACATTAAAAAAAATTTTTTTTAAAGAAAAGAAAAGCAATCATGGAAGAAGCTGACTTACCCAAAAAATTCACCTATTATAAAAGTGAAATTCCAGTATCTGTAATTAATTCCAGTAAGGTCCCACAGAACTAACTGACTGGAGACAGGGGATGATGGCCAATACCTCGGAGAAGCTGGGGGATTTCTTATTTCCTAGATAGTTGAACTAGACCCTCAGGCAGAATCACACTCATTCACTAGGAAAACAGCATGGAAGGTTCTGAGCCTGAGACACACACACACACACACACAGAGAGAGAGAGAGAGAGAGAGAGAGAGAGACCTCTCAGAGAGCCAGAGTCAGGAGCTGTATCTTCTTTCCAACATGAGGAAAACTACAACAATTCCAGAAGAAATTGGCCCATTAAGACAAATAGGTACAAACACATCCGTGAAATAAGTTTGCTTTCTGGGGACACCAGATATCAGACGTATTTGGACTCAGTGTTCTCTTTGGATCATGGATTCCCCCACAGCCAAAGGAGCTGTGGAAACAGCTGCCACCCTGGTGCCTATACAGGCCATGGTACAGAGCAGGGGCTCCAGACACCTGAGAGGTCTGACTGGCCACAAAATGGGCCAGGATAAACAGTGAGAGAATCCACAGAGAGAAACCAATGTCATGTGGCCATAGATCATCCCTGGAAAGGGCGGGTAGAAGAAGAAATGGAGACATGTGGAAAAAAATTATGACTACACAGGTCTCACTTGAGTTCACCTCCCGACAGGACGGAGATTAGATGGTGACTCATGTGAACTAAACTCACAAGAGATTAATGTATAAATCAAAATGAACGCTCATGCATTTAGAATGAAAATACCCCTTGCTAAGTAACCAGCGTACTGGAGACCAGTATTTAGAGTTCCCTCTTTCAGACACCACCAGAAAACCTGGAAGCTACATTATTTGCCACAGTGTTGTTTTGAAGAATACGTAAAGTGGGAGATGGGGGGCCTTGAAGGATGGCTCCTAGAGGCCATAGAAAATCCTGAGAAACTGTACTCTTCCTGAAAGGGTTCAACTCTCTAGGGACCTGAATGCTCATTTCCTTCACATTCAGTGTCTCAGTCCTCTGGATGTGTTGGATGAATGATGACAAATTTCAGTCCTTTGGTATCCTCCTTGTTCCAGCTTCATGCAGGATCACTTGTTAAATGCAACAGACACCATGCTAAACATTTTATAGATATCACCTCATTAATCAGCGCCCAACCCCAGAGACATATCAATTATCTTCATTGAATTGATGAAGCTATGGATTCCCATAGAGGAGAAGCCATTACAGAAAGTCATCTGAGGCTGGCAGGGATTGGAATTTAGATCTGTACCCCTGAGGTCATGGTCTTAAGCACCATGCTGTGGTCTCTTCAGGAAGGAATTCATTCATTTCATCAGGCCTGGCAAGGCCAGCCCACCAAAGTCTCCCTTCCATTTTTATCCCTCGATCACTCAGCTGCCCATGTACAGTGTATCTTTCCAGTTTCTTCTCCAAATGGACGATCGTAAGCATGGCGTCTGGGTTTTACTATCTTACCTCTCAACGAAGAATCATACTTTTAAGATTTTGGAGGGAAATAATGAGGAATAATAAGGAAAATGTTGTCCTGAGTAACCAGCAACAATTTCATTCAATTCAAGGACACAGAAGCTGAAGGTAAGGGTGGTTTCCTGCAGCCAGCAAAGCCCATGGGGCAAGCTCCAAGCTCCCAAGTTTTGGAACACTTCATGCTTTTTGTGGCTGAGACCAAACATGAAGATTTCACTGGGTCCGATGAATTCTTCTTGGACAGGAATGACAGTATCTAACTGGGCAGAGCAGAGAGCTGCACAAGGACAGAGCATGCCTGTTTCTGGATCTAAGGAGCATACTGAATTGGATAAGAGTGAACTGTAACAATATTAACAACTGCGACAGGATTACATACTCCAGCCCTAGAGGGGGAGTGAGACATAAAGAAAGAGTGGGATCTTTCCTAGTCATAGTATTTCCCCTCTACAGACTCATAGCTTGGAACGACCTCCTCTCTGCCATGTCCAGTTATCACTCCTTCATCAGATCTTCATCTTGCAAAAGACTTTATCTAATTCTTTTTTCCCCACCTCTTCATTAATTCAAAAATCATCGGCCTACCGCGTCCCTGATTCTAGGGAAACGTAAGCGAACAAACACGGACCTTACGGTCGGTCCACTGGTGTCACTTTCCTCAATCGCTTTGTTCTTTTGCTCCTTGTGGTTGTTTCAGGAGACTTCAAGTTAGTGGGAGAGATAAATGTGTTGTCCAGCCACCCTATTTGCCAGAAGTCCGGTGGCGAGACCGAGGGTTTACTTTTCTGTCTTGGCTATCTCTGAGAGCACTTGGGAGTCGCATGATTACACATGTCAGCTTAACATCCCCAAACTAATTGGCTAAAAGTAAGACTTAATGAAACTTTAAAAGTCATTCTTATGATTTATAAAAACTCTACCCAGTAGAGGGAGGATGTAATGCTCTCACCCTTCTCTTTATAAAGAAACTTCCCGACTTGACGGAGGATTTTTCTCCTATTGATTTGATATTGGAGGGGTGGCTCAAAAGTTTTCTCTCTCCTTTGTGAAGGAGCATCACCGTTGCCTACAGACTAAAGTCTAAATGCCTCAGCAGGTAGTCGAAGCCCTCCATGACTTGACTGCAAACATTTGAGCCAATCTCCCTGAAACAACCTTCCAAACATTCACAGCCACACTTCACTGCTCCTCCCACACCAAACGTTGTACCACCTTTATTCCTGCTCATGCTGAATCCTCGGCCTGAAATATCCTCCCTCTCTATAGCCTTCCATTATCCTTGTTCAGAACCAACAGTTCATTCCTATGCATGACTGTAACACATCTTCATACTTCTGCTTAATGCTTTTGTAATGTTTATTTATTTATTTATTTATTTGTTTTTGAGAGAGAGAGAGAGAGAGAAGCAGAGAGAGAAAGAGACAGAGAGAACTGCAAGCAGGCTCTGCAATGTCAACACAGAGCCCAATGCGGGACTCAGACTCATGAGCTGCAAGATCATGACCTGAGCGGAAATCAAGAGTCAGACACTTAACCAAATGAGCCATCCAGGAGCCCCAGTTTAATATTTGCTATCTTGGTCTGGCCCGTTGTTGGCTGCTAACATCCATGTTTCATTCCATTGTTAGAAGCTCTTGAAGGCAGGTAGGAATTTAGGCACCAAATAAATGTTTGTTTAAATCTGTTTTTAAAAGAGGCAGACATTAGCTGTGGAAAATGAGCCAAGGATGAGCTCAAAGTTGGCAAATATAGGAAGTTTGTAGTGGAGAATTTCGCTCCCTCCGGTAAACAATAACACCAAATTGTACAACAAAATTGTGAGACCTCAGTAATTTCACAAATGTCCTCCTCAGCCTTGTCTGCCTGGTGAGAAGCCACCCATTCTTCTCCTCCCATTGAAGCATCGTCTTTTCTGGTGATAGCCCTGGGCAGAAGCAGCTATATCCCTCTCACATTCCCAAAATGTTTCGTACCAGATTCCTTTTGGAAAAAAAAAATCACACTGTTTTGTAATGGTTTCCTTACCTGCTTGCCTCTCCCCCTACTAGACTGTGACCTTTATTTATTTATTTATTTATTTTCAAATAGAATCTCACATGCACAGAATTAAATTAAGCAGAATCTTTGGTTCGTCATTGAACTCTGCATGGTCCCTCCATGCTATCTTTTTAGTTAAGTGAAGTCCTGTGTGGCTGGTATGGTGCTAATTTCTGGGAATCCACAGAAAATAGTACACATTTCCTGTCCTCAAAGAACTTCAAGCTAATGTCTCTTCTTCTTTGTAACCCCACCACTTAGCCTAGTGCCCGGCACATGGTAAGCGCCTCTTCTGATGAATCTGTTACCCCTGTCTGATTACTGACTGTTGGAGAGACCCAAAATTAGTTTTCGGAATGCTTTTTTTTTCCATCAACATGCTTCTGAGATTCTCATCTAGTCCCAAAGCCTTAAGTGTCGTCCTAAATACGTACTACTGGTCTCAATCCACATGCCAAACTCCAGACTTATCCATCCAACTCTCTCCATGAAATCTCTACCAGAGCATTTCATAGACAAGTCTCACACTTAACATATCCAAAACAGAATTCTTGATCCAACTCCCAGTCAGCCTGTCACCAAACCTGCATCTCCCTCAGTATTCTCCTTTTCTTTGAATTTACCCAGTTTCTTGGGGTGCCCGGGTGGCTCAGTCAGCTAAGCATCTGACTTTTGGGGGCACCTGGGTGGCTCCGTCGGTTAAGCGTCCGACTTTGGCTCAGGTCACGATCTCATGGTTCATGAGTTCGAGCCCTGCAACGGGCTCTGTGCTGAAAGCTCAGAGACTGGAGCCTGCTTCGGATTCTGTGTCTCCCTCTCTCTCTGCCCCTCCCCCACACATGCAGGGTTCTCTCTCTTTCTCTCTCTCTCTCTCAAAAATAAACAAATAAACATTAAAAAAATAATTTTTAAAAAAAGCATCTGACTTTTGATTTCAGCTCAGGTCATGATCTCACGGTTTGTGGGTTTGAGCCCCACATCAGGCTCTGCGTTGATAGCCTAGAGCCTGCTTGGGATTCTCTCTCACCCTCTCCCTCTCTTTGCCCCTTCCCAGCTCATACTCTCTCTCTCAAAATAAATAAACATTAAAACATTTTTAATTTACCCAGTTTCTTAAGCTACATTCCTTGCACTCATCCCTGACTCCTCTTTTTCTAACATCCTCACAGCTAATCCATCAGGACTGTTGATTTCACCTGATTATATGCTTCTTTGTTTGTTCGTTGTCTGTCTCCCACCAGGAACAAGCTCAATGAGGGTAGAAGGTTTGTTCATTTTGTTTACTACAGAATTCCTGGCATTTCACATATGACAGGGGCCCAATAAACATTTGTGGGATCAAATTTAAACAAATATTTGTGGAAGAAAGAACAAATGAGTGCATGGTATCTCAAGTCTGCCCTCTAGACAAAGAATTTTAGAGACCAGCACTATGCTTTCATCTAGAGTGAGCCACAAAGTTGTTTTCTGCTAATATTTTAGAACCAAGACATCAGACGTGCAATTCTTCTTTAATAAGAAGAAAACTGAGTGAAAGCTGTTTTTAAATCCTTCCATCTTGTAAAGAGGTAAACTATGTCAGAAGTATTTTGCTCCAAAGAATGGAAGAAGTCACGAATGGCTAAAACGTCTCTGATTGAATATTCCGGTCGAATATTGGCTTCTGCTACAAAATAAAATGCCACGTAGCCCCATAAAACGGGACTTTATTTTTTTCCAGGAAAAAAGAGGGAGAGAAAAGCACAGAGGTTGGAACCACAGCATTACCTACATGTCTGTTGTTTCCTGTAATGAGAATAAATGCTAACAGCAACTCCGGGCCTTCTCCTGCGGGATTCGAAGCAAACTGGGGTCACGTGTGGTATGCAAAGGTTAAATTATAGCATTAAAACTGGTGCATTCCCAAATGTACCAGATGGAACACTACCACAGTTCCTGGAATCTGGCCAGAGTATTTCAACTCCTGATCTAGGGAAGTGTTCCTGATAAATAAAGTCGGTCCCAGAAGCTGGACAGGAATAACATTTTCATGACCCTACAGTGTTTGTGTGAGTTTACTGGGCACCCCACCTCACCAAGGAAGAAGATTGCAGCCCCTTTCCAGCACTTGTAATCTTTCGAAAGGAATAGAAGAATCATAATTGCACATATAGATAACATTGTCATTTTAAGCCTCTATATGGAATCACATTGGAGACATTTATGGTCTCCCTCCGAGTGATTCAAGAGGCAGGTTTAACAATAAATGTCAACTCCTGTTACCTAGAGTGCCATACACGGATCACATGGTGAGGAGTCGAAAGGCAACACATTTCTGGAATAAAGTGAGTTCCGCACTCAAATAGAAGGTTCCAAAACCCAGGGAAAAACCTAGGAGGTCAATGCGTTCGTTGGGCCCTGTTTTATGTTTCAGTCATACCTTGAGACGCAAAATGAGTAATTATCTGCACTTCTGGAGGCAAATAGAACTTGAATCAATTGAGTTTTCATCTCCCAGGGATATGGTTCCCTAGTGCCTGTGACTATGTCTGTTAGTCCAGGTCCTTGGAGGAGCAGACACCAAAGTGACATTAAACATGGTAAAGGAATTTTGTTAGAGAGAAAATAGGAAGGGACCCAGGGAGCCATCAGACCCCATGGCAAGTCGAAGGCCTCCAAAGGCAGCAGAGAGGAAGGCAGTGTCCTAGACCACCAGGCGTTCTCAGGAAGGTTCAGGGGAACCATCAGGGAATCATCAAGCCAAAATCACAACAGTCCAGTATCTCCCAGGGCTCAATCTGCATTAGCATCCCTGCTAACGTTAGTGGCCGGCTGGAAGCCACTTGCAGGACATGTGGCCTTAGCATAAATAGAGCAAAGGAACTCAGAGCCCAGCAGTTGGGGCTCTCGGTCAACTGCACTCCCTGGAGTTGAGCGTTTGCAAGGGACATCCTCATCATTGCTCCATGAGAATTCTTATGATGCAGGGATAATACTAATGCAGGATAGTAAAGAGAGTATTTCCCAAGTTCATGACAAATGTTAATTTTCTCTTTCTGAGAAAGAAACTATAATTAGCTAATTAAGGAAAGCTCAAAAGAAACCATCTCGAACTTCTAGCTCTAAAACATCTCCGCTCCTGGTGCGCCTGAGTGGCCCAGTCAGTGAAGCGCCCAACTTTGACTCAGGTCATGATCTCGCAGTTCAAAAGTTCCAGCCCAGCATGGGGCTCTGGTGCCGACAGCTCAGAGCCTGGAGCCTGCTTCAGATTCTGTGCCTCCTTCTCTCACTGCTCTTCCCCCACTCGCACTCTGTCTCTCTCTCTCTCTCTTTCTCAAAAATAAAATAAAAAACATTAAAAATTTAAAAAAACAAAAAGATCTGTGCTTCTTTCCAGAGGCAGCTCATCCCAGAGCACCAGATACAAGACGGTTAAACACCACACAACTTTTGAACTCTAAGCACCATCATAAGCCTTGGAGCTGAATCTCCAAGCACAATACCTCCAAATCCTCGGGGACTTTCTGGATTAATCCATAAACTTTAACATTAAAAAGAAGGAAATGTCACCTTATTTCTAAAGGCTGAAAGAACTTGTAAGGTTCTGGTTGTTTGCATCTTCCTGCCAATGAGAGACCACTGGGGCTCTGGAGAAGTGACAGGAAAAATGGGGAGAGGAATTCCCAAGAGTCTAGAAAGGACTCTTTCAGAGTGGGATTCCCCAGACAAAGGAGGACAGAAGGGAAGGAAGCGACCTCCTGTTCCATAAGCCCAGCTAGTTTGCTCAACTTCTTGTAAGATGGCGGACTAGGAAGCAGAAGTCTACACGGCATCATTTTATTCCAAATGGGCATTAGAAGAAGAGAGAGCCGGGGGGAGACGGAGCACCTTTCAGTAGAGCAGAGTACTTGCCCTTTGATTTCCTAGGACAAGTTGTAAGAGGAAAGGGAACCGCCAGGTTCATCTAGGAGGGGCGTTAATGTGCCTCTGGGGGCCAGTTTCAAGCTGCCAAGCCTGACCAGCCTCAAGCCTAGGGTAGACGTAGGGAAACTCAGAAACTAAGAAACTGAATGGAGGCCTAGTGCCAACTTTGGATTCCATTTCCCTGGACCCTTCTTCACCCACCTGGTTGGGAGGAAAAGCCTGGCTGGGAGCCTGAGTTTGGAGACAGAGAGAAGACATCACAGCATCTCGGCAACCAATCCGTGGCCAGGCTTTCCTTGTTCCTCCTCCTCGGGGGTCTGGGACCCCATCCCGAGGGCCAGCCCGTCTAGTGGCAATCTCCGCAGTCGGCACCAAAGGGCTCTGGCCAGCAGAGCCAGGGAGGAACCTAAAAATAGTAAACAAAACAGACTCGACGGTCGTCTAGGATGACAGCAAAGGATAAAAGAAGGCAAAGTGGTCCCTGCTCACAGGGGAGAGGAAGGATGGAGACGGCTAATACATCACCTGCTACTGCTGAAAGGTTTACAAAAATCTGGTTATATTTTTTAATCATCTTGCATTTTAGACCTTTAAAGTACAAATATGGATTTCAAACATATCAAGGGAACAAATTAACTTAGAAAAATGGTAATGCTTTCCAAGGTTGCACCTGCCATGAAATTGCTCCAAGTTTGCATTTTCCCCAGGTCTCTGGTGGGCCATTAGGCCAGATTGATTGTCCTCCTCCCCTGAACAGCTCCCCCATTAGAGGGTTATTGTATGGAAATTAATGGAAGGTTGGGAACATTTTTTTGCAGCTGCAGTAGTTGGAGTCAGTTTTGATTAAGCGATAGAAGCCCAGCAGACGGGGGAGATCTCTTTGCTTTAGCTGCCTCCTTTATTATCACTGAGTCAGGCTTAGCGTTCACCGTGGCTCCGTGTGTCGATGTTCTGTCGCCTTTTGGACAGTGCTGTGTACATCGACTCCTCTGTGTTTTCTAAATGTTTCCCCACTCGATTTCCCCGTCAGTATTCCGCTTTGATGTGAAACTTAAAGCCAGTCTGTTCTTTGCGCGTTTTCGAGTTCCCTGCCTCACCACCGTCCCTCTCCCCACCCCTACCCCATCACTGCCTTTTTGGGAGACACAAGAAGAAACTAGGAATATTCCCCACCCTCCACCCTTCTATTCTACCTATCCCCGAAGAGAGACTATTGAAGGGGCCTAAACCAGCAATCAGAGCCTCATGGCCTCAGGGGATTTCTAGGTGCAAATTAAGCCTTGGACAGGCTGCTCAGAGAGCTGACAAGTGAGAGCTGACAGTTTGCCTCTCCTCCGGTTCTGTCAGGAGCTTTCAAACATCCCAGAAAAACTGGGGCTCTGGCAGATGAGGAGTTGATCTGCTTGTCATGCAGGGTCAACGTCAGACTAAAGCAATGGAGGGCAACAAGACATGATGGACCAGAAAAGTAAAGGGCGAGGTGCAAATTGTCTGCAGAGGGGTGGGAGAGGGACCCAGCGGGGCGCGGGATGGCGTGACCTTCTCTAGGTCTTTTCTGTCTAAAAATGCAAAACCTCAGAGCCTGTGCCCCACTTTCTACATTCATGCAAGCCCTCATTCATTCTCTCTTGCCATGAGCGTCTACTGCGTATCTTTCTGTCAAGTGTTGTGGTAGGTGCTGAAGCTGGGAGAAAAGAAACGGTAGACGAGGCTTGGAAAACACCCAGAACACCACTGTGGAGAAGGCAGATATGTAGGTGCAAAATTCCAGGAGAGTTTGTATAGCCCGGCGAAATGTTCTAGAAGAAATCCATTAAAAATGCCTTGGGAAGCATTGAGGTGGGGACGCCTCGGGGGACGAGCCAGGCTGGGTGAGACGGGTAGTGTGACGGTCCGAGTGAGAGCCAGTGAGGTCTCTCGCGCATTTATCCAGCCGAAGGCCTGTGTCAGGGCTCCCACCTGTCAGGAATGCATCCTCAGGTCCTCTCAGAACGCACACGTCCAAGGATGTGTTGCTGTTGTTGTTGTTGTTGTTGTTTTTTAAAAAAAGGATAACTAGGGGCGCCTGGGTGGCTCAGTCGGTTAAGTGTCCGACTTCAGCTCAGGTCACGATCTCGCGGTCCGTGAGTTCGAGCCCCGCGTCCGGCTCTGGGCTGATGGCTCGGAGCCTGGAGCCTGCTTCCGATTCTGTGCCTCCCTCTCTCTCTGCCCCTCCCCCGTTCATGCTCTGTCTCTCTCTGTCTCAAAAATAAATAAACGTTAAAATAAATAAATAAATAAATAAATAAATAAATAAATAAATAAAAGATAAAAAAAGGATAACTCCAAAAATTGCCATCTAGTAGTTTAATAAGTTCCCTGACATACTGAATAACATCTCCTGCCTCTGGCAAGTGAGGACGGGGTCAACCTAAAATAGATATTTGCCAATGGTAGAGACTGGACGGCTGGCCCCCCGCTTGATGGATGATTCCAGGACAGCCTCTGAGTGGGCTGCCCAGCCCACACCATTGACCTCATGAATCTTCTCCTTAATCCACGGAGAAAATTAGCTCCTGCCTCCGAAGAGTGCTGTCCGCCCGGAAGCTATCGTTCCTGTGTGGAACAAAAGCAGGCCTGGATTTTCTTCCCAGAATTTAGTCGCAGAGAAGCAGGGGACACTTGCGTTCCCCAAACCCGTCCCAGCCCCCACCCGTGCCCGGCACCGCCCCCCCTTCACTCCTCTATCATCTTGCCCATGTCCAAGGCTCCCACCTCTCATGTTCCCCGTACCCGGGTTAAGAAGTCTGTTGTGAGAGCACCAGCTGTTATCATGAAGACGCAAAAGCCAATTGGCCATTACTATCTCAAATTCCTCCTGCTTAAATCAGTCTGGGGATTAATGTTGGACACCTCCAAAATGATATACTAGAAGGCAATTTCTCTTTCCCCCTTTGGGCAGCCACCTTCCACCTGGTCCAGTAATCCTCTAAGCTCATTTGGGAATCCAGCTCATCTCGGGCCCTTTAGTAGCCTTAAAGGGACAAGCTGACTCCCTGGGGTTGGTAATGTATAATCCCGATAGCATCCTCTTGGAGGAAAAGGAGGGAGGCTCCATCTAAGGGCTGCCTCCCGCTGAGAGCTTGGACTACAATTCCTGCCTCTCTCTCTCTTCTCTTTTTTTTTTCTTTCTATCTATCCCTCCCACAAACAGTGAAATACAACGGTGGTAAAAAGTCTTGTGAGTGTCTAGCCCATTGTAGGTATTCTCATAGCATGGAGGTTGTGATTATTCTAGCTCCTGAAGCGCCTGGGGGTGCTTATCCTGTTTTTAGTTGCTCTAAAAGTAAACTGTTGCCTGCTGCTTTGAAAGCATGGGGTAATGTCAGCTCATGATACCTCATCTACTGGAGAAGCTAGTTCCCATGGCGAAAGCACTCTAATGACATCGGTCTGATAAAACGCTTCAGGATTGAAAACCCCCATTCCCATTCCCACTTTGAAAAGTTTACTTCGACAGTATCTTAGCCTAATAAAGGCATCGTGGGTTCGGGGTAGGCTGGTTTTCGGCTTGCAAGACTTCTAAAGGATAACCTCAAGTATGTTTTCAACCCGAGATGTCATTAACATGACTCACCTTTTTTTGTTCAGGGCCCCCTCTGAGTGTGGCTCTGAAGAACAGGACTCAGGCATGTGTTTGGGGAGCCTTCCATTGATTCCCCAAAATAGATGATCTAAACAGCAAGCACAGACAGCTTATTTGACATCAGTGGTGACGTTGATAACAGGGACACAGATAGACCAGGCAACGAGCATGACTTGGTAGACTGCCAAGCTGACAAGGGACAGCAGTCACAAAGAAGATTCTACATCAGTAAAGCCCGGGCCAAGAGGCAGTGCCGGATCTGACCAGTAAGTAAGCAAAGCATTGAGTCCTTTCTTCTAAGACAGAATAATCTAGAGAGTTGTCTGTTTTTACCCAGGCACCCACTTCCACATACTTCCAGATTCAGTCAGACTTTGAGACACTAAGAATCATGAATTCTCATCTAAGATAACCCCCTTGAAGATTCCCAAGATGCACCTTAAAGGTAGAAGGGCATAGGCTTGTATGAAAATCCTCAGGGGGGAAAAGCTATAGGCTTCCTAAAAAAAAAAACCCTCACATACATAGAATCTTCGCTTATAATAAGAGGCTCATGAGATCTCTGAAGCCTTAGGACACACAGCAGAATAGGAAGCCCCTAGTGTAATAAGTTCTGAGGTTGCCCACCAGAGAAATGAATGTATCCCTTCATTCACTCAATGAAGTTATATTCAGTGTCTATGAGCTACCTAGTCCTATATTATGAGCTACCTAGTCCTATATTATGAGCTACCTAGTCCTATATTATGAGCTACCTAGTCCTATACTAGATGATACGGGAGAATATAAAGGGGGGGAATCCTTTCTGCCCCCAGTAAAGTGACAGTCAGGTGTGAGAATGGCAAGAGGAGATCCTGGCTGAACCTAAACAGAAATTTCTGATGGGAGACTGATGCTTTTCCTTCCCCAGTGTTCATTTTCACAGGTTGATTCATGTGGGAATGGGGACCTTCTCTAGAGGGGGAAACAAAACAAAACAAAACAAAACACCTTCACTTCTCAGTGTTGATGTCCAGTGAGGAATAGACTTTTCTGAAATTTGGGGATGAGTTTGAGGAAGAACCTAATGAAGGCCAAACCACAATGGAGGACTGTGGGATCTACCCCTAAAAGACATTCTAGGGGCGCCTGGGTGGCTCAGTGGGTTGAGCGCCCGACTTCGGCTCAGGTCATGATCTCACAGTCCATGGGTTTGAGCCCCACGTCGGGCTCTGTGCTGACAGCTCGGAGCCTGGAGCCTGCTTCGGATTCTGTGTCTCCCTCTCTCTCTGCCCCTCCCCTGCTCGTGCTCTGTCTCTCTCTGTCTCAAAAATAAATAAAAACATTTAAAAAAATAAAAAAAAGAATATTAGCGATGCAGACACTCATGCAACTGTGGCTAGGAAGAGAGTGAGGGCGGTGGCAGAGGAGGTATGCAGGAAGACGAGTTCCCCTGGGGCGAGAGAAATCGAAACAGATACTGCTGAAACCCAGCAACTTTGAGGGTGGAAAGTCTCAAGCTGGGTATCCATATTGGTACCATTTTGCTGGCCACACAGGCTGATGAGCTTTGCCCTTGTTCACATGAGAAGCACACAACATCACGACTGCTGTTCAAAATATCTAACAACCCAAACAGTATGGGCATCAACCAGTAAAAACAAACACCAGCCATAGGACTAGGGATAGGGGGCCCCTTACGGAGCCAGGTGTAAGCCTAATAGCAAGATGACAAGGAGGTCTGAGAAGGTCCCAGAGTGGGGACCGGTACAGCCAGGATGATGGTGGGGGCAGTTTGCTTAGGGATTCAGAGTAACGGTTATTTACACACCACCACAGAAGTCTTTCGATATCTTTTTTTTTTTTAAACGTTTATTTATTTTTGAGACAGAGAGAGACAGAGCATGAATGGGGGAGGGTCAGAGAGAGAGGGAGACACAGAATCTGAAACAGGCTCCAGGCTCTGAGCGGTCAGCACAGAGCCCAATGCAGGGCTCGAACTCACGGACCGCGAGATCATGACCCGAGCCGAAGTCGGACGCTTAACCGACTGAGCCACCCAGGCGCCCAATAAGTCTTTCGATATCTTAACCACCTGTATAACCACACTGGAACATGCCAGCTAAATACCAACACTGGACGAACTTAACCAAGAATACGAGGCATATTTGATTAAATGTCGCTTGAGAATCGAAAAGAGCTGAATGCATGGAAACAGAGTAGAACCGTGGTTACCAGGGGCTGGGGGCGGGAGCACTGGGGCGATGTTGCTCAAAGGGTATGAACTTGGACTTAGAAGATGAATAAGTTCTGGGTTTCTAATGCACAGCATTGTGATTATAGTTAACAACACTGCATTACATACTTGAAAGCTATCAGGAGACTAGACCCTAAATGTTCTCGCCACAAAAAGGAGATGATACTTACCTGATGTGGTAGAGATACTAGCTAACGCTATGGGAGTAATCGTGTTGCAATATGTAATTGTGTCAAATCAAGGCATTTTACGCCTCACACTTACACAATGCTACATGTCAATTACATCTCAACTAAAAAGGGATAACAAAGGATTTTTAGGGGGTGCTGGAACTCTTTTGTATCCTGTGTATGATATAGTTACACAAGTCTATATATATGTCAAAATTCTTGGAACTGTACCCTGAAAGAAAAAAAGGTCAATTTTACTGTATGACCATTGAAAAAAATAAAATAAAATTACCATCCTCCCCAGAAGAGTCACTTGAGAGGCCCAGGCAACACACACTATAGGATCAAACCAGGAAGAGATGTCCCCACTGGCAGCAGAGGAAAAAGGCAGGCAGACTGGATGGTGGGAAGAAACTCACATTGGACTAAAAATCAGAGACGGGCTCTGGTTCCAAACCAGCCCCTTACCTAAGCCCTGCGACTTAGACATCCCCGTCAAATGTGAGAAGGTACCTAGGGAAGAAGTACCTTGGCGAAGTAGACACGGACCTGGCCGTGAAGGTTGTAAGGGCCAGGCTAAAAAGTGTAAACTTCAGAGCCACGCTATGGAGTCAATGTCGCCCAGGGGTGTGAGATAAGAATGACAGAGAGAAGAAAGGCTTCAAGTTTCTCAGCAACATATTTCCTGAGCAGGTGTTTGGCTGGAGATCTGAGTGTTGTGATTGTCATGTGGCCAACAAGAAAATGTCAACAGCAACATTTAATAGCTTTTGGTAGAAGTAATATAAGAAATCCAGGCAGAAGGAGAAATAGCTGTGGCTTGAGTCCTGTCCAACTGACTGCCACCTGCCATTAGGCAGAAAAGGGAAACAAGGATGAAAAAAATAACAAGGCATCAGAGGAATACAAATCAAAGAGATGGCAATCGATGGGCTCGTCTGTAGCCCGAGATATGAACAGAGAGCAAGAGGGGGAAAAGAGTGGCCACATTCCCACAAAGTTACTGCTGCCCCAGCTCGAAAGACTGCTGGGTGCATGATCACCACCCGTGTCAGTGATGGAACCAAGCAGGAAGTGGCAAAGCGTATTTAGTGCCCTGGACCGTGCCTCCTCGTCGCCATAGGCTGGGAGGAAGACACGTGACGTAAATAACACTGTGTGAATGACAATGACTAGGAAGTGACAGGCCCACATAGCTCTTGTCTGTGAAGATTGACCGCTGGTGGCCCCCTGATGGCAATGGCCCCTTCAAAGGGCTCATCCTTCCAGAAGCCTGCTCCAACACTTACATCTGGCAGCATCTCCCTTCTGTGCGCTTCATCTGAAGACTGCATTCTGACATGTCTTATCTGAATACCATCTTGTATTGTTATTCAGTTTGGCTCCTCCTGCTGGCTTAATTCCTCTACTGAACTCTAAGTTCCACAATGACACTGGCTGTGACTTTTTTGTTGGTGGTGTTTTTGTGTTTAATGACACACAACGCTTTGTATTCTGCTGGGTACATAAACAGGAGATATTCAGTAGACAGTTATTGAAATCCACTTAAATAAAATCATAGATTCTGTAAGCACTTACTGAATGCACACCATGACCCAGATGCTGGATCAAAGCAAAGGAGAAAGGAGAGGTTCTAGCACACAGTAGCTGCTCAGTAAGTATATGCTCTGACCCTGGGAAGTTCAGGGTGCCAGGAAGGTATGTGAGGCTTCCTAGCCAAGATATCCAGAGAGAGACGAAGCATCAGAAGGCAGCAGGTTTTCAAGTTGCCAACGTGAGATGTGTTACCCCAAGAAGCAGTGAAGCCTGAAACCTACCAGGGAAGCATTCAGAGCCACATCAGTAGAATAAACCGTCCACCATACCAGCTCCAAACCCATTTTGCTTTACATCTCTGACTTCCTCCAGTCTGCCAAAAGTCTCCAGAGAGGTTCGGGAAAATACTACATCTGTAAAACAAGGGGAAGACGCTATGAGAAAAGAAATAATAAGAAAACTATTGGAGGGAATGCCTGGCTGGCTCAGTCAGTAGAGCATGTGACTTTTGATCTCAGGGTAGTGAGTGCAAGTCCCATGTTGAGCATGGAGCCTACCTGAAAAGAGACGAGTAGAGGAGGGAAGGGAGGGGAGGTGAGGGAAAGGAAGAGAAGAGAGAAGAGAGAAGAGAAGAGAAGAGAAGAGAAGAGAAGAGAAGAGAAGAGGAGAGGAGAGAAGAGGAAACTGTTGGAAATGAAGGGTGTGGGGGGGGGGGCAGCCTTAAAAAATGGAAAAATGGAAAAAATGCAAAGGATAAGAGACATAGGCATTCAGTTCAGTCCAGGAGATCCAGCATTGAGTAAGAGGAGTTCCAGAAACTTAGATCTGAAAAACAGAGGAGAGGAGATTGTCAAATGAGTAACAGTCGATTTCCCAGGAATGAGCAGACACGTTAATTTCAAAGTTTAAGTGCTAACAAAATCCTAAGCAGTTTAAAGTGAAAAATAAAGACCCATACCTCCACAGACCTTTTTGAAATTTCAGAACACTAAGGCAAAGGAGAAAATAAACCTTCTAAAAAAGATGGGGGGAGCAAAATAAAACAGAAAAAATGATAGAACAACAAGAATCAGACTGACATCAAACTTCTCATTAATAACAAATTAAGTGCTAAAAAGACAATCGAGCAATGTTTAAAATACCCATTTTATTTCACTTCCACACAAAACCTGTGAGACACTTCTTGCCACCTCTGATCTTTCCTTCCACATGGAGACAACTCTGTGTGCATAACACTCCTAAACTCTCCACCCACCTCACAGAGAAAGATCGACTTAATCTGATTTGTGGGTTTGGGAGAAGGAATTAGACATACAATCTAGCTCCTTCTTCTGCTTCCCTTTTCTGTGGAACAAGCTTCTCACAGGAAGCAAAATTCCGCCCTGCCCCTATAGACTATAACACACTGGGCTCTGGTCCTCATGGATAAAGTGGCTTAGCTCTATGGTTCAGCATTTGGAAGCCGGCTCGCTCGCAGACACATTGTATTTCATCTCATAGAAGACACCATCAAGTGGAAGGCTGACCCGTTATTTCATGTACCACAAAGAAAGTAAAAGACTAATAATTAAGCAATGCAATCCTTTCTATCACTTTGAATTTTTTAATACCTGTTGAATGAGACTGTTTCTTTTAGACATATTTTAGTGTTTGTGAGCTATCACCCTTCTGCATGCATAAAAAGGAAAATAAGTTGGTCATCATTTTTCTAAAAAATTTACAGAGCCTGGTTTTTTTTTGTTTTGTTTTGTTTTTTATTTTTTTATTTTTTTTTCAATATATGAAATTGATTGTCAAATTGGTTTCCATACAACACCCAGTGCTCATCCCAACAGGTGCCTTCCTCAATACCCATCACCCACCCTCCCCTCCCTCCCCCCCCACCCCCCCACCCCCCCACCCCCATCAACCCTCAGTTTGTTTTCAGTTTTTAAGAGTCTCTTATGCTTTGGCTCTCTCCCACTCTAACCTCTTTTTTTTTTTTCATCCTCTCCCCCATGGGTTTCTGTTAAGTTTCTCAAGATCCACATAAGAGCCTGTTTTTTTTTTTTAAGTGTATTTATTTTGAGAGAGAGAACAAGCACACGTTTACAAGCGGGGGAAGGGCAGAGAGAGAGAGGAAGAGACAGGATCCCAAGCAGGCTCTGAGCTGTCAGCACAGAGCCAGACACAGGGCTCCATCCCCTGAACCAGGAGATCATGGCCTGAGAGAAAACCAAGAGTCAGCTGTTTGACTGACTGAACCACCCAGGCTCCCACCCCCAGAGTCTAACACGTTTTGACCCAGAGTCATCTACATCTTTTTTTTTTTTCAACGTTTTTTATTTATTTTTGGGACAGAGAGAGACAGAGCATGAACGGGGGAGGGGCAGAGAGAGAGGGAGACACAGAATCGGAAACAGGCTCCAGGCTCCGAGCCATCAGCCCAGAGCCCGACGCGGGGCTCGAACTCACGGACCACAAGATCGTGACCTGGCTGAAGTCGGACGCTTAACCGACTGCGCCACCCAGGCGCCCCATACGTCTTTAATTCGTAGTTCTCCCTTTTCCTTTTTGCCGGCAAGATGTCGTACGGGACTCAAAGCGCTCTGTGATTTGCTTCTACAGACATCCATTCTGCCGATGGTAATGGTGGCACTTTACCCTTTCGAAGGCGTCAGTAGAAGGTTTTTAGGCAACAACCAGGACTTACGTTCCTTCTGTAAATGATCTTCAGTAGTTTATTCACAGAAACATCCAGAGGTTCAGTGGCCTGGTCTTGCCCGCAAGAGTAACTCAAGTTCGCGTCTGTACAGGTACCGATAATGTCATGACGGCCACCTGGCCGGAAGCAATGGTAAGATGCCGTTGATTGCGAAATGCACCTTCAGTCCCAAGATGTTCAGTGTGAGGGGCCCCTGGGTGGCTCCGTCGGTGAAGCATCCGACTTCGGCTCAGGTCATGATCTCGTGGTTGGTGAGTTCAACCCCCCACGATGGGCTCTGCGCTGACAGCTCAGAGTCCGGATCCTGCTTTGGATTCTGTGTCTCCCTCTCTCTCTGCCCCCCCCCACACTCTGTCTCTCTCTCAAAAATATATAAACATTTAAAAATAATTTTAAGAAGAAAGAAACAAGGATGTTCAATGTGAACAGAAAGGACATCCTACAGTCAATAAAATATAGTAACAACCATTTTCTTTAGTAGCAGCTTAATCACTAAAAACGTGGATGCTTAGTTTCTCATCTGTTTTATTATTTTGTCATATATTCCAATGTATCCAAAACTTGGATGGAAAGGAGGACCACCATTTATTAGGTCCCTTCAAATCCCCATAGTGAGTACTTTTATTACTCCCACTTTGCAAATTAGAACACGGGGCTCAGCAAAGTGGAGTCACTTGTCCAAGAATTCACAACTCAGGGGCAGAATCAGACCGACTCCCGTGCGCGAGGTGACAGCAATAACTACCCTGCAAGTTGGCTTTTGTAGACTACCTGAGGAAAAGAGTTTCAAAGGATAGATCAAACTGACTTGTGAAAAGGCTCCAGAATAGAATGGCTCAAAGACGTGAGACAGCGTGGCCCTTTCGGGAACCTCTAGGGATTTCCTCAGGGCCGGAGAGCATGAGGCGAAGGGAAGGGGGGGGTGAAGAGCTGACATTGCCCTTTCAAAGGATGGTGAGCGGTTTTGTGAAATAGTTCCTTTTTTTGTTTTTGTTTGTGTTTTCCCAACTTCAACACTGTTGCCCTGGGAAGCCTTTCTCTCTCTTGGAGTCCGGATGAGGCGTCCCTGCTATTTGCTCCCATGGAAACTTGTATTTCTTCTATCTGAGAACTGATCACACTTCACTATAATTACTGATCCAACTCTCTCTACCCCTAGCTATAAATAAGCACTGTGAGCAGAACTCTATTCCCAGAAGTCAGCACGGAGCCTGGCACAGAGTAGGTGCCCCCAAACCGTTCGACATAAATACATAACTCAGTGAGAGGTAGACCTCCCATCCTCATCCTGGTTAGGGCCCCTGGAGTGGAATACCAGAGAAGTCCGGGGCTGGGCACTTTCGGAGACTTGTCAGAGCTTGACGGTAGAGCGACTGTCAGAGGGCGAATCCTGCTCCATTCACTTGAATGGGCTGGGGGGAATATCTCCGTTTTGAATGTGTGGGCCTGAGCGCAAACCCAGTGGGTCCTATCAAGATTCAAGATCAATACTCATAAGCCATCCACAGGCTACATGCATAAGGCCTGCTCGCTGAGTAATTTCGCGTCCCCAACCCACAAAACGTTTGCGATTCCCAGCACATTTTTGCAAACCATTTGATTTCACCTGGAACAGATTGCCATCAGGAGGAACATTTTCCAGGTGGGGAGTTCCCCTCTGTCTCACCCTTGGCAGCCCTTCATGACATTCCCTGGCACGTATCTGCATCCTTATGCTGTGAACCTTTTCCCTCTAACCTCTTTCCTGGGCTAATGGAGCCCTTTTCAGCAGCAAATCATTCCTTGTGCCTGTAATACATCTTTTCTTCCCCGGATTTGCTCCACGGGTATAATTGGCTGCAGCTACCTCCCCTCTGTCCATAACACCATAGATCATACCAGCAGAGACGGATCCCTGGTGAACCAGAACATGCTTATGACTTCAGGAAGGCATTAAGATACGCATATTTTATTTTAACATCCTTTGGGTATAGACAGGGCAGCCAAGGCTTGTGTCTTCCTAAACAACTTGCCTGGCTAAATAGTCAACGGCTAAAATAATGCATTGTACACGTTACGTCTAGTAAAAACGGAAGGCCACTTCTAGGGGCAGACGAGGCCAGAATCTTCCCTTCCTATGACCCCCTTCTTTGAGTGATGGATGAAGTCTGTGCTTCTGCTGCAGAACATGAACTCAATTAAAATAGATCCTATACATTGCTGCCAGAATCACTTTTGAGTGTTCCCATCCTATAAACATATCATATTATAATATAAATGTGGAACCTGCTCACTTTATTGTCTCAGTCCCTTCACAGTTCATTGATTAACCAGATGCCAAGCATACATCCCTTTTACTATGCGTGTGTGTGTGTGTGTGTGTGTGTGTGTGTGTGTTTTATCGTGGAGGATGCATTATCAATCCCATCCAAAGTTCCTCACTAAGGTTTTTTCCTATCAATTGTTTCCTTATGGTTCACAGCATATGGACAGTTTATTCTCTCATGAATCCTCAATGGGCCATTCGTGTCCTTGATAATAATAACAGCATCAGTGGATGCGTTCCCATTTCAGGATATACCATTATCTTGAGCTAATTTAATTACGCTGCACTACAGCATTGTATCGTGGCTTCCCATTGTCCATCATGCTGTTCTCCCACACCCCGAATAAATGTGTTCCCGAGCCAATGAGGCTCATTTTTTCTCCTTTGAGAGGCATAGGGAGTCCTTGGGTGAGAGTTCAAGGACAACAGGGTGAACGGGAAGGGGGCGGCAAGGGGGACACAGGAAAAGACTATGAAAAAGAATAAAGATTACTCTCATCAGTTTGCCTTGGTGGCTCAGTCAGTTAAGTGTCCAGCTCTTGGTTTCTGCTCAGGTCATGATCTCATGGTCTGTGAGTTTGAGCCCCAAGTCGGGCTCTGCGCTGACAATTTGGAGCCTACTTGGGATTCTCTCTCTCTCTCTCTCTCTCTCTCTCTCTCTCTCTCTCTCTTTCTCTCTCTCTCTCTCTGCTCCTTCCCCACTCATGTGCATGCCCATGCGATGTCCCTCTCTCTCTCCCCACCCCACCCCCATCTCTCTCTCTCAAAATAAATAAATAAACTTTAATTACACTTATTTATTTTTGAGAGACAGAGTGAGACAGAGTGTGAGCAGGGGAGGGGCAGAGAGAGAAGGAGACACAGAATCCCAAGCAGGCTCCAGGTTCCAAGCTGTCAGCACAGAGCCTGACACGGGGCTGGAACCCACGAACCGTGAGATCATGACCTAAGCCGAAGTTGGCCGCTTAAGCGACTGAGCCACCCAGGCGCCCCAATAAATACATAAACCTTAAAAACAGATTGCTCTCGTCAAGAGGTCCGTGGCCCAATAGAATGAGCATCAACAGCTCTGACATCTACCAGCTTTCTGACCTTGGAAAATTTTACTTCTTTCACATCTACGAAAGAGACACGAGGCACTTTGTATGACTCTTTAGAAAAATTAATAAAATAAGGTATGTCTCCCTAGCGCATGATTGGTATTTCATTAATATTAGGTCCTTTCATTTCTTCCTGTTTCTTAACTCGAGTTTCTGCAGTGGATGCCGTTAATACCCATCGCAGGTGTGCGCTGTTCTAACAAAAGGTGTGTTTCTAAATAAAGGGTGTAAATTAGGTTGGAGAAATGAGTCATATTTTAAATGCAGTGGAGGGTGTGTTGTTTAAAATTCTCCTGTGCCGCAATTTTTTTTTTTTCTGAAGCCAAATCATCCCCCTCCGCATAACAAGTGTCCATAAAGCGGTCGATTGCTGTGTAGGATCATTTCTCTGGCTGAGTTACAGCCCTCCTCTTCTATGTGGTCATTGACATAATAATAACGTCACCGAATAACACTTACTGAGAGCTTACTCTGTATGCCGCACTAGATCTTTATACGTACTCCTCACATCCTCTATGAAATTGATATCACGTTATGCCCCTCTCACAGATGAGCACGTTGAGACATAGAAAGGTCATACAACACGTTCAAGGTCACGCAGCGGGGGGCAGGCCTAGATTTAAACACAGGCCGTTGGGCTCTTCCGAGTCAATTCAGGGGAGAGGCTCACTCTCATGGGAACCAAAGAGATGAAAAGTCTACCTGCCCTAACCCAAGACTTCTTAAGGACCTACACCATACTCTCAACATTTCCTTTAAAACTGCCTTTGCCACTGGTGCCAGAGATGAACTCCGCCACCTGGTTCCTCATCCTGCCAGAGGGGCAAGATAGACGGCATTCACCTTAAAATTGTGCAATTGTTTGGACTCTTCCCAAAGACTCAAAATCTCGCTTTCTCCATCCACACACAGACTTACACTGGCCGGGACCCTGGTTATGCATCAGACTTGGACACCTAGAGAAAGGAGAATGGGAAACACTGATGGGCCTAGGGTGGAACATAAGAGGTTAGGGTATAAGTCGTCTGAACAATTCCATCAACTAAGATCGAGGAAGTTGGGACTCTGAATATCTAGTTCTGTGCCAAACCTCATGCTGGGTATTTTTAACAGGACTGAGTAAAAGAGGTGCTTGGATGCAAAATTTGAGGAGGCTCTTAATTCCAGGCTTGTGTCAGTGCCAACCCTGGTTGTCATATTCTCATTTCACTGAACTATTATGAAAACCTTCATAGGGCAGTGTTAATAGCTCAACATACTGGCATTCCATCTAGAAAGAGAGATAAGAACTCAGCTCCAAAGCCAACGTATCTTATCAACCGTGTATTTAGAAATTTATCTTTTTAGGTTCACCTCTATGTTACTCCAAATTTAACCCCCTTAAAAAGTAAACGATTCTTAGCTTTCTAAACTCATTTATTCCAGGATCCATCTAAACAGTAAAAATAGCTCTACTATGCCTGTCATTCAAAGTGACTCATCCCAACTCTCCACTTCATTGGAGAGATGGGCTTATTTTCAAAGAGGAAAATGCAATAAGAACAGGTAAGAGGAGCATGGGCCCGATGAGTTGCAAAGGTTTACTAGGTTGCACAGCATTATAAATGCTTAGAGAACCCAACTTAGTGTTAGGAGTCCCTACCTTCAAAACGGCTTTAACCCAAGCTGGCGTCATTCTCCAATCTTGAAAAAAACCTTCCTATCACTCTACCTTTCTACTTTTGATGATCCCTTAAAAAATCAGTTCAATTCCCTGCGAAAAGTGGATATATTTTATTTTACCCAAATGGTTTTGAACAAGAAGGCATTATCCATACATTCCCGAAGATCCCAGTGGTTGGGATCATGCCTATTATGTGACTGGCACCTCTTTTCTCTCTGAAGAAGCTCAGGGCTCACTTCAACGTAAGCTCTAGTCAGGTGTCGTTTTCAGTGACAAGCTCTGTGTTTCGGGCAGTGGCAGTTCTCATGATGATTGTTCTCCTTATCACTTTCAACAGCCTGGTTAGCGCTTCTCCCCAGGACCATAGAAGTTCACCATGCCCAATGACCTGAGCTGGCCGGGGTTGAAAGCCTAGCTCTACACAGCTTGAAATTCACATTACGTGGTCCTCAGCAGGCAGGACCAGAGCTTAGGGGGCATAAGTGAAAAAAGAAAAAGCGTGTTTTTCTTGAGGCAGGTTGGAGAGAGAACATGAAAGGCAAGGAGGATCTGACCTGAAAGAAAGCTCCTGCTCTGCAGAGGCCACTGTTGTGGGAGTGCCACCAGGGTGCCCTCCACTCAGACTCTTTCGAATGGGGACAGTGGTCCGGTTGGCCTGGTCATCAACGTAAGACACTGCCATCGGAAGTGGGCCACTGTCTGAGCCAGCTTGGGAAAATGTTAGCAAATGGACAGTAGCTGCCATGTCCTGCTTAATAACCTGTGTACTCTCATGACAAACCTAGTTATGAAAAGCCATCAAGAAAAGAGGCCATCCCTAAGTGTAGACACATACTCCTTGGCCAGGTCTCCTGATGTAAAATATGTTGAAAGACATATTAGGTCTCTGGCTCTAAGAAATCGGGTCTTAGATGGTCTACCAGTAGAATTTGATCCCTCTGAGGTCTTTCCAGAATCCGGAGATGTGAGACTTTCAGGGTCAAAATACAGGTACTTCTTGGCTGGCTAGAACCCAACACGCTTCTTGTGAATAGGGTTAATCCAGGACCAGGGATGTTGGGTCAACCCAGCCTACCTACCCCATTCATGAGGCAAGCCTTGGTGCCCTCTAGATGAGAAGAATGGGCAACACAACAATATTTATTACTCATCCTTTTCCTGTCCCTTTGAAACATGCCTGGCATTGCCTTGCAGATGGCTTGGGAATGAATCAAATAGCTACCAAGGGAACCTGCATTCAGCCTTAGGTATTCATCTGGGAGAACAGGAGGCAGCCACCTGTATCCGCGGCTTCTTGGCACCAACTGAACTAAATACCTTGGCTCCCGTTTGAAGTCGTTAGCCAAGACGGCAGCTCAGCTTGGACCTGGCTGTTAGTACTTGCAACATGACTTCCCAAGTAACACTTATCCACTGGCCTCACATACTGTAACTAAAGATAAGGATGAACTGTGTATTACCAGACAGACCTAAATCTCATACGGCCCAGCCTGACGGAGGAAGAGACATTTACTGAGCAACTACTACGTGTTAGTTCTGGATTAGGAGCTATGTATCAGCCGTGGTCTGTAGCTTTGAAGATCCTGCTGCTTAACTGGGAAACAAGACATACGATGCACATAATCACTGTTCACAATACAAGCAAGGATATATTTAAATGCTAAGTCAAGGGGCGCCTGAGTGGCTCAGTCAGTTAAGCATCCAACTTCGGCTCAGGGCATGATCTCACGGTTCGTGGGTTTGAGCCCCCGCATCAGGCCCTGTGCTGACAGCTCAGAGCCTGGAGCCTGCTTCAGATTCTGTGTCTCCCTCTCTCTCTCTCTCTGCCCCTCCCCCACTACGTTCTGTCTCTCTCTCTCTCTCTCTCTCTCTCTCTCTCTCAAAAATAAATAAATGTTTTTTAAAAAGTTAAATTGTGGGGCGCCTGGGTGGCGCAGTCGGTTAAGCGTCCGACTTCAGCCAGGTCACAATCTCGCGGTCCGTGGGTTCGAGCCCCGCGTCAGGCTCTGGGCTGATGGCTCAGAGCCTGGAGCCTGTTTCCGATTCTGTGTCTCCCTCTCTCTCTGCCCCTCCCCCGTTCATGCTCTGTCTCTCTCTGTCCCAAAAATAAATAAAAACATTGAAAAAAAAAATTAAAAAAAAAAAAGTTAAATTGTGAGGTAAAGGCTGAATGCTTTAGAAATGTTGAATGAGAAAGGCAGTAATAGCTAGAGAACCCTAAGAAAATGCCTTAGTTTGTTAGGGCTGTTCTAACAAAGTAGCAGAAATTAGGGGCTTCAATGACAGAAATTTATTATCTCACAGTTCCAGAGGTTAAAAGTCCCAAATCTAGGTGTTGGCAGGTTCTCCGTGAGGAGAATCTGTTCCATCTTCCCTAGCTTCTGGGGGCTTGCTGGCGTCTTTGACATTACTTGGCTTAGAGACACATCGCCCTAATCCCTGCTTTCCTGTTCACGTGGCATTCTCCTCGTGTGCACATCTGTCTCCCAGTTTCCTCTTCTCACGAGAACAGGTGTCTTACTGGATTAGGGTCCGCTCTAATGATCTCCTCTCGACTTGATCCTCTGCAAAGAACCATTTCCAAATAAGATCATATCTACGGGTATCAGGGGTGAGGACTTGAACATCTTTTAGAGGGGTACAATTCAACACATAACAGGAAGATGTCCGGTGAATGTGAACCCTGAGATGTATGCTGAAAGATACAAAGGATCCGTACACGTGGAGATCAAAAGAAAGCCGTCTGCCTTCTGGATAGGAAATGGCATTTTTAAAAAGGACATGAAGTGTAGAGTGACCAAAAGCATGAGTGTGGTACAGAGAAGCCAGCCCGTTAAAAAGGATGTCCTTGAAAATCAAGTCGAATAGAGAGTGTGGGTCTATGATGGAAGGTCTTGGCTGACAGGCAGAGAATGCAAGAAAGGGACCAAAGGACCGACGCTGGCAATGTTCTAGGAAGACGAAGAGAACAGGATGAAGTGGAGAGAAAAGAGGGAGGACTGCCTCTCGTGCCGACTGCCTGGACCTGTGCCCTCGACCCGCAGCCAAGACGCCACCAAGAAGTGCAGGGAAGTTCATGCTTCGCGAGTTGACTTTTGACCAATGGGAGGCCAACGAGTCCCCTACTCTCCTCCACCTAGAGAGATAGTTAATTCTCTAGGCCTTTCAGGAAGCCTAGCCGAAGACCATCCGTTGCACTGGTTATAAAGCTGTTGCTGGCTCAGCAATGCTTCCCTTGTGCTTGCCCTTCCCTTTTACTGTCTTAGCTTTCTTATATCCTAACAGTTCTTTCCACTGGAATGCACTCCCTAATAAAGAGCTATTAAGTTCCTCAGTCGTCCCTAATGTCTAGGGAACCCAGGCCAAGACAAACAATAAAAAGTACATACACTGTTAATCACCAGACCATGTTCCGGTCTGTTTTAGGTACTAGAGAGGCACTGGTGTTCCATAAAACAAATATAGTCTTTGCTTCATGTTTATGGAATCTCGCCTTCTAAGAATATAATTACGAATTGAGAGGAGCGCTCTGAAGGAAGAGAACTCAGCTCTCTGGGTTGCGTAACAAAGGAGCAGACAAGGTCAGGGAAGGCACGCTGAGGAGGGGATGCCAGCCCAGGAGCTGTGGTGAGGAGGCGTTAAGCAGGTGCAGTCTCATAGGGAAGAGGGGAAGGCAGGGCGTGTAATGGAAAAGCCGCGCGGGCCGCGTGTTCGCACAGGCCCCGAGGCTGAGCACGCCGTAGATGTCACCCAGAAAGGTGTTTAAAAAGTACGAGTCCCCAGGCCCTACCACAGGCTTACTTACACGGAGTCTTGAGTCGTGCCTGGGAAGGTCCTTAAGTCTGCTTTCTAAACCGCAGTCAGGTTTGGAAACCACTGAATTAGATACACAAGCCCTTCCCTGAAAAAGGATAAAGAATGAGAAAGGAAAAGTTTGGTTCGCAGTGTTGGCTTTGCCTTTCGTCAGAGGCCACCTCCTTTCCTCAGCTTAGCCTCTCTATTCCCTTTTTCTCCACAATGTATGCCCATGCTGCACACATGTCTGCATACCCGCGCACGCACCCCCCCCACACACACACCTAGTGCCCTTTCTTTGTTTGCCCAGGGTGCCCTCTGCAGGGCCTCTCTCCAGCCTACTTCCCAGCAGTGCCCTGAACAGAGGGCCTCTCTTCCTCTCTCTCTCCAGCCACGCTGACCGATCTACTTTGTAACCCCTCAGGACCCTCCTCTCCGCCAATGACTGAAGTTTTCTGTAGTCGCATGCTGATTGTTGAACACCCTTCTGGATAATCATAATACTAACTCACGTGTAAGGATATGGCCCTGTCTGGCACGTGGCTCAAAAAGACATTTTCAATGCCGTATCTCACTTGGTATTTCCAGAAGAACTAAAGTATTGTGTAGTATGATACCCCAACCCCCTCAATAAATGACACATCCTTGCTGACCAAAGTTAGGCAGCAATCTTGTCACCCTATCCCCAGGAATACATTTCTATTTTTCAAAGGGACATCCAACCTCCTTCTTAAAGCAAAGGAATGTTTAATATTGGGTTCCTCTTAAGGAAAGCCTTAATGGAATGGGGGTGGGATACAGGGGTGATATGGCAGGAGAAAACTTTCAGCACCGCCATACTTGGGAGGCCATACAGTATAGGCGTGAGGAGCGGCATGTCTGGGCTTGGAGTGAAAAGGCTTGAATTCAAGGCCCAGTGCTGCAAGGTATCAACTATGTGGTCTTCGCTCAGTTGCCTGATTTCTCTGACTCCAGCGTCCTCACTTGGGAGCTGAGTTCTAAGTTACGTCTCAGAAGCAGGTGCAAGGCTTACAGGAGATAAAACATTGAAACCACTGAACAAAGTGCCTAGCACATAGCAAGCCCGCTCTTGGATTGTTATTATTGTAACAGAGGCAGCTGCCCTCCCTTTTGGGAGACGGGCTTTGGAGACAGAAAACGAAGGGGAATATATTTGTGTCCGTGGGATGGGGAGATACGAGGGGAGAAGGGAGGGGGCCAAGGAAAGAAGGGCAGAGAGCCCTCGGCTCACCCACGTGGGCCTCTTCTGATCCTCCTGGCCCAGCCAGGCCATTTTCCAGCCCCGCCAGAAGGAGTGGAAATTGAACTGTGATCTGGAGAGCTATCCGTTCTGACCATTAGTCAAACACCGGGAGCCAGTTAGACCTAATTGTCTTTGAAACATCCAAAGACCAAACACTTTTTGGAGGTCAGGCTGCGCGGCTGAAAAGGAGGTAGAAATACCAGGGCCGAAAATAAAGGCGTAATAGGTTCATATAGTTAGTGTGAAAATTAGCTTTAGGGGTCTCCTTACGTTGGTTTCTTAATGACGTGAAACGTAATAACGGCTTTGGCCGTAATAAAGATAAATTACTTTTTTTTCCCTGAAAAATAATGAAACTTTGGTAAACATCCCAGGTTTATCCCTTAATTTATCCCCAGCTCATGGGGGGAGAGAGAGAGAGAGAGAGAGAGAGACCTCCCCCCAACCCAGCCCCCATTTTTAATATTCGAAGCTATTAGATTTCAATAACCCACTCTCCAGCAATGTGTGTCTCATTTCCCTGGACAGACCAAATAGGCAATAACAGCCTCTCGGTTAGAACACTAATGTTGTAATTTAGAACTTCTGTCAAGATGAAAGATCTTTGCTGGGATCCTCAGAGGGCCCATAGCAACACTTCCACCCAGGCCCGGATAATGAAGTTTTCATTATTAAATAAAGATATTTTAGGAATGTCATAAACCATAAATCCACTCTCCTCTATTGCCCTGCCACCTTGTTGTGTTTATTTCTAGCAAAAACCCATCCTCTTTCTCCCACCCCTAACTCCTCCAAGCTTGGCAGTTCCTTGCTTTTCAAACCCCTGATCCCAGGGTGACGCACTGAAGTTGCTATGGTGACAGAAAGGCAGCTTCTCCCACTTTAGACCCCCAGGCTATGAAAGCGGAAGGCGTGCGTGGAAAAGCTGAGTCTGTTCCCTCCCCTTAGCTGCTCCTTCCTCCGCACCTCATCCCACCAACTGGCTGAGAGACTGACTCCAGGCAGCCTTAGCTCACCTCAAGGAAACGCTAATGTGTACCAGCCAAGTCCGGCTGTTCTTAAAAAGTATAGGGCAATCAATGTTTAATGTGAATTTAGTGCGGGGTGGAAGCATTAGACGCCGAGTCCCAGGGAGATAACTCATCTGTTTGTCCATATACCAAATGTTGGGGTGCATTTCCTCAAACCCCATCTGCCTTAAGCTGGCTCTGGTACCGACCTCAAGAAGGCAGCCTTACTGGAATCAGTCATGCCCCGCTGCTGATCGATCACCTTAACGGAGGGAAAGAAGGATTGGGACCCCTGTTCCCCAAGGCCACGGGACATAAGAAGTTTCCGAGGGCCAAGGGAACTCAGACGCATCTCAGCAGATTCTGCAAATAAAGAGAATCCGGACGTCTAAAATTGGGAACGCGTTTAGCCGTCCCTAGCCCACCATGGGACCAAACCTGACAAGCCAGCTGTCTTACACATTTAGAGACAACTTTCTAGTTTATTGCAGCGAAGGGAAGGGGACACTCATTTGCACATAACCAAATGTCTCTTTGCCGTGAGCTAGACCCATATTCAAAGGAGATAAAGACCTACTTGTAATAATACACAATATTATGTTCTCAGAAGGGGGTATTACTGCGTCAGAGATTCATTTGTGCTTGTATTTTCCTTTATATCCACAGTCCAAACTGAAGCAAAAAGAACTATTAGATTAATCAAAGAATTATCTGTAGATATATGCGAGGACAAAGATCATGACCCTGTGGCTCTCAGCCATCTCTCTGTGTGGCGTGTTACATCACAGTGCAATTTGCAGTTGAACAGATTTAGCTCTGAGATATATCAAAAACAAACAAGCAAAAAGAAATCGCCTTTTTATCTTCACTATTCAATGGGCTTCAGGAACAGTTGGTCTCAGCAAAAAACACCCTTCTCTGAAAACACCTGAGAATCCAAACTATGAATTATATATATATATGTGTGTGTGTGTGTGTGTGTGTGTACATATATATATTAAAGTATAGACTTTAGATGGACTTTAATATATATTATATATATTTATATATATAAATATATATAAAGTGTGTGTATATATGTATATATATATATATATATATATATATATATATATATATAAGTCCATCTAAAGAACACATCAGTTTAGGATATTTATTGGGGGAGAAGAGAAGGCACCCAAACCATAGAACCCTATCAGCACTTGAATTAATTGAAAATAAATTTCCCCTCCCAGCACTAAACAAATGAGGAGCTTTTTGTGTGATAACACTCACACCCTCCTGTAATAGGTTGCTAAGATTCCACTAATTAAAAAAATCTCATTTGAAGATAGTTAATGGTTTCTGCCTTTCTACAAAGCACTAGTCAGACTACATTTCCCTGAACTTCGGGGTCTGTACTGATTACTACTCAATTAGTTTTGATTCAATTCACTGAAGAAAAATGTCCATTTCATTAGTGTGGAGAAATAACCACCGGACACAAAATATATTTCCTGGCATTGCCATGGCAACCGGGTTGACACAGCTGAGCTCAGAATGTTAATGCTTTCCCTGGGACTGTGTTTTTAAGTCAGAGCGCGGCCATTAAGCCTCGCTGGGTGAGGTAGGCTGATGCCACATCGCTGCTGGGATTGGCAGGCAGAGGAGTCCAGAGGCCCCCCAGGAAGGCTCCCTTCCTGCCATTCACCTCCCCTGCCTCTCCCCTGGGGGGCTGGGCATATCAGCAGCCCCATGGACCGCTGCTTTGCAAGTCCCGAGAGCCCCCATTCTACGCGACGTGTAAAAGTCCAGCTGGAAAGCGGAAACTGCAGTCCATCATCCAGATGTGTTTTCCTACGTGTCGCCTGTTTTGTAGATACGTGTGACTGTGAGGTGATGGCCTGACTTCTCAGCTCTTCATTAATACATTCCAGCCAGCCCGGGGTGGCCCATAGGGACAGGGTGAGGTGAGGAACTGGAAATATTCCCCGCAACTCAGTAAAGATGGCAGGCAACTTGGAGAACTCTGCCCCCTCAAGGGGAACGTGGTTCTTACCCACCCTCCCCAGGCCTATGTAAGTACAGGATAGAGAATCAGATTCTAGATTACTGAATTAAGGCAAATGGATCTGCTTTTGGGGGATGGGGGCAGAAGCACCAATACCAGTCCTCAAGAATGATAGATGTGGCCATGATTTAAGGGCTAATTAGGCAGATAACCAAATTAGACCGTAACAAAAATTCTGTTTGGGGGACTGGATTTTCCAGGTGAAGTGGGTAATTGCCCATATTGTCCCTGAAGCTAGGCCAGCATAATCTCGGACTATCAACTAAAGATTAATTGCTACGTGCGATGTTCCAGGCTCCAAGCCTTAGGGTACAACGATTAAAGATGAGACACCATACCCTCAAAGACCAGTTTTGTTGGGAGACGGTACACGAACGGCTGACAAGAAGCAACTGTTTCCTGAGTACTGACTATGTCCCTGGTAGTGCACTAAGTGCTTTACATGCATTGTTTTTTTTGTTTGTTTGTTTGTTTTAATTTTTTTTCAAATTTTTTTATTTATTTTTGGGACAGAGAGAGACAGAGCATGAACGGGGGAGGGGCAGAGAGAGAGGGAGACACAGAATCGGAAACAGGCTCCAGGCTCCGAGCCATCAGCCCAGAGCCTGACGCGGGGCTCGAACTCACGGACCGCGAGATTGTGACCTGGCTGAAGTCGGACACTTAACCGACTGCGCCACCCAGGCGCCCCCATGCATTGTTTTATTTAATCCTCATCCTGGCACCGTGGGGAAGATGTGAGCCCCATGTCATAACCAAGCACACTAAGGCTCAAAAAGGTACCTGACTAGTCAATTACTAGCTTAATTACAGCAAGCGATTGGTGGAACTAGATTCAAACACAAGTCGGTCTCTGTTAGAACCACCACGCACGCTGCCTTTCATGTACACATGAATAGCCAAGTGGTAAATGTTTAGTGGCCGGTGAATGCTACAGCGGTAAATACCTGATTTGAAAGGAAAGCAGCAAAGTCCTATTGCATTTAATTAATTTAACTTCCCTTTTAAAATTTCACTTCAAAGGAATGAGCAAAGCCAGAGCGTCCCCTCTCCTCCATTAAGCAGATGTTCTACACATCGCCCTCCCACTCCTTCTGCAGACCCGAGGGAGCAGCAGAACCGCTCACGTGAGAGCCGCCAGAAGGCAAGGACCGGCGCGCCCATTCTATCACAAGAGCAAGCTCACAGTCAATTATCTCATTGTCAGAGTCTCGGTGCCCCTGCCCTACTCCACCCCCTTGGGATCCTGTGCATCCGAGCTTCTTTATTTGGAATCATCATCATGTCACCATCAAAAATATTTATTCAGCTTCTGCATATATATTGTTCTGGTCACCCCATTGATTTTTCTCTCATGGCATGTATGTAATTTCCACTCTATCTTTTTGAAGTTGCTTGACATGAGTTTCTGTCATCTTTATACATCATCAGGTACGGTATTCAAGAGCCCCAGAACTCAGAATGGGTCCCCAGCCTTCCCTTTGCTTGGCCGTAGAAATAACACCAGGTCTTGGTGCAGGGCATCTTGGATCAGGGACTGACAGAATGGCTGCCTCTTCCAAGTACAATCCAGAACGGAGTGGACTGAGACATGTAGTAGTTTATAATCTAAAATCATACCACAGAGGAAACACGCAACGGGTACACATACCACTCTACCGATTGGCTTCGTTGCTGGAACAACATTGGTCCAAATGTGTTCAAAGAACACATTGGGATGTTGAAGTACGTTAATAGAAAAAAAGGGGGAAGCCCCTTGGGATGTTGAAGTATGTTAATAGAAAAAAAGGGGGAGGCAGGGTTCTGTGGTCAATTATGTTTAGGAGACACTGGGTGAAACAAAGTTAATCAGGTTTCTTCACTGCAGAGTTCTGAGTTGTTAATATGCTAATGCACTGTATGACTGACTCTCCAAGAGAGACTAGGAAGAAGCATTGTCCACAGAACCATTTTTATCCTGGAGAATTGAGAGGCCCGTGCTTTGCAAGCTCTAGAAAACACAGAGTAGGGGTCAATCTAGGAGTCTAATCTGCACACCTACCTGACGAAGTCTGGAAAATGGCACAGCTCCCTGGGACTTTTTGCATGAAGACTCCTAAGCTTCGTGGGAGAAATGTTAGGGACTTTGGAAGTGAAATTTGAGTCCAGGAAACAGGAAAGTAAGGATACCAAGAAAGACATAGTGGAAAATATCTGGTCCCAAATTTTAGAAGGTTTGGACCAAACGGTCTAGAACTGGTCAGCCTGAGGTAAGAAAGAGCTGTGGTGGTCAGACCTACCTTAGCACAATGATTTCTGATTTCTAGAGAATCCCTCCATACATAATTAGATACTTGGAGATACAAATGACAGAAAATCCTAGTTCAACCATCTTAACAATACACTCATTAACCATCTCTGCTAATAAGAAGACCCCTTGCTCAGATCTTTAGATTCTCTGTGGTTTTCTTAGCTCAGTCACACCCACTGTTTCCTGAACCCCACATGCCCCCTTCCTGATACTTCTCTTGCTTTGTTGGAATAAATAGGGAGGGTACATAAGAGGTAGATTTTCTAAGGTCTTGAATGTCTAGACAGATCCTGGTTTTACCCTCCCAAGTGATTGAGAATTGACTAGGTCTAGATTGAAACCTAGGTTGAAAATGTTCTTCCTCAAAATATTGAAGTGTTTCTCTATTGCCTGTTAGCATACAAGGATTCTGCTGAGAAACCCTAAGCCAGTCTAATTCTTTTCTCTTATGTATAATGTTTCTTCATGCATTGACTTTAAGGTCTTCCTTTCAACCTTAATCTTCTGAAATTTTGCATGTACATATCTTATGTTAGGGCTCAGCCAGACCTCATTGATCCCTTTCAGTCTGAAAACCCAGGCTTTAGCTCCGTGAACTTTTTTTCTAGTACATCTTTGATCATTTTCTCTCTTCAATTTTCTATATTATCTCTTCCTAAAAACTCATTTTAGTGCTTAGAGCTTCCAGATCAATTCCTCATGTCTCCTGTATCTTTTCAAGTTTTCTTTTTCTTTCCCTAATTGTTCTAGATTCTAGGAGATTTCTTCAACTCATCATCCTATCTACTGATTTTTTTTAATTAAATCTTATCAGTTGTATCAGTTGGGACAACTTTAGCTGCTCTTGTAATAAATAACCCCCCAAATTTGAATGTCAGTCCACAATTTACTTCACGCCCCAGGAACTCTTTAAACACAGGTGTCCTTGTTCATCAGGCAACTCCTCCCCATTGGAAGATTCAAGGATCCTGAATCCTTCCATACTCAGGCCCTTCTATCACCCAAGGCCTCACAATCCCCTGATTACAGAAGGAGGAAAGGAAGCAAAGTTGGTTCTCAACAACTTTGACATGCAAATGACACACAGCACCTCTGCTCACATTCCATTGGTGAAAACTGTCATTTGGTCTCACCTGGATGCAATTTGGGGATTGGTGGGGATGGTGCTGTAAAACCTAGTTCCGGGTTCAACGACTGCTTCCCACAATAACTATATATTTTGGAAGGAGGAACACAAAGTGCTCAGTGGATGATCACTACTAGTCTTGGTCATAGCAGTCATAGTTCTTATTTCCAGGAGATCAATCATATCCCCTAATTTTGCCTTTCACAGGGCACACTTTCCTCTTTTTGTCCATGAGTAATCACTCTTTCCTTCCGGATCAGCTGTTCTTTATTATCTTGGCCATTCTCATTCATGCTCTTGTTCCCTTCTTTTCCGGTGACCCCTCTGTGTTTCTTATATGGAGAAATTGAGGAGTAGGCTGATTATTTTAAGGGGATGGAGTGGATTGCATTTACTGTGAGTTTTTAGCTATATTCTCCCAACAGGCCTCTTTCTTGATGGGAAGGCAGATGTCTTTGTACATGGGTGGGCTCCTCCTCCAGCAATTTCCCTCCAGGTTATGAGGAATGAGAATGGGAGCGTCTGCAACCCCTTAGACCGTGCTCCCTGCAGGCACCAGTGTAAGAAAACCTTTACTCTGGGCCTCCACTCTCAACCAACAACAGTAGATTGCCCCAGAAAGTTCAGTCTTCACAGAAGAGCATCTAGATGTTTCCCTAGAGAGTAATACCAATTTGCCTGCCACTCTGTGAACAGGAAAGGACAGGGGAAGGGGAATGCACCTGGCATAGCTTTCCACAGGTACGTCTTGGATGAATCTTCCTGTCTGCAACTATTCGGCCCCCCTCTACCCTCCTTACTTACCAACACCAAGCTGCGAGCATGCCTAGGTTCTAATCGGCGGGCCAGTCTTACTTACACCATAGCTTCATCTAGTAAGTTATCAAGTCTGAACAACTCCCCTTACTGTTCCATCTGTCAGTATTCATCCATCCATCCCGTCTGATGGGCTGCAATCTCTCAGCTAGTGAATCTACCTCCCCTTACTTTTGCTATCAGGTGTTCATTGTTTTGTGGACTGTCGAGCTATAATTTTGATGCAATCTTATGAGGGGAAAGGTCTCAGTTTGCTGTCTCAAGCATGATTAGAAAAATACTCGGAAGTGTCCTTTGGAGAACACACACCAAGTTTTATGAGAAAGGAGAGCTATTAAAAAAAAAAAATTAAAACAGTGGCTGATCAGGGTTCTAACAGAACCCTGATCAGCTTTTGGAGAAAATTACCTCTCAATTTACGTGGCCTGACTTGATAGTTTTTTTTTTCTTTTTTTTTTTTCAAAATCCTGAGAGCTTTTTATATACCACAAGCTGTGCCACATACCAGGGCAATCCATGAACATGATGGTCTTCCAGTCCCTGCCTTCAAGGAACTGAGAATTTATGGGTGGAGCTAGCTTTTGAAACTTGAAATCTGAATTTATTTTTTACAGTTAGAAGAAGTTCAGGACACTATGGAAGCACATTTTTTTTAAAAAGGCACTAAAACCAGACTTTGTATGTCACGGAAGGACTACTGGATGGAGTCACCTGAGAAATGAGATTGAACTAGCCAGGTCAAGGTCAAGGGATAGGGTGCGGGGAGATGAGTGTTCCAAATAGAGGAAACAGCATGACAGAGTCTCAGCAGTGGCTCTCGCTGCTTAGAGAAATAGCTTCATGTATGACTATTGACTGTGCTTGGAACATCCTTCCATCCACCACTCCCAATCCACCTAGTGTGGCAAAATTTTCAACTCAGGCATCTGTTCACTCTTTGAAGAACTCATGGAAACTTCCCCACAGATCTAGACATTTTCCTCCGTTTGTCCATTATAGTTTATATGCTCCATGATTATGACGATGAGCATACTCTATAAAAGGTTTGCTTCCCTTCCTGTACCTACCAGCCGTCTAGAATCCCGGAGGTCAGGGGTTGTGTTTTATTTATATTTGTAGCACCTTCACTGTACACGGGCAAGTGTTAGCTGTGCAGTTAATAGGAAGTGAATGTTGGGGCGCCTGAGTGGCTCCGTCGGTTAAGCATCTGACTCTTGATTTCAGCTCAGGTCATGGTCTCACGGTTCAAGAGATCAAGCCCTGCATTGGGCACCAAGCTCATAACGCAGAGCCTGCTTGGGATTCTCTCTTTTCCTTTCTCTCTGCCCCTCCCCTACTTGTTCTCTCTCCCTCTCAAAAGAAATAAATATTCAAAAAATATGTACTGAATGTTGAATGGTAAATGAATGAATGAATGAGGTAGCAGAAGCGTAACAACGTATTGGTCACCCCTGGTTGTACGCAAGTTTGATGTGACTTAGTAAACAAAGGTTGGAAGTTGAATGAGGAATTGACATACTCACTTTTATAAGACTTTGGTACAGCACTTATAAAAGCTAAGGGTAAGAAGAACTCTCCCCCCCAATCTGCTACTACAATAATACAAGCAGAATAAATTCTGAGATTATGAATTACCAGGAATCAGGCAAGTCTTTATTGGGCTAACTATGATCATACCAGCTTTAAATTCCCTTTTACCTTACCCCTGCCGGTTAAGTGGCCATCTGAGAAAGGATAAATTCCCTCCGGATGTGTAAAAGTCCCATGCCGATTATGTAAATTTGCTTCGGATGGGACCACAGAGGCAAGAGAATAAGGATTGAGATTGCTGCAATCAACTGAGACTAAATTATAGGTTCTTCTCACTGTATACCGGTGAGTTCATAAAAAATCATTTTGTCGTAAAAATTGCTTTTGCTACAATGGGTATACGTGATGTTATGACAACGCATGTCAGATGGAGCCTTGGCGTAAGTGCAGCAAGAGGTAAGATCAACTCAGGAGACCAACGGGTGAGTGGAGAGCCCCAGCTCATATGGCGCAGGCACCAAAGGAACACCGCCTATTTACAGGAAAGTGCGAGAACATTGCCTTCTGGGTATTTAAGAGAGCACAAGTATAGCCAAAGCAATAAACAACTGGGCTCAAAAAGTAACACAGAGCTGAAGGGCAACCAAGTGAATCGGGCTGTGACTGTGAATGACTTGATAGACTCCAGGAGACCCCGCTGTCTCGTAGCAATCCTTGCTTCGTAATTATTGCTCACTAGTTGCATATTCAAACCTATATGTTTACCACACAAAGAATCTGAGAACCACTGAATTCAACTATAACTAGTCTAATATTTGCCCTTTGCTGCTAATTATTCATTTGGGTAGACAAAATGAATCTTTAAATGTCTCCATTTAGTCTCCAACAATGAATAATTGTTAAACTTCTTCCGTTGAAAACAATCCCTACCATTCGGGTGATCACGCGTCGTAGTTTGGCTGCAACACTCCCAGTTTATATCATCCCAGACCCTGCACAGTCTCCCAAGGATCCCGGACCTTTCATTTTTTCAGCAAAGCATTACGATCAACTAAGATGAGCTTGGTCATTTCTATTTTGTACCTCTAGCTTCTGCCAGGGTCTTGTCTAAAAGTGTGTAGTTCGTATGTACCATCCAGAATTCTCATGAACATGTCGTGAAATCTGAAAGATGACAGGTGATAACCTAACCTAATTTTCCTTTCCCTGTCCAGAGATACTCTACGGACACCTTCCCTCCAAGGACAGCATGCACTCACTGTTAACAAGAAGTGGGTTCCGGTGAGGTAGCTAGGGACAGCTACCTGTGGTCTGGCCCCAGGGGGAGAAGTGTTAATGTTGTTGCGGCTGTTGGCCACTCAGTGTGCTAGTGGCCATTGGTGCTCTGACCAAAGAATGCCCGGTGCCACGGCCTGTGAATTGTATGAAACTATGAGGTTACTCCCAGTCAGTGGGTCAGAGGGAATCATTGGGAATTATAGGTTGGGAATTTGTGAAATATGCGTAGGATATATAGACTTGATAGCCCCACCGTAGATCGTAGAGAGAATAGTCTGAATACATTTGTCCAGCGGCTTTTATTGTTTACTGGATGATATAAATCTCCAATCATGTATTTATCTTATCGTTTAGTGAGGCTTTGTCTTACTGGACTTTTAGGACCTCAAAAGAAGTGCCCTTTTAGTGAAATAGTGAATGATGAATTTCCATTCTTTTTTTTTTTTTATTTTTTTTTTCAACGTTTATTTTATTTTTGGGACAGAGAGAGACAGAGCATGAACGGGGGAGGGGCAGAGAGAGAGGGAGACACAGAATCGGAAACAGGTTCCAGGCTCCGAGCCATCAGCCCAGAGCCCGACGCGGGGCTCGAACTCACAGACCGCGAGATCGTGACCTGGCTGAAGTCGGACGCTTAACCGACTGCTTCACCCAGGCGCCCCTGAATTTCCATTCTTAATAAACTTGGTGACGAAAAGGGACACTGCGCAGAATTTTGGTTTGCTTTTGTCATCTACCTGGAATCATTAGAAGACATAAGTGTCCTGAAGATGAAAATATCCTGAGGGAGCATCGACATCTACTTCAAAAAAAAAAAAAATGTCAGGGTAACACAAGTAGAGCTGTAGCAAGTTCATTTACTGGAAAGCATGACTTTTCATTTGGATCAAATGTGTATTTTTCTAAATTAATTTCACTCTTGATTCCAAGTTTTGCTTGTCTATGTGTGAAGGTGGAATGATGGCTATTAAAAATCCTGGCTCCATTACCTGGGGAACGTCACTGACAGATGATGTCTGTTTTACATTAGTGTCATGAGATTCTTCAAATAGAGAATCAGTTTATTTCAATACTGTCTTTCAAATCCCATTCACGAAATCAAAGTAAAACTTTGAGAAGTTCATTCTGCCTTGGTAAAATAACTTACCATCATGGCCAATGCTATTATAAATGTGGATAAAACATTCAACCTTAGAGACAAAGTTACTTGCAGTTATAGTGATAATATGTTGTAAATTTTGGTGGAGCCCAATATCATGATAAAAAGCAATTTTTTAACTAAATCGAGAAACCTGTGCAGCAGAACCCTAGTTGGAATTGGTTGTCGCGCACATATTACAGATGAGTGTGTCCAAACACGGTCAAAATAGAAGCTGAATTCAAAGCCAGCTAAATTATAACCTTTTGTGTCAAAGATCTGTTGAATTTACTTAAAAGATGCTTCAGTATGGCAGGGCATGCTTTTCTCTTTGCTGTCTGTCATCATCAGAAGTTAGAAATGTTTTCATTTTTAAAGAACTCTTTGTAGATCGATCCAACCATCCAACAATGGCATTGAACCTTATTGTATAGCAGTCCTCTAAATTGACTTGTGTTTTGTTTGAAAGAGGTGCAAATCTTTAATCAAAATGTTCAGCTGATGCAACACCAAACTTCAGCTTTTGGAATGCGTAGCAAATTGTAATTATTGGGGAAAAAAAAAATCTCGAAACCAGAAAGATGACAAAATGTAATCCCACAAAAGCAAAAGGAAAAATAAACAAACTAAATGATAGGACATGAAAAGTATAAAATATTTAATTTTGAAAATCTATAGTCATACTTTGGAACTACCCTTACCTCTGGGGAAAATCTTCTAATTGAGATCCTTTGGATTTTATTTTGTTTTTGTTTTTTTAGTAGACTTACGGTCTGTACTGGAAAGGAACTGTAGATAGCCCTCAAATGTTGCAGATAATTTATTGATAGGTTTTGTAAAAAATGTTTGAAGAAATGGAGGCAAAAAGACAGTACATATGAAAATATCTGACATAAAATATTTATGTATTTGCCTATTGAAAATGGAATTAAGAATATTTTCTATGCTAAGAAAAAGTCTAACAACCTGATTTTAAAAAGAATTAGAAGATATGAACAGAATGATCACAGAAATGGAGATAATATGTTACCCTTAAATATATGAAATGAAGTTAAGGTTCTTCATAATAGAAGAAATGCAAAGTAAAACTACATTAAGATCCCTTTTCTTCGACCTAAAAGATTAGCAAAGATCAAAAAGTTTACTCACTTTACTGTGTTGACGATGCTCTCTGTAAACCTACAGAGACGCCTGTAAGGATGATTTGGCAGCATTTATCAAACTTAAAAAAAGAAAAACAAAAAACAAAAAACCTTCCATCTAGAAGAATTTACTTAGAGCTTACCAGATACCTCAATACCTGAAGTGTTTTCTCAACTAAAAACAGTACTACAGAGAAGTAGTCTACAGCGAAGTCAATTGAAGCTATCAACGATTCTAAATTTGTCAACCATAAAATGTAAGGAGATTGCAATCAATCCTCTGAAAAACGTGATCCGTAAGTCATATTCAAAATTCTATTCTTCAGAAAAATTTCCATGTCATAGTATTAGAGAGTAATACAACCAAAACTAAAATGTGTAAAGATCTACCAAGAATAACTATTTACTTGTTATTTCTACTGCATTTATAATCATTATGAAGAAACTTCATTTTACTTGAACATTCATGATGTGCATTACTCTTATTTTTTAGAAATGCTTCCAATTTTGAAGGTAATTGTTGAGTAAGATTCATTCATATAGTCATCCACATAAAAAAACACATTTGCAGCATAATAAATACATGTTTGCAAAAGTCATATAATCCTAGCTACTTTTGTACTCCCTTTCACCCTTCTTTTGTTTTTAATATTCTTTAATGTTTATTTATTTTTGAGAAAGAGAGAGCATGAGGGAGGGGCAGAGAGAGAGGGAGACCCAGAATCCAAAGCAGGCTCCAGGCTTTGAGCGGTCAGCACAGAGCCCAGTGTGGGGCTTGAACCCATGAACTGCAAGATCATGACCTGAGCTGAAGTCGGACGCTTAACCAACTGAGCCCCTTGGGGCTGGAACTCACCAAACTGGAGATCATGACCCAAGACGAGGTCTGACCAACTGAACCATCCAGGTGCCCCCTGCCTTTCTCCCCTTTGATTATACACTTACCTCAGGGACAAGTCTTGCTTCCCAGGGACTAGTTGGTAGACAATTTCTTTCTCAACATAGCAGAGAAAGCCTTAATCTCAGAGCTCCTACTCCCACATTCTTGATTTAGGGACCGCCCAGAAAGTAAGAGACACTAGCCGCAGACTCATCCTAGATTTCAGAACTTGAACGCACAGAAACATATACCTTTCAAGCTGGAAAGAACCTAAAAAGATGATATAATTCAGACTCATCATATGTGCACCTCTCGTTCTTTTTTTTTTTATTTTTTTTAATGTTTATTCATTTTGAGAAACAGAGAGACAGAGCAGGAGGGGGGAGGGAGGGGTGGAGAGAGAAGGAGACACAGAATCGGAAGCAGGCTCCAGGCTCTGAGCTGTCAGCACAGAGCCCGACGCGGGGCTCGAACTCAAGAGCTGTGAGATCATCACCTGAGCCTAAGTAGGATGCCCAACCCACTGATCCACCCCGGTGCCCCGCACCTCTCATTCTTATATCTGGATAGCAGGCTAGAGAAATAATCCTCAAGTCTTTTTCCAAACAGTAGATGGTAGAAACTAGAGAGAGAGTCCTTTCTTCATCAAGGGAACTCAGGAGCGTATGTACTTTTATGGAGAGCGTAGGTCTTCACGCCACGAGTAAGTGCCCACTTCATAAAATGTACATTCTGTAAGCATGCAGATTTTTTGCAGACAGGAATTTTTTATGGTTTTTTTTAACTTTAATTTCAATTCCAGTGTAGTGAGAACCCACACTGCTCTATTCGTTTCAGGTGTACAATATGCACTCAGTGTTCATCAAGGTAAGTGTGCTCTTAATCCCCTTCACCTACAAGTAGAGTCATTTGTAGACTATAGAAATGTTTTTAAGTATCTCTGAATATGGTCTTTGAATCAAATATGTTGATTAGAAAAATTGGTATCCATCGGTATGATAAATTTTTACAAATCTTTTCCTTTTTCTGTAGATGGGCAAGGAAACAGGTAAGATTGGACATGTGGGATTGGCTCAAGTGAGGAGAAAATCTTGATTGGGAGCTTTAAAGTGATACCCAAAAGACACGTTTAAAATTTCTATTAAATTCAGAAATTACAGTTTTTTAAACATGATTGTAAAATACAGCAGTGAATGTGAAAATAATGGACTTACCACTTTCAACTCCTTTTCGTATGAGATCTTAAACAGTGAGATTGCATTTTTTACACATACTGGTTTTAGATTTTTCTCTTCATTGTGTTGTATCCTGCCTGTCGATTTCTAACTGCTCTCTCGCAAATGCGTGGGTTCCTGAATCTGGATTTGATTGCATGTTAACAAACCACCAGAAAAGACAAGCACTTTCAAGAGCTGTTAGAAGGTCCGCAAGTTTATTCTTCCACTTTCTGAATAAAGTTGAGTTAATTTTCTTCTCTGACACCTGTGCAGACAGGAGGCGCAAACTGTAGATATCAAAGCGTCACATCCTTTGGAAAACAAGGGTCTTTCCGTAGCTATCAATTCTGTCCACGAGGCAATCTTTTCATAAGGAAAATATAATACTAAGAGTCAACTGCACGAAATGATTAGCATACCTAATGTTACTAATTCCTACTGAGAGGACTCCTTTTAACGATGAGGAAATTTCAGCTTAGCAAGGCTGAGGAGCTAGCCTAAACTCTCGTGTCTAGTAAGTGATGGAATCAGGAGGCAAAACCAAATGCATGTGGGCCCAGGACACATCCTCCTTTATTCCATGACAGTGCCTTCTACCTGGTGTCTTTGATATCCAACATTCACACCTCAACTGGAGTGATACTGGGGTGCAGGGGAAAAGGGGGGAAGAACCTACACATGTGACAGCCTTCAGGAGATTCAACTGCCCACCTTCACGAGACTGTAATGTCAGCTCAGGGGGAAGCCACATCTGGATGAATCATCGCTATGTACCACACCCCTCATTCTACACACGTGGCAAGTCGAGGCCAAGGATATGTACAGGGACTCAATAATTTTGATTAAATGTTGGATTCGTGAGTAACATTTTAGTAGGTGAGGAGAATGGAGGGAAAGACTGAAACTGGATATTTTGAGCCTATTGGCTAGTAATCAAAGTAATGTTTCCACGGTTTTTTTGCAATCATTCATAGAATTCATCCGTTTATTAAAGAAATGTTTATTTTTTGAGCCCTAGGCATTAGGGATGTACCAGTGAACATCCGTGTCCTCATGGAGCTGACATTCTGGCAATCAAGGAATTTCACAACCAGTGTTGAGTCCTCACGGCTGCCTGGTGAAATGGGTAACATGGGTGTTCCTTGCAATCGACCAGCTCTCTAAAATATTGCAAAAATGTCTCATCTGTGCGATTACATCAATGACAGAAATAATATATCCATCTGAGCATGTGTTTTTAAATTGCAGATTCCCTTGGATCCTCAACATAATGTGATAATGTAGTATTATTTTATCAATTTTTCTAACAGTAAGACACGCACACATATACCCATACATCCCGCCATCCTTCCCCATCTCCTCGCACACCCCCAGCAGTCTTAATGGAGACTTAACACTAAGGTATGTGTTATGCGCTTATCATGTGCCAGCCACCTGGGCCTCATTTTATATTATTTCAGATCTTTCCACTAACCCCCAGGAAGTAGATATTGTTATCTTCAATTTACAGATGAGGCCACTGTGATTCCAGGGATGGTTTTGCCCAAGATCACAGGGCTAGTTAGTGGCTACGTTCAGATGCAAGTGCATACCTGTTTTGGTCCTGGCTGCGTCTTCTCACTGTTGCATAGCTATAGCAGAATTTCCCTGACTCATTTCTCTTCTGCTCTTAACTCATTCTCCGCACTCACCAAACTTACGGTTGCAAAACACGGGACGGATCTTCTAGCTACTCTTGCAAAGTATCAGTGGACTGCTCCGACTTTTAGGATAAAATGTGCAGCCCCCCCATGTGGAATACAGGCTTTTTCTTGACTGTCCCCAGACTCCCCTGCTGCGCCTTTCCAGGCTGCCATCGCCACCAGGCATTTTTTCCTGTAACACAACTTTCGTGTCCCTTGGTACATAGATTTCACGTTTTCCCTATTCTCTTTCTCTCTGTAGAAAACACCAAGTCTCCCTTTCACACTTGCCCCAAGGGCTCTTCCTCTGGGAACCCTTCTTTTGCTTCTCCAGAGAGTTATTCTGTCCTTCAGGGATCCATGGGGTCCTGTATGAATCAGAGTCACTTGTCACATGGCTTTATTTACTTGTCATCACCATTGTTTACTTGTCTCCTCCTTGCCGCACCCCTCACCCCAAACTATGGGCTCCCTGAGGGCGGAGCCAAGTTCTCAATCACCTGTATCCCCAGAGCATAGCACTGTCACCTAGTAGTGTCCAAAACTTCTCAGGGTGCCTGGGTGGTTCAGTTGGTTGAGCGTATGACTCTTGGTTTCGGCTCAGGTCATGGTCTCACAGTTCGTGGGTTCTGGCCACATCCAGCTCAGCACTGACAATGCAAAGCCTGCTTGGGATTCTCTCTCTCCCACTCTCTTGAAATAAATAAACTTAATTTTTTTCCCCCAATGAACAATAAATGGCTGCCTTTTCCTTCCTATGCCTTCCCTCATGAACGCACACCCAACCAGGCAGGAAGAAAACCCAGCTGAAGCATGGCCAGAAGGGCTCCCTTCAACTCCAAACTCCAAGGTGGCAGCCGCAGCCAACCCATTGTGATATTATCCAGTAGCAATGTCACGTTCAGATTGTCTTGATGGGACTTGATAATGCAATAATTGACGAACTGATTATGTAGTGTAAAACAGTCTAGCTATGAATAGGCCACTCTCAGAGATGAAACAAATATGACAGTGTCTGCATAATCGGTGTGTAAATGCAAGCAGGGTATTAAGCAGTCCTTTTTATTCTTAAAGAGCTGGAATGCAAAGAGCTCTCCTCCCCAAAGCAATCTCCCTCTCCCTCTCCCTCTCCCTCTCCCTCTCCCTCTCCCTCTCCCTCTCCCTCTCCCTCTCTCTCACACACAAGCTTTGAGCAATTTGGAGGAAAGGTGTGATATTGTTCTCACAGATAAATAATAACTTAAAAACATCACAATGCTGATATGATTACACCTCACTGACTAAAGGGAATTAAAGGTAGATTCTTTTTTATTAGTTTACTGATCCTGGACACCCGACTCCTCATAACTGCTCAATATATCATACTGGTTAATCATTCTTGTCATTATTTTAATGTCTTATTAGAGGGCTTCATTCATCTGGCTTTTAATCTGTTTCATTGGAAGCAGTTTTAATCTCATTTCAGCAGCGCTGATAAGCCTGTTAGTTTGCACAAATTGGTTTTGGTGACAATGTGTAGATAGCAATAATGTGTGGTTTCCAAATGGAAAAGAGAAATCTCTACTGGTCCAAAAAGGCAGCCGGTGACAGCAAAGGAGCTGGGGACAGGTGGTCTCAGTTTCCTAAAGGAAAAATGGAGAAGATAGAAAATAGAGTGGGAGGAAGAGAGGAAATGAAACCATTAACTCAGATAAATTGTCACCGGCCACACCGGCCTCCACCAACCGCCCCCCCCGCCCCGCAGCCCCACAAGGCAGGAATGCTAGCGACCATGGCTCTGTCCCACCACTAGATGGCCTAAGTGAGTCAACACTGTCCCTTAGCAGCGGTGGAAGACCAGTGTATTTTAGGGTAGAAGACTCACATCATGTGTTTGCTCCTGACACTGGGGACCCCGATTCGCAGAATCCACTGAGTCTGTTACCAATACAACCAGAAATCTTCCCCGGCAGACCTTCCGGGAGTTTCCCTCCTGCTTTAGAGCACTTAATATCAGCCTGTCCTTGTGCGATCTATCCAGCTAATGGAGCAGCATTGATCACTTCCACCCAGCCTTAGATTGGCCTGACTCTGGACTTCTTGGAATAAAGGAGACAATAAGCCCATCAGGCTCAGTGACTCAAAACTGCATTAAGTGTAGACGTTGAAGTAAATACAGTTTCCACAGGCTCCCAGTTTGCCTCCCGTGGGGGATGTGGGGGGAGGATCGATCACGTGCTGATCTGAGCAGCAAAGCTGGTGATGGGTGTATGATTTAAGAAGACGAACTCTTGAATTCCTGACTCCTTAGCTTCTTGGGATCCTGGAACTAAAGCCGGGAAGCGAGGCTTGTCTATTACAGCCGTGGCCCCTTTCTGGGGAGTGTGGATCTGGGGGGGTCGCTGTCTGGAAACATTTAAAACCGAAGTCGCTCTCTTTTTTTGTTTTGTTTTTTCCAAAATTTTTTTAAGTTTTGTTTATTTTTTGAGAAGAGAGACCACAAGCCGGGGAGGCACAGAGAGAAAGGAGGACAGAGGATCCAAAACAGGCTCCGTACGGACAAGCTGACAGCAGTGAGGCCGGTGTGGGGCTCGAACTCACAAACCGGTGACCTGAGCCGAAGTTGGAGGCTCAATCGACGGAGCCACCCAGTGCCCCCCGCCACCCCCCTCCAAATCACCCTCCTCATGGACTTGACTCTGATTTCTACTTCACACACACAAATAATAATAAGGAAAAGAAGCATTTCGAGAGAAATATCTCGTAATAGGCTTCGAAATCACTTGTCTCAGAGGCAAACAAAGAGCAGCCGGGCACAGGCAGTCAATTATCTGGTGGTGTTTGGAGGGGGAGGGTGCTAACAATATTCCCAAATCCCAAACTGCCAAAACACTTTGCAGTTCCGTTTTCAGCCCCTCTGCTTCTCTAGGAACGTTTGGTTGATGTTTGTCTGATTTTTTTCTCACAACTCCAAATGTTGATAGAAAGTCTGCTAGTGGAATTCTGAGACTCTCTCTCTTTCTCTCTCTCTCTTTTTTTTTTTTTTAATTTTTTTTTCAATGTTTATTTATTTTTGGGACAGAGAGAGACAGAGCATGAACGGGGGAGGGGCAGAGAGAGAGAGGGAGACCCAGAATCGGAAGCAGGCTCCAGGCTCTGAGCCATCAGCCCAGAGCCCGACGCGGGGCTCGAACTCCCCGACCGCGAGATCGTGACCTGGCTGAAGTCGGACGCTTAACCGACTGCGCCACCCAGGCGCCCCTCTTTTTTTTTTTTTTTAGAAACCCAAGAGGCTACATACACTTCCCCCACACCTACCCAAAGTAAGAACCCTCCTGTATTTCAGAATTGGGAACATCTCAGGCAGCCTAAGCTAAAAAGTTCTTACAATCCTTCTTTATCCCGCGTTCTGGTTTTCCTGGTTTTAAAGGCATAGCCATCTTGTAACCACTCTGTGGGGCAAAGAGTTGAGGATGAAGTTTAATGCTTCGCTTCTGATCCGAGCCTCCGGGGTGGAAACGGAATCCCAACACCGCAGCGCAAAGAAACCCATCTCCTGCAACTGCCTTCCGCAGACACTGGAGAGAGCTGCACTTGCCCGCTCGAATCAAGTTGCCATTGGGCAATCGTTGCCCGCGATAATGTAAAGGACCCACAAGACCAGCTGGCACCGGTTGACCTTTCTCTCCAACCCCGTGTTGTTCCTCCCTGTGGAAAAGATAGCGTAGGGCAATAGGGTCCTTGCCTAGGACCCTGTAAGGAGGGTCTCCATAATTACAGTCTCCCTAATTACTCGGTCCCAATGGGGCACGCGTTCATTGTGCACATCTGGCAAGACGTCACAGGACCTCATACCACCACGAACGAGGTGACCAAGGAGAGCTGTGGAGCCTGATGGCGGGGTCACCTGTTCCGGAAGTCCCTGCGGAGATTTAACGCGTACCTGTCTGTCTCAGTGTCTCCTCTAAACGTGCCACCGTCCCTTTGGAACATGCACTTCGCACTAGTGAAGCCCCCCCCCCCAAAACAGCCAGTATGCACCATCTGTATGGGGATGTGCAGCCTTGTGGTTTTGGAGATGAACCCAAAGCTTTTCAGGGACCATCTTCTCCTCTCCCCACCCCACCCCCCGCCCCCGCAACTCCCACTGTGACATCCAGCTCCTGTAGGTCAGGGTATGCATCTTCGATTTATGTCTGGCTCCCCAAACTGCCACAGGACGCACTATTAAGTGCCCGCCTGGCCCTGAGAGAGTCCGTCAAGGATCCTCACCAGCAGTTCCAGTGCGAGCCAAGCCTGCTTGAGGCGGGCAGAAGGGAACCAGGCGAGGCCAGAGCAAGGACCTTGTTCCGCTACTCGTCCGTGTCCTTGCACGGATAACCAGAAAACTGTGTGCGTGCGGACGCATATGTGTGCAAAGTGCCGGCTGCATAGGAGTCAGATCCGTTAATAGCCTGATCCAAGTTAGCAAGGGCTGTTGGAAAACAGGAGCCAGGAAAAGCAGACACGTGGCAAATGGTCCATCTGCCGAGGCCTTGAATCCAACTATTACAGACCCGATGTCAGGAACGCAGATGTAACTGCCGGCTGGGGCTCCTGCCCAACTTCTTCAAAACTTCGCCCGGTGCAGCTGACACCTATTTGAAAGTTTCTCCTTTCCTTCTACCCACTGAGATAATGTCAGGTGTCTCTGACCCAGGTGGCGAGGGAGAATAAAAATAAAAGCAAGCTGTGTTTCCTAGACTCCACTAGCCTATTCTGGGGCTCTCGTAGAAGAGCGTTTCTGTGTCCTTTTCCCCGTGTGATCGCAAACGTCTCTCGGGCTCCACATGGTGTCTCCTGACTCTCTCAGCCCCTCCGGTGATGGTTGGTGCTGAGGCCACAGAGGCCCGAGACCAAGGTGTCTGGGAAGAGGCCTCAGACCTCCCATCACCTCTGCTGTCACAGCTGATGGCGGTGTTCAAGAATTCCCTGGTGCTGCCTGGCGAAGGTGACACCCAGTGAAGGCCCATGTTTCTGTTTTACCGTCTTTTATTGCCACCCCCTCGTGCCAGACTTCGGGTTTATTGTCGGGTCTGGCTCCTGAGGGACAGACGTCCACATTTCCCCTTCCCTCCTTCTTGCTACTTGTCTTTGACCCGCCTCTTACCCCTCCATCTTTTTTCCCCCAGGGCACAGTCTTTCTCCACATATCCTTGGTATCTCAAACAGGTAGGCACCAGCGGGGGGGCAGGGGGGAGGTGTCCCCAGGTGCCCAGCTTTAGTATAAAACAGCACGGGCTCCGGTTGAGATCTCCCTGAGCCCCTGAACACATACACAGACAGATACCCAACCTCAACACGACCCAGGGCTTAGGATACTTCGAGGCATTTTTTTTTTCCATATCCATTTGATAACATCTCCCGAGCCCAATTAAATATTTGGGGAGACGTACGTAACCCGGTCACAGCCGAGGCCACGTCACAGCCACTCAACACAGAAAGTCCCATTCAATGAAACCTGATCTCCCCAAGTTTTTACAGAATTTTACTATTTACCAGTGTCTCTCTCAACAAAAATGTCAAAGGAACTCAATTCATCGTTCCCGGTAAACACTTCTTCAGACTATCTTTCCCCAGTCCTCTGATTCTCAATACCCACTCACATACCCCCACGGATCTGAATCCTTCCCCCGAAGAGTCCCTTGGCCATTTGTGTGAGTTCTTGGTTTTCCTTCTGTTCCTCCTACCCAACCATCCCTGTTCTTTCATCCTCACCGTGAGTGAATCTCTGCTCATTTGATATGCCACGCGCCCATTCTTCCTCCTCTTTTCTGCCTGCCCCTGCACCTTGTTGGAGTTCTGCATCACCCAAGTGCAAGAACTGAACCTCAGGGAGCTTCAGAAATTTGCCTCTCGAGCTAGATTTTCTCCGTAGAGAATGGGAGACATGCCAATGGCAGACTGTGTTCCCTAAGTGCTTGGGGCTGGAGGTGGGGGGATGACTCTCACATTAATACTTTTTGCCTCCAATACATAAAGATCAAGGAAAAAGGCTTTTAATTACACACCTCTTCCTGTGGCTTCTAAACCAATTGAGAACTAGGCATTACAGGTTTAGGGAAATACAAATACAAATTAAGCTGTTGGTGAACCTGGATTGCAGGACCTTAGATTCATGGTCAAGATCAGGCTTCCTACTGCTTTCTGATGAACGTAGTCCCCAGAGCTCAGATACGGGAGGTGGGGTCTGAAGAGCAGACTTTACTCTGCCAGCCTCCAGAAAGAGCCTGGTCTGCCACATGCCTTGCCGAGCCCAGGGCATTCAAGAGCCCAAGAGACAGGTGGATGTCTAGATCTTCTTGCAAGGAAGCAGGGTCAGAAGGAAAGCAGGCCTCGGCGGGGAGAAGTCTTCACGAGGGTTGAGCCACGCCTGCCCCCTGCCCTTGGCTCGGTCTTGATTGCATATCAGTCTCGTCTGCCGATGCGGCTAGAAGGGTGCAAAACTCCTTCCCAATACTTAACAAAGCTCAGAAAAGCCAGTTACTTGCTCGGCCAAGACGTAAGTACAGACATAGGGAGAAAATAATCTGCCGTAATTAATATACCCACCAAAGGCTCATTCGAGACATCAGGTTTTAAAAAAGATTTCGTTATCCTTCCTTACGAAGAAAGGATTTTGTGTGTCTTTTTGCAGAAAGGAGTAGAAAGAAAAATAGAGTAGGAAAGAGCCAGAAAACAGTGTTCTAATTTCGACTCTGCCACAGACAGGCTCTGGGGTTGCAAAATTCTGTCTCCCACATACCCAGCAGCCCCCTGGCTGGGCAGCCCCTTTATCCCTGCATCCAGCCTGACTGCCAAGAGCCTGCCCGTGTCCAGCAGCCCAAGGTCTCGCTTGTAAGGAAAAGAGGCCACTTCCTTCACAGCAGTTTTATTTTTAGGAAGAAGGAGAAGGAGAGAGAGAGATATCGGGAGGAGGAGGAGGGGGAAGAGGGGGAAGGAGAAGGAGAAGGAGAAGGAGAAGGAGAAGGAGAAGGAGAAGGAGACGAAGAAGGAGAAGGAGAAGAAAGAAGACGAAAAAGAAGGAGGAGATGATGATGATGAAGAAGTAGAGGAAGGAGAAGGAGGAAGAAAAGAAGGAGAAGGAGGGAAAAGGGATAAAGAAGGGGAAGAAGATAGAGAAGGAGGAGGCAGGGGAGAAGGGCTATCATGTAACATGAGAGCCAACAGTAGTCGAGTGGCTGAATAGTATAGAGGAGCTGTAAGAGCCCCTGGAACGCTGACTGCTTCCATTCCAATCATGGCCCCATCGCTCATCAACTGAGTGACCTCAGACCAGTCACTTAACCTCTCGTCGTCTTCATCTGTAACCCGGGCGATCTTAAACGTAAGTCTTACAGTGTTGTTTTGGGAATTAAATGAGTTGGTGTATGTAAAACACTTGGAACCGTATCTGGCACACGGGGAGTGACATGAAGTGTTTGCCAGCATTATTATGGTTTAGTAAATTCCGGTATAGAAACAAACAGTACATGGTAACCTCATCGCAATCATTTTATGAACCTTTCTCATCACATGGAAATGCCTACGCCTAATCGTCAGATTGAAAACTTAGAATTAAAATGTGCATGTACCGTTTTGAACCGTGGAAAGATTACAGAGAATATATAGCATTATAACAAAATGCTAATGGGCTATCTTCAGTAGTCAGATTATGAAAGATTTTAATTTGTCCATGCAGACATTTTCAACAATAGCCTGCATTCATTTTAAAGAGGAATGTTTCCTTTGATTTTTTAAATAGTTCTGGTGTCTGGGGTGGATGTACCAGGCGAAGCATCTCTAACAAAATGTGGCTTTTCCAGTCTAGATATACGACACATCATACAGACGATAAATTCTATTTCTGATGGAAGAAAAACATTCTTTTGTCAGCAATAAATTACTCTGTCCTTACCCCGCCCCACGAAAGTTATAAATGCTTCTCTCCTTGGTAGGTGTTTCTCCCGGGGCTGCATTCCACAACTCCACAGTAGGTATCTAGTTCTGCTATTCCTCTGACGGTCCATCCATCCTAAAGACAGTTTTTGCTTGAAGCAAGAAGCTTTGTCAACCCCACCTGCTTCCATCACCCGGTCCTGCATGTCCTAGTTACCAAAATATTAAGTCTTTGATGACAGAACGAGCTAAGGGCCAAAAAAATGACAGCTAAGCCCGCTCTTCTATTCCTGGCCCATTCCCCCCCTCAAGGTAGAAAACTGCTTGGAATAACAAAACCTGAGCAATTCTGAGGCCCCCCGTTGAAGCCTCGGCCTCCAGATCTGCAACTCTCTAGAACATTCCTGGGATGGAAGCTCCCACCTTGACTCACATCTTTGAGGTTTACTGCCGATTGCAAGGAGTTGGAATTTTTTTCCAGTATTTATGAGTTTACATTTCTGTAAGCCAGAAGAGCTTATCTGCTAAGTGTGTCACAGGACTCGATCTATTAGCTTCAGCATCCAACCCGGGTGAAAAGCAAGCATGTGGACAAGTGTTGCCCTCAAAGGCCTAGGGGATGGCACCATCAAGAACTCACATACATTCAGAGCCCAGAACCACAGAAGTTAGGCTCAGCTGCAGGCCACTTGCGCATAAGCTCTGCCTTGTCTTGCTTTTCTTGTGCCCCCCCCCCATTTGTTTGGTCCTTTTTATTCCCTCTGGACTCATCAAAGTCACAGAATATTAGAGCTGGAAGAGTCAAGTCCTCTCAACATCATGGAGCTGACATAGCTGGTTAGAAATAGTAGTAGTCGTAGTTACAGTTGTAGTAAGAGCAACAAACACAGACAGCATTTACTATGAGCCAGGCACTGTTCTAAGGTTTTAAATATAGTAACTCATATAATCTGCACAATAACCTTATCGGGTAAATACTATGGTCATCGCCATTTCTTGGATGAGGACACCAAGACTCGGGAGGTTACGTAACTAACAGGGTTCAGAATATGTCTCCCCAAAATACGCCATTGGGCGTGTTGATTACGTTGAGCTGAAATTAATCAAGTCCCAAAAGACTCAGGAAGAGGTTTTTACCTCCTGCCTAACTGCCTAAAAGAATGTAGAAAGAGGACCTGCTCCCAGAGAAGAGAGCTATATCTGAAAGATACCACAAAGATACAAAGATAGGTGTGGTAAGCTGGGGGAGATCACATTCCCCTGTGCGTTCCATGGTCTCTGCCTGTCATGGCAAACCCTCCTTTACCAAGCTTTTCTTCTTCCTAACTTCCTGTGAATTGTCTTCCTCCCCTCTGAAGTCCTATACCCCTACACTTATCCCCTATCCTTAGCATAATAACCTGAATTGCCTGACTTCCTGTGGGCCGTATATTCTTATGTAAATTTGTAAATTTGTTTCTCTCATATTAATTGGTCCTATGCTAATTTAAAACTTTTTTTTTTTTTTTTGAAAGAGAGCGCAAGTCGGGGAGAGGGCAAAGGGAGAGAGAGAATCTCAAGCAGGCTTCATGCTGAGCGCTGAGCATGGGGCTCGATCCCACAACCCTGGGGTCATGACCTGCACCGAAATCAAGAGTCAGACCCTCAACGAACTGAGCCACCCAGGCACCCCAGTCCTGTGTTCATTTGATTATTGGATGAGCCAAAGAACCAGGAAGGGTAGAGGAAAAGTTTTCCTCTCCAACACAACTTTTACAAGGTCACACGGAATCAGAGCTCAAGCTCACTCAGGTGAGGCCAGGACCCTTGGTCTCTTAATTCACCACCCAGTGTTCTTTCCCAAACGCCAGGCTGTTGTCCGGAACACAAAAGCTAATGAATATCAGCAGCCAACACCCTCAGAATCTTCCTCCTGAGTCTGCTGAGCCAGACAAGAACTAAACAAAATCATCACAGAGATGCAAAAAAGAGCCCCTTGACTTTATTTCAATAACATTTGCTGACCATGTGTTCTGGGTGCTAGGTGCTGGGGGAAAGTCAGAAATGAATTACAATAGGGGCACTGCTTTGAGGCAACTTAAAAAGTAATGGAGAAAGATGGAAGAATGTAAGTGTTGAACATCAAACCACAAGGAAACAAAGGTTCCTGGGCCTCCCACCAAGCTCTCCTGCATCGACACCAACTCTCAAGGTTAAGACCCTCAGGTGAGGTTGTAATTAGCAAAGGGTATGGGGAGTCAATTCATATGTGTCAAGAGTCTCACCAGGGCTTACAAGAATGCTGGGAGGGAGCTAGTGTTAATCCCATTTTAGAGATAAGGTATTTGAGGCTCAGGACCTTCACTGATTTGCCTCCAAGCTAGTAGGTTTGCAACATATTTGAGTTTGAAACCCTCTTCGGCCCCAGAGCAAATGTGCTCCCCACTCTATAGTACTCCCTCCTTCCACCCACTTCCATTACCCAGACTCCCCTCCCATCAAAGCCTTTACCTGTGGGTCCCATTTGGTGAGTGATTGATGAGGATTTCTGAGCAATGTCAGCCCCTCCTCCAGGCCTGGCCTGGCTGCTTCGCCATTCCAGAACAAACACACGTTTGATCTACGAGGCTACTTTCTTGCCATGAAAGGATGTGTCTCCCAAGTGACCTCTTCCTTGGTAGTTGGAGAGAAAGTGTGATAAAAAGCAAAAGCCATGTCCTTTGAAGATAATTCATACATTGGCCAATAGATGCGATAAAGTAGCTAGAAATCCAGCACAGGCTACAAACAAGTCCACATTAAAGGCATCTATGTTTAATAAAACTAATAAATCAAATGCTGTTAGGTGGCACCTCCTGGCTATGTTTTCGGCCTATAATTGGTGCACATGGATAATACAAGAATAAAAGGCGTTGAGTCAGCAGAGGGATACTAACCTCTGAGGTGCTCCTCAAGTATTTCTAGGATTATCTTCATGATTTGTTAGGGGAGGTTTATCGAAAGTAGAGTCTCCCTTTCTTAGCAAAGCACCAGGCTACCCATCTATGCCCATAAGTGGGGAGGATACCCTCTCTCCAGGGATCTCCAAGGATGATGAAAAAGCCAGAGAGGAAGATAAAGGAAAGGTAAGAAAGAGGGGAAAAAATAATTTAAGTATGTTGATTTGTTGTGCAATTCATATGTGCACTTTCTGTGTATTTTCTGGGTTAATCCTCACAAAACCCTGTGATGTACGTGACATCATCCCTTAATTACAGGTGAGAAAACATGTGTCAGTTCAGTGACGTGTCCAACGGCAGACCTTGTTGACGCGCAAGCCAGTGAAAGAACGTGCTAAAGAAGCCTGGCGTCTTCAGCCTCGGGAAGATGGGCTACAGGAATCGCTGTTACAAATTTCAGGTCGGTCTAAGATTATTCTTTAAAGGATGGAACCCCACTTGCATTAGATCAGAAGAGACCAGAGGACATGGGCTTAGGTACAGGAGAAATCGGCAGTAGCCATCCATGAAAGCTGTTGGACCTAAAAGGAAGGAGTAGAAATTTCCTTGCCTGGGGAAAACCAAAATCCGCCAGATCGCTTGTTGTAGTAATGTTGTAGAAAGGACATTTGACAAGGTCCCTGCCCCAGGAGCTGGCACTTACAAGCAGCGTGACTTTCAGCTAGTCACAGCCTCTCTGACCTTCAATTTGCTTGGTACAACAGAGACAGTAATAACTAATTTGAAGTATTTGGGAAAAGCAGTAAATGAAATGATGTATATAAAATGCTTGGTAAACACTAAAGGGCTATCAAGCATAAGGATTGTTATGACTCCACCTTTCTGGAACTTTTAATACATAATCCAGCCCAGAGACAGAGGGATGGACTACATGACTTACTGTGGCTCCTTTTTACCACCAGAAGTAGATTATTCAAAGCTTCAGAGTGAAGTCGAGCTGCTTCTAGGGATCATTAGCTTTATAGCTTTTAGAAAACCTCAGCCTAAAATAGAGATTGCTTATTCCTCCCCCTCCCCAGTGAAAGGTTTCAATGACATATTCAGCTCCATTTCTGATAGCAGAGTTGAGAGCTGTGGAACAGGTCAAGGTCACCCTCCTTCTGCAAGGAAGAGAGGCAATTTGAATGAAGAGTTGGAGGGTTGTAATGCTGAAGGGAATTCATGATTTGGGGCTAGGCGAAATTGGCCTTTTGCCTCAGAGGCCATTTAACGCCCTGGGATCCTAGGCCCCCTTTCAGACCAACTTTACAAACAAAAAAAAACAAACAAAAAAAGACTGTAGGACTGTGGCCTTAATTATTATACCAGATTGATTAGTCAGGGACAGATGGCCTGAGGTCTAGTCCCTACTCTTCCTGTAACTCACCAGACACACACCAAGTTCAGCTCTTAATCAATATCGTAAATAGTTATCTCCTTTCATTAAATGAGAGATAGCATCAATCCTTAATGATGAGTAATTACAATGCCAGGTTCATTCCTTGTATGATGTCTATAGAAAGGGCTGTGCAAGCTGGTGGAGAAGGACAGGCTGGAAACCTTTAAGAACTACACAGATGTCGAAGCATATAGAAAGGGAAATCGGTACAGGTATACTTGGCGTGATTAATTTTAATGGCAAAGCAGTCCGAGATCTTATCTGTCATTTGTTTTACCAGTGAGAAACCACAGGTGCTTCATATCTACATCCTTATTCTCTCGATATGCCCATCAAAGAGCTTTCTGATTTTTAATAGGAGAAGAGCGTTTGGGGGTTTTTGAAAGAGTTTTGTTATCATTTTGAGAAACTTTCCCCTGAAAGTCACCAAAAATCCCTTACAGGACGAATTAAATCCCCAGAAGTGGCTGCATTTGTTAATAACTTTGCAGATCAAAGGCTAAATTAACATCAGGCTGGTGCAGGCAATACATTCTCTGACGGCAGACGTAAGCTCAGACCACACAGAGGCGCTACCCAAAGGTTTTTCTCTTACACGCCTCCTAAGCATTTTGTAGATCCTGAGAAGTTGGAAGAGGTAGACTAACTCAGCTGTCTTCTCAGGGCTGACAGTCACTATCGGCGTCCTGCTGGTACAAAGCCCTGTGCTGGGTCGTGAGTGGCCAAATCCGTACTTTACCCCATATTGCCCTCGGGGAGCTTACCATCAAGATAAACAAAGAGCTACGCTTCAAGTTGCAAATGGCAAAAAAGGTTCACCTGGTTCAATGCCACATGACTCTGTGGGTAGTTGTAAAAGAAATCACTCTGACAAAAAGGTGATCAGGGAAATTCTGGAAAGGTCCAGAGAGAACTCGTTGAGCCTCCGGTATCTGCACAGTATTTTTCAGCTGTGGGCAAATGGACTCCACATAGAGCAGTATTATAAAGTTAATTTTCTCAGTGTTCTAAAGGATTTCCCATCTGTCTCATGGACATCTGACCCCAGCATTAGCTGCAGGACATTTCAATGCCTACAAAAGTATATTATTTGGTATGGCATTGGCTTTTAAACTTGAACTTCACCGTCCAAATGTAATACTGCCATTCCTTGCATTGTGAGCTTATTCCTACTTTTTAAAGTGTGTTTCCATTGTGGGACCATTTCATCTTCACAGGATTCCTGAGATCAAACAGAAACTATTAACCCGAGGTAACTGAAGTCCAAAAAGTTGTTCAAGACCTCACAAAAGTCCTGAGCAGAGGCAGGCCCAGCCCCAGGGCCTTTCAGCTCCCCATCCAGGTGGGGAAACGAACGTGTCAATGCAGTTATCTGACATCGAGGCAGGAGAGTGTGATTCATGGTTGCTGGCCAAGTGTCCACAGATCCTTGGAGAAAAAGGCACCATCAAAGTACAACATATGAAGCTAATTAGTACAGAGGCCGTTCCTTGAAGATGGCATTTCATCAGAAGGTCACTTTAGAGGCTCCCCGAACAGTAGGTGACTCTGTAAAGCCAGCTTTTCCTGCGGTGCAGAAATCGTAACCACAGTTTGGCCACGCATCCCTTTCTCAGAACAGAGACCTGAACACAACAAGAAATTGCTTTCAGCTCACAGGGAGTTGGGCTGTGGACTGACCACTCGCCTTCGGCTTGCTCCGTTGAAGATGAAACCAAGCTCTCACTGGAGCCAGCTACTCGGGGGCAAGGAAGGTGATGCGGAAGGAATCAATGCAGACTTTCAGCGGTGATGGGGACAGGGAGGCAAACAATGTTTGTTGAATGTCTACAGTGCCAGACCATTCTGCATGTGTGCTAGCCTTCAATACTCGACACACGCTATGGGGTAAGGATAATGGTACCTTTCCGGCAGATGAGGAGGAAAACAGATGTACTCCAGGTCACCCGGGGCAGTAGGTGGCAGGGTCCCACCCAGCACACAAGTATGTCTGACCAAAAGCCCATGCTTGTGCATTCGCAATTCTAAGTCAAGCCAGTCCCTGAAATGAGGCTGAGAGAGTGGAGTCAGACCTTCGAGCGAAATCTACGTCTGGCCACACTTCTCCACAGGCAAGGAAGGACTGGCTACTTGGGATATGGGGCCACTACAGAGTGAAAATGCAAGAGCCCTTGTTCAAAGATTCTTAAAAAAAATTTTTTTAATTCTTTTAATGTTTATTCATTTTTGAGAGAGACAGACAGACAGAGCACCTGCAGGGGAGGGGCAGAGAGAGAGGGAGACACAGAATCTGAAGCAGGCTCCGGGCTCTGGGCTGTCCTCACAGAACCTGATGTGGGGCTTGAACCCATGAACCGTGAGATCATGACCTGAGCCGAAGTCGGATGTTTAACTGACTGAGCCACCCAGGCGCCCCGATGTTTATTAAGAATTTTAAGACAGCAATAACAGAGGATTAGCCAAAGACAGGAGACTTCTGAGCGCTGGGGCCTCGTTTAGCTGAACAGGTTGGATGCCCATGAAGTTGGTCCTGCTGCACCGCATGCAAGGAAGACCAAAGGAAAGAGTCTTGGAGCTGGGGACAAACTTGGAAAGAGAGTCCAGTGACAGAAAAAATGGACCATGTGGTCCTCGGGAGCCTTACATCTCATCTCATCATGGGCCAGTTCATCACACACACACACACACACACACACACGGAAGCCCATGCACACTGCCAGGGGGAAACTCACAGATCAAGACTGATAAAAATTACATGGCAAGGCCCTGGGGGCAATTGTAATCCTTTTTCTAATCTCAGGAAGATTCGAAATAGCATCCTGGTGACACAGCGAATGCGAGAACATCACCCCTATTGCAGCTGTCACTTGTATCTGCAATCGGGTGAATTATAGAGATTAGCCACATCCAAGAATTACTGCACTTTTTGCATGGTTCTGTGCATGGCCCTCTTAAGGTGGAATTCTCAGGTTCGCAGTCAGAGTCTGGAGGAAGCTTAGGAAGTTCTGTGCTGCCACCCAGTGTTCGGAGCGCAGGCCCAGGAGAAACTGCTGAAGGCCCTGCAACATGCTGGCTCCGTAAGGGGCTGGAGCCTTCCAGAAGCTACCGAGAAGAGCGCTGTAAATCTCTCCTCGGCCCCAGGCAAGCTTGGTTTTGCGGTCACATTCCAGATCCCATCAAAGGTGTGAAAATGTACCCACATCCCACACGAAATAAATTGGCATGTGACCGTCGAAGACTTGAGTTGGTTTGGAGTTGGTCGACGTGCTACGTTTTGCAGAAATTGATTTATTTTGATTTCGCAATTTTGTTTTGTGTGGGGCTCTAGGGGAAAGAGGAGCTCTTAGCCATCATCCTAAGTCCGAAAGCCTCTGAAAAGCTCCTAGAGCCTAGGCTCAGCGCCTTCAGGGCCTGCTGCGTGGGAAGGCATGAAAACAGACGAATAGCACAGAGGAAGAGGAAACCCGAGGAATATTAGACCTGATTACCTCTGACAACCTGTGCACTCCAGGCATTAGTCCCCTTGTTATTTCCACGTCAGATAGCAGCCTCGGTCTGCTGAATTTATCTAGAAGAGTCATAGGCAAACCACAGCCAGGATCCGCTATACTCTAGTGCCAAGATTTCACTGTTAAAGTAACAAAAACCAAAAAACCCTTGATCAGGTGTGCTGTCCAGTACAACTCCCAAATACGGCCCCTGCCCTCCCACAACGATGGGTTTAGCTGCTGAAAGGCAGGCAGTCGACACCAAGCTTCAGGCTCTTGAATCCCTGAATCCCTCCTGAGGTATGGCAAGTGGCTTTTCTTTACACGAGACAGTGAATGGGAAAGCCCCCTGTGACAGAGACCCGACATGCAAATATCAGTCCCCTGCACCTCCCACCTGGACTCTGGTTAACAGGGTCAGCCAGCTCCCGGATATGAGAGCACGGGAGTGAGACCAGAGGAGGCAGAAATAACCAGCTTTGTATAAATGAGGGCAAAATGCACCAAGAACGGAAGTGCCAAACCCAGTCTGGAAGAGGTCGCAGTTCAGAGCCGAAACGGAGCTATTCTGGTCACCTTCTGGACTGAACTCCTCGATCTGCACGCTCGCGGATTTAGGGTTTCTATGGATTTAGCACGCAGTGGGGTTTATTCTGTGAAATAACCTTCTTCCTCTTTCTTTTTTACCCCCTTTTATTACCTATTCTTTAAGCTCTTAAATTGTATCTCCAACCACACTGGTCAAGACCCTATTTCCTCCATTAACTGTATGTGACTGCATTTTACTACAAGCTTGTATGAACCAGCGTATATGGAAGGATTACTGAATCACATGATTCAGGGCTGGCAGAACCATCATGAAGAGACTCTAGCTCCACTCAGATCTGGTACCTTCTTTATAGTATTCCCAGTAGGTGTTTTCTTAAGATTCTGCCTCAATGCTTACCGACTCAGCAAGGAATTTGTATCTTTCTGAAGCAGTCTGCTTCCTGTAAGTAAGGAAGAAGTATACCTGAAAAATCGTTCTTCCTTTTCTTCCCCCTTTAAGACTTAAACCGAGTGATTCAGTGATGCTGAGCCTGAGAGTTGGCATTTGATACTTCTCTGCTACAGGACACCAGTGGGAGCACTACATGGCCTCCGGGGTCCCTAGAGTGAACTGGCGACATTTTATGGAGAGACAACACACACAACCAACCCTACCCTTCCCCTCCAAAGGCCTCCAAGGATCCCAGACTTTGGTGAAAAAAGCTGGTCTATTCACTCGAGGGACGATCAAGCGTAGAAGACCTCTTTCTGTCACTTTTGTCATGGTCCCAGCCCGTTCCGAGAACCTGGAACTCTCCTCTGTAGAAGTCAGCCAACGGCATTCTTAAAACCAGAATCCTGCAGAGATAGGATCCACACACTGGGTATGAAACTACCACTCCAGTGCCACGGTGGTTACTTGTGGTTTGAAGTGTGGCTGGGTGGGTGTTTGTTCAAAGGCTGAAATCTCAGTCATGGGCTTCTGAAATCCAGAAGGAAAAACCATCCAAACATGAAGGAAAGATCACTGTCGACTTTAAATTCTACACCACCTGCAAAAAAAAAAAAAAAAAAGAGGGAAGAAAATCAGGTGAGTTGCCGCGTCATTCGGGAGATGTGCTTCAGAGGGTAGACAGTGGTGTTTGGAATTCATCCATTTATGCATCCACTTGGGAGCTGGTGATCGCAGCCGACAAGCCCCTCAGCATGGTGCTAATATGCCAGGGATGCTAATGCCAGGGGATGAGCCAAGCAAGCCCAGATCCCTGACTTGTCTGAGTCTAAAGGGAAGGTAAAGGATTAAACAATTAAAAAAAACTCTTGAAGCCAAGTTTAAGGAGAAAGGATTCTTATGGAGGATGTCTCAGGCTACCTGCATTTACACACTTTAGCCCACTTTATTGGCGATGGCCTGGGGAAGATTGTCCCTAAACCAAAAGCCCTCCCACACCCCATCCTACTACACTTCAGCCAGCAGGGTCTGATTGTGGGCAGGGCTTTTGCAGATTATGTGAATTTCCTATTACTGCTGTAACAAATTATCACACACTTAGCGGCTCCATACAACAAAAATTTATTTTCTTACAGTTCTGGAAGTCAGAAGTCCCACTGGGCTAAAGTCAGAGTGCCAGCAGCCCAGCATTCCTTCTAGAAGTTCTACGGGAGAATTTATGTCCTTGCTTTTTGTCATTTCTAGAAGCCTCCTGCATTCCCTTGGCCCATGACCTCTTCCTCCATATTCAAAATCAGCTACATAACATCTTCAAATCTTAACGATTCTGACCTTCCTGCCTCGCTCTTACAAAGACCATAGTAATTACATTGGGCCCACCCAGATAATCCAGAATAATCTTTCCATCTCAGGATCCTTAACTGTAGCAGCAAAGTCTCTTTTGCCATGGAACGTCACATATTCACTAGTTTGGGGAATCAGAACATGGACATTCTGAAGAAGGGTTCTTTATTTTGCCTACCACATGTATCGTTTCTCCTCTGTCTTTTAGCACAAATAATCCATGTTCCTTATAGAAAAACTAGCAAATACAGAACAGTTTAAAATAAGAAGATACAGAATGTAGCCAGTTTAAAAATATCTCCATTCGATTCCTCAAAGAAAAACAAAACTCTACCGAATACTCTCCAATGTGCTTTTTCACTTCACAGTATAATGTCATCACCCTCCCACATGGACAGTGCTCTAACGGTATCTATCAGCATTGTAATGACTGTACAACGTTCTATTATGATATCGTGTGATAATTTTTGAACATGTAGTTTGTCTCCAGTTTCCTGTACTTGCCAATGATGTTGTAGCGTTCTAGTTCACACGTATTTGTATGTTTTCCTGGTATTTTCTGAGGGTGGGTTTCCAGAAATGCAATTGCCCGCCCAATGGCTGTGGTTGCTTTTAAGGCTTGAAATACATATGGCCCAAGTGTGCAGGAAGTTAGTATCAATCCACAGACTTCTACTCCACAGGCTCAGAATCCTGGCCAGGATCAGACTGTAAATCCCTTACCAAATTGATAGACTGATTGAAGTCCCACAATTGTTTTAATGCATATTCCTTTGAGAGCCAGTAAGGTTGAATATTTTTCATATATTTTCTGCTTGACATTTTTTTGTTACTTGCCACCTTATGTCCTTTTTCTATACTAAAGGGCTTGTATTTTTCTTAATAAGTGTTGATAAAGCTGTATGTTAACCCTATGTCACTCTGCCACGGATAATTTTCTCAATTTAGTGCTTTTTCTTTTTTTAATTGAGTTTTTAATGCATAGAGCTTTTGCCTTCTTTTGGTAGTTAAATCGATCGGTCTTTCTCTCTCTCTCTCTTTTTTTTAAGCGCCCGCCTTTGGTTTGGTTTCATGCTTAGCGCCGTGGTTTTGCAGTGTCATGGGCCTCGCCTCTCCTAATATTATATAAATATTCTCTAGTGGGGTTATTAATCCATCTTGATTGCTTGCCTGAAATGTATGCTCGTGTCTTTTGCTGGAAGAATTCTGTGAAGGCAGCCACTTGAAACACAAGGATGCAACTCCTTGCAGGGTTGGCATCAGGCTTTAAATAACGGGCATGTTCTGTGGCTGCATCCAAACGCTTGGCGGCAACATCTCTAACTGGGGTTGTACTGGAGGTCCTAATTCGTTGCGATTTTTAAACTAAGTAAAGAGCCTTCTGGAGAGAGAACCTACCGCCTCTTTCTATTCAGTTAAGAAACATATGACTCATCTTTTGCTTTTCATGGTGGAGCAGTTTAATTTTTCTGGCTTACTTCCCCTGCTCCGTTGGATCACTGAGGCGAGGGCAGAGATTTTATGATTTGGGGTCCAAGCCCTGTGGAGTTCTCAACTCCGGCTGTACTGCTTTAGGCTACGGCCAAAGGGGATCAAGGAGTGAAGGGCTTAAGAGGATAGAACTTGAAGAGGCTACTGCAAAAGACCCATGGACGACTGCCCACTGCTCAGGGGAAGCCATCTCTTTGTTCTTGCCTCACCTGGAGGGGTAGCTATGGACTCATGCAGCCAGTGTCTCCTGCTGAGCCTGGGCTGATGCCAGATGGAAGCGGGACACCCAAGCTGGCATGGAGGGGATTCTCCTTAGCAGGCAGGTCTCCCTGTAATCTCGAGCTTGAAGACTTAGATGAAAGGACCTTCATTTTCCTGAAAATCACAATGAGTACCAGAACTTTCCGCCGAACAGCTTCCCCTCTCCCTAGGTCTGCAAAAGCACCTAGGAGTAGAGAACCCACCGAGGACAAAGCCCCACTGCTAAGGAGGTCCCTCATGAAGGTAGGAAAGTGGACCACACCTGCTTTCTAGTCCATTTACCCAGCAAGCAGTTGGAGGCCAACTTCCACGCCTTTGTTCACGCTGTTGCCCCTGCCTAGTATGCCTTCCCCTGCACCCACCTACTGAAATCATAATGGTCAAGGCCCAACTCAAAATCTGCCTCTAAGTTAAAGCCTTCCTCGATATCTCTCCAACCCTCCCTCCCTCCTTCCACTTCCTCCTCCTCCCCACCAACCCAGCAGTATCGCGGGACGCCTTTGGGGCTAAATGAATGTGGGTTCAAAATGACTCTCCTATCTAATCACTTCATACATTTAGAACCTTTGGAATGTTGACTTCACAGTTCTGAGCCTCAGTTTCTTCATCTGGAGGATGAAAAATGCCAACCTTCTTAAGGGGGTTGTTTTGCAGGTTAAATGAGATCACACATAAAATGAATAACAGCAGGTCTCTGGCCTCCAGGTGCTTCTATTAATTGATTAAAACCATGACACAAGATAACATCACTATCACAAAAGGGACACAGAATGCTTCAGCCGTACAGAGAAATAAAAAGAGGTTTTGTCATCCGGAATGATCTGGAAAAGTAAATGGAAGGGTGGGCATTAAGCCTCTTGAAGAAGGGGTAAAATCCACCAGGTAAAGCTGGCAACCAAGGATGAAGGAGGGAAGTCAGGCTGTGTCCAGAGAACCAAAACAGCAAGCTTCCGCAGAGATATTTTTTTGAAAATAGAGTTAGTGACAACCCTGGAGTCAAAATAAAATGAAAATAAGAGGGTTTTTTTCCTTAGTTTTAAACTTTCAGAAATCAAGCTTTTCCGAGCATGGACTGACAGCATTAGAATTGTCTTCAGAAAGGTCAACTTGGTGATTGCGTACGGCACAGTTTAGAAGATATCCATTGGCCAGGTAAGAGGACAGTGCAATCACCCATATCGAAAACAGCAGCCTTAATTCCGGAGCCAGTGAAATTGACCTGGATTGTGACCTGATTAGATGGGGGACAGGAGATGGACATGACAAAGAGGACTTGCTCTTGGTGAGGTGGAGTAGGGTGGAGCCTTTAAGGGAAAGAGAGACACTTAGAGAACCACGTTGGACATGCTGCGATGGAGACGCCAGGAAGAAGAGCCATCCCATAGGAACTAGAAGCAAGAGAATGGACGTTAAGAAAGAAACTGGCATCCAAGATAAAGCTCAGGGGTCTAGCCATATGAATGAGATCATGAAAATTGTGTGGACGGATGAGACGCCCAAAGACCCAGGGTGGGAAGAAAGGAGGACTGAGGACAGAAGCGTACGTAATGCTGACATTTAGGGAGTAGAAACGTGAAACAAGATCAGAATAAAACAACGTCATGTCTAAACGTGATTATTTTCCCTTCATCTGCAATGTTCTCTAATGTTCCCTTCAGTTAAAATACCATCATCTTTCAAGGTTTAACAAAATTCTTTTTTTTTTTTTCAACGTTTATTTATTTTTGGGACAGAGAGAGACAGAGCATGAACGGGGGAGGGGCAGAGAGAGAGACACAGAATCGGAAACAGGCTCCAGGCTCTGAGCCATCAAGCCCAGAGCCCGATGCAGGGCTCGAACTCACGGACCGCGAGATCGTGACCTGGCTGAAGTCGGATGCTTAACCGACTGCGCCACCCAGGCGCCCCAACAAAATTCTTACAAAACAATGACTAGTAGCTTGAATTTACTGAGCATGGGCCGAATGCCAGTCACTATATTAAACAATTTGTATGTATTATCTCTCTCCCATAACCGTACGATGCAGGTACATCAATTATGCCCATTTCACAGATGAGGAATTCAGATTCAGTAAGGCTTACCGATTTGCCAAGGTTTACCAGGTAATAAACAAACCCAGGGCGTCTGGCTCCAAAAATCAAACTTCACCTTCTCGGTTGTACTGTCGTTAACTAGTCTCTGGTATATTGGGAGGAAAAGCCACACGTCTTAATTTTTGAAGCTCTACGGTGCTTCTGGGAGCACCCCATTTGAGAACCCTGCCGTATTCTGCAATGGGTGATAGCAAATCTGGCCTCCTTGTTGACAACGTGTGACTAACTGCTCTACCTCTTGGGTCTCAGTACCTCCGTTGCAGGGCGGGTGTAAAGGTTAAATTGGTGAAGCATGAGTAAAGTGTCTGTGCGCTGTTACCATTACGGTTACTACTGCTGCTGTTGTCGGTACTCCCCCTGAGCTCCAGTCTCTTCCTGAACCTATTCCCAATTTCCCTCTGTAAGTCCAAGGTCACTGGCACCACTCAGCTGTGGTGGTCTTTGTTTGAGGTGGTGGCCATCCCAGGAAAGCAGCATTTCACAGGGGACTCGCTGGCGATGGAATGCCCCAGGGGTCTGAACACTTGGGGTGAGAGGCCTGAGGGCCGTGCAGCAGATCCAGGAGAGGGGTCTGAGCCCCTATTCCCTTCCTGCTAACAATGCCAATGCCTCGCGTGCCCTTGGGGGGAGGGGAGCCGAGAGCTGGGCAGCGCGCTTGCAATTCAGCTTAAAGAGACAGTGCGGCTCAAGCAGAAGGTTCCCCCACATCAGCCAGCTCCTCCCCTTCCCCATCCAGAGCTGATGCGTCTGCTGTGGTCCCATTTGTGGCCTATTCCCAAGCAAGAGTCTACCCTAAAGCACACCCTCTACCCAGCCTTTCCCTTGGATTTTACCACCAGCTGCTCCTGCCAAGGCTCGCTCCCGCGCTCGGCTTCCAGGAGGGGAAAGCATATGGACCGCGATTTGTTGCCAAAACTGATCAGAGAACAAAACTCCGTTCTCATACAAATTGCACAGTACCTGTTTCCTTCTCCTTGCCGACAATAAAAATGAAGCTCCTGCTCAGGGAGCTATCTTTCTTGAAGGAAGTATTTTTCATTCAGATCTAACTCCTCACTCAGTCATTTCTCACCTGCTCAAACACCCTGATCACCGGGGAAAAGGACTATAAATAACTAAAATGATAATTTTCTTAAGAACTGTGCTTTATACACAATAATATCCGGACCTTTCCACTGAAATCCGCTGATAATTTTAGAACTTTCCTTGCAGAGGTGGAAAAGGATCCACAGTATTTTTTAAATTTTAATTACTCACTGAATGAAATCTGAAAGTATTTAATTATTAGATTTATGCCTCAAGATAAGTTCAATGGTAATTACAGGATGTCTTTTTTTTTTTCATTCTAATTCCAAATAATTAAATCCCAAACACACTGAATCACTATGATTATAATTACAATAAAGGTGTCTCATATTTGAAACCAAAGTTTGGCTTTTTGTGTAACCTTTTTGCACCTCGCCGAAAGGGGGATGCTTTGGAAAGAAATCTGTCTCAGTCTCTCTAATGCTGCTTTAAAACAAAATAGAAAAACAGAATTGTCTGCAGGAGTGGTTTTCCACTGCCATACCAGCAGGGAGAAGGCAGGCCCCAAGCTTCCAGCTTGCTTGAGCGAAGTAGGTACAGCGAGATCATCGGGCAGTCGAGGAAGAGTGTCTGAAAAATACTCCATCTCCCGGACTTCCATCTTGTCGATCGGTTTCGGGGTCACTTTTCTGAGCTCCCCTTCAATTGAAGGTGAATGAATGAAGATGTGTGGGTTTGGGTAGGCACTCTTACAGGGAGGCACACACGGACTAGAAAATCTAAAGCAAGATCCGTAGAATAAGATCTAAGGAGGGCTTGGAAGGCATTTCACACTTGGACCAGGCAATGCTAATTAATTGAGCACGAACGTGCCTATCTTTTCCCTGTGTTGATGAAGCTGTTGAAAAACACTTGTTAGGATGGTTCAAGCAGCACAGGAACTGAGCTTAGCGTCCTGCACACATCTCCACGTTGTGCTTTGGGATTTGGGAAGTGGGAAGGTGGTGGTTTGTGGTTTCAAGGAGGAGTTGCCGGGTGGGGGTCCAGGAAGGAGAGGAGACGCGCGTCTTTAACAAGTAAATAAACCAAGCCCAGATGTCCTCCCCTGGCTGGTAGGCAGCAAGGGGAGCACTTGCTCGTTGGAAAGCATTTAGAGGCCAGGGGGGTGAGGGCCTGCAAGGAGAGAAGCAAAAAGCCTATAAAGAGAAGGCCAAAGAGCAATCATAATACTTAGACAAGTGTCACATTAAAACCTCCAGCTGCCGGCGGCTGGAGGGAAAGAGAGTTCCAGACAATAGCTGAGGAAACAAGTTGAATCTTGTATTCATTCCTGCGGTTAAAACAAGTCTGTACGACCACAAGGAAAATTCCATTCTCCTCCAACCTTAACTCCCTGCTTACCTGAGCTGTAGACACTTTTGTTGAAAGGCCCCTTGGAGTCAGAAGGTGCAACGCTCGCGAAGGCCCAGCGTCTCTTCTGCCCAGGATTTTCTCTCCTCTTGCGCCCTCACATCTTGCATATCACCTCCTCTCCTCTGAGGGTCCCGGTCACCACCCTGACTAGGGCAAGAGGACTGAAGCAGGGTTCAGGAAAGAATGAATTCCCCTGCCACCCTCCCTGTCCCCACCACAGGCTATATTCATTTTCTAAGCCTTGAGAACCATGGATGGCCCATGAAATTATTCACTAATCGAATAAATGTTTGTTGAATGCCTGCTCGGTTTCAGGCTCCAGACGAGGCCTTTAGGGAGGATAACCAAGGTCCTCCCTTGGCACAAGAAACATGAGCATCCTGCGCCTCTAACTGTTTGACAAACCAAGTGAAGCTTGGACCTTGCAAACATTGAACATCACCTTTTCCCTTCCTTCTTTGGGGTTTTTGTCGGTCCAGCCGGCAAGTGACCTGTCTGCTGGAGTCATTCCAGCCAAGTATCCCTCTCCCTCCCCAATAATTCCATCATCTCCTTTTTATCCCTCTGAGACAAGCCTAGGTCACCTTGCTCTGGTAACTCTCCTATTGGAAGAAGGATATTATCAATAATTGTCCTAGGTCCAGAGGCAGGTAGAAGGCAATTCTTGATTCAGGGAGGTCTGTTTAGCATACCCAGGGGAGGGAGAATCCACTTCAGAGAAACATGGATGGTGGGATCCAACATGTCTCCCAAGTGAGAAAATACAGGAAATAATCGAATACTATAGGAAGGAGGCAAGGTTAGCAGACTGTGGTACTTAACGGAGATTATAGCTCATTTACAGTCAAACTGGAAGATCTGTGGCTTGCCATGGCTTCTGTTGCTCGTCTTTACAAAGCGTTCAGTAAACTTCAATATGTGTTTAGTAATATATAAAGAGAGCTGTGGGTACTGGTCAGTGCCCTCAGGGAGCTTGTTGTAGTGGTAAGATTACAATTTTAATAACCAGTTCTCCAGAGGGGGGGGAGAAAGCCCTATTTTCTAGCTTTTGCCAATGTCTATGGTATAAATACTCCCACAGTGGTTGATTTTAAGGTACCAGCATGAGGAGTCCGGAGGAAATGCCTACAATCAGCTCGTGCTGGTTACTATGAACCAACTCCAGAACACCAAAGGCGTATACCCTAATCCTCTCATACAGAGAAACACAGGGCACGTTGGCAAAATCTTCTGATCAGTTGGCTGATTGGCATCGGATAGAAAATCTTTAGCCAAGACCCAGAGGGGAGCATGACTTAGGGAGAGCAGGAAAAAATGGCCACATCTCTAAACTGGAGACTGAGAACAGTATCTCTGTTTCCCCTTCTGGTCCCCCAGAAGCACGGAGCACCGCGGGCTGTTAGAGCAGGCAAAGACCGTGCGGATAATCAAGACCAATCCCCTCATCCAGGCCCTTCCAGAAGGGGACCTGGATCGTGTAGGCATGGGGTGATTTAGACAGGCTCTGCTTCAGACACACTTTCGTGGACAGTTTAGGACTGGGGTATCGAGCAGGAACCTAATAAACTAGGTTATTAAAGAAGAAAAACACTCAGAATCCTCTGGGGCCCTCTGAGAACCCATAGAGGACAAGTAACAGGCTCTACAGCTCATGGAAAGTGGATGGAGGTGCCACCAGCCTGAAACCACAGACTCTGACTCTGTCTGAATTTGTTATTCGGTGACTTGCCCCGGACAACCCTCTCTGGCACCACAAAAACAAACCCCACACGTCCGTCAGGCTCTGGCCGCCTTAGCTTTTGAATCATTGGTGAGGAATAAGCTCTGTCTAGGAAGGAAAAAAAAAAAATACATTCCCATGTGCAGAACCCCAGCAAGAATTTTCTAGGCTGCATCTCTTGGGCAAATGTAATGGGACGGCAAAGTCTTTGGTGCTGAGGGAGCTCCAGCTCCTTCCTGCCTGTAATTCATGATCCCTGAGACAATTATGAGCGATGAAAAGGCGTAAGTCAAAGGAACATCGAGTAGAGCGAGATTTAGGAAAATAACACATTACATTTAAATATCCATATATATTTAATCTGTGTTTAATAATGCAAAGAATACATTAGTCAAGGCTTAGGCAGATTCCACGTTGACATTAGCTACAGAACAGCCTGGGCCTCTGAAGTTTCCCAGCCTTGGCGCCACGGGAATGAAAACTTCTGGAGGAATGGAGCGTGTCATTGCAAACCTGGGGCACTGCCGAAATGCAAATGTTGGGATTGCGGAGGTCACCACAAAGTCGGGCTTGCTGCAAAGACTAGAACGTAGGGTGAGCTAAAGAAAGCCAAGCTCCAGTCCCTAGGCAGACTGACTTCATCTGCCACCCTCTGCAAGGCAGGGCAGGGAGCAGAAGGTAATATCGTGGAGGGACAGAGGGACCAGGATTGCTATTCCCGTTGTTATCTTAGCTCAGCTCTCTTCTCCTGTCCTCGGGCTTTAATTCTAGACTACCAGTTGGGGAATGGCTGCCTGGGCCCCAGGGGAAAGTCAGAACATGTCTCCAGGGGGCAATTCCCCAGACTCCGAGGCTCTTCCTGCCATCTGGAGGGTGAGTGTACTCAAGGATGAAGGAGGAGTCACAAGCATGCCCAGCCTTTAGTGTAATCAGGCTTCTCCAAAAGCTGGAAAGGGAACCAGTGGGGACACAATGCAGTATACGCCAAGTGGCATCTAGGACCTGGAGAGAAGTAAGAGTCTGGACAACCAAGAAGTAGAAGAAATCCCCCTGCTTTGATTCACTGTCACGCAATGTAACCATCAGGAAGCCCCAAGTGCTTTGAGCTTCTTGCACTATGGGCAGCTCATTCCCTAGACTCTAGAATCTCTCTCTAGGCTCTAATGAACTCACAGTCCCAATAAGGCAGTTGCAAGAACAAAGTTGCAACGAGAAAGTATCTCAAAGACTATCCAACCCCACCTCCTAAATTTTACGGAGAAGAAGACTGAAGCCCACAGAGTCAATGCAAATCATCCAAGGTTGGCCAATGGTCACAGCTCTCTCACTCCAAGGATCTGTCCACATACAACACTGCCCCTCCTATTAAGCACTACATTCAGTTTTGACGGTCTGTAGGAAAGGAAGGCAAACCTGCATTAAATACCAGGCATGGTGCTAAAAGCTTGAATATATATTATCTCCAAAAGAGTAAACACTAGTCTAGCTCAATAAAAGTTTACCATCCTATAGAAAACTTGGCTGTAACTCTGGCTCTGTTATTTTTCAACTGTATGATGTTGGATGCGTCATGGCACTTCTCCAGGTGTCATTCTGCCGCTGGCACCTAGTGTGACCATCTCCCTGGCTTGTAGAACCTCCATATGTCATCCACTGAATCACAGAATCAGTGCTAGTCCAGTCCAAAGCACAAAAGAAGAGACGGGGCAAAAGAAACTTAGACGGGGAAGTGAATGAATGTGCCTCTCACAAATTCACAAATGCCCGAGGGAAGCAGAACGGTGATCAGGTTCAGATATGACCCAACCTATATTCTTGAGTGAGCGCTAAAACACCCCAGTTTCCCCACCTGCGCTTGGAAAATGCTTGTCCCAACTCCATTCCCTGTGAGAGCCATTCCCTGAGGAGACACCGTCCAAGTTATTCCCGGAAAAAGATGGTGGGGGATGCAAGGACCACCTCCCTGGTTTGTTTCAACCTTCCTTGCAAGAACCGAGTCCCTAAGGATTCAAATTATCTGGAATTTCCTCATCCCACCCAGGACTCCTCCCTTGGAGGGAAAGCCAAATTACCTTTTAGTGTCTTTTCAGGTTAAGCCTAACGTGGAGAAGCATGCTCATTCTAGCAGTTGGCACTTGGAAAAAACATGAGCTGTGACTCACCAGTCATTTTGAGCCAAGTATTTTGAATTTGCTCAGGACAGGAAAACGGCCAGGGGGGTGGGCAGGGGAGGAGAGGGGAGGACCCACATAGTTGATGGCTAACAACTAACCAACTCTGTTCCAAAAAGGCAAGTAGAGGGGAGACTCCCAGAACATATGCTTCTGTTCTTGTTGTTTCGCTGCCAGGAGCCTCCTAAATCATTGTGAAATGGCTGCTTTCTGCCTGCCTCGATCATGTATTATGGGGCATTAATAAATAATGGGAGGTTGTAGGACCAAAAGGCGGGAAAACCCAAAGGGAAGGTGATGGAGAGGCATAATTTAACAAGTAAATGAAAGAAGCTATTAAATCATAGTTAAATTATGCTGGCACTGGAAAAAAAAGGGGGGGGATTTCTCACTGCAAAATGCTTTCAATAAAATATGAAATTTCTCTCCTGGTTGACAGAGGCATCTTCCAATCATAAGGATAGAAGTCTGTGACCTGTGGCTCCCATTAGATACCGAGCTCAGGCAAGGGCCCTGAGGAGGGAGAGTTTCAAGGTGTTTCTCAGTCCATATTTTTCCTAGGATGGTTCCACATTCACCATTTGAATACCCATCTATGATCTGCCTCTTGCTGGTGGCCCCGGTAGCCAGTTCATTAATTTTATGCCCACCTTTCCATTGACTCCTTTTGGCATACTTTGGGGTTCCCACCCTGGAGGAGGGGCAATACCAAAGTTGTGACTTAAAAATAACTTACGTCATGTACAGTTTTATGCTTTCTCAGGTACCATTGTATTTATTAACTATTTGACATTTATGATCACACTGTCAGGTAGGAGATCAACTCTTTGGGTGGGAAAGCCATGTCTGATTCCTATTGGTATGCCCAGAACCCAGAAAAGTGCACATTTAAAAAACACTGAATTGGATGGATGGATGGATGAATGGATGGATGGATGGATGCATTCATGCACGCCCGGGGAGGTGAATGAATGAATGAACTCCCATCTTGGAACTGAGAGGCTCAGAGAGGTTAAGTGACTTGTCCAAGACTGAACTAGATAGTGTGGCAGTTAAAACTACCAGAAAGGCTTTCACAATCTCAACCTGTGCTTTTCAACACAACATGTTGTCTCTCTTCAAGGTCACACAGTAAACTAGATCAAAGCCAGTATATGGGACCCCTGTAAGTTCACACAAGCAAAAAAGCAGACACGTTTTTTTTCTCTGTTGGCATTGTGTTTTCAACTGTGGCAAAGACTGTTGTTGAGCATCTGAAGGACTTTGAGGGTCTCTGTATCTAAAGGAAGTTTCTGGAATCCTCTGGCAGAAGATCCACACAGAAGCCAGGCGTTCACAGTAGGTCTGTCCCTTTCCTTGTTTCCAGGGACGTGTGCTGTGGTCTTGGCAGGAAAAACTGCTGCCATTCAATTTCTCAAACATGCTTGGGCCCCAAGCCCCACTGGGAGAAGCCTGTGTATGGACATGCCAGGGGAATAAAGTCACAGCAGAGTAGATTTGTTTGGACAGGCAGGCTTAGTGGTCTGACAGGATGTGCAAGATACCCACACTACTCTGCATTTTAAGAAGGCGCTACCTGGCAAACATATCAAAAAGCTAGGGGATAAATCGCTCCAGGCTCCCTGAATGCTCAGGAGTACAGAGGTTTTTTTTCAAACGTCTCTCAGGACAGTGAGGCACCTCTGAACCTCTTTACAGACAGTGGCAGCTCAACCAGACTAGGCGTGCTTAGAAGAATCAGCAGACCGGGAGAGAAGATCAGAAGTTCACTTTAGCGGCCCGCATTCGCTAGCAGGAAGAGATTCCGCGGTAGGCTTTGGAATGAGCGAGTACCAGGATCCACCAGTTAACAATTTGCTCCCCGTGCAGTGTTCCGCAAGTTCTCGAACCTCTTGGCGCCTCAGTTTCCTCCTCCTTTAAATGGGAATATTTGAACCCGCCGGGCCAATTATATTGGATTCGGCTACAAGTGACACCCTGAAACCCCAAGTGCCTTACACAAGATGCAAACGAGAAAAAAAGTGATTCAGATGCAAGCAATTTGCCACTGGTACGATGGTTCCACAACCCATCCGGAATCCAGGCTCCTTTCCTCAGGTTGCCCTACCTTTCTGTAACACATACTTAACACCACACACTTCAAGATGGCTTTGCAAGGTCCAGGGACTTTGTTCAAAGTCCAGCCGTTAGGCAGAAGGGGAATGCACTATGCCTCATTTAAGCCTCTTAGGGGATGCCTGGGTGGCTCAGTCGGCTGAGCATCCCAATTCTGGATTTTGGCTCAGGTCACGACCTCATGGTTCATGAGTTCAAACCCCATGTTGTTCAAACCCCACAGACAGTGTGGAGCCTGCTTGGGATTCTTTCTCTCCCTCTCTCTCTCTCTGCCCCTCCCCTGCTCGCTCTCTCTCTCTCTCTCTCTCAAAGTAAGTAAACTTTAAAAAAAAAAAAAAAGGATATTTCTTGAAAGTTCTACATAACCCTCCCTCTCCTAGTCCGTTGGCCAGAACTTAGTCATCTGGCCATATCTCCATGCAAAGCGGGGCTGGAAGATCTCATTTTTATTCCTAGTGTCCACGTACCCAGATGAAACTCAGAGGTTCCGCTGCTTATTAAAATTGGGGGGATGAGTATTGGGGGATTGTCAATATAGCCTCTCATGTCTCATTTGCAGGATAAATGCGAATGACTGCTATGGTTAAGGTCGACATACCTCTACCCAGGAACAGATTTCTGTGGAAATCTTGGCAATGCCTGACTTACTTGACTTCATCCTGGAGACACCATGTAATCCCATCTGTTTCCTCGCTGAGATCAAAGTGAAGGTCCCAATAAAGTCAAATAGTGAATTTGGAGAGAATTTGCAGGGAGAAATGAAGATGAGTAAAGTGCTGTTAACTAGGACCCATACAGGTAAGATCATAGAAATGGTGAAGTTTTCAACTAGAAGACAGGTGACTTCCAAGCTGCCATGTCTGTTTTCTCAGTCATGGAGGCCAAAGTGCTTCCCTCCACCGACTGCAAGAGCAAAGAAAAAGATAGGAAACAAAGTGAAAGTGGGGTGATAGCTGGGGTTCTCGTGTATATAGTTTTTCAAGCAGGGAAACAGATGGGGGAGGTAGAGAGGGTATTGTCAATTTAAAGATCTGTCTTATTGGCACTTTGTGGATAGCCTGTAAGTATTTCCGGGGTGGAAGAAGAAATGGTGATCTTGCTGGATGACTATGGACATGAAGACTGTAACAGTCAGGGTTCTCCAGAGAAACACAGCCAATAGGAGATATATATATATATATATATATATATATATATATACACACACATATATATAATGTGTGTATATATAATGTATATATACATATATTCATATATATATATATATGAAACACAGAGAGAGAGAGACAGAGATGCATTTATGGTAAGGAATTGGCTCATCAACTTGTGGAGGCTCCCAAGTACAAATTCCACAGGGTAGGTCTGCGGCTGGAGATCCAGGGAAGAGCTGTGTTGTACTTTGAGTCCAAAGGCCATCTGCCACTGCTTGGAGAATTCTCTGTTCCTCAGGAGAAGTCAGCCTTTTTCTTAAGATATTCAACTGATGAGATAAGGCCCACAAATACTCCACATTATGGAGTATGATCTGCTTTACTCAAAGTCTACTGACTAATGTTGCTCTCCTCAGTGCGCTTGGGTGGCTCAGTCTGTTAAGCACCCGACTTCAACTCGGGTCATGATATCACAATTCATGAGTTTGAGCCCCATGTTAGGCTCTCTGCCGTCAGTGCAGAGCCCGCTTCAGATTCTCTCTCTCTCTCTCTCTCTCTCTCTCTCTCTCTCTCTCTCTCTCTCAAAAATAAATAACATTTTTAAAAAGAAGAAGAAATGCTGATCTCTTCTAGAAAATACCTTCATGGCAACATCCAGATATGTCTGAGCAAATATCTGTGTACCATGGTTTAGCCAAATTGACGTATAAAATTTACCATCACGAAGACCTTCAGAGTCTTGCCCAACAATAGAATGATATTCATGGAGAGACCTCTTTTTGCCATTAGGTTTTCTTTGCTTAAAAAGTCTCTATTGGACAGATTGCTCAAACAAATACTTGGAAATATTTTGAACACTAAAAGAAATGCATTATTGAAGGACTTAGGCTCAAGGAACAGGTAATGAATTTTCATTTCAGAGTCAAAAAATATTTTTTTAAAAGCAAGAAGAGGGCACGTTGGGCCTTCATACTGGATAGCATGGAACAGATGGAAATGAGAAGAAAATGATTCAAACCACAGGAAATGGCTGATGGAGAAGGCTGACAGATAAAAAAAAAAAAAAAACCTGCTATTGACTAAAGCGGTAGATGTATATTTCATAGGAATTAGTTGCGTTTTTGTCCTCATTGCTCCCAATAGAACCAAGGTAATAGGGGGAAGAGTGAGTGAATGAATATGTTAAGCGTGTGTGTATGTGTTTATATGTGAGACATAAATAGAATGGAAAGGAATAGGGAGGAGAAGGGCAAGAATATAAATATTTAAGAAAGCTTTATTTTATTGAAGTAAAGAATAACCTCTGGAACCGTCCACCTTGACTTCCCATGATGAGCAAAGGAGAGGAGAAGCTATGGGTGATTTTAGGGATGGTCTGAAGATGCCTATCATCTCCCTTCTCTTCTGGTAATAGCTCTTGGAAGACCCACCAGCCGTCACACTGGGGCTGTGGGACTGGATGGGCTGGCATATGCAGCAGATGTCAGCCCTTGACAGGGCTGTGAGGGTCATGAAGGGTTCCTTTAGCACACATCCAAGTCCTGAGCAAGATCCAGGATGACTCCTCTAAAACTTGGGCATGATCTTGCCTTAGCTCAGAAGGCCCCAGAGCTTTCATGGCCAGATGATTTCAGTGCTGGCGTCTTTGACCCTCACATCATGGCCCTAACTTTCCTTTCTGGCTTTGTCTACCACTATGTCCCTGCCCAGGTCCAGCACTCGAGCCAAGTCTTCTTAGACTGGCTCCCTGAATCTTTTCAATGTGTGCCTGCCTCTGTGGTTTTCCTTGTGATGTGTCTCCTCAGCCTGGAATTCTTTTCCCACCCCTCAGCCCATCCATAGAGTTTTCCAAACTTGGTCCCATGCTGCCTTCATCAAGAAGTCCTTTCTTTTTCATTACAATTGCAAGAAGAATGAATTTATTATAAAAATATTTCTTTATGCCAGGAGAGTATAAAGTAGGAGATTTCTCCATGCCTTACATCCATCACCACTATCAAGAACAACAACCCGGCACCTCCCCAGTGCCAGGCGTAAGAGTTGTGATTAGTTTGGTGACCAACTAAAGCTCTCTCATACCCCCATTTAGATAAGTGGAGAAAGTCTCTCCAATCTCTGAAGTGCCCTGGTACTTGTTATCCCTCTTACGATACTTTATCTTGTTCTGCACTATGTTATATGTAAATTTATCTCTTTTTTAATGTTTATCTATTGTTTATTTTGAGAGACAGAGAGATGAGGTCTTGTGGGTGAGAGTGGGGAAGGGGCAGAGAGAGATGAGATAGAGAACACCAAGCAAGCTCCACGCTGTGAGCACACAGCCCAACAAGGGCTCAATTGGCTGAGCCACCCAGGCACCCAATGTGTAAACTTATATTAATTGATCTCCACACTTGCCTTTCTTCACCAAAATGTAACTTATGTGAGGGTCATTTATAGATATATTAATCTAGATTCCCTCAACACAGAGATTAAGACAATTGCCTCCATATTTGGTTTAGCTCATCGAACTTCTATGAGCACCTGTGCTGAGCCTTGTTCAGCCAGGGACCAAGGAGAAGACAAACAAGCAAACAAAACCCACACAACCCAGCCTTTCAGGAACCTGCAGTTTAAGTGATCTCTCTATCCCACTGAAAAACAAAGAAAAAAAAATGTTTGCAGAATTGTTAGATACTAACTACCCAGAAGCAATGGATCCTGGCTCTGTGGAGGTGACACTCATCTGAGCAAAAAATTGCTTACCAAAAATATTTAAGAGCACTTCAAAGCAATCATCAAATATGGGCAAACGAGAGTGAGCTCAAAATGAGGGAGGGGCGGGGAATGGGAAGGAGCGCCGGTAGAAAGGGGGTTAACACCGAAGGCTTTTGCAAAGCTCTCTAGAGGAGTGTGACTGAAGCTGGTAGTTGGAGCACCTGGGATGTTATTTATGATGCATTGAAGGCTGTCAACAGCATTCTTCCGGAGAATTCCGCCTGTAAGGGGGAAGTCATTAAAAGGAGAGGCACTGCCACACCGGAATGGATAAAGCCTTCCAGCTTCTGGTTTAATCCCTCTGACCCTGGAGATGAATGTCTTCTTCTGTTGATCTTTCCTGGGCTGCAGTCATCGACTATTATTTATATTTTCAGCCAGTGTAGCATACAAGGTGAAGAGGCTCTGACACCAGAAAGACCAGGGATCAAATGCCAACACTGACACGTCTTCACTGGGGGCCAGAGCACTGACAGCCCAAATTTCCTCATCTGCAAAATGGGAATAACAGCACGTAACTCCTCCGGCTTTTGTGAGGATGCAACTTAACGGCATCTGTGACCTGATCTAGCGCCAGTGATGTGGCACAGAGCAAGTGTTCAAAGAATAGGAGCTGTTTCTATTGTTAGACCCCTTACCTCTCACTAGAGCATCATCGTTTTCACAAGGGGGAGAGCCCGTCCTCCGCTGCTCCCACAGCTTAGCCAGGTACCCATACGCTAAGAGCCTTCATTGACCTCTGCCCCGTTTCCTGCCTAGGGCTGGAAGAACTCTGCTCCCAGAAGAGATGCAAATACAGAAGGTCCTACACAAGCTCATCACCAATGAAGCCAGCAAGTGGGAGGGATGGGCAGAAGGTATGCTACGTAGATCTACCAGATGGTTTAAAAGCCCAGGTAGGGATGAAAATCGAGTATGGGTATAAGCAAGATTGTGATGACCAGAGGACCTTTCCCATTAGGCTGTGCAGGAGCTTGGAATGCCTTGGCCAAACCCCAGGGGGGGGGTTTTAGGTGTTTTTCAAGACAGGGTTGAATATGCAAAGACAGAGTTTACATTTTGCTCCATGGAAAGAAGATATTCTTGTAAAATATGGCATCTTGCGCAAGAGGCCAAAGCTATAGTTCATGAGAAAATATGGCGATGGGACAATGATCTGAAATCTTGAGAGAACTAAGCTCAACCCTATGCACTGACCCCAAGGAGAGGGAAATTCCCACCAAAGAAGAGATGAATATGGATGATTTGTTCCACTTTTCTTGGGCCTTACAAATGCGTATTTTCATACCAAATCTCACTCTATGTACTATACACAAGATCAGACTTAGGGAAGATGAGACCAATATTGAAGCTCTGGCTGAGATTTCATCGCTTTAATGCCTTTCTCCTTTCCTTTAGTGGTAAAATTGAGCTAATCTCTGTCTTTCAAATAGTTGGGTTTGTATTTTTTGATCGGGAGAATTAAATTAAATTAGACGGGTCTGGAGTGGTTTTTAGAACCATTAAGTTTGGCATAATGGACATACCTAGATAAAACATTTACATAAGGAAATCAAACTGGACTTATTTTTTTTATCCAGTGTTCTGACCTCTATTGGAGTTGTGACAAGCAGAATTTAGCTGAATATTTCTTAAGATGGTACATATAACAAAAAATGTATCCCCTAAGACACCTATGTAAATCAACATTTCCCTTTGCTTAAAGGAAAAAAAAAAACTACAAAGAGAGAGAGAGAGAGAGAGGGAGAGAAATCTTTTCAAATATTTATAGGCATATTTTCCATTTGGGTCCTTATTTGAATTTTATTCTCATTTAGAATACAATTCTGACAACTCCATCATTTATGTCAGCCCTGGCAATATTCCATGAAAAAACACCAATATAACACAAAATCTAGATGCAAAGAGGATTATGATGTCATATTAAAAGAAGGAAAAGGAGCATTAAAATAAGAGACTTATCTGAAATGATCAGAAATGAAATTCTCTTTGGGATGCAATGGTATTCCACAAATGCAGCCATTTAACATAAGATTAAAATGATATTTTATAAGAACGAAAGCAGAATACAAACTGTCTTTCCCTGAATGAACTTAAATTTGCATACAATGAAGGGTAAATGCAAAAGAGGGCATATTTTAGGCTACTAGACTCCAGCTTCTTCACTTTGCTCAGCAATTTCTCTGCACGTGCTCCCACATCGAAGCCATCAGGAGTCCGTAGGAAGGAGGCAAATTCTAGGGCCCCATCATATCCGAATCAGAATGTATACAGGGGAGGGGGAGAGTCTGCATTTTATACAAGCCTCCCGGTAATGCTAAAACCCACTGGTGTTTGAGAACCTCTGGTCTGCCAGGTCTCCAGGAAGTATAGGAGGTCCAGGACAGAATTCTGAGCCTGTTTTATAGTCCAAGAACCACCAAATCTATTCAACCATCCTGAGTTTGAACCCTTCCTATCTCTTTTTTTTTTTAATTTTTTTTTAACGTTTATTTATTTTTGAGACAGAGAGAGACAGAGCATGAATGGGGGAGGGGCAGAGAGAGAGGGAGACACAGAATCGGAAGCAGGCTCCAGGCTCCGAGCCATCAGCCCAGAGCCCGACGCGGGGCTCGAACTCACGGACCGCGAGATCGTGACCTGAGCTGAAGTTGGACGCCTAACCAACTGAGCCACCCAGGCGCCCCTGAACCCTTCCTATCTCTTAACAGAGTGACCTTAAACAAGTCCCTCAATCTCCCTAGGCCTCAATTTCCTCATTGGTAAAAATGGGATCACTTGTTTCAAAGGTTGCCTTGAGCGTTGGGGAGGTGACAGTCTTCTATAAAAGCAGTGCACGATCACTGCATGATCAACTGCTACCATCATTGTTTCTATGTGACCAAGACCATGATAATAAAAGACTAGCTTGCTTAACTAGCAACATTGCCACTGTTAAGGTTAGGAGTACAAGGACTATAAGCTAAAGAGGCCAGAAAAAAACTAGCTGGTACGATTCTGCGTGATCATCAAATACTTATCAAGAGTAAGTATGAGTCAGTTGGCTGGCACATTTGGCGTTGTAAAATTATCGATGGGAATGACAAGGGAGGATTAGGGTGAGAGAAAGCCACGGTGATGTGTGAATGACCAGACCAATGTGTGGCTACGGGAAGCGTGTGGTTTTGTTTCTCAGAGGCATCTGGAAGATGAGGATTACAGGCAGGTGACTGTCTTTGTAGAAGATCTGGAGACTGAAATCAGGGAGGAAAAAGGAAGTTTCCAAAGACTTGTGTTCAAAGACTTGTAAAGCTTTCCAAAGTTTCCAAAGACAGATAAAGCTTATCTGGATAGAGGAAGGTGAGGCAGAAATGCCATTTAGAAATCACAGCAAGGAAACAAGGAAGAATTCTGAGATTACAGTTGATTTCCAACTCTGCGGCAAATCATCAGGATGTCAAAATGGATGGAATTTTAAAATATTTCCCTGACTATAGATGATGCAAGTGTAGCTACTGAAAACCACAGCCTTATCCTCCTGGTAGGTTTGTTGTGTGTGCGGTGGGGGAAGGGAGGCAGGACGGAGAGGAGGACAGGAGGGTGCTGTACTCCTGGAACGGGGACTGGAAACACCAGGACCAAAAGTAGCTGCATGCCAAACAGGGCAGAGCTCTGGCTTCCTTTGTGTCAAGTTCTTGGAGTTTAAATTTAAACTTCTGGGGGTCTCTCCCCTCAAAGTCCAGATAAATTGATGGTCTTCCTGGGAGTTCTATGCCGTGCCTAGCTTTTACTCATTCTGTTCCCCTGGATGGGAATACCCTTCCTTGCCCCTTTCTCTGACCTTTAAAGTCATAATTATTCCAAGTGTGGTAAGGACTGAGTCAAAGTGTCAGCTTGGCCACCACCCCCCCCCCCCCCCCCGCATCATTATATCCATCACTCTCTTCTCTCTGCCCCGTGTGAGTGTTAGGTATCTACCTATGGGTCTACATGGAGGAGGTTCTTTGAGGTCAAAGACTACATCTAATACCCTATGTGTCTCTCTAGATACCTTCTTCCATATAGTAAGGATGCTCAAAATAATATTACTTCATCCTCTACCATTGCTGGGCCTTGAGATGTTGTCCACCCTGAACCTATAAAACCCCATCCAGCAGCCCCAACAGAGGAAAGATAGCCATGGGATTCTCTGCTCATTAGAGCAGGATTTAAAGAAGGCTACTTTCAGCCAGTAAGTCAAGGGATCACGGTAAAAGGCTGCCTTGAACCAAAGACCTGTACTAGAAGGGATCATCTATTATTAAAGGCTAAGGCCCTGGGACCCCTATCTGGCCTCTCTCTGCCATCAGACCTGCCCTTTTGCACACAGTTGCATAGGGACAGGATGCCACATCTCAGTGTGCCTTGGGAGATCTGACCTCTCCATAGAGCTCTCTCTATTGGTTGCCTGTTGAAGGGGGCTCCCTACTAACTATGCCATAACACAGATCAAATCAAGATTAAAAGATGCCAGGTGCCTGAACACGGCTCCTTTGGACTCCAGGAGGAGTCAGTCAGGTGTAACTCCAGTTCATATGCTTATTTTTAATGAGGGCTTGGCTTTGAACATCTTAGTGAGTGAGTCCATATTCATAGGATATTCTCAAGCAGGGAAATGCAAGTCTAGCTTGTGTTCTCAAAGGACTCAGAGACTGTCTTCCCTGGAAGGGAATTTAATATCACCCAATACAACATCATTTCCGGAAGTAACCGGAGAGAGGGGAAGGGACTTCCCCAAAGGTACCCAATCTATGACGGGCAAAGGTGGGGTTACAGCGCTATAGTTTTTCAACCTCCCCTGCAAAGCCCTCCAGTGTAAGGAAAGCGACACTTCCGTTTCCTTTGATAAAGTATCACAGAACTTCATATCCACCCCTACCAAAGAGTGTCTTCCCACTTGCCCACTTGGTATTTACAACTGGGGCGAGAAAATCCCCTCCGTGAGAATGTAGTGAGGGGACAGCTCACTTAAACAAGTTCAACGCTCAGCTTGCCCCCCCGAGTGAAGTGCTATACCTTCCCTGCTTCGTCCGCACACAGCATCCCCGCCTTGCACCACCTGCCCGTCTTCACACAGCCCCTTCTCAGACAACACTTTGCCGACGTCCCTGTCCCCATCGCGCCCACACCTACGCGTTTCTGGCTTTCCATCTCCACGGTCATTATCGTGACCTGTCCTTCTCTGTCCTGTTCTCTTAGGCACCTGTCCTAGGTGCTGTCCTGTTCTTCGGCACCTGCAAGGCTGCCTCGTGTACGGAGCTGGTGCTTGGTTGTTCCCTACTGTGTAAGGGAGCGACTAAATGACAAGAGATCAGTTGAGCTCTGGCTGTCCTTTACAGAAAACTAGAAGCAGCCTGCACGCGGAGGGAGGAAGAAGATGATCTTTGATACCGGCTGGTGAAGTCTGGGATACGCTAAGGGCCACATTCTCTTAGTTAACCACAAGTCAAGAGGAGAAAGAAGACGACGTTGGGCCACGTGTTTGGAGCAAATTGTCCGACTTATTCAAAGAGCTGGCGTGGAATTTTCACGCAGCGGTGATACGTCATCATTGGCACTGCACGCGGCCACGCTGGGAGTGTGCATGCCCACGTACGCTCACTCACACCCTCCCATCTCCTCCTATTAGACGCTCCCACAAAATCTCTCACGATGTTGACAAGTTGCTCAAGGGAATCTACCTATCCGTGGAATCCAAGATGGAAGAGAGGCTGGTCTCTTCTTGGGAAAGATAAAAGAGTCCAGAAATGATTATACTTGTCAGTTTTCACTGGAAAGACGTATTTAGCCCAAGATCTAGTAAAGAAGTCTTGAAAAAAAGAGACTTTTTCCACAGCGCTTATTTTTTTTTTCATACACATATATCCCCTTTGCTTTAGAGGTGCCTCCAACATTAAGATGTGAACAGCTTCCAGGGGCGCCTGGGTGGCTCAGCCGTAAAGCATCCGACTTCGGCTCAGGTCATGATCTCGCGGTCTGTGGGTTCGAGCCCCACATCAGACTCTGTGCTGACAGCTCAGAGCCCGGAGCCTGCTTCCGATGCTGTGTCTCCCTCTCTCTCTGCCTCTCCCCCACTCGTGCTCTGTGTGTGTCTCTCTCTCAAAAATAAACATTAAAAAAAATTTTAAATATGTGAACATCTTCCGACTTGAAAAAAAAAAGAAAAATCTGTTTTTTAATAAAGAAATTCCCACAATGCAAATCATCTCTCACTAAGCACTGTGCTTGTCCAACTATGGCAGAGACCTAAGAAGGAAAAAGATTCAAATTCCAGTTCAATTTACTTTTTCCTGTTTAGCTCCAAGCTCAGTAGGTGATCTTATAAGTTGACGGGGGTAACATTGCACCTATTAGCACTCGTCAACCAAAAGTAGATTGTTCGGGTTTCAGTAAACGTTTTTTTTGAATTGGTTTAGGTTGGTGAGAAAATAAATTAAGTCAGAAACTCTTTGAGGCAAATTACATATTGAAATGAACAGTCGGATGCAAAATTCCCCATCCCCCTCCTCAAAAAAAAAAAAAACAGGAAAAAAGCATAAATCTTGCTTTTCTGAGCTATGAGAATTTCTACTCCTGTTACATCTGCGAACACTTCATAAGGCGATGTCTACGGTTTGATTTTTATAGCCCGTGTTTGATTGGAGCTTGCGTGACATCTGGGACTGTATTTTTGGAGAAATTTTGAAGCTAGTGATTTCCAGTGTTTAATCGCCAGCGTATTTATTTTCTCCTATAGCATAATTGTCCATGGCTCCACATTTCTTTTTTATGGGAGCCGTGCAAAATGAAAATCCAGGTGGGGGCGCCTGGGTGGCTCAGTTGGTTAAGCGTCTGACTTTGGCTCAGGTCATGATCTCACAGTTTGTGAGTTCGAGCCCCGCATCGGGCCCTGTGCTGACAGCTTGGAGCCTGCTTAGATTCTGTGTCTCCCTCTCTCTCTGACCCTCCCCCCGTTCATGCTCTGTCTCTGTCTCAAAAATAAATAAAAATTAAAAAACAAAAACAAAAAGAAAATCCGGGTGAATTAGTAACTTGCTCTTGTATCTGTCAAGGCTCGGTGGCTCTTACCTGCTCTAGGGGCTAAAAGCCGATGTGCTGACCTCACCGTGTCGGAAAAATTGAACACATGGCTGTTGTCAAGGACAAGACGCTGTCGGTTATAACAACAAAGGGAGCAGAAAAGGCTAATGAGGGAAGAGGCTATGCACCCCAGACAGGTACACAGCACCCTGCCCCCGGGGCTCCAAACCTGGGGTCAGGTCGGTGGCCACAGGTGCCCCCTGCAGAAGGGTAGGCTGTGCAGAAATTGCTTTCACCCCTGTCTACTGAGACGGAAAACACCTCAACTGGGCAGCCTGGTCCTCAGGAGGGGCATGAATAAGCACTTGCTTCTCCTCGTGGGGTTCGTCCAGCAGCCTGGTGTGCACACAGGTAAGAACTAGAACGTAGGCGGCCTACCTGCACACTCACCAGGGCTCCCCCTGCCAGCTTTGTGGCATCGTGGGGGATCTTCTGTTTAGTTGGCTGGGTGTTATTGTGACCTCTCTTCTTCTGCTTTCAATTAAGCTATTGCAAGTCAAGAGATAGCAGCCACTGGACCAAAATCTAAGAAGTGATTTGCCCCGGGTCACACAGTTAGTTAGCGAAAGAGTCCATCTGGACAAGATTCCTTCCCATAAACCAAAGCAGGTAAGGTGGGGTGAATGAGAGAGAGGGTGAAGGGAGGGACTGAAGTTTATAAGGGCTGCGTGAAAAGGGGAGGCTTTGAGACAGAATTGATAGACAGTGTTTCAGTGGCTCAGCTGTCCCCTCCCACTTCTGGCTTCATTTCCCTCCGAGCCCCTCTTTACTCTGAGTTTCCGTCTGGGCAAGTCCTGAGCTTCTGGAATGTGTCTTCGCCTTCCTTATCTGGGAGCTAATCACTAAATAGCAGGTGGTGAAGATTCTGTTTTTCATCTCTCTTGCTCTGTCCTCTCTTTTACTCATTTCCTCAGGGCTGTGAATTTCTGAATCCCAAGCAGGAAACCTCCCTGATGTGTTCACACCTGGAACATCACTCTCTCTTTGTTTGGAGAGGATGGAAAGGTGCAGGGAGAATCAAGACAAAAGGCTGTTTTCTAAAGAAGGAAGAGAGATGTCAGCATTTAAATAGTAATGCACACACTCTATGAAGATGTATGCACACACATTTTTTTTTAACCCAGCACTCTTTCTTTCAACTCCTACATTTCCCTACATGTCTCCACTCCAGTCAACATCTTATAAGACAAAGAGTGTTTACTGGGTGTCACTTCAGTTATCAACACTCCACACAAATCGGTTGACAGAGGAAATGGGCAAAGAACGTTTGCAAGCCTGTTTGGGGTTGAAATAACAACCAGACTACCTGGAGGCTCACAGAGATTAGCTTACCTTTTGCTCCTACAAATGTAAGAAACTGGCTCTTGAAAGAAGCTGTCATCAATGTCCCTCTCTCCGTGGGTGTTGGGAAGTTCCAGCCTTTCTGAACGGTGCACTCTGTCCCCTTCATGGACCTACCATTTTGGAAGGGACTTCGGGAGGTCAACTAGCACAGGCTCCCACCTGTAGTTATCATTTGTCCAGGTGGTTGTGGTCTACTGAACATAAACTCCCTGTGGGGAAAAGGGAACAAAATACTGGATGCAAAGATGTAAATCTGAATCCACAGTTTCCGGTCTGTGGGCTCCCATAGTTGGGGGCGCCATATTTGCATGAATCAGTACCTACGGACTGGCTAAATAGTATGACTCATGTACATATACTCTGACACTTCTATTGTATTTACTGATTCAGTCTACAAATATACAGAAGGTGCCTACTTTGTGCTGGGAACTGTGCTGGGTGCTGAAATATACAACAGATGGTGGACAAGTCAAACCAATTCTGCCCCTGTGGTAGGTATTTCTGGTCCAGTGGTGAAGACAGGCACAGAGAGTTGCAGACGGTAAGCAGTAACTCAACTTTGGGATAGTATATTAAAAAGGTTGTGATTACCAGCATTCAAATTACTTTAAAGGTGATGGCCCCTGCCATTAAGCATTTGTTCTATCAATGCATTTCTCAAATGCGAGTACCTTTATCTGCAGGTCTATAAATGTTTTTAGATGAAAATGTGCCTCCATACTAAAAATACTTGGACATCACTGACCTAAATCATCCCCAAGAGATGCCTTTTCTATCCCAGATGAATGAATTAAATAGCAAGAAGTGATATTCCATCAATATTCCAGCGACTCCCAGCTGGACAATTCTTTCTTAGATTTGAGCTTGTGTTGCTTCATGGAAAGTTAATCTCAATTTTCTCTGAACCCCCATCATCCAGGAATGCTACCTCTCTGGAGAGCCCTGGAGAAATCAAGAAAGTACACATGCATTTGGTCATAGATTCCACCTCCACAGAGGGCAGAGAGGGGCCCTCTTGACTCCCCTTGACTTGGGTGAGGTGGGAGGCACGATCTTGTGGTTGATTTCGGTATGCTATGGAATAGCAGACCTGGAGCCACGGGACATGACTTGTTGCTCTATTAGACACGCTAGATAATCTCCTGAAACAAAGAAATAAAGCAGTGATTTGATGGGAGGATTTTCCTGTCAAGAATTATGAATGCCGAAGTAACCCAGAAAATATAGCTGTATTTGAACAGGGCCAGGCAAGATAATGGACAAGAAGACCTGTTAAATGTGAGGTCCCATTTAAATCGAAATGATCCACCAAATCTCAGCTCCCACGGGGGTCTCTGTTTGTGCATTCCAGGGTAGAAACACTACAGGGACACTTTTGGCGCGTGATGGGCACTGAACCTACAAATAGCAATAAAAGATGGCCTTTCAAGTGGCTTCCTTCAGTAAATAAAAGGTAAATAAACAGCAATGCTCATTTAGAAGATAACTAAGGGGCGCCCCAGTGGCTCAGTCAGTTAAGCATCTGACCTCAGGTCAGGTCATGATCTCATGGTTCATGAGTTCAAGCCCCGCGACAGGCTCTGCGCTGACAGCTAGGAGCCTGGAGCCTGCTATGGATTCTGTGTCTCCCTCTCTCTCTGCCCCTCCCCCACTCACACTCTGTCTCTCTCTCAAAAATAAATAAACAGGGGCGCCTGGGTGGCGCAGTCGGTTAAGCGTCCGACTTCAGCCAGGTCACGATCTCACGGTCCGTGAGTTCGAGCCCCGCATCGGGCTCTGGGCTGATGGCTCGGAGCCTGGAGCCTGCTTCCGATTCTGTGTCTCCCTCTCTCTCTGCCCCTCCCCCATTCATGCTCTGTCTCTCTCTGTCCCAAAAATAAATAAAAAACATTGAAAAAAATTAAAAAATAAATAAATAAATAAATAAATAAACAAACATTTTTTTTAAAAAAAAGATAACTATCATGCCGGTCAGAGTGGCTAAAATGAACAAATCAGGAGACTCTAGATGCTGGAGAGGATGTGGAGAAACGGGAACCCTCTTGCACTGTTGGTGGGAATGCAAATTGGTGCAGCCACTCTGGAAAACAGTGTGGAGGTGCCTCAAAAAATTAAAAATAGAGCTACCCTATGACCCAGCAATAGCACTGCTAGGAATTTACCCAAGGGATACAGGAGTGCTGATGCCTAGGGGCACTTGTACCCCAATGTTTATAGCAGCTCTTTCAACAATAGCCAAATTATGGAAAGAGCCTAAATG